>NW_027223332.1:5965505-7191555 GCF_030449975.1 Polyergus mexicanus | reverse complement strand
ATGAAAGTTATTTTTATCGAGTATGTAAAAATTGAGCGATGGCAATTCTTGCTACTTTGGCAATCAATGACATAGTATTACGTCTTTTTGTTTTGGAAGTTGAATGTTATTAATATTATTTCTTTTACGATGCAAAGTTAATGAAAATTATTAATATATATTATATAGTCGGCAAAGTTTAATTTTTACTCGATGCGATGCTGCAAAATTATGAATAATAAAATAAAATATCGATACGTGTGGAGAATATTTTTGCAATCTCTGTATAGGAATTTAGATATTTTCCATAATGGAATTGCCATTTCATAAAGAAATGAAAAATATTATCATAAACATATGCGCCGGTTATCTTCTTATCTAGCAATCGAAAAAAAATGATCGCATTACGCTCGCGGGCGTAGATTGGTACTCACTTTAATACAGCGATATTTTGGTCAATGTTTATATTGTTCTTCGTATACACGCATGTTTATTGGTAGTATTTATTATTTCACACCTACGAATATCACGAATACCAGAGAGAGAGCGAAGTAAAACAATTCTCGCTGCATGGTTTTAAATAATTTCTATTAATTCTTTTTTTATTTTCCCGTTGCGCCCCAATAGCCAATTCTGATTAAATGTTTACATAAAAGCTGTTGCGATGATATTTCACAATATGTATGTATAAATACAATACTATAAATTTCCGTCGTTGATCGTTTATATATCGTATCTCTTCGAATAATATTTTCGAGCCACGTGATGCGAGAAAATATATATTTCGAATAGGAGAGGAATATGAGATTTTTTTTTTTTATATATTCGCCCTACTGGTTGCACATAGTATATACATATCTGTGTATTAAATAGTCCCATCTTCAGCGTTGCATTGAAACTTTTCATGCATATGCTGGATTTAGTACATGCCGGGATCTGAGAAGTTTTACGGGCTGTGAGATGCGAACACACGCGTTGACTATCTTTTAACAGCGCATCTCACGTCGTTATCTTACACGTGCGAGAGACAGCGTGTACGGAGAGTATCAAGTTACATGTGAAGCTTCTATTACTCCTACACGTGTGCGTTTATACTCCAGCTTATATGTATGTGTGCGAACGCTGTATCGTAGTCTCGAAATGACCTACTCGCGATATATAGTGATATATAACGATCTAATATATCACGACAAATATTTGTTCTCGTGTTCCCTGTCCGTGCTTATCCTTCGCAACATTCTCGCATGCGTAATCTGTGTGTACGCATATAACTATCTATATATTAAATCAATGAAGAACATATAGTTATACCGCGTTGTACGCAATATCGTGTTCTATACAATATTCCGGAAAATGCATATAATTTCTCTCTCCCTCGACATATAAACGCGTATCATTTTTTTTTTTATAGCGAATACATAAAATAGAGACAAAATAATTTAGAGAATAATAATTATTATCAGAACATTTATCGTTTTTAAAATATGACTCGATATCCGGGTTTTTACAAATATTTTCAAAATTACATTCATTACGTCAATTAAATTCAATTATATCAATTAAATTTAAAAATGTATTTATTCTCGCGCGTAGTTATTTTTTTAATACTCGCAACAGATCTCATCACTGCACGTGCACTCGTCGATCTCTCTTTTTCCTTCGTCTCTTTCTTTTCATTTGTTTTCGCGATCAGACTTCTCACTTGAGCAATTACGTGCGAGATACAATAGCCTCGGTTCTCCTTCGTATTGCTATTCTAGCCCTTTTTTTAAAGAGCGAATAGGGAGGACTCAGAGGGAATAGAGGTTAACACGGCGGCGCTCGTCCGATTACAAATGTTAAATCGATCTCTCATTGTTGGGGAATCGGCGTGGCAGGACGACCACGCCGCTGTTGCTAAATCGATTCTCGGTAGATAGGTCTGAGTGAACGGACGATCGAATGAACGGCTCTTCTCATTCCCGAGGAAGAACGAAGTCTCGTTAGTCACGCTGGTAATCAAGGCTGGGCTTCGATTTCTCTTCGATTTTTTTTTTTTTTTTTTTTATAAATAAATAAAGACAAATCGGATCGTTGCAAAATTATATCCGCGAATGTGTCTCGTGCTCTTTTAGAATTAATGCATATTGGAGTCTTACCAGGGATTTGATGCGACATTCGTTCGCGAATTGTAAATTCGTGCCACGATTATGAGTTCCAGTCGCAAGCTCGTTAAGAATCTTTTCGTTTTCTCAATGATCAAATCGTAATTCTTTGCATTCAATGATGTCGACTCTATTTTCATATCTCTTATAGAAATGCGGTGAAGTAGCCCGTTAACTTAATTACCAGATCGATCGAAACATTTTATTAGTAAAATTACAGAGAGAATATATTAATGCGTTGAAAATATATTCACAATATACAGAAAGAGAGAAGTTTAGACCCATATTAAGTTAGCCCCCCCATCAACGCCAAATTAAATCAAATACATCAAATAATTTAGTGCTAATTATGTGCTAATTAGTTGCCGTAGTCCGAATTTTGTTGCTCGAACCGTTTAGCAGGAATTTACATTCAAAGTGGGGGGTGCTAGCTTGACATTAAGCCAGCCCCCCCCATAGTGAAAAAAATATATAGAATGCTCGAATCAAAAAATAAAATACACTAGAATTTATTGCTATTTTGTTGCTCTAAAATAACATAAAAATATTTTTAAAAAAGTATATAATTTAATTAATACCACTATATACTCAGTCTCGCCGCGCCGTACCATTCACTTGCGCGAAGTAAAAGTAAATAAAAAAATGTATTGCTCGCATGTATTTGGTACTAAAATAATCTGTGGACAATATACTGTCGAAATATATGAGAAACTGAATTTGTTGCTCGTCTTAAAGTATTAAAAATCGATACTTTCTCGCCGCGGACCCTATATCACGCGCTTTCCTAATATATAAATTAACTAAAAGAATTTGTTGCTCGCATGTTTTTGGTATTAAAATAATCTGTGGACGATGTACTATCGAAATATATAAGAAACTGAATTTGTTGCTCGTCTTAAAGTATTAAACATCGATACTTTGTCGTCGCGGACCCTATACGACGCGCTCTTATATTATATAAATTAACTAAAAGAATTTGTTGCTCGCATGTTTTTGGTATTAAAATAATCTGTGGACGATGTACTATCGAAATATATGAGAAACTGAATTTGTTGCTCGTCTTAAAGTATTAAAAATCGATACTTTCTCGCCGCGGACCCTATATCACGCGCTTTCCTAATATATAAATTAACTAAAAGAATTTGTTGCTCGCATGTTTTTGGTATTAAAATAATCTGTGGACGATGTACTATCGAAATATATAAGAAACTGAATTTGTTGCTCGTCTTAAAGTATTAAACATCGATACTTTGTCGTCGCGGACCCTATACGACGCGCTCTTATATTATATAAATTAACTAAAAGAATTTGTTGCTCGCATGTTTTTGGTATTAAAATAATCTGTGGACAATATACTATCGAGATATATAAAAGTCTGAATTTGTTGCTCTTTACAGAATACATATGATTATCTTTTATCGTTCTATATCTCGAAATTTCATTTTTGTTAATTTGAAACAGTTTTGCATATATGTATATATATAAAAAGACATAGCAGTGTCTTACGCCAATATGTAGTATATATGTTTCTTGAAAAGAGAAGCCTTTTCATGTCATCGTGCCGAAATGTTCGGCAGCGCTTTGTATCGTCTGAAAGTAGATAAAGGCACGTTTTGTTTTGACATCGGATCCGCGTCGCGCACGACTATCTCGCGTTCCTTCTTTTTTATAGATTCTTATATATTTTGATAGTACATCGTCCACAGATTATTTTAGTACCCAAAACATGCGAGCAACAAATTCTTTTAGTTAATTTATATAATATAAGAGCGCGTCGTATAGGGTCCGCGGCGACAAAGTATCGATTTTTAATACTTTAAGACGAGCTACAAATTCAGTTTCTTATATATTTCGATAGTATATTGTCCACAGATTATTTTAGTACCAAAAACATGAGAGCAACAAATTCTTTTAGTTAATTTATATAATATAAGAGCGCGTCGTATAGGGTTCGCGGCGACAAAGTATCGATTTTTAATACTTTAAGACGAGCAACAAATTCAGTTTCTTATATATTTCGATAGTACATCGTCCACAGATTATTTTAGTACCAAATACATGCGAGCAATACATTTTTTTATTTACTTTTACTTCGCGCAAGTGAATGGTACGGCGCGGCGAGACTGAGTATATAGTGGTATTAATTAAATTATATACTTTTTTAAAAATATTTTTATGTTATTTTAGAGCAACAAAATAGCAACAAATAATACGTCTCGATAATCGCGCTTGTGTGAAGAGCGTTACGGAAAATTTAGGCTGGACGGATAGATGGGGGGAGGGGAGGGGAATGTCGTCGAATATCTCTTCCAAGAACAGGAGCGAGCGAGTTTTTTGCGAGAAAAAAATCGTGCGCCAAAAAACCTTCGCGATACGAACAAGGATAAGATAACGAAGCTCGAGCGATACTTTTGCAATCTCGCGATTATTTTCTGGCGAAATTATACATATAATTGAAGAAGAATCATATATTTTAAAAGAATATTAAAGTATATTGAAATACGAAACGTGTGAAAAACGCGACGCGAAGCTTCACCAATTGTAAAATTTCTCATTTAGCTGTTGGTACTCGTGGTTTCTCGCGGCATTTCAGAGACATCGATTAACGTTGACACGTCACCCTTAATTGGATTTCAGTAACATCCATAGTTTTAAAACTAACCAATCACCAATCAAGAATCGAATGACCGTGATTGGTCAATTTTACAACCATGAATATTATTAAACCTGACGTGTAAAATTAGTCGACTAACTGTGGACTAACCGAACACATTTTTTTTTTCTCTTAAATAAGAATATTTTATTAGGAATGTTCATATGTGGTGTGTGAGCTGCTTTTCAGATATATTCCTCCTTGAATCTTACACATTCTATTCAACGATTATTCTCGTTGTATTATCGTTTCGCCATGAAAATTGATCGAGATTTTGTAATATAAGCTCTCTCTCTCTCTTTCTCTCGAGCCGCGCTTCTTTGTTTATATCTGAATGTTTACATCCAACTTTTTTGAACGCTTCTGTACCGAGACGTTCGGCGACGCGGTCCTCCCCTCTCTTCACCTATCCGTCCAGCCTAAATTTTCCGTAATCGTGTCAGTCTCTTCACACAAGCGCGAGTCTCAAGACGAATTACGGTCGCGCTCCGTGTTTCTCGCGTCTTTTTATCCGTCGAAAGTGAGATCCGCGTACGAACGAGTGTCGGGGGGGGGGGGGGGGGTCTTGTATCGAATAACAGGCGATTATCCGAGTGTAATATATTAACCCGTGTAATCGTGATTAAGGCATCTTTCGATATATGTATACTCGCAAACGACAAGATTTTTCCCACGCATCTTTTATCTATCGAAAATGAATTTCGCATCCGAACGAATATTCGAAATATCCGAATCGAGAGTAATTTGTAGTTTTGATATATCGACTTTATAATACGATACAACGATCGATGAATACATTATTTAACATATTTTTAGGCGCTGAAATAATTTACTCGCTGTCGTATATAATAATATTGCGTTGAAAATATAAGCGCGTCGCGTTCGACACGTTTCTGCTTTAATATTCTTTAATATTGTTTTAAAATGTAATCCTTTTTTCAGAGTTATATTCACAATTTCATAAATCGAGATCGCAAAAGAGCGTCGCTCGAGCCAGTTTGATTTATCTCGCGCAGGATTTTTCGCGTACGGTTTATTTCTTGGAAGAGACGCGCTCGCTCCTTTTCCTGGAACGGATATTCGACGACGCGTTCCCCCCTCCCCATCTACTACTACTCGACCTGCCTAAATTTTCCGTAACCGTTACAGTAACCGTCGTATTGCATTAGCGTGCGAGATTGAAATATTCTTTCCGTATTTCTCGCCTTTTTTTATCCATCACAAGTTTATCCCGTGTATAAAGTGGATGTCGCGAGTATCGGGAATGTCGATTAGAATCACGGAAAATCGTCTCCGTCCATTTATTAATACGCGATTATATGTTCTTTCATGTTTATAATCGGCATGGAAATAATTTTACCGCGTCATTGCATATGGCGGATTTTGGACTACGAGTGAAATAGTGATTATTAGAATAGTGATTATGCATGAGTGGACAAATTGATAGACTGTCTCGTCTCAATTTGAAGCGAAGGGAGCAACCGGAAACGGAAAGGATCTCGCGATGACCAGATGCAGAAAGAAGTGAGACATGCAAGGGCGGTGCATCGGTCGGTCAGTAGAATTTATTATTAAACATTTAAAATTGTCAATATAATTTTTAGTTTATGGAAACAATAGTATTGAAAAATCGGGGGGTTTTTTTTTTTTTATTAATGATTTATAGCTCATGTATAAATATTTAGTATTATAACTGACCATATTATCTTTGCCTTGATTATTTCTATTATTCGTCATTGATGATTACTGATGATTTCATAATTATAATCGTTGAGCGCATTAATTTTACTATTTTATTAGCATTCGAAATCATCATTAATACGATTACATTTTATTTAACTCTGATCACTCTGTAATCTTAACATATATCTTTACCGCGTCATTCTTAAAAAAGCAAGAGGAGCAACAAATTCAGTTTCTTATATATTTCGATAGTATATCGTCCACAGATTATTTTATTACCAAAAACATGCGAGCAACAAATTCTTTTAGTTAATTTATATATTAGGAAAGCGCGTGATATAGGGTCCGCGGCGACAAAGTATCGATTTTTAATACTTTAAGACGAGCAACAAATTCAGTTTCTTATATATTTCGATAGTACATCGTCCACAGATTATTTTAATACCAAAAACATGCGAGCAACAAATTCTTTTAGTTAATTTATATAATATAAGAGCGCGTCGTATAGGGTCCGCGGCGACAAAGTATCGATTTTTAATACTTTAAGACGAGCAACAAATTCAGTTTCTCATATATTTCGACAGTATATTGTCCACAGATTATTTTAGTACCAAATACATGCGAGCGATACATTTTTTTATTTACTTTTACTTCGCGCAAGTGAATGGTACGGCGCGGCGAGACTGAGAATATAGTGGTATTAATTAAATTATATACTTTTTTAAAAATATTTTTATGTTATTTTAGAGCAACAAAATAGCAACAAATTCTAGTGTATTTTATTTTTTGATTCGAGCATTCTATATATTTTTTTCACTATGGGGGGGGGCTGGCTTAATGTCAAGCTAGCACCCCCCACTTTGAATGTAAATTCCTGCTAAACGGTTTGAGCAACAAAATTCGGACTACGGCAACTAATTAGCACATAATTAGCACTAAATTATTTGATGTATTTGATTTAATTTGGCGTTGGTGGGGGGGCTAACTTAATATGGGTGAAGTTTAGTATATCAATATTTTTTACACACTTACACGTTTTGTATTTATTGGTATGATAGCGTTCAAAGTACGTTTTTCATAATAAATAGTGTTTTTGACTAGCGTGTTTTAGCGCACCAATAACAATCGGAAAGCCGGCAATCTCCAAAGCTCAAACAGACAATTACTTCTAAATACAGTTCGAGGAGGTATTTTGATTCGAAACACTCCAACACGGAATTGCTTTGGTTGCGGGGCTATTTAACCAGTGAACGACTTCAAAGTCGCTTGAAATGTTTACTCACGAGCGTGAAAGCGAGAGGGTCACGAGAAAGGGACGGGGGGAAAGACGAAGAGAAAGAAAGAGCAGGAGAAATGTAGAAAGAATATGAGGACGAAAAAGTATTTAAGAAGGAACTTAACGAGGAGATCAGGTACATCAAAAGTTAATAAATCTAATACATTTAGAAATTATCATGAATTTAGCGTTGCGCAGCAAAGCACACACTTAACCTTTTAAAATATAAAATTAATAATCAATTTATGAATTAAAATAAATATTTGCTCTGTAGAATATAATTTAATCTTAAAATCGTAAACATTATTTTATATCGAATCAACTTTTTTTATAACAGCTATATCAGGAAAATTTTATAGTGACTGTACATAAAAATTCATAAAAATACAAATTTTAACTATTATTTCTTAGATAATTTAGTTGTAAATAATTTCTTTGAGCTTTTTTCTAATTGCAATTCTCGAATGAGAATATGTTCTATTTTATATACTTATATTAAATTTTGGAATAAACAAATAAAATCTGAATTATACATACATTTGCGCTTCTTTCACCGGTGTCTTTAGATATTAATACGAGTTTGACTAAAATAAATGAAACAGAGAGAGAGAGAGAGAGAGAGAGAGAGAGAGAGAGAGAGAGAGAGAGAGAGAGGAATCGACGCGAGAAAGTTTATTTAATAGGAGTAGTACAAAGTACAATTGTCGCACCAGTTTCCGGACTGTCGCTGCATTCCACTCGTAAACTCGCCCATACACGTGAAACCGGCACTCCTATTCTCATAGATATCGTACCGAGTGCAGAGGTATTGGAAAATAATGAAGAGGTTCGCCCTCGCAGCTGTTGAGTCACCGCGTGGTTCGATGGCGGTCTGTCGATGACAACAAGGTAATTACATTTCAAACAGCAGACGTGCAAATGAACGGCGGTTTAATCTGTCGATAATATCCTTGGCATCGTTACCGTTTTTATTTCTCATCTCTCTGCGTTTCCAACGGCAGCGGTAGCGATTGCCAGCCGCGCGTGTACAGATTTTCCGTGCAGATTTAATCCGCTCACAAAGATCGTCGTATATACGAGTAAAACGAAATAGATATTTTTCCGCTGGTGGATTAAATTTTTCTTTTTGTTTTTTAGTCGCGGTTTTCGACACGCGATCTATCCCCGGTTAAAACAAAATTTCGAAAACAATTGTTATCATTTGTGACTCGTGTCATACGCACATGTGACTTTTGATGAATTAAAGAGTAATCGTAAACTTTTTTTTACTGTGTAAATTAAAAGAGTGATTTAATCTAATATATTCCCGATTGCTCGTATATTTCTTTGGAAGCGCGTTAAAAATTACATGTTACTTATCAATTGTTATCGGGAAGTTAATGATCATCGCTGTGTGAGCGAACTCTCTTAAACTGTCGCACGTTTCTTTATACTGCAAGCCGACAAACTGGCGGTATTATGATGACAAAAACAATTTAAGGCTTGGCACTGGCGTGCCTTTCGATAAATCATGACTTATTGAACGCGTAGCTCAGTTTTGAAGCTCACCCACGGGGCCACGTCGGCGTTGCTCGTGTTCCGTGATACGTCATAAGTCACAGCTGGTAGCACGTTGCGACGACATCATCCCCTACCTACCTACATCAGGGAGTGTATTTCATCCTGCTCGCGCTATCCCTGCCGGCTTCCTTGGCCCCCCACGATAGTCGGTCTAGACGTAATAGTCCCATTAACCGGTTCTGTATCTTAGCAACCCAATCTCCCTCCTCTCTCCCCCGCCACCCTCGCGGGTTTCGTTTATTGCGCGCTATGATTGATACTATAAAATATGGCGTGTCCCACGAGCGACGAGATGCAGGGCGTTGTTGGCGTTCTTTCGACCTGAGGGCCGCGTTTGGGTTAATCTCGATCGCGCGCCCGTTCACCTTAATCGAACAAGGATTTACAGATGTAAGGGTACGGGAAAAAGCAGCCGCCCATATATATACACCGGCCGAAACACGCCATTTATCCGCACGCTTGGCGATATTTCTTTTAACCATCGTGATGTAAGAAGGGACGGGCGATTAATATCGATGTCGGTGACATAAGAGTTCATGCATCATATAACTTCAAGGTCCGGTCAGTCGGGAAATGATCTAATTACCAGAATTCCAAGACAAATGAGAGATCGCGATACGGTCGCGAATCAGTCTCATTTTTCACGACTTTCGAAAAGTTTCTGTATAGTATGTACACACACACACATGCATATATATATATGCATATATATGTTTTTTTTTGTTTTTTACTTGAAATATGCAAAGTTGTTCCGGTCGGTTACCGCTATAGTAGGATATTATTATTATTATTATTTTTTTTTATTGTAACTTATTTCTCTTCGGCACAGGAGAAAGACTGAATGCCTAAAAGGACGAATAACTTAATAATATTGTCAAATTTGACAGACAATTGAGTTGTTTCGTGCGATAACGTGCGCGCGAGCGTGCTCAAGTCTTCGTTTGTGTTTAGCGCGTATTGTTCGCGAATAAATATACATAAAGCTTACATTTGGCGTGATGTGATAAATCGCGAATCGTGCGCTCTTTTTTGCTTGCAGTAGCTAGCGTGCCGTCGTACTTTTCTCTTTCATTCATAAATCATATTCCACGTGGACATTTACCTTGAACCTACTTTCACCGCGAACAATATGATCTTCACGTCGGTCATTAAAAATCGCGCCGGGGGTGCCGTGAGTCAGGGGTTGTGAGGACCCCCAAGAGGGTTACGGCGCGACAGAAGATACGGCGATATCCCGATGGCTTAAACCGCTCTTTCGATCGCACGCGTGTACGAATACCTTGAAATCCCTGCAGTCGTCGATCAGCCTTAATTCCCGCACATCGCGTGGTTATGGGACATTGTGGATAAAAGGGCGTAATGCCTTCTGCGAATGCAGGCTGTTACGTCGGTGCAATATGCGGGTAATCCAAATATATTGCGAGGCGGCGTTTGCCAGATGGAGACGATTGACGATCGATACTACCTTCCAAGCTTGATCTTTAAACACTACTTTCTTAGATTTTTTTTAACGGATATATTATTATGTACGCGAAATATCTCTTTGATAAGGAAATCATTAAAATTAGATATGAGAGAAAACAAAATTTATATCAGACACTAAAAAAAATAATGATAGGTTTAAGCAAAAAATTATCGAGCAATTCTTTTCTTGAACTAGTTCAATCGTATCATTTTACTTGCTGATCAACGCACATATGATTAATGATTTTTATTAAAGAGGGGAAAACGAAGATAGTTATTTATAAAATGAATCTTGTTGAATAACGAACGTGGGCAGTAGCGTGAAAACGAAGTGCGATAAACGAAGTAGATCACATGCGAATGAAGAATCGATGCATGTGGACGACAACTAGAATATTGCATTATCTTCTTTGCCGACAAATGCGCGTCATTATTCAACAGAATGATGCAATAGAATTACATTTTTGCTCACCACCGATGGAGAAATGGGAAACGGCCAATACATTATACTATTTTCTTCTCGGCCAATACATCATACTATTATACTATGATGGTGGGCGATATGCAACGGTGACGACTGATGATTGTCCGTGATATAGTCGTTTCTATGACTCTTCACCTCAATATCGTAATCATTTTTCATGCCGCTGCGAGACGTGTGCTGCAGTTAACGACAATAAGATGGCTCGCATCAGAATATCGCTCTTATTTCTCTTGACGCGCGTTTATTTTTACTGTACACATAACTTTTAATGTATCACCATTGACCACGATTAATCATGCTTTAATGTTTTATTGCACAATATTTTTATAACCGATAACGAGAGACTTGCGGGAAATATCTGTCCAACCTGTAGTCGTTCAATTACACTGCGCTTTAACGAATATAAGGAGAATAGAAACATAGAAACGTTTGACATTATTATTAATTTTTTGCAATATTCACGAAAACGCCACGATTTGTTATTTTCGAATCTTCGAGCTTCCGTTTTTGATGGGCAGAAACGGCGGACATTGAAATATTTTTTTATTCTTTGCGAATGTAATTCCCCGTACAAATGGAGGTTGTTCCAGGCGAAATCTCGGGTCACGTCGACGACCCAACTGTCCTGACGCTAACCCAACCTTTTATACGAAGGGTTACCCGTGCGAAAGTTCGAGAGAGGGGAAAGGGGGAATCCATAAGCTATCCACCCCCGTCTCGAGCCATCCATAATGCCATCTTCGTCTTTCACCCTCTCTTCGGACTAGCGCCTGCATAGAGTTGACTATTTTGAATTCTGTCTCCAGTTTCGCAGTTGAGAAAACTCGCACATCGGGCACGTTTCATTTCATATCACACATCTGCGGTTTACATCTAAACAAATATCTCTCTTTACAATATGTCATATATTCGTCACATGTACATATAAATTGGAAATGCATTTTTATGAATTTGACGTTATCACGGGTATCATTAGGTAATATACGCTCGTATTTCTCTTAATTAATTAATTATTCGTCATACGAAATATTGAATATGAAGCGAATATAAGTTTTTGTTAATTAATTAAAAACGGGATGGAAACTAACGTAATCACTTGCTATTACTCGTATCTCTTAGTAATTATCGAATGTTGAATTAAACTTTTAATAATTACTCTTTTTTACTTTTATACGTACTAATCAATAACCGCAATGTCTCTCAGTCTTTCTCAGGATATAGCATTTATTTTTCGTATTGATGCTGCACTGTTATCGAATTTTTTCAGGCTCGATCGAGTGTATTTACAGATAGAGTTCATTAATGCACTTTGTTTCTGATGGAAAAACATGTAGAGTGTCTACACTTTTTATCGATAGCATATTCTATGGAAATAGGATATTGAATCTAACGACGAAGTCAATGCTAATGAATATGCATCAACGTATGAAAAAATATCATCCGAAAATATGCATTTACATAGTAAAAGATTATTTTTCTCAATGTTAGTATGCATAGTCACTGCGTAAAAATTTTATATTTTCACACACACACATACATACATACACATGGATTTTATTCCTGTTTAAAAATAATAGCTTTCCAATGTTATCACAAAATCGATTCATAACCAGCGAGTTTGTTTTATTAAATTAGCTATTCTTTATACATATATCAGCAGAATAAAGATTTCCGAAATATCTGTGTGTGTATGTTTGACAATTTCTATATTTTTGCAAATTGCATCAATCCTAAAAATTATCAGGAATTCGTGACATTTTATTTTTATAAGATAATTAATTTTACGTCTGACGTAATATCTAATTTTGTCCGATTATATTTCCGTACAAGGTTTTTATCTCAATACTTTCCTATTTCCTAAGTTAAAGACAATTTTGCTGGATTTGAACGAGTTCACGCTCCTTTCATAAATCTTTGTCTTTCTTGAGCCTGAGAAGATCTGATTGGCGGCAATTTCCTCCGGTTCCTTTCACCGTTTTCTTTCCGTCATCATACGATTTTTCTTCTTTGGTTGTGCAAAATCGTGTTATACGAATATAAAATATCATCGAAATAAGTTGCTCTAATATTTATGCGCGTAACAATTCAACGACATTCATTGGTTAAAATGTTAAAATATGATACCTTTAATTCAATCACACGATTCTCCGAAATTAGCACCTACTGGATTCGTCGCCGTAAATATCTCGCGAAGATTTCGGTTTATTCAGCGATCTGCGAAGCGCAGACGTAGCGTAATTACGACGCTGTCTTTCTTATCGTAGAAACTTCACGAAAACGCGGGGCATGTCGTGCTCGTAATGAGCTCTCCGTAACGGCTTAAGGCGGTACGATGGCTCGGCGAAGAAAGTTAGTTATTTACTCGCCAGTGCTCTGACAGCTCGTTTACGTACGCAACGCTATTTCATTTCCTCGACGTTTCCGAATAGGCACTTTCGCGGGCAAACACATTAAGGCACGTTTGATTATATTGCTCCAGTTCTTCTATGTAGTTCTTTCAGGATACTTGATTTTACCATCTTCATGTTTCTTTTCTTTCTTTTCTTCTGATCTTCGATCCACCTTTCTTCTTCGGATTTAACTTTGCTTGATTGAATCACCTTTTGCAAACACATTATCTTTCGGGTGACTTAATAATTTGCTTTATAAATCCGCGTTTATGTCTGAATCGATTTTTCAAACGTATCTTTTAATTCTTCTTCTAAAAAAGAATAAAAAATTAATTTTTTGAAATATACTAACTTATTGTAAATTTCAATTTTTAATAATCGACACACAGGAGATTTATAAGTAATTGTGGACGTATATAAATCGCGAATGTAAAAATATATTCTTTGACGTCTTCGAGTCAAGAAATATAAACTTGATTATCGATAACTCATTACGATCTGTTTCCACGAAAAACGATCTTTTAAAAGGAGATCGAAGTAATTTACGTTACATACTCCAATAACAACTGTTCTCACTTTCGCGCGTAAAAAGATTCGTTCACACAACTTACGACGCCGGCGAGAGAAGGAGGAAGGGAGAGAAGAAGCAGAAATTTGCACTGTTCCATTTCTGTCTACGGAATAATTGTCCGAGATTCCGGTCACGAGTCACCGGAACTGAGAGCCGTTAAGCCGGAACTAATTGAACTGTTGTTAAGGGGAGACGGTCAGAGGTAAGCGCAAGGGTGCTGTAACTTGGGTATTATAGAGATTCTCTGACAGCGTACCGCCAAATCCCCGGTGATAGATCCCGCGACATGATGGTCCGTGATGCTCGGAATCATTATTGCCTTCGATAAATTTATCAGATGGTAAAGAGAAGCATCGAATACTTTCACATTAATACGGAGATCCGATCATGTTCAAGCTTTGAAATACAAATTTATAAGTTAATATATACATGATTATAATGTTCTCCTTTTTCAATGTAAATAATTTTATTGATTTACTTACGTCTTCAATTATATCTGATTGATAAAGTAATGATATTGTATTTTTATGAAAGATTTGAATATTTTTCTATTTTTAAATTACTACAATTGAATCAAATATCTGAGATATATGAGATACGGAGCCCGACTGCTCCACAAAAATAAATAATTATTTAAACCGTGTACATAGAGACTGGAAAGTTCTCATCAACGAGTCGGAAAAAACGACGACATTGACAGAACCGCGGTAGAGCGGATTTTTGTTTCGCGGCAGGAAAAAAACATTCCCCGGCGCGAAACTCGTCACGATTGGTATGATGTTTGGCTGGCAGCCACCCTCGTGGTCTAAGCTCGTCTACGAATGACGGAAACCCGACCGTACATATGTAGATATAATATTATTATTAAGCGATGCCACATGTTACTTTTGAACGAGATGTGTGACGACGAGTGCTATCAAGATACAAGAATAAAATACAAACGAGGGAACCATTTCGGTTTGAACGTGTGCTCATAGTCATCGACTATGACAATAACCGTAGCTGTCGAAGGAAGAAAGAGGGAGAGGTAGACAGAGAACGCGGCCGAAAACAAAGAGGCCCGTTGGCTTCTAGTTTCGTACTTTTCACGTCGTTTGTCGAGGGTGTGAAAATGCCGGTTCTTCGATAAATGCTCTCCGCCGTTTTGCACGACGCAGTTGCAGGGATGTACGTACAATGTATGAATAGAGTTACCCACGTATACGCAGGTAGTCTCGAAGCGAAATATCTTCGGCCGTCGCGAGATATTTCGGCTCATATTCTCGATATACATGGAACGTTTAGCGTAAATATATTATTTACGAATAATATACTGAAACCTGATGACGCGATCTTTTCATGTTTCCATTTAATACTTCGAGACGTAGAATAAAATTAATCATTTATTTTTTTAATCGAGAACTCGGAATCTTTAACGAGATTCGGCTTTTCTGACCGTGAAGAAGTTAATTACATTACGCATGTCTGCGGAGGGAGACGTTCGATCGCGCGACGATTTACGTCGCTTTTAATCCGGATTTACGAGCGCGGCGTCGAAAGTCTACAGGGAAGTGCAGCCTTGCATCCGGTGGGAAAGATAATTGTTTTCCGCGCCGTTGTACCGGGGATGTATACGTCTGACGCGAGGGGCGGACGAGCATCGTCGCGGAAAAAGCAGCCAGACACCATCTCCGTCGTCGTCGAGAACGAGGATGAGACGCGGGGAAGTTTGCCGGCGGTGACGTGCCCGCGCGCGCGCGCGCACGCACGCACGCACCACGCATGCAAACAGGCAGACACGCGTGGCTGCAAAAGAAAGGGCGTTGTCGACGATGGGTGGTGGGGGGCGGGGCAGGGCGGGGGGAGGGGGAGTGAGAAGAGAGAGTGTCTGGCTTGGCGTCTGGTCCCATTGTCCATGCACGCGGATGGGTTGGCTCTTTACTGAAATGCAAGCCTGAGTTTTTTTCCGAGGGATCGCGGAACAGGGGGAGGAAGAAGAGGTGAGTCGCCTAGGGGTGACTCGGCCGACGATGCCGACCCCAGACGCGACTCTTCGTCGCGCAGACTACGAGGGGTGCGCAGGTATGGTATTTTTCGACATCCCCGACACAGACCGCGAACTTGTATCGTTCTACCAACGTTACGGTGTCTTTCTACTTTTGATTGTCGTACACGTCGCGAATGGTGTTATTCGAAATACAGAGAGTAACATCCTTTTTTTCTCATTCGCATTGTGTAATGAAAGCGAAAATATAATTGATGATATTATCGTAATTGCTCTTTAATAAGATAGATCTTTCGATGACGTAATTCTTTACATGAATCATTGTTAGAAAACTGTGATTAAAATATGATTTATTACATATGTATAGCGCACGGTATTACGAAGAGAGATATTGTTTACTTTACACGCTGTGCAGCCTTCATTCGTTTTATTCTAGCGGCGCGATGCATCATCATAACATGTAATTAACTTACATTACACACAGTCCGTTGTATCGTATGCAGGAGAGATAAATTAATGTAGTCGTAAATTTCGAAAAAAAATACGTTTTTTTTTTTTTTTTTTCTGGATTCACACAGCTCCTTGATTATTTCGTAATTATGCGAATACAATAACTTTATATATATATAGATACAATCCATAAAAGATATTTCATGTCTCGCGTATGAAGTTGTAAAACGATTCTATTCATTAAGATTCTTGAGCTCATCGACGAACATATTTAATCGTGCTATTTTATGGTAAAAGACATAGTTTTTTTGGAAATATGGATACTACGTCGTTCGAAATAGCCGACATAGCCCGAGGTGCTCGAAGTTCGTCGAAGCGAGTTGCAGAGCAAGCCGTCTCATCAAAGAAAACGGACAATGGCGGAGAATCATAGTCATCCCTCTATCCTCGTTCTATCTTTCAAAGCGGAATACGTGCAACTACTTTCTTCTCGCGCTCTTCATTCCCTTCATTCCCTTTTCCCGGACCGGTTCGGCTATCCCCGACGTCCTTCCCGTTGATTTTACCTTCCTTACTCCTGCTTTCCTCATTCCGTCTTAGACGCGCTCTACGACTACCAGAGACGCGGCAGTTTTGCCGATTTAAGGTTGTCGAAGTTATAAAGCTTCTCAAGCGTTCCCTCGGGTTCGCAAGTTTTCCTGGAAGTCTTCCGTTCTCCGGCTACCCGTTTCCTTCGCCCCTCACCCCTCACTCGCAGCCTTTTTCCTCTACGATAACCTGCAACGTGTCAAAGGAGTAATTTTCTTGTTTCGTGCTTCAAGTTTCTCTTGGTTATTTACCTGTAAGCGGAGATAATGCTCGCTCTATCTCCACCATGGGAGAACCTAAGGTTGCGTTATATCCACGGGATATGAATTGGTATTAGGGAGGAACCCTACGCGCGCCCTCGTAAACCCTCTACATACCGCGCGTATATTTCGACATACCTTCTATTTGATGGATCGTGTATGCCATATTTAGATGGTTTGAAGGGAAGTTGGAAGTTTCGAGTAACAAATTCTTATAACTTTGCTACAAAGTTACTATGGTTATATCTACATACAGAGTCGTACAATAAATCTAGTTGGAAAGCTTTGAATATTTTTATTTTGCAATTTTTAAAACACTAAAAATTTAATTTAAAAAAAAATACACTCGACGATATATTAAAAATCATGTATATTTATATTTAAAAAAATATAAAAAATATGGTTACATTTAACAACGAGAAATTATTTAAATTTAATGTTTGATTAATTCATGAAACATATTTTCATAACATTTCTCTTTTTCAGACATGTTGCACACAGTCGAACATTGCTGGTTTACTGGAATAAGAATGCCGCTATGTCGGCGCAAGTGTGCAGTGTGACGACCATCGGATTACACGCGATGGAACGATTGTTTTAAAGAAGAACGTGCAGCTGTGACTGTGCAAGCGCGAGGGATCGTGTGTTACACATTGCCGTCGAGAGGGAGAAGCGCTCGAGGATAATGGTGAGTTTGTCGTTTCAACGAGTTTCTGTGTTATTTCGACCGACGTTTCGCCGACGAGTTATTATCTTCCGTTGAGCGAACTCAGCGGTCGAACGCGTTTAAATGTGAATTACCGATCATTACCCGGTGAGTTTTCCGTCATGGACGGAATCGTCGGCGGCCGGATCGATTCGGCGGATATTATGGCTTTTGTACGGACCCTGTCCCTCGCGCGGACGGGTAGAACTCTCTCCCGTTCTCCCAGATCTTGTTCTCGGTCGTAGGATGGTTTTTAAATTTGCCACTTTTTTCGCATCATTATCCGTGCAATCCCCGGGCTGGTCGTATCACGGTTTCGCGCTCGAACCCGATATCGAAGTTTCGGCAATTGATTTTTCCGAGCTGTTCGGGAGGTTTTTGGCGCAGCGCGGTGAATGCGAATTTACACCCAAAATATTCAAGCATGAATTAGTGATGCATGACTGGTATCGCTTCTGATATCGATGTAGCGAAGTCCGTGCGAAATGTAAAATATCCATGGTAAACGAGAAACTCTTTGTATAAGTACACTTTCTAGTTTATTATTTCACGTTGCTGTATAATAACTCGTATTCGGAAACATATACAAAATATTTTCTAATTTTTGTCCCCCTCTCTCTGTCTCTTTGAGTTTTCAGCAATTTTTTAATATTTTTTTTATTCAAATTTCTTTTTTACTTATGTATGTACATGTGTAAAACCGTGAGATGCAACGTCCGACGATGTATCTGCAACGCTCGATTTTATACGCGATTCATGATGTAACGACAAGTTGATTGTGACGAGATATCTTCAAAAGATTCGCGCGGCACGAGATAAATACAAACGGCTGTATGCATGGGCGCGCAACATTAGGTGATAAATATAGGTAAGACCGAATTTTTTTTTCACACGCACACGCGCCAGCGTGCTAAGATATGTGCGCCCAGCGAAATGCATATGAAACGTCAAATGCACTCGGCGCAGTCCATCAAAATGCAAATGTCTTTTATCTACGGTGGTAATATATGCGTCGGTCGAGAATCAGTATTCAGGTTGAGCGTTGGGCCGATCCGCCCCTACGGTATCACAGCTCGAGTGTGTGCGCGCCATCCTGGTAGTGGATCCTACCGGGCGGTTACGATGGGACAAAGTAACCCTCGAAGGAGATGCCACGGCACACTCTCTTTTGGCCAAATCTTTATTTTACGAGCGTTTCGGCGTATCAATGGCAACCGCGAGAACAGGGTCCGCATCACGATTTTTAGGATGGAACGTAATCGATCTTAATTGATATCAGTCCCCGAAATCCTGAATGCGTCGACCTGAATACCCGCAGTTTTATGTCGCTCGTAAAGCAGATAAGCTGAATCCAATCTTATTTAAGTGCCTTGGACTCCCGTTGCTTTCTAGATTTCAGGAAAATGACTTGTATTTATAACACTCTTTTCTTAAATGAATGCTTAGGAATTCGTAATTCTATTTGTAACGTGAATCTATATATCGATAAGAATTGAGATGGCTTAAGACGCGAAAAAGTTAAGTGAAATATATAAACTATATGAAATAAAGTCAAATGAGAAAATGTTTATCATTATTATGACAGCAAATAATTATTTGATATCTTGTTTATTGGGCGAATTTATTTTGTGCTTAAAAAATAAATTATAAATCTTTTAAAGCAACAAGAAATTGGATTTTCGCCGTTGTTATTATAATCGCGAATTTTAGAATCTCTTCTTTTCTGGGATTTTGAACAAGAAGAGGAAAGTCCGCTGCTTCTCTTTATTAACATTAATTCGAACCAGCTGTTTAGAAAAATTAATCATGTTATCGTATGCTAAATTGAATTCAGATTTTCAACGATGTACTTAAGATTGGACGCTTGCTTAGGAAATAAATAAAGAAATAGGAAAGAAAGAAAAAGTTCGCAATCGTTGGATATTGTATATATTTTTCACAAGCGTTGACTATATGTGTGTTGACTATGTAAAAAGTATTTCTTTGTACTGTTTGTTATTAAATCCGTCACAACGATTGTTTGAAGAGTTTTCCCGTTGAAGAGCCCGCGCCGTTTCTTTTATTACGAGTGCTTAAATAGAATAAGATGTTATAGTCTCTTTCACTTGCACACCGTACCGTTAAATTAAGAACTGAGACTATCTCGGAAAAACGAGTTTTAAGATAATATCTTAATGGCAGAACGAATTCGCGAGCGTAATATTACGCTGTTCTTTGCGCGAACGATGGTAAGCCGGTAATGTCATTGCGAGAATCTTTTATTATTTATACTTGCATTCTTTTGCAATATTATGAGCAGAATCTTTATAACGACATTCTATGTAGTACGAACGAATACGTGCGTAGAATTGATTAAATCTACTATTGTGCGAGTCCAGCATGTTGCAACAAATGACTTCTCTTTATCTCTTACAAAGAACAATCGTTAAAACTGACTCGGTCAATAATTGTGTTTAATCAATCGACCATTCAACGTTAAATATATCCATCATGAGGATGAGATTACAATACAGCGATATCGTTTGAATTACGTAACGGAATTGATTCGAAATCAATCGTCTGATGGTGGAGATTGAAAAATAAAAGCGCGATGGGAGATATTTCGTACAACCGATGCTATTGAAAGTTCCAACGAAATATCCGATTTCGTTCGGTCGAACGATTCGGAACGATCGCGCCGTTTAATCGATCGTTGTTAAAAAAAAGTTTAAATGAGTTTCTACTCTATCCTCCCCCCTCCCCCCCTCCCCCTCCCCCCTTTAGCCTCTCGTTTCTCAGTTTTAAAAATGTCTTGTATACATCCCTTTTTTGATCCCGTCCCTCTTTTTACCTCCTCTATTCTAATTACAAAAATTTTTGCTGATTTATTTTATTCCTTTTGAAAAGCGTAATTTGTGTCACGATTATTTGTATGAGTTTCGTAACAGCTTATTACCAACTCACTTATCGATATTGGCAAAGTTTCTTTGCTACATATATTCACTGAGTTATACATTGTGTGCGACAACGATGTTATTCTCATTGGAGAATAAAATTTTATCGATTAACTTCCCAATTCATAAATGGAATATATCTTAAATTAGATTCTGAAATAAGTTTTCTTCACAGTTGCATAAAAAACATTGGAATAAAAAAGCAATGTTATATTTGGAGTATTTGACGCAACAATAGCCGTGCTCGGTTTTTTTGCGATTGTTATAGGAAATAGCGTGATCACGGGTGATGTATAAAATCAACGGTTATAACAGGGTTTCACATAAGAAGCAATTCACGCTTTTGCAAAATCACCGCCTGTTCGCTTGGGACGATGCGGAGAAGGAAGGATATTTATTCGACTACGACGGGTTATATCGCGTAGCCACGCGTTATAAAAAATTTGCACGCGCAAGCCCACGTGGAATCGCGAGGGAGGTCTGCATACTAATAAGTTGTCGTAAGGCGCGAATACGGAGGGAGCGGAGAAATTAAGAATGGAAAATGCTGGTCAAACTAAAGTATACTTAGCTATACTTCAAATACTAGGACTGCAAATGATAGGAGGAAATGAAGGCGGGAAAAAAAGAGCGCGAGCAAAGTAAAGACACGAAGGTAAAGGAAACATCTCAATTTTCCGGGAAATTCGCGTTGCGAGAACAAGAGATTGTAGTTCGACACGACGCGGGTTTGTTTTTTTTCCCTCCCATCGTTAAAGAATTTTTCATTATGTCTTATACAAAGTCGAGCAATTGCCAACGGATTTTGCTCGAAACGTGATATATTTTATCGAATTAATCAGTAGACATTTAAAATGTAGCGATGGTATAATATCGAAAGATTTACCGAGAATCGCGTATACATTTCTTTTGATATTTCGAAAATCTTAATCGGAACACTCTTTTGACTTCACACTTTCGTGTTATCATTGTTATGCTAGAAATTGTGATATCGCGAGCGGATTAGGGTAAAATGAGGAAGAAAAGGAGAATCGATAGAAGCGTACGAAAAACCGATAGTATGCGAAGTTGTCATAACATTTTTTGCAATGTAATTGGTAATAATGGAACCGCATACATATCGAACGCGAGATTTGCCTTTCTATGCTCGCTATGGAGTCATTTACAGCGGCGTATTCGCCTGTACAAAATGCCGTTACTATATCCGCGCGTTAGTAATAATGAGGCGGTTTGCAAACTCAAATCATCGGATTGATGGAGCACGCAATTGTGCTAGCATAAACCTTTGGATTAGGTTGTTTCCCTGCATGCATTATGTTTATGCGGTTATGGAAAATTCATTTATCGATTGTATTCGCTGCGCTTACATGATACAATATAATATTTCCGTACTTATAACATGTGTTTCTAGTGAAAAAGCAGTATAAAAGCAATATAATAATCAATATATCAAATTATTAAAAAATATATTAAATGTGCTCTGGAATTTCATCCATGCAGTTAAAGCATGTTATATAATTGTATAAAAAACATACAATTAGTTAATTGTTTGATAAATCAAACGCAAGGTCGAAAAAAAGAAAAATAATTATAACAAGCTTTCAATTCGAGATCAGAATTTAATTGGCCTACAAAAGATATCAATCAACGATCTTTTTATAGAATCAATTATCTTCTTTATAACTAACTAATCGTTATTGCACACAAAGAAAAGTCTGCTTGAAATTCAACAAAGAAAATTACCGTATCATTTGTTCCAGTCGTATTCATTCTCTTTTCATACAATGAAATCTTTTTGTATCTATATACAGAGCATTTTTAATTATTTATCTCTCGAAAAGAGCACGCTATACTTTATGATTCGAATAATGTCGTGTATCGTCGTATGTTCAGCTAAGAGAAATACATTGTAAAATATTACTTTAGCGATAACCCCCGATTCAAAGACGAATATCTATTAACCTCCTCGTGGAAGCGGTGTACACCCTCTGGTTTGCAAAATTTATGCGATTCCCGAAATGCCTGACTCTCTCGTGCTGTCGGTACGTGAGATACACCACAAAGGGCCGCGTTGCCCCCGTTACCGTACTTTCGTTATTACCCCGCTGATGTCGGGCGGCGGTCGGCCGTATATATCGATCGAATGGGCGAGAACGGCACCTCTGCCGACTAGATACTTATCGTTGTCCCTTCCCACTCGACCCCGCCTGTAGAGTGACGAATACTGCTCGTCCGCATGTGTTTGTGCATTTTATAAAGTCTACAGTTTTAATCCTTAAACACAAATCCAACCTTATGTCGCGTGCAGTTCAGACTCAAAATAGAAGACTTCTTGGGAAATGGAGAGAGAGAGAGAAAGAGAGGGGGGGGGGGGGAGAAGGAAGAGAGTATTAAAACATTGTTGATGAGGTAATCGGCCGTCTTTCGTTGCCGATATCTTTTTTCGACGTTCTCGTTTGCCTTATTCGTAACCAGATTGATCGACGCCAGCTGATAACCACGCCTCATGAAAAGGCTTTTAATGCCGGACTGACTCAGCCCGCACGCATTTGTCCGGAAAGCAATAAAGCTAAGTGTAAATAGGAGTCTTTCTCTCTTTCTCTTTTTTTTTCCCTCTAAATCGAGGATGAGAGATTACACATTTCTTTCGCTTCTTTCACCCAAAGCGCTACATGTGTAACATTGAATGCAAGATTATTCGTGTGTCAGAGTTTTTTTTTTTCTTTTTCTTTTTCCTCGAGACGTAAGATTATCGTTTAGAAGTTTGTTATGTATCGCGAACACTTGCATGAATTTCTTTCTACGCTTACGAAGAGAAAGAGAACGTACAGTAACGTAACCAAGTATTCGGGCCTAGTTGTTTCACTTTTCCGAGCGAGTTTACGCGATGTTTTGCGACGTTAATGCGCGTGCTGGGTACGCGCCGAAACTTCGGAACGCTTTTAGCAGCGGTTGGTGGACGAAGAAAAACGTGGACTATGCGAGACACATAAATATAGCCTCTTGTTCAGCAATGTTACAGGCTTATCGTTATTCCGCACACGTTGGCCGTTCGTCGCAGCCCACAGGCACTAACTATTTACGTTGCGAGTCGTCCAAGAACCTCCCGGTAGATAAACAGCGAGGAGAAAACGGCCACCGCCATTGCCACCCCACGTAGCTCACCTCTCGATGGCTGTAAGCATTTAATTTGCATAGAAACGCGACTAACTTTGGCTATTAAACGTTCCCCGCCTCGAGGCTCACGCCAGGTTTCAATTACCAGAATGGCAAATCTTGAAGGTTCCCCCTCTTCGTCTTTTCAAGGCTGTCGATTAAATGCCCATCGGGTTTTGAGATGGATTTATCCCTATACGTACTTGTAAAGTTGTTTTTTTTTTTTTATCTTAACCGCTGTAATGTTTTATCTATCTCATAGATGTTAAATACAATAGCTATTTATCTAAATTTTGGTACTATATAAAAAAAGAGACAGGACGATAAAAAAAAGCGATATTTCTTTTTTCAACGAGAATTTTCTCTCGATTCTCTTGCTGGCAGCTTCGTTTCACAGTTTCTCTCATTCGCAGTGCCATTCTTGCCGCGATTTACATTCAGTACGGTCGAGCAGTTGAAGCGAGGACCGTTTGACAGTAAATTGCGGAAGTCGGCCACTTCGTTAGAACGATTTGAACGCGCGATCGCATAAAGCAGAATGCTCACGGTATCTTCCGCACCGTACGCGCGCCGCACTTTCTCGTTACACGAACGAAATGCTTATTCACAGCGGTGGTGGCAGAAACGTCTCGCAGCTGCACCGCGCGTTGCAGCTGCAACGGTTCCTCTTACTTGTCACCGCGAAGAGCTACCGCGATGGCTCTTTTCACGAACCACTTTCCATCATCTCTTATCGCTTGGCGCATCTGTGGCCTCATTTGCAACCATGCATGGAGCGCCCGTACCACTTCCTTCTTTATTTTTCCTCGACTCGCTTATTCACTTTCTCGATTCACTGTTTCGTTTCGTATTTCTTTGAATTCTGCTACGAGATCTCGGTCAGAAAAATGTTATCTTTCCTTCTTTCCTGAAAGTCGAACGATTCCATTTCTAACGCCGGAAAATGTTTTAACAGCGTTTAATGTTACCTCCTCGCAAGCATATGTTTTAGCTACTATATTTATTTATAATAAAGTTGTCGTCCCTCGTATTTTTTCTTCCGTGCGAAAACACGCGCGAATACAGATATAAATAACCGATTTCACAGTTTGACGCAATTTCTTAATGGCGGATTAAATCATCTATTTGGTGGCATATCGCGCTTTTATTAAAATACTGAGAAACGTTCTCATATATTATGTGAGGTTTGCTTCGGAGACGGGATAGTTACGACGTCGTGTAAGAAAAAAGCCCGATTTGCATGTGCAATTTTCTGCGAGGCAACGAACGCACGTGCGCGAGCTCCGGTAGTCGGTAAACGCGCCTTCAGAGAATGGAACGTATTTCTATAATGTAATCGGCATACCGTTTTACGTTGGCGAAGCGCAATTGCCGTCTAGCTTTTCCATGCTTCCGTGAATATCGCGTCGGGGATGTAAAACGCTTTTATTACCGTTATTACGGGAAACGACAGCCTCGCATTAATTCCAGCAAAATGATCGGTAATGTCGGGCCGGCGGAGCTGCCGTCTGATACGAATTCCTCAAGTTTAACTCCGATAGCGTACAACAAGCATCCTTTACTTGTATGCTTCCCAACGGCAGTAAATTTGTTCGTGAATATTATGAAGAAAAGCAATAAAAGACATTCAAATAAAAAACTATTTTAAGCGAAAAATTTTGACACTAATCATTCTCGAGCATCTAAATTTTGATATTACTTTACTCTTGACATTATTATGCAATCACTATACAAGAGTAAAGTGTTATTAAAAAATATTAAATGCTTGAAAGTTATATTACAGGTACTAAAATACTAGTCTATTAATATTATATTAAGATACCCTAAAGATCCTTGAATTAATTATTTCTTGCGTTTGGCAGAATTTTGTGCTGAAACGTCCGTTGCGCGGACTATGAGACATAAGTAAAGTGGTATTAAAAAATTTTATTTTGGTAAAAATATAATTTAATAAAAATTTAAATTTAAATATAAATTTAATAAATTTAAATATTAATTTAATTTTCTGCCGAACGATTTGAATACTTGATCCTGGACTTCAAAACCTAATTAATATCTAATTTTAAGATAAGTTAGAATTAATTTGACGCTGGTGGCGGGGGGGGGGAGATAGTAATTTAATGGGGGTAACATTTAGAATATTCGAATTTGAGATGCAAATCTTCGCCTGTCGATATCCACATTTCGAATAATCCGACTTTAAATTGAAACTCTCAGCGGCAGACATGTGAATTCGTAGCGTTGTTTTAATAAATTAAAAGGACTCTTTCCAAATGCTTTCTATGTACATGGCTTTGCATAATGACGTATTGGCGTCCGTTGAAATCGCCGTTCGGTTAACACACGTTTGATCTATTCTCGCGTACAATGCGGCGAATGTATTGTCGGCAATAGAGGTATTGCGAGAAAAGAGAGTAGAAATTAAATTGTAACAATTAATTTTATCTTTGTATGTACGAGAAGGCAATTTATTCCCGTACTTCCGACATTTGTCGCACCAGCTTCGTCGAGATAACATCAATTGAAAATCGTATTCCGTTTTTCTGTAGCAAGTAGAGCAAAACGTATGCGTTAAATCATACAAAGCTTTCGTCATATTCCATCTGATATTTTTTTCTCCGATACGCGTGTGCGCGCGCGAGAATTTTGTTGGAGATAAGAAAAAAGAAATATAGCGAGATGAAAAAAGATGTGGAAATATCCGTGTGAGAGCTTACGATAATTTCAGTCGCGCCCCTCGCACAAGTTTTGCGCATATAGGAAAATAGCCTTACGTATATCAATCGCTGGAAATTCGATTCGAAAGGGGAGTGAAACATTGTCGATCGCAACCTGAGACGACGACGCCGTGCGTGTTACTGTGCAAACTTTGCCAACGCGTGCAAGTTTTTCCAGACTCCGAACTTAGTCGATTAGACGAAAGCGAAAGTACGCGGATGGTCGTCGAACGATGCACGTGCATCCATCTCGAATGAGCGTCGCGCATATGACGGTGGTCCCAGAATCCCGTGTATTTCGCGACGTGCTTCCTTTGCAAGACGCGTAACTGAGGATTTTGCTTTAAATTTAAATATTCTACCCGTGTAAAGATCTTCTCCGCTTTTGCCGAGCTTAATGTTCCACATTATTTTAAATATTGTCCTGCTTTTTAAGAAATGTTTTTCTCGATTGCCTCAACTGCAGAAGTGGAAAGCGAATATAAACTAATGTAAACACCCTCTCCAGATTTAATATTTATTCGTGCACGAGAAAAAACATCTGGTATGAGACATTTAAATGAAAGACAAATTCTGATTTTTTTTTAATCTCGTTGGATATTCTCTTCCTTAGTTGATATAAAAATATTTCTTCGCCGTTTACGCGAGTCTTTTTCTCGTGGGTTTTTTCACGTACAAGTATTGTTTTAGATAATCAATATTTGATAATTGTAGCGTTTGCATAGCAATAGCATATTAGCGTAATGTCGGATACGTATATATTGATCAAATTAATACATAATTGATTTGATTGACACCGACTTGTTAAATAGAATTTGCGTACTATAAATGAAAATAGTTCATACCGTGTTAATTGCGACCGATAACGATATTATCATTCAATTACTTGAAAATATAATATTAAATGTCGAAAGAAACATCGTGTAATATTCAACAACACTTATTGATTTGAGTTAGTTTGATTTTTCGTGTAACTCCCATCGCTCGAAAAACTGTTATATTTTTAACCTCGATTCTTTTTATTCATGTGTAATCTCCGAATCATAATCTTTATAAATATCTTAGAAACAAATGTGCGCAAAAGATTGGATTTCCGATTTCTTCCTGCTACTAATTCATGTCATAGAATATCGAACTTGTCTCGCTTTTACGATCTTTTGATCTTCGACAACATCGGTATTACGACCGTATCACGTGCTTGCACATACTGCAAGTGATGGCGAACAACTCCGCGGTTTACAGCGAGCAGGTTTTAAGCATACAAGTTTCAAGCGTACTGTCCGATCGAAAGGCGCGCGCGACGACCCGGACATTGTGACACGTAACATCTGTTAACAGAAGCGAACAACCACGTTTCAAAAGAACTATTATTTCGGTGTGGTAGCACGAGGCCGATAACATTGCCGAGCCGATAGCTCGCGCCGACCCGGATCGTTTCCTCTTTTGCCGAATCGAAGTATACCACCGTATCATATCTAGATTCTTTTATACCGCTCATGTCCCTTTCTCTCTTTCCCCTTTCCCGGTAACTGCGATCAACCGTGCATTGCCCGTGGCTGTAAAAATAACTGCTATGTTGTAAGTGTCCGCTTCGGGCGCTTGTAATTCGAATTCTCCATCGATAAGCGAGAGACGAACATTGCGTTAAATATGCTACTGAAATAAATTAAAGCTCCCGGAATGCGAAATTTACGTCAAATTTAAATTTGGGATCTTGACATTGGTGCGAAATTAATTAATTAATTAATTAAAGAAAACGTACTTATTGGTGTATATAATTTTATAAGCACGCGTGTTTCAATTAGATAGTTTGATTGGGGAAAGTATATATTATTACGCGACTGACTATCGATTCCTTCGAGTTATGAAGATTCACCTTCGATCTTTCTTTATTAACACGGGGGAAAAAAATGTATATATTATCGCGACAGTATCGTTAATACCGGTAATCGCCGAGAGATGTGTTAAAGCTAAAGAGAACGAGGGAACGTAAAGAGAAAGTGAGACAAAAAGAAGTTAAGTTATCAAGGTAGTTTTGGAGATTGCGTGAAACCATAAATTTGCGCGCTTTAGGATTAGCGGGAGGAGCGATCTCGAGTTTCGCCGAATTATCATTCTTATTTCGTGTTGTTTCTCGGTTTGTGTTACTTCCCAACAGTTACATGGCCACGAAGACGCGAAGTTACATCGACGCGGCACTCCCGCGGGAAGGGAAACTCGCTATCTGCAGTGCAGACGATGCTGCGAGCTTGCCGGAAGCTTGCCGAACCGTCTCCCTTCTCCGCTGGATACACTCTCGTACCTCTTTTTCACACTTTTTATACTTTCTCGTTTTCCATCTGTCTTGATTTGTCTCCTTCATCACGTATGTCGATTGACGATATGCAAAATCTTCGCGAATAGGTTTCAGATTCATTTGTAGTTACCGGCTCAGGATTCTCTGATTTTTATACAATTGAATGAGAATATTTCGAGTCCCCTCTTTCATCGTATACAATCGAACGGGATTGATATTTATTATTCTCAATTTCTGAAATCGAATGAGATAAAAGCGTTCATTGTTGTTTTCTTGTATCACTTAACTAATGAGAGGATTCGGGCACGAAATCCGGGAATTAATTGGACAAAACCGCGGCTATCGATCCTATTCTTCTGCTTCCTCTCATGTCCGGTAATCGAAGGTTGTCATACCACACTGACGTATTTCCACCCTTCGTCATTCAGGGATACGCAATTTTTCATCGCGCGGTCGATCGTTCATGTACCTCTTGCACACATGTTCCATTTTTTAATTTTCTTACACACGCGCTCGTAAAGATCCGCAGATATAGTACGGTCATAAACTGGGATTATTCGCAAGCCCGTTAATCAGGTATTTTAATCGTTACGCAGGTGTGCGTATCGTTTACGTGCCGGGCGCCCCTTTTTCTGGCTTTACCGCGGCTTATATCGTTTCGCTTAAATTCTTAGCGGTGCTCTATGCTAACGCTGGTCGATTTATCGTTAATAATAACAACGTGTACGTGCCGCGGGCACGATTCGCCGAGATTACACAGCTTTTGCGCGCTTGCGTGAGCGTCTCGTACATCAGTTTTTTTTTTTTTTTTATTCATTTACAACAAATAGAGAGAAGTATCATCGGTGTGAAATCGTCAGTTGGTCAAGGCCGCTTTTCGTTCGAATTTCGTTTGTTACACGAGGCGACTAGAGGCACCCGCTGCGTGCCTCAGTCACCAACATGCCGCGCAGCCAGCAACCCCTCGATCAATACAACCCCAAACCCCGGTTCGCGCGTATTTCCAAAGCCGGGTTTACTGAATCGACCGACGGGAAAACGCTCGCGCTGCCAGCGCGCCAAGTCGCGATTTTAGATTCGCACCATCAGATCTCGTTATCGTAATGCGTTCGATACGCTTACCGGTACTCGTTACGTATTGAATTATCTACCAGCGGTCTATTATTCTCGTTTGAATCACGCGCGCCACGCGATATTAGCCGATTCGGATGTGCGATGAAGAGAGAGATGCTTGTCTCTTCATCCGATATTCCATGCAAAATTATCTGAGGTAGCAAAGAGGATTGGTCGGAATTACACAAACGGCAGTGCGCCGCCTTTGATGTCGTGCCGATTTCCCGGAAACTCATATATGGGCACCTTTGAAAATCCGAGAATTTCGAAACGTTACCGCGGGGAAACGAAACGAGAATGAGAGAAAGAGAGGAAAGGGAACGTACCGGCAGCAATACGAGACTTTTCGGAAACTCGAACCTTTCGCGAGATATTTGAGAAATGTACAGTGCAGTGAGTGTATCTTCGCGACGTATGCATATATTCATTAAACGCATATTAAATTCCACCTTATAATATCACGTATTTTTTAAAAAATCAGCATTTTTTTCTGATCGTACCAACAATTGCGCATTATATTGCATTGCTAAAATTAAAGATACAATCGTTTTATGCCGTTCTCTCTTCTTCTCGCGCACTTTCGGCAATAAAATGTCAAGCGCAACAATAGCCGGTGCGTTCCGTTTCTTTTCTCGTGGAAATGAAATGGCGCACTTTAAACGTACGCGCAATCAAGTCCCGGTAACGAGCTCTTTTAAATTAACTTATCGCAGATGGCTTTTATGTACACATGCACGTATGCGTGTACGCGTGGCCGCGTGTACATGGCGGACCCGCGGATTACGGGTAGAGAGGAAATCGTAAATAACTTTCAGAGCTGTATTTTCCCGTCGTATATCAGTGTAAGGTGTGTGCATACGATGTTCGCGTTATTGCGGTGCTGCATACGTAAACGCGCACTCTGTTCGCGCGATAGACTATCGCGTAAAATAGAATTGCATTCCGATGCATCGACTATCGAAGCGCGCGATTCGAATAAAAATATATATATATATATATATATATATATATATGTGCATATATGTATGTAGGTACGAGAGATGCTTTCGCGGTGCATTCGGCGGTTGCAGTCGTCGACCTACATTGGTACGTAACCGAAAATCTACCGTTCTCCATAGCCGCGTTATCGAACGACCCGTTCTACTCTTCCCAGTCGACCGATCTTCACGTAACCTCGGAAGTATGTTGAAAACTTTTGGCATGATGAAACATAGGTACGCGAGCACATCGTCGATTAGTGAAGTTTTCTCTTAAAAGCTGCCGCGCCACGTGTCCTTTTCCCTTGTTCATCAACCGAAACTTTTGATGAAGGCCGTAATTATCCGTAGGATCGATCGTTCGCTTCCACCTGTGAATGGAGTTAAATAAATGGTTTGTAAGATAAGCGCAGGTTATTATACGCAATTTTAGTTGTGCGAACTTCTACTTTTCCGTTATATATACCATGTATTTCACGCTCCCCGTTATATTTAAGACCGTAGAGGATAAACAAATTTTGATATGATTTAATTATAAAGAGCAGCTTGATAATGTTTTGAGAAGATGAAAGAAAACAAAGAACTTGCTTATATTCTGAATATTGCATAATATTTTCGTTATCTTCGCCATTTATGATATTGAAGAAATTTATACGCAAGTATTTTTCAAGACACGTATGTAGCATAATATTTTACGATCGATAACTCGAGTTTGAAAGATTGCTCGTACGGTGAGTCAAGAATTTTTCGGGAATGACGTCGCTACGAAGGAAATAAAATGTTGACTATACTAATACAAAGCAACGACTTTAGAAAGTACGTTTTTGGATTTGTTCTTCGCGCGCCAGACCACTTGAAATCCTTTAATATGTTATCGCAAAAATCCTGCTCGCTCACTGTTGTGCTGCCAGCTTTAAAAATAAAGAAGAGAGAGAGAGAGATAAAGAGAGAGAAATGCGTGGTTGGCAAGCAGGAATAGAGGGTGGAAGCGAACTGTACGGTGCGGGATAGAAGTATGATGGGGAAGAACGGAAGAATCGTCACCCTTCGAGAGATGGAGGAGTATCAATATCACGCCTCACTGCCACCTACGCTTAAATCCCTTCCCAGCCGCTCTTGTCCGCCCGTCCCCTTATTATCGGCTCGGAAAAATAATCTTCGATTACGAATACCCAGCCAGAGCCAGACGCTCGTTCCTCGCACCCTGCCGCGCTCCGCCGTTTAATTTTCGCGGGAATCTCTGATTCCCGTTGCGCGAATACCATTGGAAAACCGAGCACGGCGGTCTACAGAAAGCGGGTTGCATCTAGGCGTGGAGAGGAGTTTTTCAAGCGATCGATTTTAAGGAGCGTTGACGTAAGGCGAAAAAGGTATGCTTATATCTGCGTGGATTTGGTTTCGTGGGTAAAATTAAAAAAATTTAGTTTTTGAGAAACAGCTGTTTCCGTATATTAAGTTCTACTAAATATATATTGTATAAAAATAAAAGCTGCACTTTCAAGGATTAATAGAAAATTTATAGAAAAATGCGAACAAATAGATATTTTTGAAAAGTAATCTTTTTTTTTTTTTTTTTTTTTTTCCCTAGAAAGTTAACAATAATTATAGGTTCTTTTAATCATTTTTCTCTTTAATAATGAGACAGAAGTTTTTGATGTTTAATATATTCCAATGTTTCAATAAAAATAAAAATCTACTTTTAAATAAACACATACATGCAAAGAATAAAGTAAAAGTCAAACTAGTTGTGGGATAGATCATACCACTCTGATTGAAGTTAGGGTTGAAACTCGCCGCCAAACAATTGATCTGACGCGATTGCATCCAATATGGCATGCTAAGGAAACTCTCTGGGTTCCTTATCGAAGCAATACCCATCCCAGATTGGACCGGATTAACAGGATTAACATAGTAGAGGAGAAACTTTGCGTCAAAATTGGCGCTATCTCGTTACGGACTCTCTTGTTTGTTGATTCACCTCTCGCCTTTCTCGCTCGCTCCGTGCGCTCTCCTTCTCTCGCCCGTGAAGAGGTCGATTAACGAGGGAGCGTGCAAAATCCGCGCCAGGTGGTCCAGGTTGCATATTGCATAAGGGATCAAGTTAGAACGGTTTTCATCGACCTCCGTAGATTCTCCCGCGAGATGCTCGCGAGGAGAATGATCTCCGTTACGCCTTAACGCCCTCGTAAAACTTTAATGAGTTAATCTTTTACGTGCACCGCGAACGCGCTTAATATGCGTTTACGAATTCCCACCGTCGTGATGGTTATTCGCATAATTCATCGATAATGAACATTATGAGATGTGCATTCCATGGGCGAGCGCGTTCGTCTGGTTACGCGGCGTGACGAATTTTAGGGGATTTTATTCTGGATGAGGGCAGGAAGCGTGAAACCGACCTCGTGAAAGTGCATTGATGTGTTCTGACCAAGAGATTGGAAGCTATAGTGACTCATGCTATAGTAGATTGCTGCGTAATGTATACGAGGGTGTATATAGAAAATATTAGCTGGCAAGAGTATTTATAGAATTTTCCTAAAGGGAGAATATTTTAAATTTGGATTTTTAATATTATCATTTTGCGTAGATAGAACACATTATTTATGTGTTAAGAACGATTGAACATCTTACTATATCTTCATATCGCTTTTACAAGAGTTTACGATACAATAGAAGATTCGCATTATATAATCAATGATTACAAGCCAAGAGCTTTCGACTTTTATGTCAAGGTCGACGATGATTAAACTCTCTCGGAGGAAGACACGAAGCTGCGACAGGATGAAGGGAGCTGCCGAGTATTTAGCCAAGGGTTCTCTTTATGAAACTGGTGGGCTTATTAGTCCACGATCAGAGCAAATACGTTGGTATATTGCGACGTGCAGAGAATTTCTGATAAATCTCTCTTATACGATTGTCTGAATTCTGTTAATGTGATGTGAATTCATAATAAATCGGAAAATTCGCAATAATTTTATTGCTATATGACATATTCCGTTTACTAATCGTTTATAAATATATATCGTATATTTATCAGCAATTTATGTAGATGCACATAACTTTTATAAAAGTTTTTATAAAATATTTTATATCACTAATAGTTTCACACAAAAAACGTACGTGAATTATTTTATATAATAGCAACGCTTTAATATTTTAATTCTTATTTAAATTTCAATCATAGTTCGCACGATCTGTGCACAACAAAGGAACTTTTGTAGCTTACACTACTCTGTCTCTCCATTTCTATTTCAAATCGTTTTTTTTTTTTATGTATCCATATACATTTGCATTCCCTTTTATCGACACTTTAAATCATCGTGAAGTTCTGTCAAGTTATACAGCTCTTTGTGTGACATAAGTACATATGTATATAGACATGTATAAACATCAGGAACATTTATTTTATACCTCGCTTTACTTCAAAGAAAAATTATTAAATAAATGAAATGCGCTATATATATATATATATGTATAGAAGATACATGTGTAATCTTTTTTAGAATTTTTTATTAAACTTTCTATTTTTCTAAATTCTTTTTTGTCTCGTAGTTCATTTCTACCGTAATTTCCGTAATAAATACAATCGTCTATATTCACAATGTGCCGAAATACATTGCGATAAATATAGAAAAATCGAGACTACATCATCGTGAATGATACGGTGAATAAAGCAATACTTCACCGATTACCGGGGATACTATAAAAATAACGAATATTTTTATTTTATGGAAAAGTACTTAAAATACAGTAAATCCTTTTGTCGGACACTCGTATAAATTATGTGTCTGTGTTCGCGCGAGGACGACATTTTTCGCTTGGTATAATTCATACGGTGTGTCTTTAGGATTATCCTGTGGTCCGCGGTCATATTAATTACCGAATTCTTTATACACGTATTTAACAAAGGAACCGCGGTAATTCACGTGCGCGTGAATTAAGCCTCTGGAGTATTATCTTTTAATAAGGGAGATCCGGAGATCTATTTCAATAAGAAGACGACCAGCGTATACCTTTCTTTTCTCGCGAGGGAAACGCGACTTGCACGAGATGAAAATCAGCGCGAGACGATACTATCTTCCACTTCGTGCTTCTCCCTTTTTTCATCGACCGAAGTTGTCGGATTTTTTTACGAATGGCATCACTACGAACACGCGTACAACAGTTTCGACAGGCTAAACGGCGCGTGGCTTTTGTGCCGCATTTTTTCCTCCGTAGAGCGCGCCGAGCTGCGTTTGAGCGATAAAATGCTTTTCCTAAAGGCACATCACGCGTCAATACAATCCACGTCGAAATCGTCGTGTCGGCGACACGAGTCGCACTCGCCGCGTACCGCTTGAATTCAAGTGAGCATCGCTTTGCGCAATTTTACGCCGTTTCGGGGGATATAAACGTGCGCGCGCGAGAATGTTCTTTTATTTTTTCAAACTGCGTAACGCATTTTGCCGGATATTTTCACAACTCGGGAAATATTTGACGTGCAATAACGTTGGGTGCGTTAGTGTTTCCAATGTTTGCATAAGAATATCGCATGTTGTAACGCTCATGGTTATTTTCGGAGCGCGGAGAGAAGCTGTAAATTAATTAGGGCATTTCTGTAAAACGATGTTTGTATACATTATACGCATTCGCTCTGATTTCAGCGGACTTGAGTCCGCTAATGTATAGTCTAACGTAATAAAATTGCTCGCGCGCGTGTCCACACATAAATTGTTCTTTTTTTTTTTCCTTTTTACGACTAAATAACAGCTAAAGTTATATATCTCGTTTTTGCTAGGAAGACGATCAATATTTTACGAGCTCGTAGCGCGAGACTGCGCAGGATTATAAACATGCCGCCGTAGAAATTGTCCGTATCAGTAGACGTTCGACAGAAAAGCGTTATCTGCTTTCGCAAATGAACTCTGTATGCTCGACGGTGAACTCCGCCATAAACTTCCGACGTGACTGAATACGGGGTTGATGGGTGTGTAAGGTTTTGCGAGGGTCGACCGCGCTCGAGATTGTCATACAAATTAATTCAAACATTTGTCGTTGTCAGACCCGATTCGACGTCCCTCTTACATTTCTCGTTCGTAACTCGTCCATAAGAAAACGGAGATCGAGTCATGTACTATTTCACTTATCGTCTAGAATTTCAATGATATATCATTGTTTATTATATGAGAAATAATGTGTTTTATTATTTTTGTAGAGTTTTATAGAAGTTGTTTTATCACGAGGTTCATCAATATATCTATATTATCACGAAGAAATGTATAATCTCGCGAGATCTCGAATCATAAATTAATAATAAAAATCCCTTTGCGAACAATACTAGCGACAGTATCGGCCATTTTTTGTCATTTAATTCAATTAGTTGTTTTAACATATATCTATGGCTTTGTCGCGAGTGCACGTCACAGGCCATTAAATCACGTCGATATTAAAACGCGAATTATCAATTATTTAACGATTTACGAGTCTTTCCCCTTCAAACATCGATATGCCAGAGCATCGTTTATTCGTATTATTACAGTTGGATGGGATAAAGAACGGAAAGAATTAAATTTCATGTAGCCTGGCTTTGAGTTTTCATTTAGTTAATGCGCGTTGTAAACCAGTCGCCCTGACCGAATGTACAACATAATTGATTTAGTGCAGCTAGATTTAACAGCCGAATTAATCTCGGGTGTAAACCGCTCTACAAATGTATTTATCCATAATATGATCATAATATTATCAACTAATTAAATAATTACATCAGTTTAAGTTTTTTTTTATTTTTTTATTTTTTATTATATCTTGCGTGCGCGAAATATGTTAATGTCAATTGAAAAAATATAAATATTCATACTTTGAATATATATTCCTCGACTCTGACGATCTCACGATGAAGAGATTGTCTACTATCGCGCTTCTTCATTATCGTTCGTCTCGTCGCGGTATTAAAGAGGCCTTATTATTCGAGGACGCTGGCCGAATTATTATTTTAACGTGGCACGACTTGGCCTACTCTAAGATTCTAGGGAAAAGACCCTGCGTTATTCCGGCGATAATACCTGAAAAGTTTTGCAAACTTTTCGCAGAATCGCGGCCCGAATATCGAATTTTCGCGTAAGAACTTTAGAGTTTTCGCTTTGAATTATTATCGTAGTTGAGTGAACCCCTGTGCAAAGAGACAAGAAGAAGTTACGCGGAAGCGTTTCTAGCGAATCGTGTGGGCGTCGCATTTTTTGAAGATTTTTCGCAATCTTCTCTCTCTCTCTCTCTCTCTCTCTCTCTCTCTCTTCTCACATGAATATCGGTCATTGAGGAATGAGGGTTACGTTTGTGCGCATGATTTTGGTGTATGATCGGTATTTTTCTCCATCGAGCTAAGTATTTAGACGAGCGGTACGTAACGAGAATTGGTTATACCGCCATAAACGTTCGCGTTATTGCGCGAACATTCCCTATCAGGGACCCTTTATAATTTAATATAACTGCGCGTTTATACGTACCGCTCGCGTAAAATTGAAACACATGACCGTATCGTGTTTGTATATGAGAATATCCGTTGAGTTAGCGCAATTATGGTCGTTGCATCGGATTTGCAGGTACAACTCGCGTTGCATTCAAACTAATTGTGAGAGGGAACGATAATCAATAGACGCGAGTCTCTGTTTTGTACCTGTAAGTAGACTATTGCCGAATATTGCAAGCAACGGACGCATTGGAAATGTAATATCGATGCAATTTAAACGACGACGCACAAAGTTGTCGTGTTGTACGCCGTAGGAATGTATGCGAAAACCTTTAAAAGGCGCACAGTAAACAGACGTTCGGGATGTAAATTTCGCATCGCATATTGCATGCATTGCCGTGTTTTCCCTCACAACATATTTCATACTTTATAAATTCCTCTGGAACAAGACGTATATACAGATGCAGACACGCGAGTACGCGGATACAGACGTTCATATTCCATCTTCTTTTGAAATGCAAGCGCATTTTATTACACTCGTTGCTTGCAAAAACACGGCACGCGGATGGCCGAATTCGATGCACTTGAAAGCGCGAATGTGGAACAGATTGGGAGAACAAATATTGAAGCGTTAACAATTATACAATGCTCGAAATGTGAACTTTTATTGTTTATGAAATGGCAAAAATTGACAGGCGCCGCCATACTTTATTCTCTCGTTGAATTAAATTTATCGACGCGACGAAGAACGGTTGATATATGGAACGAATCGCGCTTTGGAAAATTAAGTATAATATATAAATGGAGAGCATAAAGAGAGAGAGAGAGAGAGAAAGAGAGAATCTCTATATAACACAAAAGCGGAAGCTCCGCAGGTCGTCTCGTGACGCGTGTCCTTTCAAAGAGCTTTACGACACGAGCCATAGAATTTGAAATTCGCGGCCGTCGTGGTTAATGAGGCGAACGCGAGATGCCAATCCGTCGATATTATGTTACGCGTCGTTATTCTCGCAGGAACACCACCGCCCGACACGCATTGTAACCAATTGGACGCCGGTATGCGTGATCCATTAATCTGCCTGCGTGTATTGCGTGCGAGCCGTGTTGTAGCCCCGACCGTGTCGACGTACGTCGTCGCGCCGATGCTGCACCTGGGCACGCATGCAACCTGACACCGGTCAGCGTTTATGTACGCACACGTGAGCGGGATCTTGTCCGTAGATCCGTAGTCCGCGTTCTGATTCTGCGGGATTTATGATCGTGACGTGCTATCCGCTTTTTTGATAGATGGGCGACGGGATATTTCACCGTTCTAAATTAGATCTTAAATCCCGGGATTATGGGGAATGGAGAGAATTATCAGTGCAAAATATAATAATAATAATTTTATCGAGCGCAACGAAATGTGCATAGTATATATATATATAGAGTTGGGAACAAAGTAACATATTAAATAAAGAATAAAGAAATGCACATCACAGACGAGGCAGCAAATATACAATCTCGTATGTATTATACGATTAAATATTTCTTCATGTATCTTTAACAATACTTTGAATGTTATATGTTTATAATGCTCTTCTTACTAACGACGATTAATTGAATCATCTGATTTGCAAAAGATCAATGTGTTATGATACGTGAAAGACAATGGAATTTTGCGATTGAAAATGGCGAATTTGGATGCCCTTCCCTTGATCAGAGTATATATGGATTTAGCTAAAACGGCGAGACGATAATTGTGCGGCATTAACATTAATCGGAATTAGTGACACGCCGGGTAGTAATGAGCTAAATTTACAGTTGCATATATACATGTAAGCGGAATCCTCGTCATTATAGATGCATGTGTATGCATATGTATATCGCGAGCCCAAATCAACATGTCAAGGCCTTGATGCATCTGCGTTAATACAATACATACTACATACATTGTCACTATTGAATGAATAAACATAGTTTATGCATCTCAATTCAATCTACACACCTACATATATGGGATTTCGAAAACTTCAGTATTTAAATAAATATTTATCGAAACACATGTTTTTTTGCAAATTATTTACATAATTCAAATAATAAGTAATATGCTAATAAATGATGGACGCAATTGTGCATATTAATGTGTTAAGTTTACGGAAACATTATGTATATTATTATGTATATATTATGTATATATATATATATATATATATATATATATATATATGTATGTATAATAGATACATTTTCGTAAAATCTAACGTGTTAGCCTGGATAGTATTCTCATGATAAACGAATGTATATTTATATGAAGTGCTATAAAAAGATTGCACGAAAAGGAGAAAGCTGATTTTGGACTGAATTCTTGGTCTTGTCGGGTTGGTCAGCGCTTACTTTTTTAGATGAGTCTCAGGCATTTGTACCAGAACACGCCATCGTAATAATTGCAAAGAAGTTAATTAAAAGCCCAGCAGGAAATGCGCCCATTTGCATTTATGCCCTGCCATCTACCTTCGAAAAGACAGTTGTAGCGATTCTCGTCTCTTGCACACGCCAAATATATCCATTCGGCTTTCTCGCTTCTTCGTCCCGCGCGTTGCCTTTTCAATTTTTTTCAGCATTTACGTAGCATTTTCATCGTTTTCAAATAAAATCTCGTGCGAAACGGCTTTTCGCGCGTAAAATTGCTGCGTATAAAATAGAGTCGTAGAACGGGCTAAATGAAAGGAGCGAACAAATGAAGTGGTCATACTTTATTTCGGGGTGTTTCTCCTTTTTTTTTTCCAATTTTGTTTGAGCGTTTTGTCGAGTTCTCTTGAATTGACAGTTCAAACCGGTCCATCCGAATCGTGATGTATATCTTTCTCTGTGTATCGATATACCTTCGTGCTGCGCAGTTTCGCCATCATTGTGCGAAGCTCGTCCTTTTGCCGTGACGCCCACTAATGAATCGCTTTAATTTCATGGACCGCAGGCATCCCTGGAGAACTAGGGACACGGCGGGAGAGAATACGAACGCCGGCGGTGCTTATTGTTAGCGCGCGATATACGATACATTGGTTATTACATTTTCTCTCGTGTACAGGTATTATGGAGATCTTGTTACTAAACACCGTTATTGTCTCTCTTTCTCTCAATAGAAAGCTCGAAACTTCGAGAGGTACGCAACCAGAGTACTCCAATAATCGTGCGATGTTTTCTCGTCCTCTAATTGGAAGTTAATACTCTGTACTGTAATTTAGAGTTATTTCTAAAACATTCTCGAAACGTAATATTGTTTTCAACATATTTTGTCGTTTACGTTACACCGTGTTTATTACCTCTCCGTTTCCGGACAAGCCTTTGCTTATTTCATGCATTAGTCACTAGTCTGCTCTTTTGCTCATTTTACGAAATGTGCGAAGATGCATTTAATTCATAAATAGCAGTATTGAAATTGTCCGTTTCATGAATTTATCGATTGCTTATATATGTTATACTTGGATTTAGTATAGAATTCCGATTACATCGATCAAAAGTTCGTCCGTAAATTCCTTCGAGCTGCGGGAAATATAATTTTCCTAACAATCTTCAGTTTTGTTTTGACCTGACTTTGACGGAGCAACATTACCGATCTGCAACGAATAGTGGATATATGGAACAGTTACGTCATTTCATATATAACGTTAGTTTTGGCGCGATTTTCTAACAACGAACTCTCATTAAACGTCGCGGTTCCAGGCTAAAGTAATTGAAATTCAGCGCTGCGAGTCACCTTCTACTTCGATGACAGTTGTGCAGAATCTCGATTAACGAACCGTTGGTTTATATACGTCCGGCGCATAAACTTTGTGAATTTATGGACGCTCTATACGTTTACATCATGATTTACTGAGGCGACCATAGAAGGAAAATACCTGCCGAGTATATTACATTCGTTCTATTCGTGTACAGTACCATGCAGACGTATACACATCTATTACCCACAGTTTAGTGCAACCAACGAAAGGGTCAGCAAGTTCACGAATAGGTCATATTTTATTGGTTATCGAAGTTATGATCTGTGAATAGTAACACAGTATACGTCGAAGAATAAAGGAAAACAGTTATTCAGTTGACATGTAATGTACTAGTTTTGTATATACAATATATATATATATATCACATCTTTTGAAAAAATTATATTACATTAATTTGATACGTTTTATTTTGAGAAGAGAATATTTTAAACGATTATTGCGATAACAAGTTTCTTAATAATAAAAATAGTTTGATTCAATTAATTGTCGTTGAATCTCTCATAAAATATAAGGTTATTTTGCATAATTAACAATCGCAATGATAGATATGCAATGAATTTTCGCGATAGACATATGGACACGTCGTACACGTCGCTTAAAGTTGACGCATTCCCGCTGCTCGTAGCCCGTCTGTCTGCACGCGGGAAGGATAATGCATGCGCCCATCAGTATTCGTTCGAACTCAATATTGGTACGCGGAAGGCGTGCCCGTCGCGACGAATTTCCATAGAGGTTCCTGCAGACAATATGGAAATGCGAAACTGAAAAACAACCGAATCTGGACGTGCCGCTTTCCTCTAGTCTCGCCGATGCTCGTCTGCCATGTGCTACCGCGGAAACTGAAATGTTCGATATCACGACGAGATTTTCGCAGATGGCGCAAATGGATTATAAGCGCCAAGTTTCTTTTCGAATCAAATCATTTTCGACGAATTTATAAATCGGGATGATAAAAAGAAATGAAAACGGCCTTTTAAACTGTTTAAAATTTGGCGGGTTTCGAGTGCTTCTTCGCACTACGAGAAATGACAAATGATATTTTTGAGATTTCTCTCATTTGCGGTTTTGCGCGCGCTTATTCTCATTGGATAATGCCAGTTTTGCGACGATCGATGCCCTCGCCATCGTGGATTTCTGACGCGTTGTACGCCATGTGTACGTATTGTATTTCCCATGTACGTAGCACAATCAGCGGCAGGTGTTTACCCGGTCTGATTAACGTTGCTCCCACGCTACTATCACGTTAAGGTATGGCTGGCTATATTATGATAGATTTACCATTTGATGACTGGCTTTCTAGGATTTATCGTATTTCAATTTTGTATGAGAGAGAATTCTTGTATTATTATTTTTAATGGAGATTTATTAGAATATATGTAAAAAATTATATTGTTAAAGTTCTTAAAATATTGTAAAACAAAAGATTTAACAGAACCCAGACAAATCTATGGCAAATAAACAGAATATATATATATATATATATATATATATATATATAATAGATATAAAATATAAGATATTGAAAATATAATTTTCTAAGAAAATAATATCAAGTTTTCTGCGATTAAAATTTTATGAAAAAATAAATGAAAAATATTAAAACAGAAAATCAGAAAGATAGATTTGTTATGCATTTGGCAAAATTGTAGTTTGTCGGTAACATGGTTTTCCGTCGGTTACTTTTCGCAACAGTTCACCCTGCAAACCGGCGCCATCGACGTGTATTTTAACAGCGCCATCTGCTGTAGGGTAGTTTAATCGATTAAGGGGTTGCGCAGAAGAATACAACTTCGTAAGTTTAGATGGCGCCAAGATATGTCTAGCGATTTTTTTATATCATAGATTCATATAAATGATGTACTTTTGAAAATATTTCGTAAGTTAATCGTTTTTTCTTGACATTTAAAAAATATTAAACAATATTAATGATTATGAATACAATTTTTTCGGAAAATAATCTTTGTCAAAACAAAATAATATAACGTGTATGTGATTCGGAACGCTATATCAAAATATATATTAGTCCACCATCTTATCAGACATAATTGCAATAATTTACGACGCTTAGTCGGGACGCCGGCGCCGACGACTCAAGTTACAATCAAGATACACGGAAGTTCTGTAACTATATTACGTACGAATCTCGAGTAACATTAACTTTGCCAATTCATACGATTTGCATCTACATCGCGCGTTTGTATAGATTATATCCGTAATATACGCTTTTCAAGTTAATACACTGTTCGCCCATTACACGATTACTATAGTTCGTTTTTAATTTCGCTCAAACTCATCTTCTTCGAGAATGGAGGCTGAAACCGATCGAGGAGGGTCGTCTATCTGTGATGGTGTAACAGGCATTACATAAAGGCTCGCGATTAGCGACGATCACACTGACAGATCCCTTTGATCGTCGCGAAACTGGACCCCGCGTATAATCACGGCCGCCTCTCGCTCTCTTCTCCCAGCTTCGTTCCTTCCTCTTCTTCTGCCTCTTCTTTGTGCCCGCGGGTGGATGGCGATAATTGTTTCATGCCCGCAGGAAGTAAAGCTCTTTATGCTGGGAGCTTTATTTTGCGGCTGCCTCTTCTGTCGGCGACCAGAGGAGGAGAAGGAGGAGGGAGTTGGGATTAATTAATAACTATGCCCTTCTCGTCTCTTCCCCGTCCTTCTCCTCCATCTCCTTCGTCTTATTCTCTCTCTCTCTCTCTCTCTCTCTCTCTCTCTCTCTCTCTCGCTCATTTCCTCTGCTATCTCTCACCTTCTCTTTTCCTCCGCCGCAGTCACCACAGCGACATTAAGGCTAATCTGCACCGACGGTCCCAAGCACACCGGGCGCCTCCCGCTCGCTCGCTCGCGCGAAACCTGGTCGAGTGAAAATTAAATCAGAGCTTATTTGTCATGAGCGCGCGCCCCGTCTGCCTTTTTATCCCCCGCGGACTTTGCGTCGGATTAGCGCTCCGCCGGGCTGACTCGTCGCTGACTATATCTACTGCCGTCTGTCTCTATCAACGCCATTCGAAGAGTTTTCGCTGCCCGCATTCGCCACGTCAGTTGTATCTCTATTTGTGTCGCCAAATTGCGCGCGTTCATTATTTCTCATAGCATTTTTTACGCGTTATTCTTGTATGCCGTACGTATCTGTTTTAATTAATTATAATATGCGATTTTAGGACTTTATGTTGCGGAGTATCTATAGTCTCGTTGTAGCTTGTTCTATTCTTTCCATGGATTTGTTTTAGCGAACTTGCATATCATTGTCATAATTATCTCTTTCTACTATAAACTTCTACTAAACTTTATAAACTTTATAAAATTTAAAATTGGCTATTGGGAACAAGATAAATTGAAAAGATTTCAATAGGAAAGATATTGCTCTCGATCTCGATTTGTCGTGAAGTCAGAAAAAAGAAATAAGTTTTTTATCTGCGCCGGATTTTGTCGAATTGTCGATCTGCCGGATCCCGAAGAAAAAAAAAAGTATTAGCCAAGTTTCCCGCTTGTGTTGACGGCTTCTGATCGTTTAAGCGTGCCCGTCACGTTGATATGCGTACCCGTTGACGGATGTCCGTGGCAGCGTGTGTTATTTCGTGAAACGGATCTATTTTGGGGGGCGCCTGACCCTTAAGTGATATGTGTCGCGAATACAAAAGGGACCGACGCACCCGTTCGAGAGGGTCGAGAGCTGTAGGTGGACGGAATGGAGGAGCGAGGGAGAAGGAGAGAGTATAGGATAGAGAGAGAAAGCGAGCAAAAGACGTATTTGTTCGTCGAGGGAGGATCAGTACGAGGGTGTGATCAGTGCGAGGTATCTACATGTGTTTTCCATTCGTTCGCGATCCTCTCGGTCCACTCGGCGCTCGAGAGGCAGGGACTCTTCCTTACTCCCCCGTCATCGACGAGGCCTTTTCTTCGGCGTCGCGTCGACTATATATCCCGTTAGAGACGAGAAAGAACACTCTCTCCTTCTCTTCTCGAGACGGTCACGATGCCGCAGCTTACGGGCTCGGAAGCTGAGACCCCCCACTTCTCTTCCGGCGCTCCTCTTTTGTAAGGTACTTTTCTTCCGGAACGCTGACCCGACAATCGTATTCCCCCGTTGCGCTCTTGCCCACCCGAACCGCCGTTTCCTTCAATCTGGCCGGGTTATACAGGGACTCCTTCACGGCCGTCTTTCTCTGCCTCCGATATTCCGTACTCCCTCCACGTCACGCGAGATTGGAAAGTGTGCTCCGTCGAGAATTCACTAGGAGACTGGGATATACGCCGTTGCGCGGTTCTCTATATCGCCGCCCAGCTAACTTTGCAAGATCGTGCGATGTCGGGGATACCTGTTGAAAGAAGTCTTTGCTTCATTGGACCGATACTTGAAACTTTCTACCTAGTTCGACGGATCTCGTCGAGCTTATATGTTGCTACAAAAAAAAGAAAAGAAGTGTCTGTATCTTTTTATCTGGCTCTAGAAATTTTGCAAGATGGTTACTCTGTGAACTCGCTCGAATTTGTATACGTTCAAGATGTGCGCTCAACTGCCACGGCATCTTTCAATGTGTGCGTACAAGAAGTGGGCAATCTTGACGCGCGACTTCTCGTCGGCTTCTTTGCACGGGAGGGAAATTTTCCGTTCGGATAAAGCGCCGTCAGAGGAGTAACGGTGATCGCGGAGTCGACATACTTTCGTTCGCTCGTGTCTCTATGTGTGCGCGTGCAACGTATATATGCCCGTCTCGGGGTGGCTCGTAAAATCTGCAGCTTTTACTGCGGCGCGAGATTGAAGAATCAGGTTGTAAAGGACTGAATCCTCGCGGATGAAGGCCGGAAATGGTATGAGAGACAAGATGGAAAGACGAAAGAGCGGAAAAAACGAGCGGATAAAGGGGAAAGAGAGGGAGGGGAAGAGGGGTTTACCTCTAGGACGGCAGGAATCGCCGACACGTTTTATGAATTTAAGCGCAGAGAAGCAATGAAGTGTGAAATAAATATCTTGCGCCCACCATGATCCTCGTTTTAATTAAAATGCAATCATGCGTCTGATATCGCTGGCGAGACTTTTCACGATCCATCTTGTCAGATAATTTACCTCGATATTCTGGCTTTTATCTCTTCCCTCCTACGCAGTCCGTTTTTAGAAAATTAAAATTCTTGCGTCTTACAACGAATGTAGCAAAAAACTCTAGTTGCGTTAAATTACGTTGAAATCACTTCGTTCTTTGAAATCAGTTTCATCCACTGTGCGTCTTCTTTACGACGTCCCGCCGCGCTTTCTCGCGCTCCTTTCCCTCTGTGTTTCCCATTTCCTCCTCTATATATCTTGGGCGATTGCGTCTCTTCCAGCGCAGCGACATCGGGAATAAGGAAGAACGATGTTCCCGACGACGCTATGCCGGTCTTCGGGACCGATCCTTATTGCCAGTTACTCCTCGCTTCGATTTCAGCTGGCAGTCGAGAAAGTTACGAGATTCCATTTGGCAGAAGCCGCGAGGATTCGCATATTTCATCGTCGCCCTACGAATTCTGTTTCAATTTTCGCGTCTCACATCTTGAAGTCGGAAGCTTTCAAACTAATGTAAGACTGTTTCGAGAAATTATGTTGATAATAAGAGAACTCGAACATTCTTACGTCCACGTGGTTCGGTCTCAAATTTGACAACAACCGAGAAAAATCTGGGATAAACCTATCAAAAAACTATAGATTAAAACTTTAATAATTTGTAGAAAATATGTGCAATGAAATATCTTTTCAATATTATCCTAAGGTTATTTAAAATGGATGCATCATAATCAATATAATGTACACAAATATGTAACATATACATATTTAGAATTATTATATATACATGATGTCCGACATGTAAGTAGCCAAACGAAAAGTGAAGATAGATCGGGTCAACCTGAAGCGAAAAGTCCTATACCATTTTGCTAAGTTCGCAATAATTATTATGTTATTAATTAAAATGTCTGAGCCAATGAGCGCGTGGGAATCGATAGAAATGTAAAATGGTTTACTTGTTTATGTCTCTTAGCGTCGGAAATATCAGCTGAGCGAGAGAGGTGGAGTCACGCGCCGAAAAATAATTATCAGACATTTTAATTAATAACATAATAATTATTGCGAATTTAGCAAAATGGTATAGGACTTTTCGCTTCAGGTTGACCCGATCTATCTCCACTTTTCGTTTGGCTACTTACATGTCAGACACCCTGTATAAAGTATATAAAATATCTCTCGGAAGCATTGCAATAATACGTGATACTTGAGCGGTGTACGCACAGTTGTTTTAAAATATTAACCTGTCATTGCAAGAGCATATATCTCGCTTAATAACACATAATATAATCGACTAAACACTAGCGCTTGTCATCATCAATGCTGCGACACCGCCGTTTGCCGTCATGGACAGACCTACGCAACACAGGCTCGCGCGTAACGTGACCTCAACAACAAACGGGACGAGAAGAGAGGAACAACGAGGTAGTCGTGTCGCATTCGTCCGAAAGTTCGGTGTCAGACCTGCCATGCGAGTGTCAGTTGGTAGAGTCTTTTTTTGTAGCAGTCAGATGCAGATGCGGATCAGTCTCCGATACGAGTTGGCCGATGTTTTGTTGCACGCGTCCGTGCGAGTTGAAAATTAGTAGGCGGGAACCGAGGGATATGGGGAAAGTTCCGACGCCTCTTAAAGGGTGCGTGCAGGATAAGTTTTTGAATCCCGTGTATATATATCGGACACGGCTAATAAATTTTTCTAATCTTTTTAGAACGCAAAGTAACAGCGTATTTTATGGAAAGCAACGTAAATATTGAGTGAGTGTTACTTTATGTAACGTTACTCGTAATACAATATAAGCGGTTTCTGTAAATATTTTTTTTTATAATGAATTTTTTTACTAAACAGATTCAAGTACTAAACAGCTATATGCTTTGGAATATATGAATTATTAAAAGGGTAAAAAATGGCTTGTACTATCATGAGATACGTGGATATATTATTGAAATAAGTACAATTTATGACTGTGAAAAAGATGTTAATTGACGGCGACATTGCGAGCGACAGTTGACATAACACGTACGTTAATATAACGAACATGCTGGAACTCGAATAGATAGACAGGTTCGTTTTTATAATAGTTAGCGTTAATCGATTTGGATTATAATGGACTGTGGAAGGAAATATTGCCCTGTGCGACCACGGTAAAGCCCCGTCCCGGTTTGAAAGGCGGCGTACACGCACACGTATGCAATGACCTGCGCGCGCGCATGTGAATGTGTGTCGATACTCTTTGCTGTATTATTGCTGCACCAATACATGTGTAGCTCGTATCGTCTTTCTAATGCACGATAGTCGTCGAACATGCTCTTTATGCGCGAACAAACGAAGATAATCTCGTTTTACGCACGGAGGACCGCACTAATGAGGGGTACCGTCCTTTGTCATACTAATCAGGCACTCTTACACATCTTCCTATCTCCCGCGTGTATGTTTTTAAAGCAGTACTCTCGAGTCCTCTTACAATAGAATTATTCCTGCTTTTAGAAATGTGAATTTTATTGACGGGTTCCCTTGCGACTGTGAAGAATTTTCTCTACGCACAATGCGAATATTTACAAGACCTACTTACAACAATATCGTGGAAGGTTTTAGTTGTAATAGAAATTACGCGTTGCTACGCAGAAATATATTTTATTGCATTATCTGCGTGTATCGCATAATTTCTTGTGTAGATAACGTTTCTACACTTATGCTTTCCTTTATTCAAAGAGAAATCTTATTCATACGAGTATCGCGGAACAGTATACGTATATCGAAGTAAGAGCAAAGGATAAGCGAAGGTAAGACAAATATGCAGATTGGCAAAGAGACCTTGCGGCGAAAGAACATTATTATGTGAGAGTCTTTGGAGCGTTATCTAACTAGTTCCCCTAAAAGGGATAGGGGAGGGGTATGTGTGCCTAACGAGCTACAGAACCGGGAGGATGAGCACGCGAATGGGGCCGTAGTCGAGAGCGGGGAGGGGAAATTATTAATCATGGCTGGGATTTCATAAAGCTCCGCTTAAGCTGTGCACAGCGCGCATCGTTTATTACCTGCTTCTCCATGGGGGCTTTGCACAGCTCGGAAATACACCGGGTACAGTCGTCTGCTTTGAGCTTGCTTGCGCGAGTAGGTCCCCACGGTGATCTCGCCGCGTATGATGCCGCCCGTGTCTGCGTCTACTTACGTACGCGTCGGCAGTCTTTCCAAAAATCGAAAGTCATCGCCCCGGCCTCCGTCGCGATCGAGCATTTACAAAATATCGGGGCGCGGGGAAGAACCCCGGTTTACTGTTTAGACAGACAGCGAATTGCCTCGGGGCGAACTTTGAGGCCTTATTTCCGGAGATGTCGAGTTTCTCTCCCTTATCCCTCTGCCGTTTCTCCACCGTGCTCTTCGTGTGTCTTTGTCATTTTGCTTAATCTGTTTTGAGTGAGTCTCGTACCGCTCGATCTTTTCAATAGTCATATATCGCGGCGACTTTTTCGAACATGCTGAAATAATGTTTGACAGTTGCATTGTTTCCGCTATACGATTCGTTCGATGCTTTCGCTAAAAGAATATTCGCGGCGAGTATGTCACGTGTGTGTCATTCTACTATAGTACTTTATCGTCTTACCGTTCTTTATTCTCTTTCCGATTTTATTATATATTTTTTCTCTACCACACGGTTTTTTATTCGCTTCTCAATCATCTCCACATCCCTCAGTTGTTCCGAGAAGATTTTTTAACAATAGGAATCTGCGCGAACCAACACGCGCGTCACGCGGCTGCGTGCACGTGACACATAAGGGACGCGATCAAGGAGGGTGATTCTCCCCGTAAACTAAGTAGCACCGTCCAAATCATAGGAGGGGTCAGTTTGAGGCGCACTAAGAAGGGATTATCCGAGCGAGCATTCGGTAATTGCTACTAGCAATTTACCGAGACGAATCCGCATTAACCGCGCCGACGAACCGAGTGGATAAATGTGTTCCTTCGTGCAGGCTGCGTGAGACACGTCTCTATGCGTAAGATGAATTTGCCTGCACGAAATTGATGTCTGCGCTATTTCGGTCAAACTTTGAGGAGAACTTCAAATCGTATTATTAACGACACGATATCACATGCGGTTTTTATTATTCCCGATTTGTTGTGATAATAAGCCTCGATGAGATATTTCTAAAGATCGATTATATAATACTCTCTCTCAGAGATAAAAAGTGAAAATTTTTTTGCAAGAGAAAGATATGAGAGGATATAAACTAAAAATTGGAAAATTCGCTCACAATTATATAATCATAATGATGCAACATTCGACTATGAATAATTTCGGTTATTAAAATATGAGAAAATTTTTATATTTAAAAATTTCCATTATTTTTTTACATATAATTTATTTTTAATATAATACGTTAAGTGTCAGAAATTCTCGGTGATAAATGTACATTTTGATCCTTCGATCGAGCAGCAGCTGGTTTATTGAACTAAGGCGGGAAGGAAGGAGGGAGGTGAGTTTCCTCGAAACACTTTTGCACAGGAGACTAATACGATAGGTAACGTGACGCTAAGTCGAAATCGTGCGGGCCGTATCTCTTACGATGCTCGGATAGTAACTGCTCCTCAGAAACGGGAAGGTATCGGAGTTAGGTAGGCCGTCAGATTACGATCCACTCCCCAATTCCCATTTGTCCTTCGGTGAGATGCGTGTAGTTCAGCGCGAAGAAGATCGCAGAGCTTGACGGCAGGCGAAGGGATAGCGGCTGGGACTCGTGAGTCTCTGCATCTGGGGAAATGTGCCGAGATTACGGATCCAATTCCAATAAAGTTTTGCACGTGAGCTGACTGACAGCGGGCCAATTATTATTTAACCGGCGCACCTTGCGCTCCACCCTTACGCTCGAACTTGGAGAGGACACTTTGGATGTTCGCGGAGATCTTCTGGGACGTGCCGCGAAAGAAAGTACTTTCAACAGCCCCGATTTATATCTTTCGGCCGTCGAAATGGAAATCTTTGCCGTCGTCGTCGGAATGGAATATCTCTGGCGGCGAGTTCCGGAAAAGACCTACCGGTCTTCTTGATGCAATTAAAGCGTAATTTTATTTGATGCTGAAACTTTTCGCGGGCCTTTGGCATGAAGAATTCTCAGATAAAATTGATATACTCTTCATTAAAATGAACTTAATTAATCCTCGGCAGGTAATTATTTTGAAAGTTTGTTAAGGATAGCTCATACGTTGGCGGAATGTTCTTTTGATCATCTTTCTCATAATAGCGGTAAAGAGTCGGGTAGGTTTTTAATCTTCACTTTTATAATAGCTACGTGTCTTTAATTTAATTGATTTTCTTATTACAGTCGCATTTTGTTACATACATGTCATTTTCTAGGAGAAATAATCTACATGAGAGAAAAATACACATCACGAGAAAAAGAAAATACGATTATTATTTTTTTAAATATTAAACTTTCGAAAAGTAAAATAATTGCATAATTATATATATACAGATACGAAGACTTTATTCAATTGTTTAAAATGATTTTGTAATTTTTAGCATTAGAGTATTCTTCAGTATCTCCTTTGGTTTTTACGACGCACAGATTTTTCACGATATCGATCATCGCATTTTAGTCCTTCTCGTGCTTGTGTTAATTGGCTTGTGGTCGTGATACATTAGCGATTAATTGTCGCGTCCTTGAGTATATATACGAATGAGGACACACTCGTATCGGCGATGAAATAAAAGGCCATCGTTAATAACGCGGTCGTCGGTTTGCGGTTTCGCGAATGACATTAAATATTCACGGCTTTCTGCTCGCGAAATTGCGGGTCTGCTTAATCTCTCGGAACAGAATCTCTCTGAGAGACAAAGATCAAGTAAGTAGAATCATCTGATCCCTTGCTCTGCGATCTCTTCTCCTGCGGTACATTCACCCTCTTTCTCCCTTTCTCTCTCTCTCTCTTTCTCTCATTCTCTCACTTTGTCCGCCTTTGTAATCGCGAGGAGTGCATCGTCTATTTGTAATGAAGCTCTTGGGATCGCAGCATTAGGTTAGTCGAGGGTAAACGCAAATATCTTACTTTCTTCTTCTAGATGTCATATCGCGTCTATGTTAGCTGTGCACTTTTGCATGCACGTAGAAAACTAGGATCGATTTTTCAAAGTGTTATATTTCTCGACAATTGTATAATCAGTTGTAGCATAATATTTCGCCCTGCCCGAATGATGCATCGTAATCTAGTAATTTTTTTAAATCATCGTTTCGACCGCTACGTTAATGCGACGTGCACTACAATGCGATAGTTTTCAAAAGTGCATTGCGGAAACGTTATTCTCTTGGCACGCTAATTTGCCGGTATTTAATGGCGCATCGTCGCGACAGTCGCCGCGGCGGCAGACGCGGTACTCTGTATGCATTAAAATGCACCAGCCAAATTTAAATGCAAACGTTAACTGGCGTGCATTTTCGCGGGCGATTATTTATTAAAGACTGTAGCGGACTATCCGACGGCTTTATTAGATTAGAACGTCGGAAGTGAGATAATTTCGCGGATAATTTTTTCTCGCATAATTCATAAGTAATCTTGACTCGCCGCGAAAAAAAATTACATTTTTTTGTCATACAATAACCTACCTCATTGCTTCTTCGAGCAACGATCGATATATCTTACTCGGGAAATGAAGACGCACGCATATTGAAGAAGCGCATGCGGCAGGCTTTGTGGAAAAACGAGGAAAAACTTGCAAAACACGCGACATACGGCGACGTGTATCGATTGGAGCCGCGGAGTTAGCTCCCTGTTGCACGAAGACCAAATGACGGCATATTATTCCCCACTTACCACCCCCCCTCCCCCCGTTACGTCGGTAAAGAATACGGGAACACGACGTGAAATCGCTCGCGTGCGGCATGAATCATCATTCATTTCGTGTTACAAGCGACGTCGACGTGCTGTGTCGGTGCCGTGCACCTGCAGGCCGCGCACGCGGGTGTGCGTGAGTCCACGCGAGCGCCGCAACGACGCCGGGCTGGTGGACGCCGGGCTTTTATCTCACCAGAATCGGTTTACATGACCGGCATCTGATAAGTCGAGCCCCGGGCACAGTGGGATACCCCTTATTTACTCCCTTTACGACCCCGCGCGTCCCTTCGCGTCCCCTCTGTACACCTTCCGTATGTTTGTCGGGACACGAGAGGAAGCGGGATTGCGCGAGACAATGTCACTCGGAGGATTATTATCGCCGTTATCTCCTCGAAATTCCAGGATGTCCAGGAGACTTATACGTTGGAATTTTATGAGTTCTTATATATACCCATTATATACTTTGTTATTATATTTTATTATACACGTAATCGCGTAATAATTAATCAGATTGCAATAACAATTGCAATGTTTGAGAAAATATATCAGTAATTTTTTTATGTAATAATATTAAACATATTATTGAATATTTTAAAATATTATAAATACGCGTAAATAAGGAAAAATTACTAAGTATGTGTATGCGAAATATTTTTTTGCCGGTTAAACAACTTTCGGGAAATGAAGCGCGACTGTCGCACTTTTCAATGAATATCCAGATACTCATATGTTTCAAGCGTTACTTGCAATAATGTTGTTAAATGATGACACAGAGGCGAGGAAGAGATCACACTTATATACAGATAGGGTAAAAACGGCAAATCATGATATTTAAGTGGCGATCGTTACCCTCCGATGGCGCTTAAGCCTCGTTCACACGAAGCGAGACCCCGTGCCGAGCACATCCTCGATAGATCCCCCGGTCGACAAACTCCCACGCTGAGAACGCGCACTTTTTACAGAACCGCTTTTCTCGGAGGCACTCGGAGGGTCCCGGTAGGACGTATTACGATGACAAAGTGGCGTGTCGTACCGGTGGATGTTAGGTGAAAGGGGCGAGGGACGGTATACGGAAGAGTTCGTCGATTATACGTGGCGAGAGTATCAAACAAATTGAGTGCAGATCCACTCGCTCGCTCGTTTATAATGACATCAACGCGCGCACGCGTGAATGCGCTGTCATCGATGCGTGCGGTATACTCGCGTGCGTGAGCCGACGCGTTCCACGCGATTTTCAAGCCTAGTATGCACACGTGCGCGCGTGCGAGAAAGCGGAGAGAAAAAGGAGAGAGATCTCGAACATAGACGTGCGAAAACGATGTCATTAACGATATAACGACACAATGAAACAAAGCCATCGATGCAATCCTCCATTTTTTTTCTCCCGCTTGCTCTCTCTCTCTCTCTCTCTCTCTCTTCTGTCATTCTCGCATATATATCCTTTTTTTTACACGGATATCTAAATGTATCACCGCTGCAATATTGCAATGTATCGCGTATTGTTCTCTTTCAGCCGCGTTTGCATCGTTATTCGATGTAAAAAAAAAAAAAAGAACGCTCGTAATCCGACGTACGATGAATAGTAATGTGCTCAGATATGAATCCTGTTGACACAACTGAATGGCAGCGATGGCAATAAAGTACTGTCCGTATTGTGGCGGGACCGTTTCGCGTACCTTCGGGATTAATTAAACTGAACAAACTCGCGCTAAACGGCGCGCGCTGTTTATGGTATTTTATTTAATTTATCACGGCGAGATATTTCACTTCTGTATCGATGAAGTAACCGGTATTTATTAGTATTATTTTAATCGGTGTGTATTTAAATTTCTGCGATGAAATACGCCAATTAACTATTACAAAATTATTGCGATGAGTCCAGATTGCATTGAAAAACCGAGTGGATTATTGGACGATACCGTGAGCGCAAAGTGTATTATTCAACGATTTATTACATCAGAAACTAAGGAAAATTATCATAAATCTCAAAGCTTTAAATAGACGTCTCTATCTATTTGTATGGCTATCTTTCTATTCCGCTCGCCATTGGCGCTTTTAGAGAAGTTAAAGTAGCGCTTCAATCGTGCCTCTCTCTCTCTCTCTCTCTCTCTCTCTCTCTCTCTCTCTCTCTCTATTTCGCCAAGCGTTGCGGAACGATAGGTTTCGAAACGTCTGGCGTGCCCGCTGAAACGGATTTCGTCCGGTTAGACAGTCGACGAAAGACCTTCTCGGCATCGCGACGACATCGACGGCTCGCGAATGCGAAGCCGATGATTAATGACCGCGCCTTTGATATATCGCTGTCATTTTTCACGCATAGATGGGATCCGTTGATATTTCCTTTACTGTGCACGGCGTTTACTCACGCAACGACACGGGCGTCGTGCATTTTTTTCCGGAGACGACCGGCGCAGCAAAAACTCGACAACTGCATTATTATATACGATGAGAAGGGAACGGTGAGAGGGATAAAGAGAGAAACATAGAGAGAAAAGAGGAATGGAAATCTGCCGTTACAGATACGCGCTTTGGTGATCCGCAAAAAATCGTAAGCGCCAACTCGCTAACTTTTCACCGCGCATCTCGCAATGACCGAGGATTTACGTTCGATATCCCGCTGGAGTTGAATTCGTTCTCTCGCTGGCCGTGGGGAAGTACGTAAATACGCCGATTTCAACGACAAGATATTCGTTGGGATAAGGACGATGGTGCTTGCGAGTTTTGCAGGATCCACGCGCTAGCGACGTGCAAAGGGTACGTGATGTACTCACGACGTTATCATCGTCGCGAGCGCATTCAATTCGACAAGCTTCTGAAAACGATCCATTTTCGTACGAAATTTCTATCGACGCTGGAAATACATGTTCAAACTACATTCGCGTTCGGTCTAAATAATTGAAGCACGCGACAGTTAATCTGTTGTCGATATCAGACTCGAGCTCAACTGAATCGAGTTAAACTGAGTAGAGAGTTTATTAGCATATTTATCAGAAAATAGTGTACAAAAGAAGAAGAAAAGTAATAATAAATAAAAGCAGATTAAAATGTTGTATTATACCGTCGTTTAATTTTTTATTTTTAGATGACTTAAAATACGAGTTTGAACTACACGAAGAAATAAACTTTTTTTACGCACGTTTGCTTCAGCAATCATGCGGAGCCTGTACAAAATGGGAGATTTCGCCTTGAATTTCTGCAAACGCCGCGGCGCATCGGCCGCAACATGAACGGGGAAAGGGGGACACGGAATCGTAGCAGCGATGCGAGTGGCAAGCTCAAAAACAAGTTCGCAACTTTGGCGAATCGGAGGTAGGGGTGACTCTCTTGTCTCGGCACGGTACGCGGCTCGGCTTGCGGCGAATTATTAAACTGCCTCGTAATTGAATCTGATCGGCTTTTGACCATGTAGATGCACGTTGCAGTTCGTGGTTACTTGCGTGCTGTAGTTCCGTTCCCATATGTGAAAGCATTAGCGTGGAAATTATGGAGAGAATCCGGGAAGAGTTACATTTGCCGCGCTACGCGATATCGCGTCGATTATTCTCGCACGAAGAGTGACGCAGCGTCAATATATAAATTCAATCGCTATGTCGCTTGGAACTGTGATATAATGCACGTTAAGCGGCTTCTGGAACATAATTTTATATTTAATAATTTTTATATTTACATTGTACAATTATTTTAATTTATTTTTTAAAAATTTCTAAGGAAACGATTATTTTATATATCTCTTGATGCACAATTATCATTGCTTTTTTTTCGATCAAGCCGAAATTATAAAATACGAAGTTCGTATCGTTTGTCATCATACATAGCATCTCATTGTTAGATTATGCGCTCTTAACTACTGATAGTCTCAGCGATATTTGGAGCACACAAAGAAAGCGGAAATAATGTCGACAAAATTTACTTCGCCATGGAGTGGTCGTAGAGGGAGATCGAAGGTTAAAGGAGAGCCAGTTGTGGCGAAGCTAGGCTTGGGAATATTAGGTTTATCGTTTGCACGAGAGGAGAACCGTAGGAGAGGACTGGGACGGAAGGTGACGCTTTTCCATCGCCGCGGAGATTGAATAATTCAAAAGCGTCTTGCCCAGCGATTTTCAAACGGCGAGCGCGCCCACTTCCGCCTGCGAACGCAATCCCTGCTCTAATTCCGCGTCTCCGAATAAATGCATACTATTAACGTGAAGGAGAGACGCTGGAAGATGCGCGGAGGGGGCTACGCTTTTACGTCGAGAGAGTCATGTGTCTCTCCCTCATCCTCTTTAACAGGACTTTGGAAAAGGGATTTCTCTCACTGATCTCGATATTCATCGACGATCGTACCTTCAATGGTGAGACGAATGAGAATTGAAAATAAGTAGGCTCTCTTACGTGATCGTTCGCATAATTTTGTCGATACTTACTTTTTCGTAAAACATCGAAACGATTCGCCCGACGAGTCAGCAATTTCATCGTTCATCAACATCGTAATGACTCTAGAAAGACTGTAGAGATTGTCCAAGTTCGCGCATCACCTGATACGTCAATCCGCCGCAACGAAGAAAAATCGCCAGTAAAAGTCCACGGGTCGTCCCGTAACTTCCACTTTGATTTTCCTCGCGCGCCTCTGTCATTTATTAAGATCGACGCTTTAAAAGCGGTCCGTGGCCGGGGTTCTCTCGGTCGAGTCGAGCGTTGCCATAAACCCATCATCGAGGTTGTCACTTCCGGCCCGGGAGTGGCGTTAAAAGGGCGCGGAAGGGTGCTCGCGGGGCACGTCGCGAAGTCGGTCGACGTCTCAAAGTGATTTCAATGTGTCATTAAAGAAGGGGAAAAGAAATGGTAGAGAAAGAGACAGGAGACGCGAAAGCGAAGAGATGAACGCGGAAGGAAATATTCGAATGACGACGACGACGACGACATTTTGCACGCCGCTGTAATGGCGCCGTTCTATCACGATTATCGAGCCGCGATTTTGCATGCGACAAGGCGTCGTTACTCCTCCCTTCGGCACTTTCGTCCTACTCTTACTCCTCTCTCACCTTCGCCACCTAAACTACCCTTTCGCAGGGCTCTGCCATCCTTCCGACGACAATCACCACCCTCGGCCTCTGCTCGCCCACTCTTCTCCTCCTCGTCGTCGCCGCATTCCCCGCCGAGTCCCTTCATTCCGCGTTGCCACTTGACACTAGACGCTCTTCTGTCTAGTGAGGGTGGCTGCATCCGCAACGTTCAAAAACCTCCGATCCGCCTGTCCGCATAAATGCATGCATATGTACCCGCAATTGCATGCGTTAGGATCCCTTGTATTGTGCGGTGCGCCATAGACGATGTCTTAGACGTCACTCGTCGGTTTCATTAGCGTTATTTTCTTTCTTCAAGGATTACTTGGATCACAATTTTAAACGCTCTTTACTGAATGAATAAAAATAGCTTCTTTTCATTTACTTATTCTGCCGATAATATCATCGAATCGATTAAACGGACAATCGGAAGATAATATTTATAAAGGGGACAGATTAAGATTTATATTTTTGTCTACTTTTAGATAAAATTTTGTATCGCAACGGGTTTGTATACATAGTAACTCGAATATCATATTTCACAAGTTCGCGCGGCTACTGTCTCGTACGTGAAAGGGTGTTGATTGGAACGTGGCGCACCTGCAATGGTCTCGTTTGTCAGAAGCGCTATATTCTGAATTTCGCTCTCGCGACACCAAAGAGTTTGGGAGAAGGTAAAATGAGGGTGCGAGAAAATGGAAAATTGTTCGCTCTGTCATTCGCGCGTCGCGTCAGGCGAGAATTACGCAATTAGTCGACGCGACGGTTCGCAATTATCATAATTACAACGTAATTGTATTACAACGTAATTTACTATGTACAATGTCTAATCTTGCGGAGAAAATGTTTTAAATATGAAAACGAAAGATAGGAGCGTAGCAATGATGAAAAAAAATCTCTCTTATAAATTTCACATTGTACGCGCGCGCGCCTTCGAGAAAAAACAACGCAAACAAGAAGATGTTCCATGCTTCGAGTATTATGCACAATAGAATTGGCCTCATTCGCACGAAATAGAGTCGCGCGAAAGGAAGTCTTGTAAAAGAGAGGCGTAAGAACGGTATACGAAGAATACACGGTACGATAGCGTGATGCGAAAAACGCAGATCTAGCACGTGCGTGATAAATTCAGCAACAGTAGATAATACGCATGCAAATGTGAGAAATGCAAGATCCCCGTTTCTATTTTCGCGTGAATAATAATATTGGCTTAATTTGCAATGCTAATTTAATTTTTGGATGTACAACGAGACAAGAATGTAATGAGAACTGAAATAATCGGAAATACGATGAATCGCGAAAGGAATCGTAAAAGAAAATGTAACGAGATATCCGACGATATGTGAGAGAGAGAAGCGGTTGAGAAAAGATTGGCAAATATCTTCAAGGAAAAGATCGAAGATTATACGGAAAGAGATTACATTATGTTACACGCACGGAAAGTTCATGAAACGTTGTCTAGCTGTGTAGGCGGATAGTTGAGCGTGATTCTTTCTTTATATTGTATTAGGCTCGTAAAAGCAGCGAGCCGGAGAGCGTATATGGCGGCGATTGCCGCATCTCTTCCATCTCTTGCTTTCCCTCTCTGTGTGCTTCCAGTAGTCGGCGAAGCGAAGCTTTTACCGGCAGTAGAGCGAACGGGAATGCGATTAATGGATCTCCACTTGCTAACGGAGTGATTTGTCGCGTGCGGAAGATTTACAGAAGATCGATCGTTCCAAGCATTCGCGACATCGTTTTTGCGAGACTCTGATTCATTTACCGTCAGATATTTATGAGTGAATAAAAGAATAAAAATGCATTCTCGTTGAATTTAAAACGACGCGATAATTAATATTTTGTTAAATTATTTTTGAATTTGATATTTATAATTTTCTTGTCGATTCTCCCTGCAAGGAAAAAGCTGAAAACTTAACAAAGTGAAAGAAATGAAATGCTTTCATTAAGCACAGAGTTGTTCGTTATATCCTATCGAGATGCAAAGGATGATCTGTAGTGAGGATTTAGAAGTGAGTACGTAGAGCCGAGAACTAAATGGGAGAGACGGGAAAAAAGGTTTAAATAAATTTCGCACTTTTGTTTACGTGAGAAGGAACAGAATGAGACGGTAAAACGAAGCGTGGAAGCAATTCGAAGTAAAGCAGAAAAAGAGGAAAAAATCTAAACCGAAGAAGTGCGTTGTCGGCGCAAGCGACGCTCGACGAAGACCGTCCGCTGTCGACAAAGCGAAGGAAGAGGAGGAAGAGAGCGAGCGTGTAAAGGACGCCGTTACCGGCATAAACCGAGAGGACTCGCGAACGGAACACACGAACGGACGGGCGGACGGAAAAAGTGGATAGGAGGTAGCCACAGGGTGCTTGCCAGGAGGTTGGGAAGGGTGGCAAAATAGCGCGCTTTGTGTGGCGAGTGAGACGCGTCTTTATGACGCTACTCGGCCATAACGACGCCCATTGCATTGTATTTCATGTAAAGCGCACCCTGGGCAGTAGACCCGGACTGAAATCTCGGAAATCGGCCTTGGCTCTTTCCATCTTCTCGTATGCTTCTCTGCCTTGCGGGCTTTTTTCTTTCTTCGCTTCATAATGCATTGCGCGATAAAAGAAACGAATGTTAACCGTAGCTTTTTAAGTACGTCGATGCGATCCACTCTTTTCCGATATGAAGAAAGTCTGGGACGTGTTTATGGGAGGAAAGTGGACAATTCTTATCGCGACAATTGTTTTGTAACACGGCGATTCCTTTAAATTTAAAGGTACTGGACGCTGAGCTTCAAATCGCACGGAAAATCAAACGAAGGCGATTATGTCTGTAAACTGATTTAATTGACGTCCGCTATATGATTCTGATTCAAAGCGCCTAACTTGAAACGTATTGTAAAAACTATAACTGCTAAAAAATTATCCTTTTTAAAAAAAAGTGAAAAAAGCGCTTTGCTATAAAAAAACTCTTATACAAAATAGTGTTATTTTAATTATTTTAATACAAAAACACTGTCACATCTCCAAACTAAAAAACTGTTTCACAAAATAGTTGTTTTAATTTTCTATAAAAATAATGTGATACATTATATGATAAAAATATTGCGCCAACTAATACAAAATTTATTTATTATTATTTATAATATTAAAAATTGTATCAAATTGCATAAAAACTATGATTTTAAAATTATACCGTCTTACGTGAGATATGTTCTTGGAATGCATTCATGCAACTTCTGCTCCTAGATTTTGCGCGCGTAATCCAATATTAAATCGATCGCTTACAATTTCTTGATAGCAATGTGCATGGCTAATCGTTTTCTTTGTGGGATCAGACGATATCTAACGATGTCGGTAGGAAAAAAAGTATTAGAGCAAGCGGATAACGATGGAAAATGTCAAGAGGACTTATCGCAGAATATGATTAGCGATATAAAAAGTACCTAAATACGTCAAATGTCTTTTTAAACATTACATAACAAATTTAAGACGTTTTTTCATTTCGTGACTTTCGTCTCGAACGCTTAGTAGCAAATCTTTCTCTTCTTCTCTCTTTTTTCTTCAATAAATGTGAAAACTTTGTGAAAGCGAATAATAATTGAATTCAACGTTGAAGAAGTTTTTCGATGAAGAATGCAAACGACAACGTTACGGAAGCGAGCGTTATTACTTTCGGCCTTTCTATACCCGATAGATTGGTGCTCCAAAACTTGCTACCGCTTTTGAAACGATGAAATGAGCGGGATAACGGAAATAGGTCGAAGGATATCCGGTTAGGGGTAGTGGATACGAGCACGTTCTGGTTTTGATAGTTATGATTGCGACACTGCACGCCTCTCTTCTAGTCGAATAAGCTGCTGTCTGCTGAGTGTCATCCGTTTCCTATGGTAGTATCCGTTTACAAGCATCTCTGTGCTTCTCTTACAAGCTTCATCTCTATTAAAAATTTTTTTGTTAATACGCTTTCAAATTTTCTCCTCGCGATTCGCTAATTATCTTCCTGATCAAAGTAGTAGTGTTGCAAAAATATTTGGATCGAAGATCTCTTGCAAAGCGCAAGTTAATTATGGCCATCCAACGCATAAAACGATAATGAAGTAACTTTCGAAGCAAAAGCCTCATAAATTTTTTGCTCGATCCCGCCGGGAAAACAGATTTTAAATGGGCGCTCTGTCTTTCTCTCTCCAAACCGTAGTCGTTACCGCGAACTCTTTTAAATGAATTTGTTTCTCCTTCGAGCCGTTTCTTTTCCCGCTTGTTCTCTCATCGACCTCAACGGATGATAATGTAGTCGGATGACGCGCCAGTGTTTTTAGGCGCGAGTTATTGCCGCTTCCGTGGCTGTCTGATTTACGTTTATTGCACCGTTTACGTAATGGCGCCGCTACATTTTCCGTTACTCCAACTAATTATACTCCCATTCGGGTAAAATACGAGTGCCGGACGTTTGAACATTTCTACGTGCAGTTGAGATACATATTCGATCACCAGTCAATTCTCCATAACGCCACACGTCGACAATTTATTTGTCGCCGGTAATTGGGTTCATTATTATGCTATATACGTGATATGAAATGGCGAAACAAAATACAATATATACTATATACTACATATAATAAAATATATCAAATATGCGGAAGAATTTGCTTTTTCATTTGTTTTTATATCATTTTGTTCAAATAACGCGAGCATTCATAATATTGCAGAGATAAATCAGTCTCCCGTATCGGCCATTATTTAAGCACGTGGCTCGCGAGATTAATCATTTTTCTCGCGAATTGTAACATCGGCGGATCGATACGAGCGTTATATGCGCGGCGAAGTGAATTTTGAGGCGATTGTATAAATTGCATCGTTACGGAATTCGGTAAGCGAAGGTTTCGCCTGGGGGCGTCTCGCCAATATCATAGACGATAATTTTCGCGGGCTACAGGTAATTGCGATTAGGTCAAGAGAGTGAAGCTTCCCGACGGAGATTTCGAGGCTACGTAATCAGAACTACGGAATGATCTTATTCCGAATGGAAGCCGCAGCTTCCTTTGGTGGTCGGGGACTGCTGCTCTGAGTACGAGCCGCGCTGCCTCAGCAGGTCCATGGTTAATTGCCCCCGTTTGTTACGATTACGTGAACGATATATCTTTTTTTATTGTCATTTTCCAGTCGAAATGACCGTTGTCCTCTTTACTGGGTCGCGTTTCCGTGTTCCTCGAGTCAGCCACGTATATTTCCCTGGGCGGATTTCTGTTTAATGTCCGATAAAGATCGGTAACGGGACCGTTTCCCCGTTAGATTATCTCGATCCATTACGGACAATGTATATATACGTATATAAGAGTCGAAAGTACGTTCACCGAATAATACGAATTTTTCTCGTTTGTCGATCGTACAAACTTTTTCCATCAGAAAATTAACGTAAACTGCTTTTTACGATTCGACGGACTCGTCAACATTATAGATACGTAATTGCAAGGCATTGTAATTTTATCATAAGAGAATCTCACCCAAGTGTTTTAATTTCGTTATATTAAATAAAGTCAAAGGTCATAAAAAATAATAATTTAGAAATAAGCATTGTGTATATCGCCTATGAGAGACATTATACAATCGTGATGTCACTGCTACATATGTTACAGTGACAGGTTTTACACGTTTCAATCGCTGCGCAATTTATTTCATGATTCCTTTTTTTTCGCCAGGCAAGCCAATAACGCAACGATACGTCATTCCAAGGGCCGCTATTATTTACCGGATCGTGGTCGATTTTTTTTAGTCGAATGTCGGCTTCAGATCGTACAAAGGCGACGTCGACTAGAGTATGATGTTTGAGGGGTTGGGAGAAAATTCGGCGCCGCGAAGCGGCAAAGCGGCGACTCGAAATGCGTCGAATTTCCTCTTTCAATTTCGCAGGTACTATTCAATTTCCCGGGCCCGCGGTTAAGAAACGTTTGGATATTTCTTTCCTTTTTTCTGTTTCGCCATCCCCTTTCATTTCTCCATAGTCTTGTGATTGCTGCTCGCGATCTCTCTTCTTCTCTCTCTCTCTTTCTCCCTCGAGACGCAAGTGGCCGGGCTGGCCCGAAGCGAGAAGAAATGGTCTCGCCACGAGTAACGTAGTTAGGCGAATGCGTGGCCAATGAGCCGTTTTGTCCCCGACTCCTCGCGGCTTATTTTTCATTCTTTCTCCGGACGAGTAGTACCCTTCGTTTTTCTTCGCCGTCTTTGTTTCTCCTTCTAGTTTCTGCGATCCCCTTCTTGCGGCCGCTGTTCCTCGTCGAACTTTCTGCCTTAGTACTCGGGCCCGATTATCGACGTGATTTCCCCTTCTCTACGATTTTCTTAAAGTGGAGAGCTTTCGAAATCTCTGGTCGATGGAGAGCTCTCGGATATACTAAGTATAACCCTAATTGAATCTTTTTCTATTGTAAAAATATTTATTTTTTATGACTACAAAGTACCACGTGTTGAAATAGAAAAAAAAATCATATGATAAAACTATGTACTTCGCGATTCGTGAATAATATAAAGAAATCTATTTGGTTTAATGTGACGATTCTTCCATCTATACTATTCCAAATTATAAACGTATCACGATTTGCGTTGCTAAAAAGAAAATTTGTACTCACGATTTATGCATGTAGAATATAATTTGGAATAGCGCGAGCCACTATATGTGCATGTGAAGCTGACATGTCATTTTGTAAAAATTCATAAATAATTAAGAAATCTGACTTTATTTCTAATATTTTTATAATAATTTTTAATAGTCCTTTAATATTTTTTTAAATAATTTACACAAAACTCTTTCCGTTAAATCAAAGAAAATGATTAAGCAGAACAAACTGAGACGCCAAGTTTACGCGGTGTCTCACTTTTTCCTGCGAGACTTTTTTTATCATATATTTTTTTTCATTCAAATATAATTTTACATAAGTTTTAGAAAAATATTGACCTTTTAGAAGCAATCTTTGTTCTAAGATATTCTCTTTGATTTAACGACCAGAACTATTTGTTTAAACTATTGACAATTATATAATTATTGAAAATAAAGCTAGAACTCTTAATTATATTTTTGAGTTTTTATGAAATGATATACTAACTTTACACACACAGCCACCATCGGTATTTTCGTCTCAAACGGATTACCCTCTCACTGTGAAACGCTAATTGATTAAGATTTCTTCGCGGAGACCGGATGGAGAGCCGGATGCACTAATGAAATTAACGCTCGTCTACCTGGCCGCGATCGATACAGGCCTTTAATCAGTAATCTCTTCGACCCATCCTCCTCGACTCTCGTCGGTTTTCCGGCGGATCGACGTTTGGAGTGCACCGAAGCCGAAAAGTTCTTTCCTGCCGGTACGCGGGACTCGGGGGAGTCTTTTCAGACGTTGGAGGGACGCGACGCTCGGTAAAGTAAAGTAAATAATGATTAGGACGATTTGTATTTTTACATCGTGCCTGATTTCTCTGTTGGGTAAATATTGCGAGTTTTCTTAAGACCGTACTTCTGTTCACCTCCGCTTCTTTTTGCTCGGCCCGATTCACTCATCCTTGGCATCAGCTTTTACGAAGAAGAGTGCATCCTTACTATATCGTCTAGCGAGGGAATCAAGACTTCTATATAACGGTTTACAATATTTTTTTATGTAGCTATGTCATTTTATAATCTATTTGTAAAGTTTCTAATACAATTTAAGATTATTACTATTCAGCATATTATAAAAATTAATATTTCCATAGTTTAAATAAACCAAATACTCAAAATATTACAAAATTTAATTTTAGATATCCGCGTGGACGCCGATTGTATGTTACAATTTCAAGATTTGTTCAAGAGAATTCATTAAATAAATCGATAATGTCAATGAAGTTCTCCCTCACGAAACAAATAGTGAAATGTTTCGCGATATCGAAACAAAAGTCACCGTACACATTCGAAATCTAGTAGTTTGACATTTGTTCGGACAGAAAATAAAAGGGAGAACACGTTTATCGAGCCTACTCTCGGATTGTATTGTACAATATCGCGGACTGATAGGCACCACGGGTACTTTTTTTTTTAATCGAACGATTTTGGCTTACACGTTCGTAAAATCGTCGATGAAACGATCTATAGATGCGATACTTCAATGTCGTTGAAGTGGAAACAGTTGTAGCACGTCGAGTAGGCACGTTTCCGTACACCGCGATGAAACCAATGGAATGGCGGATACGCTTCGGTCGTTTGCATTTTCCCGTTCATACTCGGTCACGGCTTATACGAGAAAAAAAATGTTCACAGATATAGATCTCTCTTCCCTCCCCTCCTCCTCCTCCCGCCTCTCCTCTCTCGTACGACATTGATCCATTCTATGCAGTAATATATTTTTCTATCGGTTACAGTATTATATTATGTTATATTATTATATTTGGTTCGAAGATTTCAATTTTATAATCTATTTCACTGTCAGTTTTTAAATCATTTTTTAGTAAAAAAAAAAAAAAAAACTGCCGTTGATATTATATTCGCGTTATTTCACAGAATTATTTTATTTTATCTCCCATTACCTGCAGTAATCCGTTGATACATTTTCTCTTGATCTCATTATAACTTATTAAAATTTTACTCACGAGGAACGATAGTCGCTTGACGCGACCGTCCATTTGCACCCATTTGTACCCATTTGTATTTCGAACCCGAAACGCGAGCCTCCTTTATGCGAAACTATGAGCGAGGTCGCGGTGGCGGCGACGGCGTGAACTTCTCTCGAGCTACAAATTAGGTGCTAAATGGCGCGAAACGGTTCGTTGCAGTACTCTGGAGGATATTGCAAGCGATGTATCGCATTACCGGGACGCGATTCTACTTCGAGCACGGTCATATCGTTGGCATGGCCGCTGCCATCGCCATCACCACCGTCTCGAGGGTAGAGAAGAAGAGGAAGAAGAAGGAGAAGAAGAAGAACATGAGAATGGAATGGGCGGTGGAAATCCAGGATCGTAGAATTACGAACGCTTGTCGGCCGAGTTTCGTTGCCGGCGCGTTAACGGCTAACTCGAAGCTACGTTAAATTAAACAGAGGGGAGATAAGTTTGGACGTGTCGCTAACTTTACTTCTCTCGAACCCCCTCCCCCGGCATCGCATTGTCCTTCTTGCGCCCTTGCCGTTACAATCCGGTAACGCTTTCACGAGAAATCTCGAGTACTGCTTTTCGGTGGTTCCGTAAATGCGGCAGCGCCGTGCTGTCTGGTTGGGACTTGCTGCCGTCAGCAGAAATTAATTTTACAATCGTTCTGTTCGAGGAATATACGATCCGCATTCGGGTTCGTTCGAAAATTTAAACTTCATTTGCGAGTGTCAGATTTGAGCGCGTTCGATTCTCATTTTAGAAAAAAAAAAAGCTATACACGTTTTAAAAACTTATCCTCCATCGCATAGAATATATCTCGTATCTCGGAATATTATTAGACACGAATCGCGCTTGTTCGTTCGACGTTGCGAGATTTATTTATGTTCACACCACGCATATAGAGATCGCTCAATCATTGAAAAACTTCGTAAATGCATCCGGGATAAGAGTTCAGGTGAAGATATTCACTGACGCGGCTTACGTGACATTTTACACAGGGAACGCCAGACAGACGGGATGTTCGCAATGTAAAGGGGAGGGTAATCGGGGACCCAGAAGAGACTCCGTATTTTATCTAAATGATGTCAAAGGGGAACCGCGCCGCATTTGGAGTCGGGTCGGGTCGTAGCCCTTAGCATCCACCAGCCTCTTTCTATCTCCATTCGCCTCGCTCTTTATTCCGTCTCCCCTGCTCCCATTCCATGCGACCTTTGCCCTTTCCCTCTCGCTTTATCGAATGGTACGAACGAAGAGGAGCAGCGCTTCAAACTCGCGGAGATCCGCGTGGATAGGTCCCTCTGCGAGTATTATTTCGCACTCCACCACCCGTGCTTCTTCTGTCGCTCTAATGCTCCACCGCGATGCGCCCTTACATTTAAGGATGAGAACGTCGATACGGTCTTGTTTCTCCACTAGCTCTTTTCTACATAAATTCTCCGTTTCTCTTCGCCTCGACCTTTTGTCCTCTCCGTTGTGCTCTGTCGATTACAGGAGTCGAAGGAGGAAATGTGTGGCGTCTCGGTACTCGTGTGCATTAGGAGGAGGGTGGCAAGGTGTGTGAGTCGAGACGGTATCGCGCTAATGGAGGTGCGATGTAGGTGTCCCGTAAAATTTTATAACTATAAAACCAGCCCACGTGTCTTCTCTCTCCGGCTCCCTTTCGTTCCTTTTTCCGTTTCCAGCGTCGACTACACCTATACTTTCTCTACATCTCATTCTCTCTGTTTAATTTAACTGTGAAAAATTAATGGAGATAATATAATCAGATTATTATAAAGATTACACTTTCGATTTAATTTTATGAAATATTTTAATTAATACTTGTTTTTATAAAATGACACGATTAACAAGCGCGAATTGTCAAATATGTACATTCAAGCGATTTCGCGCACCATCTAGTTTAATCGCCTCTTACTAGTGAGTTATTTAAAAAGTTTCCGCGCGGAGATATTCAACCGCCGTGCGATCCCTCTTTGTGTTTGCTACGTTCCTTTCGTGAATAATGCTTGACTTATAAAACCACAGTGAACTGTATTGCCGCGGTCCCTACGGAGCAACCTTAATCAGGTGAGTACACGCGAGAGCTTTCCCTCGTCGCGAGGCCGAATCGTCGATCTACACGCAGTCACTGTACCCGACCGTTCGCTTGTTTGTTTGTTTGTTAAATACGCCACTTAGCTGTCAAGTCAAGCGCGGTTAACTGTTTGTTTTACTTTCAAGCACTCGCGATGATTATTCATCGTTGCCTTTATGCCGCGCCCTCCTTTCCAGGGCATACTCTGGACGAGGAATAATGACGGGATTCTCTATTGACTGCAGTACTCGCGACTCTGCCCTTCTTCTCCTTGGCCCTCGCGAAGAATAAACTGCCAAAAGGATTCCATCTTTCTCGAACTTACACACACACACACACACACACACATATATACATTCAACCTGAATGCATTCGTCTCTTCCCCGTTCTGCTTCCTGCTCCTACTATTTGGCCGGGCGTTGCTTTTTTCCCTCTTAGCAGTCAATATTCTCACGATATTGTGGCCATAGAGCGGCGTAATAACAATAAGTGCATCCGGACTTAAAAAAAAAAATTATTACACTGTTTTTCGATGCGGTCGAAAGAGTTTGTCGAAAGAAAATCTTTAAAGAATAAAACGTCGAGAAGCAACTTATTTTCCTGGCAACAATACATAAATATTTCATGTTATTTCCATGACTTGCATAACGCATTGTACACTAGAAAGTACTCGATACATATGTTAATATATGCATGCATTCCGTCGGTTTTCCCAAGATGGTTGAGTATATCGCACGTTACGTAACGGCGTAAGTTAGCGAACGATCAAGTTAATCCGTCTTTGTCATTACGGTAAGACCGGTGTGCGACGTTACTTTGAACGACAAAAGTTTACTATGTAGCTAACGTGTCGGCGTAACGTCCGTCAGCTAAGAGCCCACGTACCGCCATGGTCGCGGTTTAATTTTGGAAACAAGGCAGAGCTTTTCGGCGCGAGATCGAGCGAGAAGCACGACGGCGAGACGATGGCGGCGGTAATGAGGAGAAATGTTTGCGCTCTGCTACCCTAAAACCTGAAAGGGTTCTCCTGTAAAATAGACGGCCTACGGTATGAGTATTTCGACCCTGGTGGGGACATATCTTTTTTTCGTCTCTAGCTTCGTGCGATTCATCGTCATGGTACTTTCGGCTCTCCTCGAATAAGCGATAGCGGAAGAGCTTCGTCTGCTCTTCTCTTCGGATGAACGAAACTGAGTCTGATCCGATACTCTCCTTTTGAGCACACCTGGAGATTGAATCGGGGTACACGAGCGGTATACGATAATCCCTGCTTGCTTTGTCCATTTGACGATCGATTGGCGGAGATCGTGACTAGCAGAGCGCACGCATAGTCTTCCAGACAAGTGATCCGTCCAATAGTGTGAACGCCATTTCTCTGAGAGGCACTGTTGCGTATCATCGAGCACGCGATTGTATAGCGTGTAATATACAACATGTTATATACTCATAGTGAATCTGATATCTCTTTGTCCCGCCGATATTTATTCATGTTTGCATTTCCTTTGTTGCAGGTGGTGAGTAGACAAGAATCGTGTATGTAGTCTCGATAACATCCCGACGCGACGTCCGGTGAGTACAGACATTTCGCGAGATGATTTAGAGCTGCGTTCGCAGCTTTATGCTTGGAAATCAGTGGCGAAGGTAAATTGGTCGGCTCGCGCGATTAATCGAGAACTAAATTAAGCAAAAGAAATTTTCTCCCCGTTTTTTCGCCGAGGTCGACGTGTCGAGAGAATTGACCTTTGCGTCGTCAATAACGACAATTTCTTGCGAACTTTTCGCCTCTATATCTTTCGGCATATTCAATTAGAGTCGAGCAATATTTTCTAACTGAATCAAGTTCGCGAAAATGAACATTTGACAAATCGCGGAAAGTTTACGATATTTATTTTTTACAGTTTCCTCGAGACTTACTACCGTAACTTTGTTTTACAAAATCTCGAATGTATCGCTTCGGGATATAATAATTTATGTCTAATAAGATTTATCGCTTCGAGAGCGTGGCACATGCGCGGTGGATTTCTCGATAATAATCTCTCAGAGTGCGATCGATTACGGTCCAGATTACTCAGGTGCATTGATCAAAGCGGGATTCATACACATCAAGATACTCTAATTGGCACGCGCATGCTTTGCCGGGAATTTGATTTGCTTTCCGTTTGCCGGGAATCCGCAGATTGACCTCGGCAATATCGCGATATATGTATTTCGGTGGGTTCAAAGAAGATGCGAAGCAAGCAAACCTAAGTCAGTAGACGATCGTATGAATATCCATATGTGAGATTATTGCAGTTTGAGATACACACTATTCAGTTTTGTCCGAATTACCGACAACATCACATACTGGCGAATAAATATGACCATGATCAAACACATTTACGAGAGATTAAATATTTTAATGAATAAGATACGTATCGTTTTTTATGTGTTTTTTTGCAAATATTATTTTAATTAGTTTAATCAGTTGGTCGCTAAAGAGGAATGTGATTATGATTATAAATAGTTTCGAATTTTTAATCGGCAGTAATAATAATTCAATTTTCAAAACGGAGAGTTCTAAATAACAAAATGAATATTTAAATTCTTTGTATGCATTATTTATCGAGACTAGACTTCGAAAGAACTCGGGCAAGAACGCAAAAGTCATTATCGATATGTCGTTTTATCTATAAAACATGGAGATTATCGAAGACTTTAAGCCGACGCGTCGAAAAACGGCCGAAAAAAAAAAGTATCGATAATCGCAGGCAAATTGGCTGCTGTCTCGTGATCTCTTAGTCGAGGACTTGTCGACTTTATCGGCCGCGGATTTCAACGGTGGCGCGTCACAGCGCTTCGACGAGAGATAAGCCATCAGTGTCAGTTTCAGAGATCTGAAAGCGTTCGCTCGACAGTTACGTTAAAACGGGTTGATATCTATCGCCCTACATGGTCGAATGTCCTGCCAGGACTTTGCGATGCCCATCACGGAAGAGTCATACATGTCAGCGGCATGCCCGGCGCGGCACTGTACGCGCATCGCGGATAACTCATATCCATCTATATTAATTCCCGGCGGTGCATGCGCGCCCTCGGAAATTAAATAGCGTCCTTACGTCCCGGGTGGGCTCCGATTCATATCGATCTAGGATATCCAATCGCTATCTGAGTCTCGACATAAGCGCGCTTGTGTCGTATATCTCTGTTGTGACGTTGCTTTGCGGGTCTTGTGGGGGGAAGGCTTTCGCGCATTGCTCCAGGTAATTCCAGATAATTGAATATTATTCTTGACGTTACCGAGCCTGATCATGACTCGCGTTTGAATAATTCTTTAGCGATGGAGTTATGAATAGATTTATACCGTTCGTCATATAATTATTTTAATTTTATTTGATACAATTTTTAATTAACGTTAGATTTTGTCACAAGTAGCGCTTTCTACTATATTACTCGCATGCGTTGAGTCTACAATGAATGGTCTCTCCCATAGAATCATAAATGACGATATGATGTAGTCGATACGATGCAGTCGTCATCGCTACAAGTCTACATTTCTTGCACATGTATCATTGCGAGTTTCATAATTCACTGCTATTTTATATTGTTCCGTCGTGGAATGCTCGTATCAATCGGCGTACATAAATCTGTCTACATTTTAATATATCACAATATATATAGATGGGAGATTGAGTATTTTTATATCGAAGATAAAAGCAACTTAATTAGAAACACGCATAGAAATACGTGTATAGCGAATACTGTTCTGACTATATATAGCGATAAAAGCAGGAAATTTTCTTGCCTTATTAGATAAGAGAAATACAAAAGTTGTGCCCAGCTAATAATTTTTAAAGCGTCGCGTTTTGAAATGTCGTTGAAATTTAAGATATGAGACTCATGTTGAAAATTTGCACGCTAGAAAAATTATACAATGTACCTCGTAAAGTTTGCATTAAACTTCAAACGCGTACGTTTGATGCATTTTACCCGTATTTTTTTTTTTCGCATTCTTTTCTAGAATGTAATATTTACACCTAGTGAAAAATTTTTCGTCAAGCGCAGGTAATAAATTTTCATTCACTTTGCTCACATACTCTTCGTCCTTTCATCGTTGCAGAGACAGGAACAGCCTGCGAAGTAATCAAACAATCGCGTGACTTTATTCGCCGACTGCTTAGTTTTTATTATCTATAAAAGCCGTTACGAGCCTGGAATTTTTGATCGAAGTCCCCGGCCAAATGACGAGGGAAAGACGGACATTTCTGTCCGTGTTACTTTAACCCCGTCTGATTGTCGGTAGTGCCGTACGAGGCTCGATCATCTCCCGGTACCCCTCCCTGTCGTCGTCACGCGACGTATAGTTGGGTTTGCGTGCGGACGCGACGCTTCCTGGAAATCGATCCATCGTTCACAATTGACTTTACTCTTTTCTAGTTTAGGTGCGTCGCCGACTGCCGCCTAATTAACCGAATAACAGACGAGAATGACGATAACGATCGTACGGTAATTCACTCGTAGAAGGCAAATTTTACAGTATGGTAAATCGATCGCGTGTATACGAGATATATTAGTTTTCAGAATAAAATTTTAGATCTTATATCTTACAAATATATGGATTTATCAATTCATATCAATTTGCAGTTAATATTTTATTTCTCCTAAAAATTGAGGCGAAGATGATATCGTTAAAAGCGCTGAATGGGATAAATACTGATTTTTAACATCGCAGACTTTTTCCGTTGAATTCCATGTATATTTATATCTGCAACATCTTGCAACATCTACCAGATTCTTTTTTGTATCGTTTCTCGTCGACTTTTTTTCAGATCGTTGAAAGAATATGAGTAGAATATATTTTCTTACAACAAAAGAACATTTGTGCAACGAAATGTATAAATACTTTTGTTTTTACCTTTGTTTTAATTTTCAAAGACGGCACTTGCCAATATTATCAACCATAAAATTTATCACCAAAGATAATTGTAATAATGCTCACGCTTTTAACGCGTTAATCCGCTCGAGCAGATAGCATCGCGATAAGACAACACTTTATGTGAATACATACTTTTTTTTTGCTGAGCACTATTTGATGGGCGGATTGATACGACGCTTACAACATAGATAAAATATATACATTTCATTATAAGATTAATTTTTCTATTCAAAGTGACAAAAAAGTGAAAAAAAAGATCGCACAATTGTTAATAGAGTTGCTTTTTCAGAGGACATTATTAAAGGAAGGAAAAAAAACTTGAAGATTATGCATTCGAGATGCAAGAAAGCTAATCGTCGGGATCGCAGTTAATGCTTTTTGTTTTGTTACTTCTATTTCGAGAGTCACTAATTAATACAGACGCGCTTCCATGGAAATTAATAATATTCAGTCTACTTTAGCTATGCCATCGCGATATTTCAGTTAATGAGAGTCAAAACTCGCGTTATTGTTTATGCACATATATTTGAATAAAACTTGCTTATTTTCTACATTGTACTAATCATATTATATATGATTAGTACAATGTAAAATATATATATATATATATATATATATATGACAATAATTAATAATTAATAACAATTTTTAAAAGCATATCTAAGATACTAATAACTGATAAAAAGTTAATGAGAATACAACGCGCAATAATTAATATATTTGATCGAAATAGAAATTATGTATATGTATTTGCAAGTACAACAAAGAGACTAAGCAATTTTGTTTTATGAATTTATAATTTATGTCTTTTTTTTTTTGCTCTTACACGAACTTTGACTATTTTTCTCTAAGCACTTGAGTGTCAAGTGGCCGTCCGATCTGAGAACGACGTACACGACGATAATTACGAGAAATTGGGTTACTTTGTAATGCATACGGGAATTCATAACGCGGACAGCGGCCACCCGGAGTGCTCGTACGAAGTGCATATTCCTGTCTCGTCTCCTCCCAAGTTGCTCACGTTACTCAAACTGCGCCGGAGCAGGCACATCTTTTTATCCTGTTAATTCGTGCTAAATTAATTTCGCGTTGAATCGCTCCCGCGAGAACCGAAAATCGTGGAAAGTGGACTGGAATCCCTGTCAACCCCCTTTACAATATATACACGCGGGGGAAAACGATAAGTACGTTTTGTATAACACGTACAGTGTACATGCTATGTTTCTCTTGCATTAGAAATGCAACGCTCGTGCGACATTGATGACGACAATAACAATTCATGGACGTCAGAGAGAAATACGGCAGTAAATCGCGCGACGATAGTGAGGAGAAAATCGACTTCTGTCGACTGACATTTTGCTGGCCGCGAAGCGAGGAAAAATAAAGTTGTGTGTCGCGTAGCAGGCGAGAAAAGATCGAAGTTCAACGCAGACACTCGCGTGTTTCCCGCGTGAAGATACTGTCCCTTTATTTTCCACGATATCCGGAGTTGCCGACGTTCATTCCACTCTCTCTTCTCGTCGACTCGACGTAACTATTGTGCTGTGTCTCCCCCAAAGTTCCGTAATCAAAAGTACAAATCACTATATAACTCAGCCCCGCTGACGGCGCATGGCGAGTGAGAAGGGGTAGGCAGGGAGAAACGACGATAAAAGACGAAGAAGACAAGACAAGAAGGAGAATACGGCATAGATTATGTACTGGAAGAGAGAGACTCTGCTGAAGTAACGGAAGAGAAGGAATGCTCTCTCGTGTAAATCTTTTATTTACCGGCGTGGCGAAGCATAAATTTCCTTTCGACGACCTTTGCCTGCCAATGTGTCGCTGCCTCCGTTAAACGTTTCTGCGTTAGATACTACTTATCTGCCGGTATTCTCTCGCGGACGAACACGCCGCTCTCCTTTTGTTTTAGACCCCTGTATTGTTCACGACCGCACGATACTTCCCCGGGGATAACGCGTCTCGCCCACCGGATATCGACGCACCGCATACTAGGTCCTGTAAGCGAATATTATACCGTTCACGCATGATAGCGATACATCGCACTACCATGAGGTCGGAGAATGACATTGACCGCTCTCCGATATTGAAATATAATAACGAACGAGAGATCATTTTCTCGCAAGAAAATGTACGGTTCATGGTACATTAAAGTTTAACGACAATCATCTATACGCGAGAGACATTCGTGGGAATAAAAAATGCGACACTAGTGGCTTTAACATATGTCGATTTGACATTTGTCAATTGACAGAAGCCGTCAAACCAGTACAGATAGATGTAAGGTGGTATTAAGTGCTATAGGTAAATGCATGGCAATTGATATCGTAATTGTCACTATACATGTGTTTCGTAATTTATTTTTCACATACAATATTAAAGTAAACTTTTTTTCTATTATTATATTTCACATTACATATGAGCTAATTATTTATATAACAATATTTTCGCCGAGAATCGTGCAACAATATTTTCTCCTTTATATATTAATGTTCATAGTTTCGCATGATACGCGCAGACCGCACTCGCGTCACGCGCGAAAGGTTCGGATAGCGGTATAAGCAGTATAAGGACGTGCGCGAATGCACTGTTAAATGCTGACAAGGAGATTTCGTCCGTTTAGAGCTAGACGGGGAGATAGTTACGGGGATGGTGGAGACGTCGAGGAGGGAGCAGGCGCGCGCGTTCGACTCCCTTCGGTGTTTGTAAGCACTTATCCCGCGGCTTATTGTTACCACAGCCCTCTCTTTGTCGGGATTTGTAAAAGCACTCGCTGCGTTAATTCTTGGATAGTCGTACATAAACGGTGTGTCGCATTCGTGTCGCGACGCACATTCGGAATAATTTCTCTCCATCATAGTTAACTCAATCTACTTTCTTTCTTTAAGCACTCCTTTTCACTCTTTTTCTCTCTCTTTAACAAATGTTGAACGATGAAACAGACGCGATTTGTACATTGAAAAACAAATATACGCGTATATCATCGTATATCTATTTACGCTGCTACGTCAATAGCAAATCCGCGAGTTCCTATTTTTGAATCACACGGAATAAACTCGCGTTTATTGTTTGACACGATCGAGAATCGACACCGAGACGTGCTCGGCTCTCGAAAGCTTCCAGTCGAGCGTGACGGTCGATTTCCTACGACAAAGATTTGCTCTCACACGGATCCTCCTCCTTCCACTACCCATTTTCACCCCGACGACCCTTCCGGCCGTCGCCGTTTTCTTCGAGCGCGACGACGCCGCTCTCGTCGTGTCCTCCTTATCTGCACCTATCTATCTTTTTCTTCTTACACTTGAGACACGCGTACGTGTGCACGGAGAGAGTTAAGGGAACGGAAAGAGGAGAAAAACTTTATCGGGAACTCCTTCGTGGCGTGGCACGATGAGTAGCCGATGCGAGGAGAAGATTCTCAATATCGCATTAGGGCGCGTCTGATTATCGGCCAAGTGGTTACGGTAAATCGTATCGTCCGACATCCTGTCGTCGCGATAAAGTTATACGAATGTATCTCGTTGCCGCATCTGCATCTGATAACGTGCCGAATGCGATGTATCCATGATACGTTCCTCTTATATGATGTCTCTAAATTCTTTTACAAAATAGTATTTTTTTAAAAACTTTTCTTGACGGTATTATTTTCGAGATTTGGGAGAGATAAAAAATCTCACATTTCACATTACGTCTTTTATTGGAATAATTTATAAGTTAAAAATAAAACTCTCTCTTTCTGATGTAAATATATATATATATATATATATATAAATGTATATATGTATATATATACAAGCATATAGATATTTTCGACGTATGGCAAGTGGCACGTATAGCGCGTATATTGATCCACTTGCATATCTACGGAGGTGTAATAAGCGGTAACAGACTTTATTAGCTTTCGGAATGTGCGGGCCGTTTAATGTATTCCATTGTGCGGTAGTGGCAGCGCCGGCAGCCGTGCTAATTCCGAAATTCTGGGTATTATGGCCTCCAAGTGAATTTCGGCACATTCGTGCACATCTACGCGCGCAATTCTTGCCCCGCTTCAGCGGAGTAGCAGAAATCAAAACCGAGATTAACGCGTCGTCTGCAAGCCTCGTTTGTTTACGGAAGATGTTGATTTCTATCACATTTTATAATTAATCTTCTATTTTTTTTTCATGGAAATACAAAAACTAGCAAACGCTTTAACTTGAACGTATTTTGAGAAAAATTCTGATAATTATTCTGTAAACATTGCGATAGAGACACGGTGTTACGAAAGTGATGCAGTATTAGAGCGCACAAGTTGAAAAATGTCAAAATTCCGTCGTGGGATGTTTTTATTGCGTCCTCGCGTGGAATGTTTGTGTCCGATTTTCCAAAGTTTTATTAAAATTGCGAGTAGTTGCGCGTGAACGAATATCGGTTTCGCCGGCGAATGTCGTAAGTTGCAGCTTGTGCTTCACTTTTCCGCCGGATCGGAAATACCTGTTCGCTTTCGTGAGAAAAAAACTCTCCGAATGCCGTTACACCGACGACAACATATTGACTTTCTGAAACTTCCGGCGCATCCACGCGCGCTTTCATCCCCGCTGACATACACCTTGATGCGTTGCTTGAACTCTTCATCGACTTTCCGATGCAGGCGCGTCACCCCGGCGGCGTTTCCGCGGGCTGCTATTTTAAAAGTTGCCAATCACCCGTTATTGCCCCAGTTTTCCAGCGGTCTGAACAGGACATCGTCGAGTCAAGTACGGAGGAAGGCGAACACGCCTGAGTTGTCTCACTCCCGAGGGAACGTTGTAACGTTGAACGAGAAAACGACGACGAACTACGGACGTGTACGTCGCGCATCCCTCGCTACACGGCTCCCTTGATTCGATGAGTTTACTCGAATTTTTCTCGTCCGACATGTCCGCGCGAAAATGCATTCGCCATCTGCCTTGCCTTCGTTTGGCAATCGCTGTATACACAGTACACACACTATCTCAAAATTTACTCGTTAATATTTTTATTTGTTGCACTGCACGCTATTCGTGACATAGTTACATCTTGGAAACTTTTTTATTATGGAAGTAATCTTTTGATATGTTGCGTACGTTGAAAAAATTTTATCTCGCAGGAGAAAATTATTTTATATGTATTTGTGAAATGAACAAAACACAAACGACTGCGATGACGGTTTAATAACGATATTATCCTCTATGTAATAATTTATTTAATATCGAATAAATCTCTCATCATCGCGCTACTTGGCGCAAACTCACCTTTATGCAATATTGAGAATGAGCGGCGGAATGCTGGAAAAGGTGGGCGGTTGATTTATCATTCTGCATGTTTCAGCAAAGCTGGAAAGCAGATAAATACGTCCAATAATGGGTCGAGGATTTACCGGGATAACGCGTATCAAGATAATACTGTTTCGCGTGCTCGACGAGAAATGTAACGGTCCCGCGCTCAAACGATTGCGCATCAGGTCATCCTTAATGTATGCAACGGACGATTAAATCTACTCGGACTAGTCACTCTACATACGGGGAGTTTCTGTTAAATTATAAGCTGTCTCTCCCTTTCTCCTAAACTGTTTATTGCATTTGACGCCACAGTGATGCTAGATCATTGGAATTTCTCTTTGCCGCATGTTAGGCGTTACGGCACTTATGTTAATGCCATAGTGCGCCAGCATTTCCCACGTGCCGCCCATTACACCGCCATACTTGGCGGTAACATACTCTTCTCTCGAGACAATTCCCTCTATAACTAGTATTACTAACTTCGCGAAGGCACTTTATTCCGGCGCGTCTCGTAACTCGGTTATGGTTGTACACTAGGAGGCAACTCTCGCGTAAGTCATCGTCGTGGAATTCAATATCAAGTTACTTTTGTATACGCTCAAGATACGAATAATATTATATTTATATACAATATTTATATTCGTCTTCATGCCGATTACATTCGAGGGACTGATCACTTTTTATTTGGTTTATAAAATATATAAAATTATTAACTTGTATCATATATTTTTTGAATATTAAAAGAATATTTAAAAAAATATATCGTACGTTTGTCCCTGTTGGAATTCGCTGGGCGAAATCAATTTTTAACAATTTAGTGGAAAATTACAACTCTTGACTAAAACTCTTGATTGACTAAAAACGACGGTTAAGCGAAATTTTCAACCATTTTTTTGTGTTGCAAATATTTCCCAGTATTTGAAAATTGGTATTACATCGGCGCTTCCACGATTTTATTTTTATCTCGCTGCTGTCGTTCGTGTATGGTAACTGGAGCATGTTATTCAACGTGAATATTCTCGTTTGAGAACTCGCAACATTAACATCGAGTTACGGCGGTCGTGATGTAATGTGTAGATGTTGTAAATTAATATGCGCAACGATGAACTTGTTACGTAGGCGAATTGTTTCTCACACAAAATTTGTAACGTGTATTTCCGTTAGACGAATAGCGGTACAATATTGAGAATATATTGCCTTTATAATACTTTTTTTTACGCGTGCTACAACTTTATTTAAGTTAAATAATCTGTTACCGCTTTATAAATGTGTGGCGTAGCGAAATGGAAAAAGTTAGTTCGTTGCACCGACTTTGAAATTGAACGCATCTGCACGCTAACAACTGACGAAACGTGAACGAGCTTTTGCGCGATTCAAGCTGACAACGATCGCGATCAATTTTGATAATAGTGAAATAGCGAAATCCTATTAACCCCACTTTTGCGCGATCTTAGAACTGGGTAACGAGCGGGCTTTTGTATTCGAGGGAAGTGCATCGGAGAGAGTGCTCCTCCTCTCGGTAACAATTCTCGACAGTGAAATGTTCTCTTCCATCACGGTGGGAGAATCTTCCAAAAGGACAAACGCGGCGCGCGTCTCGCGCGGACTTCCGTTTAAGACAAAAGGCGAAAGAGACGGGTAAAGAGATCTCGAAGGAATCTCGAGGAGTTCTGCAACGGCAAGCTCTCGCACTAACTTTATGACGAACGAGAAAATCGAGTAAGCGCGAACGCAGCGTTCCGCAATCGTCATTCCGCATACATCCTACGAGATTCCGCCTTCTTATTCTCTCTCAATCAAAAAGACAAATATTGCCACCTAAATATAAATCCACGCTGATTGCATATTGCAAGTATTATTTATTTCGCGAATTTGTAACAAAAATCAAGAGGACTAGAAGTTTAGTACAATGTTGATATAGCGACTAGAATAGCACGACGTGGTCGTATTCTCGAGCTTTATCGAAGCGTCACGATCAGTATAATATTGTAATATCGCGCGCTATTATCATCGGTAATAAGGATTTATCGGGATTCTTCAGGATTATTTAGAGCCGTAAATAGACGCACCATAAATAGGATGGCCGAGATATTTTCGTGCACCGGTAGCATCGAGATCCGGCATCGGCGCTTCATCCGCGCTGGGCCCCATAATACCTCCTATAATGCCCATTTTATTACGGTACTTCGTTATGTCACTTCAGTACCAGGCAGCGGCACCGCACGCCGTCGACATCCGCCGACATCATCAGTGAACGTTGGTTTGCGGGATGGTCGAAAAAGGAGAGAACGGAAACGCTGCCTATAGCCATTCACGTCCGACCGGTGCAGAGAACGAGGCAGATAGAGCGGATTAGGGCGAGAGAGATAGAGATAGGGAAAAGAGAAAGGGCCGGGGTGAGGGAGTACAAGGGGTTGCAAATGAGTGGACGACCGGCTTGACCGCAGCAAAATGTACTGCCGGACCTCCTACCATCCTCCGACTCGTATCGAGCCATCTACAGATACGGGGTTGAACTCGGACCCCGAGAACGGTCTGCACGCCTTCGCCACCATAGGCCAGGTTCGACCGCGCGGATGTGAAGGAGAGGGACAAAGAAAACGTATTTATGCGCGCGTGCGAGAGGGAGATGCCGGCGCGGACGGAGATGGAGGCCTTTGCGGCCATGAATCAAGCACCTCTCTACGGCTGTCCGGAGCCGTTTCTGGTGTCGGTCTTTGCCTCGCCGCAATTCGAAGGCAAGTCCACCATCCGGTCACAACGTCTGCGGTATCACGTCAGATTCGCAATTGACTTTACTTATTGACATACAAGAAAATTAATTTTTTACGGTGGGTTTTTTTTCCATCACCACGGAGATTTTATTGATAGATGAGTTTGTGTCGATTTTTTTTCGAAATAATATTTGTTGAATTCAATTATAATATCAACGTTATATCCACATATATTTCCACTTTTATTAGATTTTTCAGCAACGAACGATCATATATACGGATGGATCATGACGACGGTTGATTTTTGGTGGACATATCACTCTATTTTAATCTCAGCTCATCTGTCGTAACTCGGTCACGTAGTCCGCTATATGACGTAAAAGCGTACTTGTGAATTTACATTATGATATACATACTATATATCATTAGGATCGCATGTAAATTGTCAATGTTTCAAAAATATTGTGTTCTATAAAAGCCAAATAGTTATGGTTAACATATCTGAATTTATATTTAAGTATTTTCGCATAGTTACGTATAACATAAGCATTCTACGAGTACAGTGATGCGGATGGAATGTCGATTACAAAATGACTCCTTGACTGATATCGAAATTGTTATCGATGCTAATCAAGACTAACGGCTCTATTTACAGTTTATTTTGTAAATCGAGAGTCTATCAATATTGCAAGCGATCTGATTACGTTATTGCGCTTATACAGCCCGCATTTACATCGAAATTTTCCTTGATATCGCAATTGCATTTTTCATCTGCTATAAGTTGAATATAACGTGAATGTGTCTTATCTATTAATTGTACGAAGTAAAGAAGGATCACGATCTTCACGTATATAGTATCGTTTGTTAGCTTTTATATCTGAAGCTACGAATCATATATGTGAATCATATCTGGAAATGAATTTTCTTCGTCATATAAAGATCTCTGGAAAAATTTACCGTAGTGATAATAAGCCGATGAAAAAAGTTATTCGCGTGCCAGGAAAAAAACTGAGAGATGACAAAATAAAATTTCATCGCATTGATCGCCGATTTCAGCCGATGAAATCCTCGTACACGTTTAATTAAGAGCGGCGGCCCCTATCAATGTTGATCTCATAGACAGATTATATGTCAAGAGAGCGACGAAATGCTTCAAGGACCTATGGTGACAAGGCATTATCGGTAGTAAGAGTAAATGAGATAAGATGATACACCACCGGTCATACGCAATTTCCCGCAACGTGTCTCTATCCCCGAAATTACGTAGATTAAGCTGCGGGAGGTTGAGAAGATGACGATGCGAAAAGGGCAAGGAAGTATGTTGCGAAGAAGCTGAGGAGGTCCTCGTCATTCCGCTCCTTTCTGTACTTTTACGCGTGATATAGCTTAACCTGCGGTAACGACATAATTTGAAGGATGAAAGATATTAAGCCCTGATTGCGGGAACGTATGTCTTGAAAATTAATGCCTAATTTTTTGTTTTCTCTCATATGCTTTTTGCAAACACAGTATAATTCTCGCTTGTGTTTTTTGAGCAATAATAATGTACCGCTACACGCAGAAAATACAGAAAACGTTATATAAAAATAGAGGAATACATGTTATAACACTATTATTATCGATTAAAAATTTATTTATTATTATTATTATTATTGGTTAATTAATGAGAGGAAACGCATGTTTATATTTGCTTGAATTATGAAATCTGCAATATATCACGAGCGATATTTAATCTTTCTTGATCATCCTTGGCCACTCGTCGCTTTTTTATGCCGAGGCATAATTTACATATGAGATGTTCGAGTAGAGTGTCGAGAATTCACGAAAACGAGGTCGACTTCTCGTTCCGATCCGCTATCCTTTGTCCGTTTGATTCGTTAAGGCTTCGCTTGATGAATGATTATTCAATGTCAAACTATAAACAAGGCGCCCTATTTACACGCTCGGCGTCAGCCAGCGAGAGCGGATGCGCTTTCGACGGGCTCACTCCGCCGACACTCGAGATCCTCTCTGATGAAAACCACGAGCTGTGAACTAAACCGGTAAGCATTATGCGAATCTACCTTCGAGTACCACCCCGCCATTGCCACTTTCTTCTTCTCCTCCTCCTCCTCTTCCTCTACATCTCTCGGTATCACCTGCCCCCGCTAACTCTGCCGCCGCTGCTATTGAAAATCGGACGATCTCGAGCACCGTTGACCTGATTCCGTTAACGTCGTTCCAGTGTTACTTACCGTCACTTCCGTGCGCTATTGTCCGCCAAACATTACCACCGTACCGGTTAGCTCGGATACAATCGAAGCTTTCAGATAACTCGCCGTAAGCACTCTATGCTTCCCTAGTATTGTGCGAGATTAATTACAGTTTATCGAAAATTGAAAATGTAATGTTTCATTTTTATAATGTCCGATTTAATTGTACACGCATCGGAATTTATTCACATTATCGATATGTATTATGGATTATTACGTTAAGTGTATATTCCACAGCTCTACAGTAAGTTTAAATTATTCGTTAGCGTAGATACAACTTTACGAGGCTACATGTGTAACCAGAGCGGAGAGTTTGCGAGCCTTACGAGAGCCGGCAGAACCAGGTGGTACGCGAATTACCAGCATAAATATATTAGGTCCCGAGAGGGGTTCCTTATTAATCCATAATTTAATTCCCTTGAACGATGGTGTCCTTAGTATTTGCCCGAGGCCTTGGCCGGGACCTTCTTAATCTCACTCGGTAAGTCGAATTATCGCGGGTATCAGCCACGTTTCATCATCTTTTGATTTTTCGAGCTTCGCTTTCAAGACCCAGCAAAGACGGGCATTTTGATGTAAAATTGCCGAATCCGTACCGCTGGTCGGCCTGATGCCACTCAAAAGCGTCTATATAGATAACGTAGGCAATTCATTACTGCACACCTATAGCCGATAATTGCATTTTCAGGCCATTTTACTAAAATGCTCGTCTCTAACGCCTGTCTCGACGGGAAGAGCCCTAACGCTCTCTCCGTGCGAAAGCAAGGGGTGCGAGGTGTGGGGTCGAGGGGGAACCGAGTAACTGCATTAACCTTTCTACCATCCCGCAGAGAGACGGCGAGAGTCGAAGAGTAGATGAAGAGAAAGAGAGAAAGAGAGGGAGAATGTGTGAGACAAGGAGCATGAGAAAATATATGACACAACTTTATGAAACTAAATAAAGATTTATTAAAATTATTATTATGCGAGAACAAGCGGTACTAATTACATTAATCGTAAAAGCATTCCTAGTGGCTATATCTTTTTTAGCTATTGTATATTGCTTCGAAAGAACAATTATTAATGTTTCTTTGTATTTTAATCAAATTTTTTTCGCATACAAAAATTCTTATTCACTGTAACGTTTCCAAGTATTATGTACAAGTCATTAAAAGTGCGATAATATTTAATGATTACGAAATTCAAGAGTCTAGAATGCATGATGCATTGGAAAATAAATAAACCATTTTTCGAAAGCGTTGTTACAAATGAGTTCATTCATATCGTGAATACCATCGCGAGCTATGCATAATTCATCGTATAGGTAAAATCAGACTAAAATACAACGTTGAATGGGGATCCAACGAAGCGGTTGTCGCGTGGATGTCGGGAAAATGCAGTTGCTTTTCGGCGTTAGCTATAAGTTGGCACACGATAATGTACATACACGTGACGCTTATATAAATAACAGCTCGAATTAAAACTTGAACGATAACTTTGCGCAGCCAACGCGGAGCACATCCGCTACACTTACTCTCGTCTCGGCTTTGGTCTGCGGTTTCATACTCTACGGCCCGGCAACCGCGGCTCGGGATTATCGTAAGTAATGCGCTAAATACACACGGACGCTTGATGAAAATTCGAGATTGTTTCACCATCGTCGAGAGTCGTCGAACTTTCTTCAAGCGTACGTTTCGCGATTCTGATATGTCTCTAGAAAATAATATCTTTTATTGTGCATCGGTTACTTGATATTGATATGATGATTTCAGAAGCTCTGCCAAAGCGGTAGAAAGTTTTTTTAGGATCGATCCGAAAATATTTATTTTATTCGAAATGTATTTAATCCAATTCAAATTATATATATTGCATTATATTGCAATATAATCATTTATATTCATCAAAAAGAATCAACTTTGTTTTTAATTGAAGGATATTCTAAATATTAGTAGCTTTTAATATTTACGCCTATTGTAACATTTGAGTTGAATAACTTTCCGTTATGGTTATATGTATGTGTATTTGTGTCCAATATATGGTGGGTATAGGATTAATTCGTCGGAACTTACTTTCACGTCAACGATACGACGCAGAGAAGCCGAATGATATTTCGGCTGCGGCGTTGGATTTTATCGGAGCCGTGGTTTTATGTCGCGACCACAGCACCCCGATGTTTCGCCTATCGCGTCCTCTCGCGCATGGTTTTGCGGTAGCGAATTATTAACCGCAGTCGTGATTGTCGCTTGTTTTGGACGGATCTACCTCGCCGATGTATCGTGGTTACGATAAAATTGCGGCGGACGGAGGATCGAGAGAAAAATTTCACGTTACGAGGAAGCGCGGATGATTTTGACTTGGTTAAAATCTTTTTATCGCAACTGAAATTTTTGCAACTCTGCCATTAGATGCATCTTGAGTAAAAAACTTGTTCAAGAGGTGAACGATAAACAAATTTACACGATGTTGCGCATTCTTTTAAACGGACAGAACAGTTTTCTTCTCTGCTTCAAGGCGCAGCTGCTAGAGAAGCCGAGAGAAAAGCACTCACACAGCACACATGTAACCTTTGATAAAATAGCCGTTAAACCGCACCTTATTAAGTCTCGTTTTGTTAAAAGTTTCAAAGACCCGCGGCGGTTCGCTAAATCCGTTACACTGAAGCACCGTGGTTAAGGATAATTTTTTTAGAGGCGTAAAATACGAGGGTCTCTAAAAGTATAGCAGCGCGATGGGCTGCGAATTAGCCGCTTAAACCGCACCGGTCTTCTCTTATCCGGCTCTCTGAATTTAATTACAATTAATAATCTCCCGCCTCGGCGTCGTAGAAACGATTCGAGGTGATACCTTGGGAACCCGCGTACAGCGCCGGATTACTTTACGCTTCGCTGGAACTTCAGAAGCGTGTCTAAGCGGCCGGTTCTCTTCACTTACCGCGTCTCCGGATTCTGATTAGCCGCGCTATCGCCCGAAGACTTTTTCTCGGTACCATGAAACGGATGGCCTTACCGCGTGTAACGACACGATTACAATCTCGGCCGTGATTGCGAGGAGCGAGGAAAATTACCTAACTCTCTTCAACCACCAACGTGCTCCGGATCTGAATATTATCATTGAACTTTAGTGTTATATAGAGATCGATACGATAAATTGCATTATTCTCACTGGAAATTGCTATCTTTCTGGAGTCTTTACTTTGTAGTCGGTGATTGGTAATTATGGCAGAATCAAATCGCGATCTAATTACCTTCATTCTGTTCGATTCGTAATGTATTGTTTATATGACATATGGTAGCTATCGATATGGGGAGTGATTATGACTCGTGTAATTGTATCGATAAATTTCGCAATACGTAATGTTACGCGAGTGATTTCGTCTCATTTTACGTGATATTGATAGCGATTACGCGGGCGATAAAGCACACAACGCGTGAGATTCCGCGAGTTAATGAGAAATTGCGAGCGTAAGTACGCAAGAGAGGTACCGTAAATCGGATAGTTACGTTGTTTGATCAACAGCATCCATGCTAACTGATCGTTTTCCATCGATAAAAGCGAGATGAAGCGATACTTGGATATTTCGCGCAAAGCGATCGAAATGCTTTGAAGCAATTATTGAATCGGATCCGAGCTAATTCAAGTTACGCGCATCTATTTCAATTATTCTAAATTACACACCGTAACACATACACATGCGCGGAATATGTACAACTTTATTGTGTCACACGCATCATAGTAACGCTCGTGAGTTTTCCCCTTATGTATTCGGCGCAATCCGCCTTACGTATATGTACGTATATATATATATATATATGTATGTACATTCCATCTACTATCCCGCGTCTCTCTCCCGCGGAAATAAGGCGAGATTGCGATCCGAGGAATCTCATATAGTCACGTGACTGACAATAAGGATACGGGGCTCGTTGATTCTGAACTCAATACATGCGCCGTTATAAGCATCGCCGCGCGATATGTGCGACACGAGGATCTCATTAAGATTATTCGCCAAGCGCTGTAATCATATTTATTGCACATTTATTGCGAAATCATACACGTATGAAACTAGCTCGGAGTATTTGCGATATATTTTTGCGGCATATTTGTTTTCATATAATATTTTTACCGAACGGGAAATTTATTCCTACGGTCAATGCATTTCTTGTCCTCTAGGAAGCAGTGTCTTTACATTACTAGAAGAAAATGCTGACTCGTTTGTTTTTGCCTTTGTTTTGCATGCACTACGCGCAATGCGACTTGCAATTTTACGCCCATTACGATTTAACACGCTCGTTGTCAGCCGACTCGACGTGCAACCTTCGCTTTTATAGCAACGTCGAGCATTAAATGTTGGTGCATGCACCATAGGGCATCGTAACCTTAAGGGATATCCGGAACAAAGCGCTCGTACGCGTGATAAATTATACTGAAGAAGAAGCTGTCGTGAAATATTTCTTCTGAAACTTTTCAAGACTTTGGAGATAGCATAACGACAAACAACGTTCGTAAAATTGTCTCACTCATAATACGTGACTAATGAAAATACCAAACTGGCTGTTTAATTGTAAATACGAATGCGCGTTACACTGAATATGCAATATTAATTGAGTTCTTGAAAGTAAAAGCAAACGAAGTCGCGATTATACTTATCTTTCGAACTAATTATGCGAACGAGGGGATGCTTATTTCGAATAAGATTACGCATATTAAACGAGCGCGTGGCGTTTCGTTCTCTTTGAATTTCACGACAGACGAGGAAATGTTATCTCATTCCTCTTATTCTACGACTTGGATGCTGTCAAGCGGGTATGCTATTAGCGATTATGCAGTGGCATAACGATGTGACTGCAGCTTTTTCCGTACGGTAGAAATGTAACGATTAATTACGTTTACGTAGCTGAAGAACGAAAAGAACCCATTAGTGAATATCGTACGCTATTAGGGAAATGTAGGGAAAGTAAGTGCGCTATACGACTTGGAATTTTTTTTGCGCGTTAATCGTAGTTTATTGCTTCATATCGCGTTAATGATGAGCAAAGCATTAAAATCAAGTAGAGATTCAATTATTACGATGCCATTCGAGAAAATGATCAATCTTCGTGTAAGCCATATCTCCAAATATAATACGTATATGGATGCAGCAAAAGTCAAGAATACACCATCGCGTATTACATTTCTGTTAGGAGTAAATTGATAGATGCGCGCCAATGACTAGCTCCTTCATAAATAAGACGTTAGCGCGCCAACAGCTGGATAATGGCGTTCCATCTATCGACCATATTCGTCGTATCCGCGCGAGTCAGAAAGGAATCCCCACGAGGGTGAAGAGAGGAAGTTGGTTAATGCGAAAATAACAAATCGGGGGATGAATCATACTCGAGCTGACTGCCCTTGGGCACGTGAGGATAGTCGGGATATTACGGATCCATGAGAGGCGTTCCGCTTGTGTTACGATTCCTACCTAAATGGCTTTCTCGAAAAATACAGTGTTACTTGGCCATCATTCGAACGAAATAATTGCTAGCAAAATACGAGACTTGGTAGAAAATTAAGCACATGTATCTAAATTTTTATATACGATTTTTATGTACGAGAAAACCGTCATTTTATTCCATTTTTAAATTATAAGACTTATACATTTATACACGATTACATTGATTAAACATTTCTGACATAAGAAAGAGAAGGATCATTAACGAATAAAGGCATTTGCGTATCGCGTTAAGTGAATTTCTGCCAACAAGTTGAAGGCAAGTTAAACAAATATTAGCTAGCCTGATTATCGCTATCGATGTCGTTGAGATCGATAAAAAAACATGTTTGACATTGCAAAGACTCACAATGATTCTTTCATTCGGGAATGAGTCGAGAACGAGATATCGCTTTTATCAGTGAATCGGTGACACAGTGTACAAGCCGCAATCGTATCGAGCTTTTCCGCTCATTGTCAGTGATAAACAGGAGCGAGTGCCTATTACGGGTGGGCGCCTATTATGCAGGCCGCGTTTACAGCATCATTAACGAATTATACGAGACAGCGATAAAGTCGAGATAAACCGGGCTGTTATAAAGAGATTTATGATATTCACGATATGAGCGAGACGCGGCAATTGAGGAATATATAAGTCGACTGCTTCTTGTAGTTCGACGCGTCACCGATAAGTTTATGGTCCTGTTGACTGCGCACTCTTTTCCGACTCACTTCCGCAATAGAGACGCCACGAGAGACGAACGAGACGTAAATGCCTGGCTTTTTTCACGATGCTCAGGCTGTTATCTCGCCGTTTAAGATTGCGAAGAATTTCGAGGTTCTTCCTGTAACGACGCCCAAGACGCCATTGCAGCAATACTTGACGATGATATATCGGTTGAGCTCGTCAGGTCAGATATTCCATTTTCTTGTTCCCAGCTCTGCGGGGAAATCTGCGAGCTACTTTTGCTATCGAGCAAAGTGACCGTAATTTTTCATGGCTATTTCGACGGCCTTTTCAGTGCTTGATCGCTATACAAGATATTAGACCGACAATCCCAACCGTATTCTTGTTTTTCATATTGTGTGATATTACGTTTTTTATGTATTCGAAGAAATGAGATATTTTTCGATGAACGATAGCAGCAAGAAGAGAAGTTGTCGCGATCCAAATTGAAGTTGCATAATCAGGAAAAATATTTATGCAGATTTAAATTACCTTTGGGAGTCAAATTTATATAATTATAACTTTACTTTCATCGTATTTTTATCGTTTTATCTTTTGGGAAGAGCTGTACGGAAAGCGTATATCACGTATTTATTTATATTTTATATAATTATGAACGATCGAGTGCACAGTAATAACAATTTTTTTTTTTCGTCTCACGAATCCGATGTAAGGCATTCATCCAAATCTTGTTTTCAAGAAAGTACTCTTGAGAGCTGCTTACCGGAACGTAACAAAGGATAAATGTATCGCTTAAAGAGTGTACGTTTTAATATCTTTAAAGTACATCGAATCCTTTGGTAAAAGAATCTTTTCGCTAACGAAGTGGCATCGCAGAGCGATAGGTCGAAAAGCTGAATAAGATGCTTCAGCGGAAAAATTCTCAACAAGGTCGATAAAAATTTGAAGAAGAAAAAAAACGAAGCGAGGAGACTAATGAAAGTTAAGGCTATTGAGTCGAGGAACAGAAACAAAGGCAGTTTTATATATGGTATAAATTAATTGGATTAATTTACAGTCTAATAAGATGTATTGGCTGATACAAACTCATTGAACAATGATTAGCTTCCGTTTCTTTTATTACGTTAATCTATTGTTTCAGAGAGGTCTTAATTTTGTATATAATCATTTAAAAATACTTTCTTCGGATTTTGTAATGTTTCTTAATATTTCATCTCGCAATTTAAACTTTTTTAAAAATTGTAAAATATTAGATACCGATATAAAAATTTACGATAAATATTTAATATGATCATTGTGAAAATGTTTTAAGATTAGCGACGTAATTAATACATTGAGCGTGAAAATAGCATAAGGAAATATATAATGAACAAAACTATTCATTTACTTAATGACCATCTGACAAGTTGATAAATAACGTAGAAAGATTAATCAACTATCTGCCACCAATCTTCATTTAGAATAATTATAAATGCAAGAAGAGTAATATTGCCACTATTCTGAAAATCCAATTCATATTTCATTATTTTTTATATAACACCAAGAGAAGCTTGGTAGCGTTATATACACAGACGCTTTTAAAATAGCCGGAGTATGTGAATATGCAATGGGATCACTGCATTCAATGAGTACTATTCCTCATCGTTTAATGTCTTTTTTTTCGTGTCGTATAACGTGGAAGTACAATTTCGGACTTCGCGGAATTAACTAGAAGAGTCGCTAGAAGAAGAATAGCCAATAATACTTTTTCATTAAGCCGCGAGCTAGGATTACCGCGTCTATTGAGACTGGGCACCGAAGCAATCAAATTATATTTCCAGCGCAATCAACTTTCGAAAAGGAGAGAAAGAAGCGTCAATATATAGAAGCGAGAAAGGAAAAGGCACAAATACAAACAAGCAAAGTGGATATGATATGCGACAGTTATAAATCCGTCGAACTCGCAATATCGTCGTGGCGGAAGTTCTGTATTTTGGATGTTGTAGATTTTTACTGTACCTTTTATTTCTCAATATTTTTACTGTTAATCCAATAATAATTTTTTTTGTTTATTTATTTTTATAGTATCGTATAAATCAGAATCTCCAGATATATCCATATCTTGGTTTGATTCTTCCGATCGATTAATTTCGTCACACGTTCGTTTTTCAATTCTATCCGTTAGTAGCAGAACGAATTTACAATTAAAGTTTACCACATGGTCGAAAATAAATTTCACTTCTTCCAGTTTTTATTCCCGCGCCATTCTATCCACGGTCAATTCGTTCCGTTGACCGCGTAGTAATTCTCCAGAGGGCTGGAAGATTGAAACTGTAATTATTTTTTTTTTCGCGATACACTCTTGAATCTTTCTCCGTTTAAACTATCCGGCAAAAAGACGTAGTATCGGTTTATCTTCACTCGCCGTCGCTTTTTATCATTCGCGCGTAACGAAAGGTACATGGACGGATAAATAAAAGCCATCGAAAGGAAAATAACATAAAACATATACACGTGTAATACGTGCTAGCAGCAACACGTGTGTAATGATCAAGATGAATAGTGCACAGGTCAGGAAGATTAATAGCTTAAATTGTAAATTTATTTTCAGGACAGAAACTCTAACCGACGCGCGTTATGCGCATCGCGGTTGTTTCGTGTAAATGTTTGATCGAGAGAGCAACTTTTCTCTCGAAAAGTACAGCAGATGTTCCGTGACAAATGGCTTCGAACAAAATTTCTCTCTCTTCTATAGCGAAAATTAACAATCCATCAGAGCGGAACTAAATATTATATACAAAAGTGCAAAATTACGCGAGAATTCGGAATCGAAAGAATCATTACAGATAAAAGATAAGATTTAAATTTTTTATTCAGTTTAAATTTGAGTTAATGCAGAATTAAAATTTTGAAATTGACACCACTATAAATTAACACCACTCTGAACTGTTCAATATTCGTATAATCAGGAATTTATTTAAAAGGGGGCAAACATATAATATAATTGCTTTAATATTATAGATCTCTTCAATGCATTATAATTAATTAAGTGTCGCTTTTAACAGCGATGAAAATTCACTCGCGTCATTCCCGTCGTTGCCGCCGTCGTCATTTTCGTTCGCCGTGCTGGATTGTCGTAAAATCGCATCATCGAACCAGTAAGCGCGATGTACTAAGTAATTCAGTTACCACGCAGTTGTTCGTCGTGGTACGCGCGCTCTGCCTCTCTCGTTCGCCGCCCCCTTTTACATTGCACCCTACGCTACTCCCTTTCCGCTTGGTTCTCTTTGGTGTACTCCTAGCGACGCGTGTACTTGCCCATTATAGCTAAAAGCGTAGCACACTCGATTATCACGTCGTCGTGGGTGGCTTAAAACTGGGAACGTTACGGACCTTTGACAGCGTTAAGAGCGTCGGTTTTAAGCGCGACTTACTAAAATAGCAGTGAACGCCATGCCGAAAAATCAAAATACTCGCGCGTCCGTATCATTTAGATCGAAATAATCAGTGGAAGCGAAGAAAATGGAAAGAGTGCAGCCGGAAGGATTATCGGTATTGATTTAGGCTTTTACAGTCGGTAGCTGTGGGAAGAAGAGGGAAAGGAAAAATTCGAACGCATGCGGCAGATTGAGTTACGAAATTTGCGAACAAAACGAGAAAGAAGCGGGAAATGTGAGTAAATATTGTAGGGATTTTTGCGCGAACATTTTTTCAGCTTTCGCGAGCGGAAATTAAAAAAGTTCCAACGCGAAGAGTGAATAAAGCGAACACTCGGGAATGAACTGAGGTTCACGAAAGCGCGCATATAACGCCATGACTGGAAATATTGTAGCTTTTAATTAGTATTGATTTAAATGACAAAGTTTCTGTTTATTATGCTAACAAATGTTTAATCAATTATAATTATTATTTTTAAATGTCTTAAGATGTTGTTTTTGTGAAAAGATCGGAATCTAAGTCACGTTCGTTCTTCAAATAAGTTCAAAAAAAGAAGACTTGCCCTTTCGAAACATTTCTCACACTCCCAATTCATTAGTGAAAAAGCCAGTCTACCCTGATTCGAAGAAAGACAACCCTCCGTTGGGGAGGCAGGACCGTATAACGATGTCGTATGCTTCAAGATTCCTACAACAAAGTTTCTGTTTGCTTAAATCGCGGAACCTTATGTTGACCTATCTTGTAATCGCAATAATATATCTTATATACAAGGGGTTAAATCATGCTAAAAATAAACGAAAAGTAATATCAAGAAAATAATGTCTTCCAAAATAAAAAATTTGTAAATCTTAAAAATTTTATGAATTTGATCTTATATGTACATTTTGTTTAATCTATCTTCATTATCGTACTCAAATTTTCTAAAATTTGGAATACTTTATTTATACATACTTTCCACGATAGCACGTTTGACGAAAATTTTATTAACAATCTTGAAAAGAATTCAAGAGGTAAAATTACATTGTTATATATCTCAATGAAAGGATATTATCTCTATTATCTGCGCAAATTACTCAATCTCAATGAAAGTCTATGAAAAGCAGTTATAATATGCACGATCGATGTAAATGTATTTACAACCTTTCATCTCGGTTGTATACGTTTTAAGCAATCTTCTTTTATATCGACTACTTCACTAAGAAACCACGAAGGTTATTACATCGGGTGTGACGAGATAGCTTTTAGAAACTTCAAAGGATTCGAGCCGCCCATTCGCCGTCTTCTGATAAACGTACACGATCACCGTCAAGACCGTCGAACCACCGAGTGTCTGATCGCGTCCGGATGAAATTGTCGGTAGGTGGAATGTCTTAGTCAACTATCGGCCACTCGTGAACTCCACAAAGGCTGCCATCACGTCTATCCGCAGACGGCAGGTAGCTGTGTGATCGGTGTTCCCGCCATAGTTTTCACTGTAATCGCGCTAACGAGCCAGAGCTGCCTTTTCTTCCTCCGTTTTCTACGAAATAAAAAGATCTCGAGGAAGCTCGTTTGAAGGCATGCTAGCACGGTGATCGCGAGTGTGCGGCGTGCAAGTCGCTCTGGGTTGATGCCCCTGTGATTCCGTTAATGGGACCTGCGTGTTCTCGGAACAAAGCTGATCATTCGCCGCCGATGACTGTTTTAAACGGTTAAATGTAACGACAGAAATAGCAACTTTCTTGAAAGAAATTAAACGAATATGTATATATATAGTTAGATAAATATATATGGTATTTAGATAAGTTTGATACGCATAAAGATATCTGAAAATTGTATTTCAGTTTTCTAAGTGTTATCGCAATGTAATGCACATATATATATATATATATATATATATATATATATATATATATATATATATATATATATATACTTGTACTTGTGGAATAATCTAGAAAATTGAACGTGGCACGGGTCTTGTTTGGTGCTTTTAGACATGGACCTGACCGTCTAGAATCTAGATTATAAATATTGATCCTGAGCGTCCTTCAGTCTCGAGTGCACTCGAGAATTCCCTCTTGTCCGGCATTTCTATACCGAGGTTGAGTCGAGGGGGATTCTTCATGGCGAAATTGAAATCGGAGAGGTTCCTCGTATACATTCCACTAGAAGAAGAATCAGAGTCGCACGAGCAAATTAAAAACTTGGGCTATCTAGTTTCAACGAATCATGTGTCTACACGAATAGTGAAATTCAATGAGAATTGCGATCAATAACAAATACACAGTAAAAGTAGAAGACTAATTGTTGAAGCGATATACGAATAGTATTAGATATATAGTTTTATAAAAATATAAAGGTAATTGAAAATAAATATATTAAATTTTATGTGATTCATTTTTTCCTCATAATTAGGGGATACAATATCTTTAATAAATTTAAGTATTACAGCGGGAAACGTAAAATTTTTCTAGTTGGAAAATGCTCAATACACACAAAAAGAAAGTAAAGACGATGAAGGTCGTCCCGGAAGTTGCTAATTCCAACAAGGTCGAAGGAGTCGGGCTTAGCCAAAGACCGCCGTCGGGTTTTAGGCTTTCCGTCCTCCTAGCACGTCTTCGTGGCTTCTAAATCGATTTAACCGAGCTCTCGTTAACTTCGTTACCGCTAATGCCTGTTGCAATGTGGCTAAGTGGCTATTGCTGCTTTGGGCGTTCTGGCCCTGAGGCCTGCGATCCTTTCCCAATTACTTTAGTACCATCAAAGTCGCGATTCCATTAATCAATTAACACGAGTTGTAAATTTATCAGCAAAATCGTCGGGGTACCCGAAATAATTAAATATGTAACTTGAAAATGATTTTTCACTGTTTCAGAAAATCTTATAATTTTCAATTATAATTTATAGTTACTCTTACGACTCTCCTATTAAATATTCTTTCGTGAATTTTAAGCGATAAAATTATGTTTTTAAATATTCAAATATTAATTAGCAATCATAACGATGCCGTTAATTTTAAATATTTATTGTTAGGTAATCCGCGTGCTTGTCGATATCACGGGTAGTATAAAGGAAAATCGCTCTTAGAAATCATTTTCCGATACAGTGTATACATAGTTACGTTCTTCTATGTGCGTGTACTCGAGCATAACGCGTTCGTCGATGTCTCACAGGCCGCAAGCGACCAAAGGAACGCCCAGTTACTTGTAATCGTTAAAGCAGACGGAGACAGCTGAGCTCGGTGGCTTTGAAGGTATAGCGCAAATTACAGATCCAAGGACGAGCGTCCTAGAAATGCCGCTTTGCGTACAGCCGAAGTCTGATTAAGTGAGGCGTTTTAGCGATGCCATGAGTGCATCGCTTCTCGAAAGCGCACTCAAGACCCGAGGAACCGAGAACGTTGAATCGCGGAGATACCGGTGGGAAATCCTGAAGATGGTCCCTTCGATTTTCTCTTCATTTGATTCCGTCCGATTTCGTCTTTATCGTCCCGTTATATAAGCAGATGCATTATAATTATAGAGTAAATTCACCGTCGCACGATTTAATTTTTACATTTTATTACTATCTTTCGCGCATATTGAATTTCAAGCATTAACTAAAATTATTTATTATGAAATACCGTTGCAAAGATTATTTACTTATTTGCTTGAATTGATTTTATATTTGTACAGTATCTATTATTTATATGATAAATGTTTTTATCTTTTACATGACAAATATGTTTCCATACAATTTTTCTGTTTTTCGAGCGAACATGGAAACATCGAGGTCCGTTGTTTATTGTTACACTTATTTGATAGATTTGATTTGTTTGCGTACAGCGATATAAAGTAATTCACAAATGAGTTATAAGTATTGCGTATAATAATAATAATAATAATAATAATAATAATAATAAAAAAGTTTTTATTATTATTTTTTTTTTTGTGAAAATAATTTTAATTATTAATGACGGCTTTAACGGTTAAAATGACATCAAATCATGTTATTATTTGGATAATTTTCAATTACGTAACACAAATATATCTTTATATATCTAATCGAAAATTATTTAAATAACTTTGTATTTGACGTTATTTTAACTACAAAAATCTCATTAATTTATTAAAATTATTTAAAAAATAAAATATATAAATATTAGTTTTTATTATAAGACAACATATTTGCGAATTACTATAGGAGAAAGGAAAGGAGTCCACCATAAGAGACTTCGAAACTCTTTGATGATAATTTATCTCCCTTGCTCTCTATTCGCTCTCGCTTTCGTCAGCGTGATTTATGAGACAGCTCGGGAAGATAAGCAGACCCACGAGATGCTTCGGCATCACCACTAGCGATCGTCGATCTGTTGTCACATAATCGGTATTTACTGTATCGTTGACACGACACACATTTATGTGCATATTAGAAATCTATAATTTTATTATACTATTATACATTTTGTTCGCAGTATATTTTATAGTATATTTTATGACATTATCATCAATCATATGGAACTTCTTAATTTAGTACGGTCTGTTTGAATTTTTGTTGCAAGCTAGCAAAAAGATGCTCGGAAAATACAGATATTGCGCGCGGTTATATACATATTCGCCTTCCCTCTAGGTGAGAAACTTTTGATTTACGATGCACCGCCCGACCAATACCCGGGCTGCGTTGCTGCAGCGGCACAGTAGAAAAGTTTTCTGGAGACCAAGAACGCGCTCTATTAGTACCATTCGTTATTTTGTTTCCTCTCCGGTTCGTGTGTGCGAGGGGCCGTATAAGAAAAGATTGCGAGAGGAGGAGGAAGCTCCGCGCAGCTCTCGCGCCAGAAAGAGGCGGAGTATCCTCTGGAAGGATATCCGCCGGCGGTTCCAAGAGACTCGGATAGTTTTTCGTCTCGGAAAACTGGTTATTGATACTGCAGTGCGCGAACTTTCCCGGAACTTCCCTCTGCCACTCCGCCCCGCCCGGAGTGCTTGTCGTGCTCGAGAGAAGCACGGCGATAAAAACATATTTGCCCGAGCTTTCGATGTTAACAACCTCCGCCGTCCTTCCTCCACGTTTATCATTATTGCCGTGTGTCATTACGCGCAACGTTCGAAAACTCGCTCACTTCGATCTACGAATCGGAAACGCGCGATTCATCAAATGTTCTCTTAATTGCTCGTACGCGCCAGTATTTTATGAAGAATCTTGGCCAGTTGCCAACTATCGTTTCTCTCTCTAGGCAGACGTCGGTATATATTTATAATCCAGTTAATCGTTGCTCTGTATTTTAAGACACGACCGAGCTTTACCTTCGCCCGAAAGTTTAATCTTCGCAAGATTTAGGAAGCTGTTTTCTTTTGCGAAATGTTGAAAGCTTTTGTGCGTGTATGTGATTACAAATTATAAATTATAAAAATTCCTTAATTAATCGATTGAAATGCCATGCAACTTGTATTAATATTTTATGTTTTTGTTGCAGTATCTAAGTGCTAACAGAATGGATATATCAAGAGTTAGAAGAATGGTCGGCTTGCTTTGGTTCGTCTTTTTTCTTGTTGGAGTCTTGGCCGAGGGAACCCTGGAAAAGCTACACGAAGGTGAGTACTCGCTTAAATTTTCTCCAGCAACACTCTTTTTATCGATTTCTAAATAAATCTTCTTCTCTCTCAATTTAATCTTGTATTAAAAGAAAAACGGGACCTGAAGAAATTCGATCATTCACTATCGTAAAGATTACTGTCTCTTCAATTGGATATATCGCGAATATAATGAAAAACGTCGTTATATCGCTATAGCCGTTTAATGCGGCGATACTGACAGCACGGTAGTGCTGATGATAAATTTCAATTTAATGTATTGGATATTCCACCTTTGAAGGCTCGTTAGCGTAATAACCGGTTGAAGGGGCGTGACTGGTTTTTCGCAATTATATATTTCCCGACAGGGCATACTGAGCTTCTTGATAAATGATTGGTATTTATTAACGCTTAATATGGTTTAAAAAGTAAAAAAAATATTAATTATTGAATATTTTAACGCGGAATAAAAAGAAAAAGGGGAGAATAATTTTAGATGAAATAATCGAAGAATTGTGAGATATTATCGACGGATAAAAGTTTCAATTTATTAATGAATATATGTAGATAATTTTAACATGCAATATATATTGTTTAGAACTTTATAAACTATAAATTTTCTCTATAAAGCTAAGAAACTGCGGTATGTAAGAATGAACGATATTCACAAATAATATTAGTCAAAAGAGCGTAGCGAAATACATAACGCAACATGTGAGAAACGTGTTGCTGCAACATTACAGTCAGCGGCAAGAATGCAAGAGAAATGAGCGCTCGTCTGTGAGTGATTCTGATGCGGTATCCTATCGATCGCCTGAATTTCCTGCCTCGCAACACGAGCGAGCACAGTTTGTAGAAACGAGAGATAAACGTCTATCTCGCTACTGGTCCGAGAATGGGCATTCGTGCCGGGATGAGGCGGATAGAGGACGGTGCCGCCTCGGCAGAGACGAAAACGAGGATAGACGGACGGGGCTATAGAGTATCGGAGAGAGACGGAGCAATAGGAGAGATGGGGACCGAGGGAACAAACGGAAAAGGGGCGAAGAGAGAAAAACAATGAAACGTAGAGACGGAAGAGAACAGCAACGGAGAATGAGCTGGTTGCGGAGCGAAAAGCTACTTTAAGGCGTATCCGTGCGTTGTTCTCTTTTGCCTCTACGTCCGCCTCGTTATCCCGATATCGCGCCATCGCCGCGAGCGAGATGCGAGAGGAGAGTAACGTTGACGATCGCGGGATACCGCGAGAGCACCGTATGATTTAACCGTAAATTCCATCTGCATAACAAGCCGTGGATCCCTCATGAATAAAGTCATTGGTATTTCGGTATTAATCACGCCTCGCCACATCGCGAGCGAACAACGAAGTCAGTCGCGTCCGCCCTCGTCTTTCATCTCTCGGATGTCGATTATTGGCGGTTAAACGAGCTATTGGAAATTCCGATTTTTTTAATTTGTTCGAGCAGCGCTTTCTTCGACATTTAATTGCATCTATTGTGTTTGCGGATGCTCGCGCGACTCGATAATGATTCGTATCGCGTTTAATGCAACTGATTGCCGACCGACTTTCTTTTCTTTACATATTTAATATTTTTATAGCAACAGTATTTTATTTGCGCTCTTTCCGACCTCTTTTCAATTTGTATTAGAACTATATAAATATTGGATAGGAAGTAGTTTTCCATATATCGTTGTCAGACACGAATATCAATTTCTACATCTCATTCCTGTCTAAGGAATAGCACGCTAAAGTAATTATTTGCATAACTTTTAAAGAGTTTGCGCCGTTAATGATGTGATGATAATTAGGAGCTTTCGGTGAAATCGATCGGAGGGATAAATTGCGGGTTCTCGCGTTATAAGTGACCAACGCGCAAGCTCTAAAGCGGCTTTACCGAGTTTTCTGGAGAGTTATCTATCGCGGTCGCAGTAGGTAGCATAGATAGTGTATCTACGCCTTCCGGCCGATAGATCCTCTTTCCCCTTCTTTCTCTCGTTTCCTCTTTAGTTTTCTGCTCACGAGCATAGCGGACTATCTTTCTTCATTTCTCTTTCTCTCTCTCTCTCTCTTTTTATTCTCTGTAAAATTCAATAAGCCGCGTTGCAACTTCCGACTGAATAAGCATCATCTCACTTTCGCTTCCAACGATGCAGCCTTTGATGTAATACCTATGTCATTGCGCCTATTCTTTCCCTACTTTATTTCTACATTTTCTCTGCCGGTCCGGTGTATCTATCTGTCGCTTTCCTGCTGATCATTCCGCGTCATCGTGCTATATGTTTCTTCTATGTATTGTATATATATATCTTTCTTTCTTGTCTTCCTGGTAACACGAAGTGTTTTCTTTTGAGTAGGTTTAAATCATGTTGAAATTTTATTCGTGTTACGAGAAGTGGACTCGAGAGAAGAAGAGATAAATATTTCATTTAGATGAATCTTTTGCTGTCTTTTTTTTAGACAGATAAATCGATTATGCCATTGCATCGAACGATCGATGCATTATCGGTTTGATCATCGTGACAAAATCGGACTATCTAGTTTTATCACGTGCAGAGGAATAGCAGAGATATTATATTCGTACGAAGAATGAAGTATAGCCACAATTATACGCGACAGCGAAAAGTGACATCGCGATTCATCAAACCGCATTAATCTTTCCCCGTCGTGAGTGAGATAAGGCCGTGCTTTTTTTGCTCGCGCGAATACACGCACGTCCGGACGCAGCTTTGTTCCTCTCGCGCGCGTTTCGCGGATTCGCCGATCCTGCTTCCGGCTTCCGGCAGACTTCCGGCCTCCGTAGCACCCGTGAAAAATTGCATTTATCCGTCGACAGCGTAGCGTACCTTTTTCTGATGACGTGAGACGCGACAGAATTTCTTTTTTCGCAGAGGTTCTCCGTCTTTCGCAATTTCGTGCAATCTCTAGCGACATAGCGTCAATCTTTTTCCTATTTTTTTATCTTCTGTGCATGTACTTTCTATGTCGATTCCTATCGTCTCTGTCGTCTTCTCGTTATTCTCTTTGCTCTCCCTTTCTCTCTTTTTCTTATATCATCCCTTTGTTCTTTTCGTTCGCTGAAACTGTTTTCCCCTTCGGGCCAGATCACATCCATCATTCGAGGCAACCAAATCTCGGCATTTGTTGATGTCTTCATCCTCTGACTCTATGGTCACGGCGGCTCCTTTCAACATCGATCGTCGGTGACGGGTCTAGTCCGAAACCGTTTTACCATGTACATTTTCACACGTCGGCAACTCAATTTCGTGTTATTTGCGATCCATATTTTGTTCGCTTGCTCTCAAACGATATTCGTATATAAAAGTTTTATATATAAAAGTATACTTATACCTAAAAAATGCGTAAGATAACGTACTTGTGACATTCCATCGATTTAACAAAGAAATATCGAATTAAATAATTTGAATTATATGCCATAATATTGCGATCGATACATTGCATTTTATATTAATATACATAGTAAAAAATTTAAAATAATATTTTTAACATGTTTAAGTTCGTATTTCGCAGTGACACAAAAGTAGTTACAATTTCATAACTGACATAACAAGGACAAATTTATGGGGTATATATTGGGATTTCTTTAAGACTAGAGCTTTCCGATCAGATTTAATCATGTGATTTTAACATTATATACCAATGATTGGAAATCATTCTCATCGTTAAACCAAATTGCGTTTCTAGATTATTTCATTACCTCGAACTATTCTGAACACCTCCCCGGATTAGATAAGGTAGGAGCCAGAGGATCGAACTAAAATTCGTGTTGTGAAAGCTTGGTCTATCAGTGTCTACGAGATTGCAAAGCAGCTTGTGTACCTTTATTATGTTAGCCGATCATCGACGATACGCTATTAAAGTTGGTGGTTCGATTTGGTGGTCTCAGTAATTATATTTTCGATCATGTCGAATGTTTATAAATACGGTTTATTTATATTTAAAATCATAATATCTCTCCCTCCCTCCCCCCCCCCTCGCTCTTTCTTTCTCGACTTAAATCAAGGTTAAAAAAAAACCTTTCTTTTCAATATATCGTAAAAGACTTTGTCATCATTACGTTGCCCTATGTAAGTGTATCGATCTTGGGGAATCAATAAACGAGATGCATATTTAATCTTTCGCAATCAATGATAAATATAGCATAATATATAGGACTATCTTTACACGGTGAGTTTATCAAAATCAAGTATATGTCAAAATATATGTCAAACATAATTTTTAAATTATTAATGGAATTATATTGAAACTTTCCGTTTATCTGTACCTATTTAAAGAATAAGTAAAGAAAAGATCAATACCGCGAGCAGAGTTAAATGGTTAACCAGCGATGAGCGAGCTTATAATAATCATTATAGTGAACGGGTCAACGGGCTAGCGTATAACCTGCGTTTTGTGCCATAGCTTTTTACGTGATCTGACACAACGGATCATTGGCATAATGAAGAAACTTGGCGCGGGATCGCCGGCGGAAAGGGGAACGCGGAGAAAGATTTCGGGTGAACTTTTCCTCGTGGCTCCCGCGTGACGACGCGCGCGATGCCGGCCAGTAAGACCGACAAGAATAACGGGACGACGGACGAGGACGAGGAAAAGTTCGAAAATTCGTTGAAGCGACGCCAGGATTGGCGATAGGACAAAGAGGGACACGTTTATCTTGCACTTCTTGCGGCCTTCGCCGCTCGTTCGTTTCCTACCACCCTGTATTCCTCTGCGACCGCCATTTCTCCCCTTTTCCCGCTTCTCCTGCTCACCTCCTAGCTACCGTTTGTTCTTTTGATTCTTTCCAGTCACTTCATCGCCATTGCCATTGCTCTGCCTGGCGTTGGCTTCCAAAGTAACCCCCGGGATCCTTGTGGAAAAGTTTGGTTATTTAATTTCCTACCGCGGTCCGCCAGAATTCTCTCTCCCTCTTTCTTCCTTCTTTTATATCTCTCAGGGCTCTCACTCTCCGCTATTCTCTCCACATCCCTTTCGTTTCGCCGTCACTCATGCTACGAAACCGTCCACTTCTCCGCGACGGACGGCCGTTATTTCTTGTCGAGCTCTTTATTGCGAAATAACTTTTCAAAAGAAAAGATTTGTCGCGCGTGATCTTTGCGAAAGACAGATACAGCAGATTCCGCTATACTACGTACAGATTCATTTCTAGCTCTGAAAATATTCCTGCGTATGTAATTCTTTGTTCCTGCAGTTGAATAGCTTGGTCTTCTTTTCAACGTTACAATGATTGTATGGAATATTACCTCTTTTTACATAGAACAGCGAGTAGGAAATCCGTTTAGAAAAATCTCAATATATATATATATATATATATATATATATATATATATATATATATATATATTCAGCATGTATATAGATCGAGTAGCGTTAATATCGCGCCATGCCCAAATCTTTCCAATCGACTGATGCCATCTTTTCTCATCATCGATCCACACATTGCTTGTTTTTATTCAACTCTACGACCGATTCGACCTTTCGATTGAGCCGTTGAATTGTCGGCGTTATCGAAACGAATCTTTTGGAATAAGGGTCCGCTGGCGAGAGCACATTCCCGGATATTCGCCAGTATATACAACTGCTCTCCATAGTTGGTTCGCGACAGCGACTGTGATCCGCCATACGTGCGTGTGAGCGCGCGCGTATACGTACACGCGCGACGCATGCGTATGGGTATAGAAGCGCCGGCGTATAATTCAGTTTTACCCTGAAACGACTCATTTATATGCGTTCGTTTGATTGAATCTCTCCCGCGTGGTACCAGCGCTTTCCCGTTCTCTTCGTCTCTCCCCCACTCGCTCTTCTTCTCTCTCGTTCGCACCCTCCCTACCGTTCGCACCCCGATAGTCGCCTCTTTTCGCTATGTGCGCACGGCCTCTTCTCTCCGTTCACCCTCGTCAACGCCAACGCGGTTAGCTGTTTCAATTTCCCCTCGCCGCACAAAACTGAAAGGTGTACCTGTCGTCTATTCTGTTCGCTCGTGGTACTTCTCGTTTTGCTCGCCGTTCGTTTCTTCCTTTTCGAAATTCGTTATCACTATCGCTCGCGTGTTTTTGTCATTTTGCACAAATGCATCGTCCACATACACATGATGCATACCATTATTACGGACGTCCACAACATTATTGTTGACCATAATCACGTGGAATGCAATCGAGCCTGTGGTTGAGTAATCGCATGTGCGTTTGAGAACGCTACGGTCAACCGCGGCTAACGGAGGAAACGGTGAAATTAAACGGTAATAATATTTGTGAATTTACATGTAAATTGTGCAAAAATTTGGATAATGTATATATTTTTATGATGCACGACAGCTAAATGTCTCGGGAATAATAAAACAATATTTTTAAAAAGTCAGCCGAAATTCGAGAGACGTGCGGCAAATTTTCGTATTATCATTTTTCAGTTAACACTTCTATCTAGTTCGAGGTGGAGATGCGTGAAACACGAACGATTATACGAGAGAAAATTCGATGGGAACTAAGCTCTACCAACGTAGGGACACGGAATGGATCTCCCCGCTGTCGTATTTTAGGGTGTACGCGTAATGCAATTATACCTTCACCCTCCGGTTTCGGGTTCATGAATATCAACGCTCGTTTGATTTGTATAATGTCGAGTTATTGTTCCGGAATCGAAACATTGGAAAGGGAGCGCATTATTCCAGTTCGAATATTAGCGAGAGATTTGGCGAGCGAAGATATTCGAGGCAAAATTATCTTTCAATTCTCGCCATTATAACGGATGCGTTGGTTCACACGGGTATTTATAGAAGAAGAATATATTTCATAAGACAATATGTTGTGTGTAAATCGTTAGAATGATTTACATTTACAAGAACGCTCCATTGAATACTTGATAATTATCACCGCCTGTTCGCTTCACTTTAATCAAGCATCTCGATCTGAGCGATTAACCGGCCCGCAGACACGATTAACGGCAATCGTCCCGAGCGAGTGTATACGATGGAACCACTGGGAATTAATAACGCCACTAGTACAATATCGAATGCGCCTGCTGGTTCGCGGCTTTTGGTAACCGTTTGGCAATGCCGCGGTCTAAATGCCAATAGGGACGATATTATTACTGCGCACGGTGTGCGGTCGAAAGCGTCCAGCTATAAACATTTTATTTTATTTCCACACCCCTATGTCGTTAAAAATTTAATATATCGAACACTCAGCTAAGAGATATGTTCTTTGAACCATCTTGCGGACGTAAAACTCTGTGACTGATAGACAAGAGCGCAAGAATAGACAGCGCAAAGTATTATTGTCAAGTTTAAAAGCGTGACGCGCATCGAAAGTTTCCTGACGAGTCTTCCAATAAGAGCAATCATCAATATTTTATCGATATGTTTTAAGCTCACTGGGATTACAGACGCATCGATTTTTCTTGTCGACTACTCGGCCTTCGGTATTCGGCATTTTCAATTGACAGTTCTAAAGTCCCAAAGTTTCGCATCGGCGGGACGTATCGATCGCGTCCGCGCGACACGAAATGCTCTCCAGGATGGACCGTTTATTCCGGCTTGCTGTCCAATGACTAATTACTTCAGTTAACTGCTCGTAAAAAATGCACTACTGCCCGAATACCCCGAAAACGGAATGTATAATCAGGCCGAATTGGTCGGGACGAGAGAGAGATCGGGGACAGGAGAGTACGAGCAGCGGGCTGACGACGGGGGCGTACGATCGTTTCGAGCGAACGTCACACCGTGGTAATCACTGGTAATGCAGATGGCGGCTCGCCGATGGACGGCATTGACAATCAGCTATATAATTAGAGGCTTCGCCCACCAATTAAGCCGCATTCATCGGGCGCGATCGCCGGGTTGCGCGAGCGTCTGCTCTCGCGAAAAATCTGCGGATGGTAAGCGCGAGTTAATGCGCGGCGCAAGCGACCCTCATTAACGTAATTATGTGTTCGACTATTTCGCTGATCATCAGAATCTGTGTTGAATCCCTGTGGAAAAAAAGAAAAGTTTCGCATATCGCGCACAGTACGTATACTGTCGATCATGAGTGACAGACTATGCATTCACCGCGCTAATCATTATTAACACCTAAATGCGGGCGGATCGGACGCGCTATCTAATATCGCTCGTAGCCATACGATTAATTCAAAACTCTCGCTGCTCCACATACGCATTATTCTCACCTGGCGGAAGATAAACGTCGATATGAGGATTTCACATCGCCGCGACATATTGTCGTGACAGGCGCTTCCAGGACGAGATCCATTTATATAGAAAAACTAACGTGGCTAATATTTCAATGTCGATCGAAGTTACTATCACGCGCGTGATCCGCGTAACAACTCGCTCGCGAAATACGTGGCGTTTTCGGTTTTTTTTTCCCCCTCGATACAAACGCTGAATCGTTTAACTGTCGTACACAATTGCATTGTTCAATCTCGCGTATCTGCCGACGACTTGGCGGATCTATTACGATACGATTGGTCGCGACCGAACGGATTCTGTGAATTAAAATCGATACGCGAGAATTACCTCGGAACGATCGTGACTTGTCTTATAAGTACCTTACGAGAAGAGCAATCTTAAACGATGCGAATACGGATACAGGTGTGTCTTTGCGCTCAATACAGATATAATAATCTGCTTGGTTGCGTAAAAGTTTCATTCCGTATGCGATCGTTAAATTCGAAATAATGCCATTGCCATTTTAGAACTAAAATCATTTTGTGCTATGTAATCTTATACGCCCGTTCGTTAAGTTCGATCATATCTAAAGTTTTTAATCGTTATTATTTTATTCTCTGCAAATTCATATTATCTTCTCACAACAATTACGATGTTTAATCTATTATAAGCGTATTATTAAACGACTGTTATCTATTACAAATTAATATTAGTTTAATATATCAATTATTAAAAATTTTATTAAATTTATATTATCATTTTAATATAACATCCATTACATATAATGTATTAAATAAGAATGAGAAGGACGATATTGATAAAATATCATGGATAATAATGTCGCGGATTAAGAGTTTCTTGTAACTAATGAGACTCGGAGGAGCATGAACGAGCATCGTCCATTATACGAAAAGTTTTATTAACGTTATCATATATGTGTCATGTGTTCTCTCTATATTCTCAATATTATTTCTCGTGCTGGCAACCGCAAAACGGATTCGCCGTAGAGCTCGAGGCTTCTTGCAGCGGTGTTTGAGCACTCGCTTAACGCTGAGATCACCACCTGAAATCGCGATTGTAGAAGCGCGGCCTGGAAGAGAAGATTCTCTCGAATGTTCTTATCGAAAGCTATTTTAACCGAGCGGATACTACGCTCGCGCGATTACACGTCCGTGCTTCTATTTCTCTCTTTCAATTCTGTAGGAACGAGCGGCATATTATAGAATCTATTTCTGGCATGCGTTTCAAACCTGGTTTGATCGGTCTTCGCTACGTGTACGTGTCTTCGATATCGTGGCAAAACCTTAATAAACGCCATTATAACACTCTCAATCATTACGAAAACGTATGTTATGACTTTGACGACAATTGCGATTTATTCGTAGATTTTTATAGTGACACGAAACAGTCTAAAGTACCTTGATCGCGAAAATTTAACAAAGACTTTAGTCGCTGGATGTAACAATATTTATAACTCAAGTGTACGATCAAGTGATAAAAACTTAATTTGCCCCGCTCTTCATGCGATTCAATTCTTTTTGCGGATGTCAAACAAATCTGTTCATTTGAGGCCACGAAGGGCGGACACAAGAGCAGCTATAAAGTGAACGGCTTTGTGCCGTCGACGCGTGATACATCTCACTTAAATACGGTGCACGATGTCGTTCGGATAGCGGGACATGACAGGCGCCTGTTTGCCGCGGTTACTAACAAGACGTGAGAGTGGACTACACGAAAACCAAAGACGCCAACGCCTTTGTGCACCCCACGTTCTACTCTTTTTGCACTATTATTACCCATCGCGCCGATATCTATTGCCCCAATACCGAGCAACGTATCGGTCGCAGCTGACTCGCACACTATCACGCATAACCACGTACTAATGAACGTACTATACAGGGACGCGCCGAGCTTAACGCGTTGCTTGTACGTTGTAGTTTAATACGGCTGGGTGACCGTAAAGCCTCGGTTCCACGATCCGAGACGGAGGTCGAAGCGAGAAGAAGGGTTCCGTCAGGGGGTGGGTGGTGGTCCAGGTATCGATATAATCGAGAGGCTTGCTCGTCATCAAAGTGCCACGTAGACTTCCTAGTATAGCACCGGCGACGGCACAACGGCAACAGCAACGACAACGCCGACAGTAGCAGCCCTCGTTAAGGCAAAAACGCGAGAGATGATGGATGGATGCTAAATTGCATTAATTAAATCCACCGTGACACCCTCGGCCGACGCAGCCCTTGGTATCACTCGGCGGCATTGCTCGGGCTTGTCTGTGATCGAGACGTGAGCCGTTTAACGGGGGTATGGGTCACTTTGATGATCACACCCCATACAGATCCTCGTCCTCCGTCTACCTTCTCTTTCTCTCCCGCATTCATGTAATCTCTCCTTCCCCTTCTTCTTCTCTTCTTCACCATCCGTACGACATTCATCGTACCAGAGAGGTACCTTATCAAAGACGCTTTACCTGACTAGAGTATTCTGTGAATCAGAACGGAATGCGGATTGTGCAAGACATGTTTTATTCGGGCTTCAGCTGGCCGACGCAACAGTGCGTTCTAATCGACCGCAGACGCACATTAGTATGCTCCGTACTAAAATTAGCAGGAATGAACGACGCCTTGTTTCCTGCAGCGCCGTTTGCGAAGAATCTGTTGGAGGAACAGTGGATCTACTATCGACAAGTCACGCGTAAATCAATTAATTGGAGCCAGGATGCATACTAAACGAAATAAATTGCGTAATATTTTTTTTCCGTTTTATCAATTCTTCAAATATTAGCTGAATTTGTCGAAACATTAATTTTTGAAGCGATTTATGCCCATTTCGAAATTACGTGTTGTCAATTGAAATTACAAGTTGTGCAATAATAATACTAGAAAGAGTAAAACTTTTTACACGACATCGTGCTATTCATGTTTCTCTAACAATGACTTTTATTTATTGAGCAATATGGATGTTCTTGCACCGCAGCCCTTGATTTAAAACATTTTAACCGACTAAATATTCCATGAATTAGAATCAAACGCGAGCTTCATAATCGATCAAGGAATCGGCTAAAATTGAACATATAAGATTTGAAGTCGAATTTATTAATCGTGGGTAAGAAAGTCATTATCAAATATAGTCTATTTTACAGCATCGCTTCTAAATAGTTTAGAAATGATTATTAAATTCTATTCCTGTTATAGGAAAATATTTCTCGCATCTCTCTGAAATCTATTCTTGTTTCTTAAACCAGCTGCCTTGAAACCCCTATTCGTATTAAAACCTTTATTCGATACTCTTTTAAATCATATATATACAGCTTGGAAACCCATTTACGTTACATCGAAGTTTAATGTCTCCTTTCGGATCGGAATCAGCATGCGTAGCGTAATCTTTGTAAAAAAACTCAACATTTTCCCTTGCTGTTTTATATAGGATATAAAGCCGCGGTTAAGCGGATTTAACGGGACAAAAGAATATACGCGTGCACGCGAATTCTTATGGCTAAGTGAGATGTTGTTCGGATCCCATATGGAGAAGGCAACGGGCTACATTTTCCCCTTCTTGAAGAGATAATGAGATCTCGATGCTTACCATGTGTTTCGGATGAGAGATAAGTGAGAGCCGTATCGCATAGATATTAAGTATAATTTAGTGGATTGGCCGGACGAAAAGGGAGGAAGAAGAAGATACCGAAGAAGGAAGAAACGATATCGCGTTATAAGAAACACGCACAGGTGTGTGCGAGTCTCGATTATACCAGGCTACAGCCGCTCTGTCGTGTCTCTCAACGGAAGGAAATACTAAATAATAATAACGAGACAGCTAGGCAATTATAACGCTGTTTAGGGCTTTGCGTTCAATATGGATGGATAATACCTCTCGACGTACATTAAATGGTAATTGTGGCGATTATTCTGTAAGCGTGAAAAAGTTTATAATTATAATATATTGTTATCTCTTTTTTCCGTCAAAATATTTTAAGCAAATTTACCGTACATAAGATTAAACTTTTTTCGAGTTAACGTAATTTATCAATTCCTCATACTTTTGTTTGCTATTTTATGTATCGCGATAATACTTTCAGTTTATATATTGTGCCGTGTTGTCGTACACGAGTGAGGATAAAAGGGTGACTATGAAAAGGCAGAAGTCTGTATAAAATTGCGAAACACACGGATAACGCTCGACTATAAGAGGACACGGATTTTGTTGATCCGCGTGACGACAAATATTTTCAATTCGTTTGTACGAAAAAAAGATCCGTCGATTCGCGATTCAGATGCAACGAGGTGTGGAAGCTTCAAAGGTATGCGAAGCACTTCCGCGGAATAAGAGGATAATGTAGACTCGATTTGACGTCTTTGAATATTTAATATCGCGCGAAGCCGTCTCATCACTTTCTTTCTCTCTCACTCGCGCTTTATCATGCGCGATGATTCACACGCTCTTGTTACTATTGAAATGGAACTAAGGAAGGATCATGCTGTTCGCGAAGTAACATCGTGTTGCACATAACTGATCGCTTTCCGATATAGAAACATCATTTTCTATGAAATGTCCTTTTAGTTGTATTCTTATTACTCTTCTTCTTTCTGTATTAGATATATGACAGAAATGAGTAAAATGTGCAATATCTATATAGTAAGTGAATATATACGAGATTCGCTCGACTTTATAAAATTTTCCATAGAACGCATCAGACATTTCGCAATTTCTTCAGCGCATTTATCGCGGAGAGGAGTTCTTACCCTCGAGTGTTCCACAACAGGCACGATTTTTGCAGACACATCTCGCTCGTGTCGTGCGCACCGACGCTTTATATTTCAAATGTTGAACGCGACGATACCGGTGCGATGCAGTTTACGATTTTTCCGGTGATTTGTCCCGCTCTTGCTGTACGCGCTCTCCCAAAAAGACGGCACCTCGGACCGCGCCAGGGTATAAGGGCAGTCGTAAGAAGCGTCGCGACGACGGGAGAAGGCCCGACCGAATGGCCTCATGCAATTCTAAACTATTTCAATGAAATGGGATAGAGCGACTGGTGGATTTGTTGGTCGCGGCACCCGACCCATCGTCTTTCTGTAGCGCGAGCAGCGCACGAGAGAGAGAAGGAGAGAACTAAGAAAAGCCACGCTTTTACACCGTCTCCTCGACTGGTTTTCCCTTTGTTCTAAAATTCTTACGACTTCCCTTACCCCCGTCGACTGCATTTTCACCGCGAGCAACAAAGGAAGTGGTCTGTAGCCCCGCTACGATCGTAATACCCGGTATGTACCAACGCGCTACGCTCTCTACCGGGGTACAGAATTGTCTCCCCTTCCGCGTTACTATGAGAGAGACACTTTGTACCGTGGCCTGGATGCCGCGCAACTTTCTCAACCAGCCTCTGGGTTCAGCTAACTTGGAGGATTTTCGTATTAGCATATCGAACTTATTCATACACCTCGCTTGACTTCGTTCTCGCGATATCCTTCGGGCTGTATCGGTGCGCATGATGTAGATCGGATGCTTGCTGTGTCGAATGTATATATCTCAATCCCACAAAATTTATTTTATTATACATATACGTCAGAGTGTGAATTTACCTTGTGAGAGACGGACGTCGGAGTGATACAATTCGTAAAGAGAATTTTAATAATGCGGTCGTATTATTCATCAATTTTGCTAATTTATGTTAAGAGACATTGACAAAGAATAATTATATCAATAATTATCAATAATTTATCAATAATTATATCAATTATTTGTTAATCGTCTGGTGGGGATTTCACAAGGAAAACTCGATATTGAACATGAATGAATACGCGATAAAATAATGATAATTTGTCTTGCATAATCGCGTCTGCTGTTCTTCGTCCTGATCAATTCATATAAATAATATAGTCACCTAGAATAACAAGATTTCGCTTGTGTATTGTAATTACATTTACACGTATTCAATAGACCATTAACTGAATTTTCACTAAGTGAATGATTTAGTCGGAATAACTGTGTTAACCGTTTTACTTCAATTAGCGTTCGTTTACGTCAACTATCAAATTGAAATGTTTAATTATGCTTATATACGAAGGTTCACGATTATTAGTCTTCTTCCATTTCAAATAGTTTAGCTCACTCAATGGAATTTCTTCTCGTTACACAAATTGATTTCACATCATAATCTTTTTTAATTTCTTTAGAATTCTATAATATCATAGCAAATTGGATTCGACTGTAATATGACTTTTATGAGACTAAGAAAAGTTAAAAATTTATGTATAGGAAAATATTTAAATGAGTGGAAGAAAATTCGAGATTAAATTATAAAAGCTTTTTATTTTCTTAAATATTCTATTATATCTATTATATATATATATCTATTACGTTTCTAGTATTTAAAAAAAAAATATAGTAAATATAGTAAATAAGTAATTAATATATAGGTTTTTTATTATACATATATTTATATATATAGAAATTATTTTTTAATATATATTGGTATATCAATTTAAATATTACATCTTTTTGTATTCGAATGTTACAAATCTGATATATTTTTCATCAGCGTTTTGCGTACGCTCCTCGATAAGCATCGATAGAACGAGATTCTCGATAATCGCATGAAGGAGAAATCCATTGAAAGATTTGCTGCGAATCGAGGAAGCTTTATCGGCTTTGCCGGAGAGGGCAAAAGTAAGATGACTGCGTTTCGTGCGATGTTCTGAAAAAAGAAAAAAAAACTTGTTCATAATTCAAACCCCTTTGAAAATGCCGTAAAGTCCGTCCCGAAGCATCTATTCAATCTCCTCCCCTTCGTGCTGTCGCGCGGCCTAAAATTTTTCATAGCCACCATAAAAAAGCACGCGCTAGGGTTACGAGAAATATCGAGGACCTGACGCTTATATTCACCTCTTCGTGGCGATCAGAGCGAGTATCTTGGATTGCGAGAACAGCCGCAACGACTATGGACCGTAGTAGAGTAGAGTCGGGAGTCGGGCGTCGGGCGCGCTCTCCGTGGCGGTCGCGGCCGAGTGGAGCCGAAGACGGCCGAGCGACGCCGAGCGCAACTGAACGCGGCAACGCGCGTCAGAGGGTAACAGTCGTGCCGCGGCCTCCGACGAGAGAGGTCTGTGCAATTGTCGTTCGTTGTTAGCAGTCGCGGCAAGTTCAGTTCGGTCCGTAGCATCGCGACTTAAACGTCGATGAATACGACAACGATCCTTTAACGGCGATTCGATCATGTTGTGACGGATGCGCTCCTCGTGTGCCGCCGATGTCGTCGCATCTGCGATCATCCCGTTATCGCAATGATGCACGCGCGATAGGAAAACAAACAGTTGGTCGACTTTGTAATCGCGTCCGTCTTGAATCGAGCAACAGATGTGACCATCGTGCGCGTCTCGTTCTTTATATTTAGTTAATCAAGATTTTCTCAGTTGGTAAAACGCTTCGATTCTAATCTCTTGTTTCGCTCCTCGTCGAGAAGCGTCGTAACGAATAACAACGGCGAATGCGTGCTTCGAATTCCGCTGACGGGAGATAAGAAACGTTTAAGTAATCGTACCAGCGATCGAGTGAAAGATAACATCGGAGAAGCAGACGTTGAGGAGGAAATAAGAAGTTCTTAGAATCTGCGTCCGCGATCGACGTGAATTGCTGCTGGTCGTCCGCCGTTCTAAGAACTTATCTACGGCTTAAGGGCACCGGGCCGTGCACGAGAAGTAAAAAACGAAGAGGAAGAGAATTCCTTTGTCCTCCGAGACAGCGCGGAAGGAGGTGAACGACGAACCGCGGAGAGGGGGAAAGAGGCAACGAAAACGAAGCAGCACGCGGTCGAGTTTCTCGGAGTATACCTGCCGCGGGAGCGCGACAAGGACGGCGCGATTAAACGAGAAAGAGAGCGAGAGACGCTTTATACGCCGGTGAACGGCCGTCGTTGCCAGCAGCAAAGGGCAACAAACCACGCGCTACGGGAGAAACTCTCCTCTTCCTGCTCAAGGTCAGAGCATCGAGGCCCACGCCGCGTTTCTTCGTAATCGGACTATCGCGAGTGAAGTAAAGTAAAAATCGTTGTGCGCGTTAGGTGCGCTCGGGGATTAGCAAAAATAGAATCGCGGGGATCGTTGCACGGCAAAAGTCGAGAGAGTTGGAGGAAAAAAGTGAGATTGTGTTTGATTTCCTCGTGACCATGCTGAGGCAGAGGCTATTACCGGACGCCATGACTATAGTTAGGGCAGCTGTTCTCGCAGCTGTCCTGGGACAACTCGTGGGCCCCAGCACGGCCAGCAGACCTGCCGGCGCTCACCCCGGACACGCTTACTTCGAGCAACCGTGCTGCGGACGTTCCCATCTTAGGCATCACAAAGGTCAGTTATCTCTAACGAGTGCTATCCGTGAGAGACGATCGGCAAAAACGAAACGAGCGTTAAAAATATCGGGACGTCTCGATTAATCGCGGCGATTATTATTCTTGTGATTATTGACAAGTATCTATCGTCGATAAAGTATGAGCAATCTATGGTGATATTTCCATGGGAATATTTCAACCGAGCTCGGCTCATCTTGATTGCGGTAGGGCAGGTTTGTGACGCGCAAGCGGAAGCGGAAACGGATGAGCGTGGCGATAGCGAAGCCACGTGGTGTATCGTGATTTTTCATTCTCATCGTCGAATGTCATTGTTCGCGACGATGACAGGGCTACGCGTATACGTTTCGCGCTCTATTCATACTTACACACGTTCGCGGATAATCATATACAGGAAATTCCGTATGACACGAAATTTGTAATCCGTGCTGAGATAAATTACACAATTACATATTATCGATATCCAAGAAGAGATACATAGAGAGCGAAAATAGAAGCAGTTTTACACGCTAGTACTATATTTCGAATGTACAGGATAATAATAAATGTCTCACTATTATATAATATTGAAGATTATCTAACGATGGAACGTGCGCACGTGCAACGTCATTTTTTCGCGCTTTTTGCTATCTACTTTTTTCCTCATAATAACGATAATATATTAATGTGGTTCACTCGCGATGACCGATTGGCGATGGCGGTGCAATTTTTATATCAGGATGTCGATCGCTATTAATTTGCAAATGTATCGTTCAAATTAAATAGTGTGACTTTCGGGATCGTTTCGTTGAGCGGACTAGCCGTTTACGATACATATTATACGGACAAATAAACTCAATCGCTCACACCTATGTTTAATGAAATACAATTAGCGCATTGGATGCTGGTACGCGAATTTGATTTGAAATTAATCATAGGAAACTCACATTTTTTTTTTATTTAAGATCATCGAACAGTTTGGCATTAACATCAAGCAATTATTGTATTATATTAATTGAAGCTAATATGATTAATTTAAGATGTAATTTTCGTTCGATAAGGATCGACGAAACTGTTAATAATTTGTGGTTGTTATACGAAAAACATTATACGTCATGATATATACCGGGAATTTTTCAAGGAAACTTCGCAGCATCTTTCTCACGGGACGCTGACCTCTTTCTCTCTTTCCGGTAAATCGTTTAAAAGAACGAACGAGTGCAGAATGTGAAAACGAACGTACCCCGGGCAACGAAATGCCCGTTAGCATACATCACCAATATTATCTCGGGGAAGGCCCTGCCACGCGATATTACCGGGGCTTAGAACGCCGGGCTGACTTCATTATGGTACCGAGGGAGAGAGAGAGAGAGAACCGTCGAATGGAATGTGGAATGGTCGGTTGGTTGGCTCTCGGTTCGTGTGTGGAAGTCAGGAGTGCGGAGAGCATCGCCGGTGCGTGGCGGCTCTCTCGCGTGTATAAAGCAAGAGACCGCATCCTGGGGAGACGCAATGCTTGCGAACGCGCCGCGCACGCTCACACACGTACACATACATACACTCGAAAAACTTACGCGTTCTAGAGCGTTTTCTACGAGCGTAGAATTTTCCGGAAGGGGAAACTTTTTGGGGGGATTTGCGGCCGGTCTGTTTTCCTGTCGCGCCAATAGCGGAATTTTCATTACGACGGTGCGATTATTATCCTTCTAATGCCCCGTTCTTCCGACGCGGAATGCGCGCGCGCGTGTTTTGGTTTCGCGGAATGTCGGTTTCCGCATCCGCGCGAATATTCGGCGCGAAGTTTCGGAACGTTTCGCAACCGGGTAGCACTATGTGCGCGACACTTGTTTTCGAAATTATCGCCGACTAATTTCGTCGTCGTATTGCGTTCCACGAACATTGAAGGACAGCTGACTGCTTTTGCGAGTTCCCGGGCAAACGTCTAATCTTACTTTACGCGACGATGTGTTTGAGCGTGTGACATGATTTCCGGTATGCAAGCGGAGCAGGCATGCGAACATTGCATAAATAAAAACGAACTTCCATCTCTAACGCGTAATCGTTATTTGAGACTCGCGATAAGATACTTGGATTTCTCAAACAGTCTTTGTTGTAGAAATATCAATGACCGGCGAGCATTGAATCTTATTTAAGATGCAGCGTCTTGATTGATAGCGCAAATCCTCTCTCTGTCTAAGAAAGACAAGGGGCATCTCTGTACATATATCTAGTATCTATTATATTCGAGCGCATCATACCGCATTGATCTAATCTGTACTTGCGGGCAGGTATCTACGCCACCGAGCGATCATGAATTCTAAGCCCTTCGTATCGGATCTCTGTTAACTAACGGAACGGATATTAATTTCGACAGGCTTCTCAAACCGATCCGTTGATCCAATTTACACGCGCGTTTGACGTGTAATTCTCCATATACGTTCGCATGTAATGAAGTTGCGCGAAATTATGTACGACTATGTCCTGTTATATTAAACTATCCGTCTCAACATAGTAGTCTTTATTTAACAAGATAAGCGAGTGTTTTCAATTATGACGGTATCGAATGCTATATTTGAACTACTTTCTGCAATAACGCGGATGAAATTAAATATATATATATATATATTTTTTTTTTAATGTAACGGTACTTTATTCTTTCTTTCGGTTTGTTTTTTCTTCGCCATCCGCGCACAGCCTTTGGTTTCGCGGCTTTTTCTCGGCAGATTGTCCCATACAGATCTCTAATTCGCCGGTAAATTCTCGAGGAGTTCGAGCGGCAATACTCTCTTTCCATTACATAGAGATTCATCAGTGATGTATTGTATGTGTATATATATGTGTGTGTTTGCAAAAGTAGTTAGGTAACGAGAAGAGGGAAAAGCATGGTAGGTAGGACGAAGCGCGATCGTTCGGTCAGTCATGAGTGTCGGAAGGACTGCGAAAGTTTTCCTTTGGTCGCACGAAGGTCTCAAAGATCTTCGAGATTAAAAGCTTCACGAGAGAGTTTACTACATCGCTACCGGTCATTCGATTCCGCGTTCCTCGCTGTCTCCCCCCCCCCCTCTCTCTCTCTCTCTCTCTTTCTCTCTCTCTCTCTCTCTCTCTCTCTCTCTCTCTCTGTCTCTGTCTGTCTTTCGCGACCGCTATCGGTTCCGCTAAGGCTATGTAATGAGCGACCGCAGCTAAGATCCAGCGCACGGTATTCGAGGCCGCGCATTCCTGCGGTGCCGGGGGTCAGCATGAATGCCGAGACATTGCTTTTGGGGAGCCTAGCGAAGTTAGACGGGAATCAGCGGGAGCTTTCGTACGCGGCGGTTGAATTATTTCCCTTTGAAAAGGTTCGCGCGCACATCCCGAGCGAAAGAGCGGACGTATAATCCTTTCGCTGGACTCTTGGAAATTATTCCCGAAGTTCTCCCCTTCTCATTTGCCGGCGTACAGAGATAGAAGGGCGACATTCGCGACGCGACGCGACGTCGCGGCAAAAAAAGCACCGGCAAAGGAATCGATTAATTTCCACTCTGCATTACTCACGCTGCTTTTCCAGTCGCGCTTTTCCAGTTACTTTTTTTTCTTTCTTCTCGCGTCAGTCGATGCTCTGGGAAGTTGTCTCGTCTCGGGGGTAAAAAGCGCACGCGAGACTCGCACCAACTCGTTCGCGGGACTTGGCCTCGGGGACGGAGAACGACGATGGATAAAGGGCGGCGAAGGGTTTGAGAAGACGCGTGGCGAGCGTCTGGCTGGCACGATCCAAGTTTGTCGCGCAATCGCGTTGCGGGCGTGCAAAAGTGAGAACTTTGTTGCGAAATGCCAAGAATCGCGAACAAAGTGTTAGCGCAAATCGCGGTGGCCGAAACGAGAAAGACAGCTGCCTACTATCGATTCGCGAGTACACGCGGGTAACGTTTGCGATGGGATAGTTTGTAACTTCCTCGTCGCTTTTTCGTCTAATGGCGTAGCGTTTTCGAACGCGTAGCAGCTTGACCGGGTATTACGGACGAGTAGAAAACGAAGAGCGAATGAGTTTTCGGTCGTTTAACCTAAACCCATCGCGTGTGAGCTTTACTCTTTAATCGTCGTTTTAATCGGATTTGAAGAACTCGTGCGAACTTTAATTCCCAATCCGTGTACAAAGAATTTTACACACAGACGCAAATTAAATTAAACAGACGTTCTCTTTCGTTTTTTTTTCGCGCCCGCACACGTGTACGTTTGACGGCTTACACGTTCTCGTCCGAAAGGAGCAGCTTTAGCGGCATTAGCTTTCATCTTTTCTTTATTTCGGGCGAAATCCGTCCGCGATGTAAGCTCCGACTGGAGTGGCGCCCTACACAAGGACTCTCGCCAAACAAAAAGTACGCGAAGCGCGAGGAAGACGGCGAGCGCGTCGAGGGATGGTTGGATATTCCAACGACAGGATTACGTACTGCGAAGAAGGAAATAGCAAGAAGAGAGACAAGAGAAAGAGTAAATCTTTCGCCTTTTTCTTTACTTATTCTTCTTTCTCACTCTCTTATAGCTACAGAAAACACTTTGTACTCGGCGGTGTAACGCGCGAAAGTACCTGCGTTCGCGAGATGAGACGATTTCGTCGTTACGAATATCTTTTCGCGGATAAAGGGAATAATGAGGATATAATGCGGTTTTGGACATTTAAACGATGGATGCTTATAAAATTTTGCAATGAAAAGCGAACAGTGAAAAGCTAGAAATAGATTACATAATCGCGCTAAAAACTCGAAACTATTTCTATCATTTTGCTATCTTTAGTCGCGAAATGCTCGTCTTCCGTATAATATACTTAAGTCGTTCAGGCGGACGTTAGACGAGAAATGAGAATATTTCCCTCATCATTTATGTGATTCCGGTAGGATTACCGGACACGACGGCGTACTCATAATTACGCCCGACGAAGTGTGTATCATTAGCGCCGGTAATAACCATCGTAAGTTTACTGCACGCAGAGGAAATTCTGCCACCTCTAGTAAAAATAATATTATTATTTGTAACGGGGTATATATTATTTTACTTCCTAAAGTAGCGCAGAAATCTCGCGCATCCCGTCTCTTATTTTAAGGTTTAATAGCCGGTCGTTGAACGCGTCGCGCGTTAAACGACACACGGACATATTATATTTTTGCGTCTCGAGTACTACGAGGCTCGCGAATTTCGATGGCGCTTGTAAGTTTTTACGCGCGGCTTAACGAGATTCTACATCGAGACGATTACCTTCGATCGAGACACACCCGTATACGTTAGTTACGTTGCCATCCAATCGGAACTTCTGTACGCGCAATCAAATACGTTTACATGGCTTTTTGTCGAATACGATAGTCTGGCCATCGAGGGAAAGTTACAGATGCAAATGTAAGAATGAAAAACTTTGGGAAAATACGCAATCTTACGATAGCAATGGAATTAATAACTTTCAGCTATCATTTCAGCTTTTCGTTGTCGCGACTAGTAGATTGGCATATCGACCTCTCTTTATTGTATTGGGGATGCGTTTTTAAAAATGAGATCTTGATATATTAAAGGGATAAATATGTATCGTAATATATTATTATTCTGAAATATCTCTTTACCTTAAATATTTCGCAATTTTTGAAAAATCAAATCTGGAAATAAAGAAGCAATGCGACACATCATCTCTTTATTATCTCCGTTATAGAAATATTGTTAATCTGAAATATTATATATTATATATGATCTATATTACCGGATTTTTATCCATCTATAACGATTTGCTTGAAAATAAGAACGAAACATTTATATCTTGTTTTATGCATATATGTATATTTTACCTACGGATAAAGAGAAATGTGATTAAAATAAACAATTTTGAAAACGTTCTATGAAATGGAGTGGAATCTATTATGAAACTGTTTGTCTAACGTATACTTTATGATAATTGAACGAGAAAGCCGAAGCTATCATAACTTCGCTGCGCTACGATAATCCCAAGCAAGCTTCAATAAGACGTCCGTCACGCGCGCATCGATGGCAGAGGGCTAATTGTCCTGTATCAATAAACGAAGCGCAGAGATACCGTTGACAGGGGAAGCCCACTGTTATCGGAATACTTCGCCGTGCAAACAGAGGGTTAGTCACCTAATCATCCGGCTCCCCCTCCCCCCCCCCTCTTTCCTCTCGCGAAGCGCGCACATGCACGCACATACATACCAAATCCCTTGATATAAGAGTCGCATAGTACTCCATGAACCCTCATCTTTCCACGTGTTCGAAGTTATCTCAACTCCACCCTCTCACGTAGTCGGGAACGATATCTATTCGTCACAGGAATTTCAGACTACGCTCTCTTCGTCGTTCGCAGATCGTAGCTCGAGAAAGAGAGACGAAGAGAATGTGAAAGAAAGAAAGGAACAGGAAATTGAATCTCGCTTTATCTCGAACGGCGATATTGAAAAGAAAGGAAAAAAAGAAAAGATGACGAGGACTCCGCACCGACAGCAACCGCACTCCCTCGTGTTCTCCATCGACCGCATAAATTGTTACGATCGATATCAACACATCCGCAATACAAAAACTCCCGTAGCAGTCGTTGCCACCACCTCTTGCGTCATTCCCGGATCGACACGTTAGGCTACGTTCCTTTTCTCCTTAAGGAAAAGGCTCTTATTTTTTTCTAATCTGCGAATTGACGGAAGAACACATTTATTGTATCGACAAAGTGAATCTTTATATTATTTCTCTTTATTATTACACATAACAATTATTATCTCAAGAAATGGGATTTATTTAACGCTTTCCAATTGCTTTTTCCAAGGATATATATGTGTGCATTAATGAGTTTTTAGGATGTCTTTTTAAGAAACATACGAACTTCTCTCCTTGGGGGGGAAAAATAAGACGGATATAAAGACAGCCGTTTTTGATCCGCGCCGCGTGTCTGGCCGCCTCTTTTCGTTGCACGTATAAATTCATGATTACATCTAGTCCGCGGCTCTCGTTCGTGAACAGCAAGGATCTAATTACACTAACGACCGGCAATAAAAAGCAGCCGACGCGCCGACGTCGCGGAATTCGCACGCAATTACCGCGATCTCGAAGGTCAGGTACGTATACTGTAAGGTACTTCGGACTTTTGCAGGCGAAAGTTCGTCCGTAGATGGTGTATCGTAATATATACACAAACCATCGTGAATATAATAATATGCACACTTACCTTTCGTTTATCACGCATTTAGTGCATCGATTATGTATTCGTTTTAATCTTACACCAGACATCCGGTCGAAGAGACTGCGATTGCATTCGAGAATATGAACGAAACTGTTGAACAAAAAAAACGATAATTATACGACGCATAAATTAGAGACTTTCGGCCGTATGAGCTTTTTTTTTATCGTGATACACATACAATATATATAAAATATGCATATGTATAAGTTGTAATTACTTTTCTTTTTTTTTTCATTTTTTGAATATTTTAATATATTATTATGTTAACTCTCTACTCTTTCGCGAAATTGAAAAATGCCATTTATATTATTTAACGAATATTGACATTGCTCGATTTCGGATTACTTAACAGCCCGAGCTCGCTAATTTATTCAGTGGGAAATTAATCGTAGCGACTTTGATCGAAGTCGTCGAAAAGTCGGCGCCGGCAACCGTAAAGTATATATCTTACGAAAAGTACGAAAAGGGATATCGCGCCCCTCTCTTCGAGCTGGCCGTATAATTGGAGCCCGATATATCTTAATTACTTCAAAGTTTATTATTACTTCGAGACGACCAGACGGCATAAAATCGTAGGAGGCACCAGTCTGGCCTTCAAGGCACGAATGTCCGTCCAGCCGAACTAATTACTTTGCAGGCGCGTTCGCAGGTACGCATTACGATCTCCAACCCCGTGCGAAATGTTTGCGCTAGCAGCGCGTTCTGTCTTTGTCAACAGTAGCAGCTCGTGCATTGCGCGGGTTTGCAATTTCCGAGCCGGGGATGTGTGGGAAATTATATAGAAACTAACACGCGCACACGCGTACATTCTCTTCGTAAAAGTTTCGTGATAATTGTTAAATCTTCCCGTATTTCTTTAACGATACGTAGCACGTATTTCTTATACAATTTTTCTCGTGCTTCGTCGTTACCACGTGTCGATCGTGGTCGAGGAAATTTCGGGAACGTGCGATGGCGTGGACGAGGGTGGTGGAATTCGCAGCAGCGACAAAGGGAAATTGGACTGGCTTCGTACAACGAAAAAAGTATTACAGCCGCGTTGCCGCGAGGGTAATAGTCGACAGGATCAGTTAATACTCCGTAATGGCTGGACGAAAGGGCCGGGAATCGCCCTTCCTAACGACCTGTACGGGATCGCGTAACACGACCACATGGCACCATCAAATCTGATACCGGTGTGCGCAATACCAGAAACACGTCGTCGCGCCAGAAAGATTCTCTTCGTATAAGCAATTGCTGTAAATATTACATACGATTCTGGAGCAATGTTTTCTGGGCATCGCGCGAATCTCGCAACGCGAGGATCGTTTTCGGTTCAAGGTTAAATATAATCGGTAGATGCAATATGATCTTTTGTGAATTTTATAACGCTGTGATTCTTCTTTTATCATAAAGTTACAATGCAGTTTATGTGATTAAATGAGTATTGCACAAAATCGAGGGTTTAAATCGTTCGGTCATTCTAGCGGTCTCGTGTGATTTAAATAAAATTTGTAAAGAGATTTACATTATTGTTTATAAATTAATATAATAATTCCGGTATTCAATTCTCATATGAAAGAAAGAAGTATGTACAATATGATTATTAATAGAGAGTACGGCGGTGGAAAACGATACGATCGCAATTATTGACGTGGCAAATATAGAATCGAGAATATTTTGCGCGCTTAATTAAAACGCAACGTAACCGAATTGGAGATGATCCATTTTGATGCAAATTAATTGTTTCGCAATGTACGGACAAATGATTATTAATAAATTATTCTAATTAAAATTCTGATCATTTGCGCATAGTTAAAATATAGCAGAAACGTCTATGATGACACTGCGATAATTAAAGTAGGTATATAAATCCGCGTGTATATATACATGGATTTAAAATTGGCAGAAATTATTAAGTTTAATGAAAACAATAAACTTCAGCAAATTACATAATATGAAAATTGCGATGCGTCCATGCATGAAAATTTTATAACATTAATATCATCAGCCACATTAAATAACTGACAACTAATTGCTTATTCTTTGCTAATATCTCCATTTTTTTATTATTTATATTTCGTTTCAATTTTTTTTCGGAGATGGTATAAAAATTTTAATTTATTCATGAAACGTAAAGATGAAAAGAGAGAGAGCGAGAGACCGGTTTTGTGTTTCGCGAACTCGCTAGGTAGCATATTATACATGCTGCACGTGTGAAAATATTCGTGCTTTTTTCTCTTATCTTTCTGAGACTCGTACTTGCAACACTGCATTTCTTAATTGTTCTCTAACAAGAGAAGTTGGCACTTGGCACGATTTGTTGGCCCGTCTCACCTCTTTCCAGCGTTCTCGACCCACTCCCAAGAAACAGCCACCATCACCACGCCCCGTTCTTCTTGTTCGTCTCGCTCAACCTCGAAGGAGCCAAGCTCGACCATGTTACAAAGTGATTAGTCGAGTAATACCGCCGGGCTCGCTCTCGCTGCGGTATGTCCTTAATGTGGCACTGGGCTTGCAGCTGCAGCTGCATTTCTCAGCTTCCCAATCCTCTTCTTCGGAACTTTGAAGCGCGATCGATCGCTCCAGGGGCTCTTTCGTGGTAATTGTGGTTAAAATATCGTAACGATATTTCGATATATCGATATAATAATCTTAAGAAAGTTATTATAATTGTAAATTCTTTGCAATGTTTAGAGATATTTAAAACTATCGATCGTGAAAAATTTACATCTATAAATTGTTTAATCATCGGACCTTTTTCGAACGCTTTTCTCCGAACATAAAATTACCCGTGGCGTATTATGTATCTCATTATTATGTAATCTCTTAGTTTACTAGTTTACTCGTGTATCGAATATAGTTTACGTACAGCGTTATCTTTAAGCGATGTATAATGTAGCATTAAAAGCACGCAATACATCGCCGGTAATGGTATCACGCATCCTCGACCTCTCGAAAGCCCATCACGGGAGTTTCCTTGCAAGGCGCTCTCTCGTAGATTATACACGCGTGCACGAATCCTTTTTAGCGCGCGCATCCGCTTACATTCTCTTATACGCTGCTAGCAGAGCTTTCGTGGTCGAAAGCGACATGTTTCCCGTTTCATCGGTGGAAGTGCGCGTCTCTCCCTTCCTCCCTCCCTCCCTCCCTCCAACGTGCTTGATTATCCACTATCGTCGGTGCGGAGGATGCTCGTGGGAATGATTTCGACCCTGTGCAGCCGACGGCGTACGTTGGCTGGCAACGACGCTAAAGCGATTATTTCGATCGGCCGCCCTTATAAATTCGCGGGCGGTGTTCCGGCGAGCGTGAAACGAGCTCAAGTATTAAGACGATACATGCCGGGGACACGGCGTAGGGACACGTGTTGATTACCATGAACTGGAATACAAATAGCGAAATTATGATAAGCCTGCCCCCGTACGTTGATAACAATAATTATTTATAACGTGCTGGCTGCCAGGTAACTTATAATCTAACGCGATAGCATTTTCGGAAAGACGATTTTGCACGCAGGATGAAACTCGAATTATCGAAATTACGCGCTGCGAATACGCGACTCAATCTCGTGAAAATCATGAGAATTACACATTTGGCGCACCTCTGCGGAAATGCGATATTGTAACCGCGTATTAACTGCACGGCAGAGACAAAGGTTGCATGGTAGCTGAATTAGAACTCATTGACCGTAAAGACCGTGCCACGCAGCAACGGTGAGGGGCGGGAGGGGAGAAACATTGTTAAGAATATAGAAACGGAAATTGTAAACGCCGTTGCTAATAAGTTTCCCCGTCGATGCCGACGTCTCTCTCTAACTCGCTCGCCTTTTGGCGCGAGTATCTCGCTTTCTTACGTGCTACGAGACGGTTAAACAGCGATGCGGATAATTAGCAGGCAACCGTCGGCCGTGTCTCGCGATGGAAATAAATTTTGGCCGTAAGCAACCGTGAAGTCGGCGTTTAATTGTAAGCCGTCGGGATATCTATAAGAATCGTAGCCGTTCCAACTGTTCCTCTCCCTCTCGTGCGCTCGTCGTTCAACTCTTACACGACGACGCCGCCGCGCTCAGAGAACTCGTGCATCGCGCTGGGAAAACGCAGTCTCTAGCTGGCGCAAGTTCGGTAAATCTTCGGAAAAGGCACGTACGCGTGAAACGCTAATGGAACATCGTATTTCTCTCATCGTGCCTCTCTCTTTCTCCCTCTTTCTCGTACGAGTACCTACCATATTAATGCTTATTCAGTCGTTATTTAGAATTCTATATTATTTTAGTAACAGTAAATTGCAGCACATAATTCTGAAGTAACCAAATATACATTCTTTGGGATAGGAGATAACAAAAATTGCGAATGATAAATTTGAATAACTGGCAAATGTCGTTCACCGGCTTCCCTTACTGGCAAATTACTTTATAATTTTTTCCACCAGTTGTTTACCAGTTATCAAACAGCCTATTTTGCCTGGAGACTCTTGGCGGGGAAAAAAAGTTTTCCCCCCGTATTATTCCCCATTCCCATCGTTCATACTGTCTACCGTTGATCCGTCGGATAAATAGCAGTTTTAATTAAATTTCAAATTATTTCCCAAAATCTCATCTCTCACTACGTTGAAGAGTTTGACTGGTTGGACGTTTTTTCCGTTCTACGATAAATATTTATCTTTTCGCGCAGAGGACATAAAAATTACAATATATTTCGATATAATTATAACTGCATGTATAATTTTTACAATATTAATTGAAGATTATTGAGAAACATACATATGAAGTGTACAAGCGAATATAGATACATCGAACAATTTCTGCAAAAATTGAAACAGGATAATTATATAGTCCCAAAAAAGATAGAAACTTATTTATAATAAATTATAGGAGAAATCAAACAAATTAGCATTTTATTGCCATTTGCAATATAATTTATTGTATTTTTATAGAAATCAAACGTTTAGCATTTAGTATTTTTTTAGTATTTTTAGTATTTTTTTAGTATTTCTTTAGAACTTTTATCCAAAGTATAAGGATAGTCTCGCGTGTCTAAAAAAAAAAATCCTTGATCGCTTTATTTATAATATGCGATAGCATAAAATTTTTCTTATTTTACTTTTGATTGCTAAAAAAAAAGTTTATTTTGATATATTGAATCAAAAAACATGCCAGCAATTGTGTTTTCGTGTCCGTTATTTGCTGACGAGCTGTGGCTTGTTTTTCCTTTGATTCGCGAAGTCATGTTATAAACTATCAGTATTGCAGCGTTTTTCCAACAGTCTGGATCGCTTCGTATTTTGTGCGCAGGTTTTTCTCGTCAAGATCAAGTTCTGTGAACGATTTAGCATCGGCAGCATTTAAGTGATTAAATCATATTTCTTCGCATTATTCGTTCGTTCAAAGTTGAACATGTAACGGAAGTGCCGTACAAAGCGACGGGCAGTTGAAGTTAAAAATTGATTAGGACAACGCTGGAAGTTTTCTTAGAGACTTCCTTGTCGCACTAGTGTGTATCCGGAACGATCGAGAATGCCGATGAAAAGAAAACGACGGTAAATCTATGAGGTAAATTTTCAACCATTATATTCATTAAAAAAATTTGAATATTGGATATATGATAGAAAGTCTGCATTTATGTGCATTACTGATTACACACGTTGCTGAAATATAGGAAAAGTATAATCACGATTATCGCTAGAGGCGTTGGAATTTTGGAATAATCTTTCTGATCCTTAGGCATGAACACGGAACGAGCGAGTGCTCGTTAAACTTTTGCCTTACTATCTGGGAATATCTAACTTTCTTCGAACGTCAATGATTATCGAGCTCTACTAAAAGCGAGTATCGAGTTATTCGATTATTTTAACGATTACCTTCGATGCTCTCTTTTCCAATACTTCGAGACTGCACCTCGTCTTAATCGATCTCGGCGTGATGTAATTTCATTCATTGCCGGCAAATCGCTAACGGTTTTAGTAGCTTAATATTGCGGATTACCGACGGATAATTCATTGAGTTTAAATAACTCGACAAAATACTTCTTTAAATGATTTTTCATAAAGACTTATGCGAATTGTCTATGAAATACTACGAAAAAATATATTTCAATAAGTTTTATTATATTTTAAATTAATTATATTCAAGCTCCTGAAATCTGTTTAATTACTTTAATCTCTCAAATTTATACATTTATTTACATTTATAAAAAATGCGCCGATTAAACCAGTGATTGTGACACAAGCTATGTGTATTGCAAAACATCGACACGGAAAAAAAAATTTGCTGCCGTAGCTAAAAACTGCGTGTGGTAACTAGATTTCAGTCGTAATATATGGACAGCGAACATCTTAGCCGTGATACCTATTTATTAAATGCAACAGCAAACCGTTTTGCTTGCAGTTTAGAAATTTATTTTGCAAACCATGATTAGCTGCGTGGCAGCGAAATTTTCTTTTTTCCATGGAGGAAACGCACGAGTGTCTATCACGAGTGAAAGAATGGAAATTACGAATTCTTTATCGAGAGAAATAAATTATTCCAGTATCACAAATTTAAGTAAGTCGATGCTGCGCGAATATCCGAAAGAGTGTCACCGAAACGTATGAATTTGACAGTTACATTCGAACGGCTAACGGCGGCGCAGCCGAGTAAGGTGAGCGGATAGAACGACCCGTAGACTTCAACATGACGAACGATCTCGCGCTCTGTTTCGAGCTCGCTCCTCCGCGACCGGTGAATTACGCACGATCCCACGGCGAACATTTCGCCGGCACATAAACTCGCTATCTCGTCTAGGTACGATGGTTACGTCGTTCGCGTAGACGCGCAGTTGTAACGGAGGCGCCGGGGTGTCGTACGAAGTGCGAAATCGTCGACGTGCGCCACGACGTCGGATTTACGAGCGCGCGAGACGAGGAATCTCCGCAAAAAGTAACGGAATAAATGACGTCGTTGATACTGATAATTCAATGAGATTTGTGGATCTCTTCAATTTCACATCACGTCGAAAATTCGACGCAGAATGATAAAATGGATTAAAAACGATCCGGAGAGAAACAGCAAGGCTTTTATTAAAATAACGCTTATAAAATAAATGTTTTTATCCAAAGATTAGTCTCTTTATACGATATATAATAAATCCTACTTTTAAATGATATATAAAACAGGAAATGGAATATTTAATTACTATTTTTTGAAAGAGATAAATGTTGTCATATATTCATATGGCACGTTACACAATGAAGCTATTTTCATTAGCTTCATTATTTTTATATTTATATTCGAAGTTTATATATATAATTCGGTATTAAGATAGTATGGTATGAATAAAAACGATATATTGTTACCTGAATTTTATTAACAAATATAAAAAGTTTGTAACGGAGAGTTGCGACAAAAAATTTTTATATTCACGTTGGATTTATTCTCTCTTGGATTAAAATTATCTTGTGAAAATATAAATTATATAATCAAATTTATAAAAGATACTATTGTTTAATATCAGTTTTACATACAAAGATTCACACACCATACGAGAGATGGTGATTAAAAATAATTCGAGATACAGAAAGAGAGAGATATGACAGTTTAAACAAAAAATTAATTTTTTTTACTTATACCTATATACCATATATATGGTATATCAAACTAAAGCGGATCGTAGAGCTTAAGTAAAGCTGAATCTGAATCACGTTGCCTTGTTTACATTCCAGCAAGCTTTCAGCATATTTCAAATACGATGAAGACGCGGAAATGCTGATGCGAATTAATGAAGACATGTGAATGAATACATTTCCTGTCGCGCTCGTTGGCGACATTATTTTTACGGACGAGCCATGAAAATACAGGACCGATAGCGCGCATTAATTAAAAATAACAATGGTACTCTCTGGCCGGATGTGGAAAATGTATGTACAGGAATTTGCCGCTCCGCGCCAGCAGCAATTAAAATGTTTTTTGGAGCCGCGTCGCCGCGAGCTTCAGCCGGATGCTGGGCGTGTAACACGCATCGAGTACTCGGCCGTACGTGCGTACCGTCGAGGGCCGGTGTTTTGTGCGTCGTCGGCTCTTTAAAAACCGACATTAAAATTCCATTAAATAGACGTACTTAACACTGCCACCGCTATTGCAAACGGGATGCAGGGGGAAATATTCGTGCGCGTCACAGCGTGCACCTCTGTACCACAAAAGTTCTTTCTCTCTCTCTCTCTCTTGTCCTTTTCTCTCTGCTCGCGCGACAAAAATGTAGAAATTTTTGTCTGTTCTCATTATTTTAATCATTTCGCTTGTGGTTCGCATCGCTATATGTTGTTTTCTTTAAAATAGTATTATTCGTTTAAATTACTGTGAGCTTCTTTCTTTTTTTTCGTGAGATAAAATAAAGGCAATATGAAACTGGCGAATAATTAGGATTACCCATAATTCGAAACATATAATTTTTGATGGATATGTAAAATTAGATCAAGTGATTATTAATCGAAATATTTCTAAACCGATTTCGAAACTGATGGCATTATTCGATTCGTAATACAAATATCTTTACCGTTCGTTCCTTTTATCTTTCCGTATGTTAAGTCTAAATGTGACGCGTGTTCCATCTGGTTCTAAGGTGATATCTAACACCATATGCTGCTCCCGCATGTCGTACGTGGGCCGCTGTTGAGAAGGGTAATGGGAGGGGAATGGATGGGATATTCCCTATCTACAGAAATAACCGAGTGCGAAGACGAGATAGTAATAGAGATCTTTTAATAAATCCACTCTTTGGCGACGAGATGATTTTTGTCAACAGTCCATAAATGGGGACTGGTTTAAATTATCGATTGCATCGATCGAAGCATCAAGATTGTTTGTGCAGAAATAAGGAAACCACAAGTCTTGCAAAATAATTTGACCGTAGTAAAATTAAGCATATATACATTTCGAAAAAGATGACTACCCGTTAAAATTCTCTACCGCAAATAAAGGATTCCCATTGTCACATTTATCCAGAACACAGCGCGTGTCGCGGTATGTATATTTACCGGCTAATATTGTAATGCATCGCGCCCGAGAATGTACAATCTTCTCCGCGGACAAGATAAACTGCCGGTTTCCCGGCCCGGCTCGGTTCTGAATTATGGATTTCTGGTACGAGCGCTGTACTCGCCTTCACGGAGCAACGGGATACAAAACCACTGGACCGCGGTCGGTCGAGAAAATTCGATATTCAACATAGAAAAAAAGAGAAAGAGATATGTTAGGTTAAATGTCGTAACACGGCGTCGCGAGAATAAATATCGGGCATACATACACGGTTTGAAATGGTCAAACAAACTTTATGCCTAGCTTGCGATGGACACAGTCCATAATTCTCGGATGTAACACGATGAAAATTTATATCGATTTCATCCCGCTAAATTATCGCGAGTGAGTATGTCACTTTGCGCGTGTAAATGAAATAATTTTCGGACGTGCGATCAGATGCCACGTCAAAACGTCGATAGAATATTTGCACGTATCCTGGGGAAATGATAACAACCTAGCATTTATTACATTTCCGTCCCTCATACGTAATGTAGGTCGATCGAAAGCTGTCGCCAGCCGTGATAGATTTCGCTCCGGACGCCTTATCGGACTGTCTTATCGCTCCGAGAAGACGTGCACGACTGGCGGAGCGATACGAATGGATCGCGACGTGATTAGGGATGAATTTTATTGAAGCGATTCGAGTGAAACTTTGACCGTCTTTCGTGGGATGCTGATTGCGAGGCGGATTACATTTCCAGCTTCCTCGGATCTATTTGCGAATTATAAATCTGTTGCGAACTTGTTTAGAACAAGAATCGTACTCTTGAATTTAGGACACGCGTCTATAAAGCATGGGATTATTTATGTGGCAAGTCGCGCGAGAAAAAACTTTCTATTCGTTATTTATGGTGAGGAGATCAGCTTCTACGCTTCCCTCGCTTTTTACGCGTCATTTGCGGCCGCTCATAAATCCCATTAATCGCACTCGATGCGGTATCGCGAGAACAATCAGAAGGAAGGAATCGTTCCGGGTGAAGAAGCTACATTGAAAGTTAACGTGAGACATTCGAGAAAATCGCCTGATATTACACATCGCTTCGCGAGAATCGTTGGCAATGCGGAGTATTGAATAAATTTCGGCGCAAATAAACCTAATCGTATTCGAGGCGAAAAAAGTGGATTACTAGTGATTTCGACTGATAGGATCAAATGTAACGGTTATGAAAATCCAATAACGAAACATTAACTAGTAATAGGCAGAGGCGCATATGTGAATCATGTTATTCATTTCGAACTCTGGAATTTCGCGCAGAGATCTACATGTGTTGAAATAACGAGAATGTGTGAAGCTTTTCCAGTTTAATTATTAATTATCGCAGAATATTAATGGATGATTTTATATTTTACGACGTGCGATTGTTATCGCGCACCAAAGAGAGCGCGATTAATAACAAAATCGATATTTATAATATTAAAACTACTGATATTTATAACAGTAATAGAGAGCGAGCTGTTAAATACGCGATTGTGTTTCTCGTTTCCTATAATCTCCGCCATTGTTCGCGGAGTTCGTTTCTCTGTGCGCAACCCACACACGCCTCTTCTTAATACCGTATGATTCACGACTTTAAATCGGCGATCATCTCGCAACCGGTATCCACGGGCTTTTGGCACGACGTAAGACCGCCATATATCGAGACACGGCGACCCGGCATCATACATATTCATGAAGCTGGATAGAGTCGAAACGGGCGGAGAGGATCGGCCTAATGAAGTTGTTGTCTTCTTGGAAAACAGGGCGAGCCGCGGTGGTTTTGGGGGGGGGGGGTACCCTTTCTCCTTCGTATATATTCTCCTCTCTTCTCACTTCTCTCCTCGTAGCTTTCGTCATGCCCTTTCCCGGACCTCTCTCGTCTTCTCATCCACCTTCGGTCCACAATCTCGTCAACCTTGTCAACTTTGTCAACCGCGCTGCGGTCTCTCCTTGCGACCCGTTGTCGTCGGCTATCCGCACCTTGGATCCACTCTAAATTATTTGATGTCTTATTTGTTTGGATCCCTCCGCGAGCCTTCGTCGTCTGCGATGCGTCACGCGGGTTTATTTGCGGCCGTCGGTGATCTCAAAGAGAGGCCGACAACTATAATATATCCCCAACCGCTGGTCGTTAAGCGAATGTTGCGCGCTACCTGACTCACATACAATCAAGGTAGATTTGTGCGGTCTGAATAGGATTTAGGAAACCATATGGACAACGAAATCGTCGTTGTTATCCGATCTAGTGGTCTAATGTCGAAAATGTAGACTTTTATGTGGAAACTCAGTATAATATATCACTGATATTACGACGTGACGACTAAAAATCTTCGTAAAAATTTTATTTATAAGATTCTCGGCGTACACACGCTGCCTAAATAATTCCAGAAATTAGCCAAATTTTAAACGAGACGCGAAATATATGCAGTTCTGCTTTTTTTTTTCGAGCGGAGAGCCTGAAACGTCCGCGGAAAGTGTGACGGAGTTATAAAGAGAAAAAAATATCGCGTATCGGAAAGGCGATTATCATTCGCAACTATTGACGTCTGTCACAAATGCACGATCAATTTCCGGTACGAAACGATAGACGCTGCGCATTTCCTGTCTCTCTGCCGCGTATCTACGCGCTCGTAAAATATGTGTGCGACGTCGATGCGCTATCTATGTGATACAATGAGGCCCTTCTTATGCGATGGGGTTGCGTCTGGCCCACTTCAGGCTTGTATAATAGCGCGACTATCAACCGGCACGCAGACGCCGGTATTCGACCATTATTGGACAGTAAACCGAGACCGTTTAACACTATATTTATGGTGGAGTCTCATGCGGTGTCGGTAGAAAGAGAGAGAGAGAGAGAGAGAGAGAGAGAGAGAGAGAGAGGCGGGGGAGGGGGGGTAGCTGGAGCAAAGCGATAGTAGAACACTTGCACGTGTATGCGTAGATATGTATATACGATGATGTCTCACGGGCCATCTAGCAATATCGAGTATCGATTTGCGACGCCACGTTTCCGCTGAACCACGTGTGGAGGTCGATAAGTCTTCGATACTCGGAATGAAACAACGTTCTTTCGTACGAATTTTGTCGAGAGAACGAATGGTAATTTTCAAGCCCGTATTCTCCGAGCAACTATTCTGTATAATTTTATTAGAGGAAACAGCGACGAAACTTTCTTCTAATTGATTTTCCCCTCGATGCTGATTCAACTAGCACTTTCGGCCCAGTTTACCGTTTTCTTGCGAAATCCAATTTGTTTGTAAATCATTAAGTTATGCGCATCGATAACAACAGCTACGAGTCGTTACGTAACGTTCGCCGAAGGATTGCCCCGAAGAATTATTTGTGCCTTCAGAAGCTTGAAAATTAAGGCGTGTTGAACTGCGGTTCCGTGCGGAAACGTTACTCTGTGCCGTCTAATAGCGGCACTTAATCACGCCCGAAAGGTCGTAATAAAAGCCGACCCGACGGCGATGATGTTTTTTACCCGTATCAGCACGCATTGATAATATTTCCCGGCGGGCGGGCGGCTTTACGAGGCTATTAATCATTTCTTATGTCGCGCGAATTGTCGGCGGCAGTGCAAAGTTGGCCGAACCTTCTGGCGCTAAACGCGGGCGTTAAAGACCTCGTCGTTGTTATGTCTTGCGAAACTTCTTCTTTTCTTCGGGTGATGCCGGATACTTCGTCAAGTTTCCTTCGTTAGTATAGCACGGTGTTTTCTTTGTGCTCAAGGAAGTTCATTAGCGGCAACGTGGCTAACTTCGGTCCCTTGCGGTCAGAGTGTCGTCATTCTCCTAATGCCGGCAACCACTTTGCTCTCGCAAGCAGTCTGAGCATGTGGGTGCCGTGCGCGTCGACGAGAAAGGAAATGAACTTGGAAGAGCGCGATACTGTCAACTATCTAATAGATACCAGGATGGTTTGCAGATATTTGGTTATATTATAATTCTTCAAATAATCATTTTATATATATATATATATATAAATATATAATTACATGCGCGTACTATTGTATTTGCATCTGTGTAGTGACATATTTCTTGGGTGTTCGTGTAAATTGACTTTATAGAAGGTGGGAGGAAGTGTGGGTGTATGGGAGAGAGATGTAGGAGGACCTCCACACGTTTTGATTATGTCATGTTGTTTATGCAAGGGCGACGCGGTGGGAGAGTGAAGCGTTAAATATAGAGCGCTCACGGCTAAACAAACGATTAACTCGTGGCTTAACCAGAGCTTATACTCGGGCGCTAACTAGGGTTTACGTTTATGCGCAACGCGGGCTTGCCGCGCGCTAACTAGTTCTCTACTAGTCTCGAAACAGTGACATAGATTGTAGGCTGCAGCTTATAAGCAACACGTATCGATCGTATGTTGCTGTAACGGATGCTGAGAATTCTGAGATAGAATGAGGAGTAAAATTGTTGTACGTTAGGTTAAACATACATGAGAGGTAGCTTATGAAAGCATTAACTCTATAATAGAATTTTATTTACGATTATTCGGAGTTCGAAATTCTCAAATCGATAATCGACAAGAATTTCTCTTAATCTTGTATTTCATCATTCATTTTATTAAGAATTACACTCTTAAGTTTTGACTATTAATTTTGATTAGCGTATTTATTATCTTTGAAATATATTGCTAAAATTATCAAGAATCTAATTGTTTTCTCATTTTAGTTTATTAACTTTTAATCTACGATATAGTATCGTTATACGGTCCGAGCATAGTAAATTTCGCACGTCCACGCCTAGCATCTTAAATTAATATCCCATCGTAGAGAAAACTCGATAGTAGATTAGTGGCTGCCTCACCGGATGTAAAACTCGGTCGCAAATTTCGTCCACCTCATTTATTCATGATCGGTATAATCCGGCATTGCGCGCTTTAATATTCCGCCCTCGTTTCCCCGGTTGTGCTTTCAGCGCGAGCTATCGTTAATGTAGGAGCACCGATAGTTTACACAAAGATGTACGATAGATAAGGACTGCCAATTAGCACTTCGGATCACTTTCTCGCAATTATTTGGCTCGTACGTAGCCATAATTCTTGCGCATTCATAGCTGCCAGTGCATTCGCGGTGAAATGAAAATGGATTCGCCGAGTATGATGAAGTGAATTAGCTGTGCTCTGCTACAACATTGCGGGAATATTTTGTTTACGCGAGGCATTTGAGAATTGGTAGCTGCAAACGGACGATCCCCCGGAATAAGTTGACGCACAAGAATAGCTTTTTCTCGACAAGCGCTATATTTATTTAATTATTCGTCGTCAAAGTTTGCTACGCTACCAGCAGCCAGCTTTCCATTGTTTACGGATGCAAATAACAAGGCATATACATGTTTCTTAATTCAAAACTAATTATGTCTGGTTATGTGCGCGCATCAAACTTTGACTGCAATTATTAACGAAAACGAAGCTGTTTTTGAAACTAGTCAGGGCAAAATGTGAAATGACCGCATTCAACGATGCATTGCGTTAGGATAATAATGATAACTTTCGCTGCTTCGTTCTGTTTCTATTTAGACATCGATATAATTAGATGTATTATAACATCGTTAGATGCTTTTGCTTGGAAACCCGAGCTTTCCGGCATAATAATAACGATAATCTTTGTTATATTTAGCATAGGATGTATAGAAACCATCCAAGCCAGGCCATCCAAACAACACAGAAGTTTCAAAACTATTACAAGCAAGTGATTCTAGTAAAACTAAACGACACGCTAATTAAACGACTAATTACATAATGAAAATCACACAATTATAAAAACTTAAGATATTTTACCGTTAACAAATGTAAGATGAGATCTAAATGTAAGACGATTTCGTGATTAAACGATTCGTATCGGGACATAGTATTCGATCTCCCGAGAAAAAGAAATTAAAGTGAATGCATCCTGTCGAAGGCAGATGCAGGCCTGTGTGTCTCTTTTTACGGGACCAACCAATACCTGACGACGAAGAGGCGAACAAAAAAAAAAAAAAAATTGTCCGATTCGATTGCGATTCGATCGTTTGACCTAATATATCTCTGCTGTTCTCATTCGCTTCACTTTCAAATCCGATTTTCTTTCCGTTCTAGAAGAAACGTAAGGAATTATTTAACCATCTTTTTCTCTCCGCTCCTTCGTGTCTACAATGAAATATAATCTAACGTTGCTTGTATTCAATGCAGCAGGACTGAATATTTTACACACACACACACACATATAGCATCACAATTACTTTGGAAAGGCAAAGGGAAGCAAAGAGATAGGAAACGAATGAACGCAAGAAAGATACAAGAATTGTTTCGAGAGATGGAAGATCGATATGATGACATTCCATTTGCTTTTACCATAGCTTCGAATATTTCCTCGTTACGTAATTTACGCGTTTTATTCCTGCGCTTCCCAAAATTTATTCCTGTTAACCGATGCGGACCATTGGTTCGATGTAGTATCGTCGATTGAAAATTTACATCACGATAATCAAGTGTGCGCGTTAAGCGGCGGATCAATGATATTAACGACGAGTGGATTAACACAATTGTGTGTCGGGATGCATTTTCCATTGTTACTAATTATATATATATATATATTTTTCATTGTTATAAAGATAGTAGATTATATATAAACAGCGAGAGAGTTTGTAAATTAAAGAGTTCCGTCTATTGAAAATGATAGTTATGTCATGTTTGACATATCGTGAATGCCACTAATTGAGCAATTTTGATAATAGTGTTTTTCTTTTTTTTTTGTTCCAGGTAAGCTTCATACACTCTTGAAAGCGTATCTTACACGACCGTACTGCGCACTCTCGCATTCACGGTGAGTAAACAGAGCATATCCAACGCGCGCATAATTAGTAGCCAACACCCCTGCGGGCTCGCCGAATTTTCCGGCGAAGGGTATGCGAGGGTTTTTTTTTCTATAACGAGAGGATACCCTTTCATCCCACACCCCATCGATCTCACGTAGGCAACGATGTATATATGTACACTTACGTGCCTTGTGTACGTAGCTTATTCACCGTGGTTTCTTTAGTTCCTGCACGGTTTCTCTCTCGTATTTTTACGAGAAAGAAGAAAAAAAGGGAAAGGAGCGATTACGGAGCTCAACGTGCGTATCTCATGTTTCTATCGCGTTTTACAGTCCTTCTTTTTTATTAATAATTAACACTTGCAAGTTTTCCCTTCAACTGCTGACACGTGCTGCGTTTCATATCGTATGTGTAAACATTCATATTGTTTAAATAATAAAGGACACCTCATGTAAATTGATATAAATGATAGAATTATGTAAAAATCTTTAAAATCTGCTTATATATAAAAGGTAATTTTTAGAAAATTGTTAAATTTAAATTTTCGATTTTAGCGAGGCGCGGAACGTCATTCAAAGAGTCAAGCGAAGCAGATCTGCAATCTTTCTATGACTCTATAAAAATCAATGAACCGTTTATAAGTCACCGTCTGTGTGTTTCTCGAATCGTGATACGACAAAAATAAAGGATTGCTTCTTGTAGATTCACGATTTGATATGAAATTCTTTTGAAGTTTCTCTCTTTCTCTCTAAAATTGCTGAGAAAGTCGTTCTCGAGAGATTAATAACGAGAGTCGACAATAAAACTCGGTTTTGCGATACAAAATGCGCGTGTTCGGCGATGTTTTTGTACGAGTCACGAAATTTTATGAAGAAATGGTAGCTGCTAGTATATTAATGACGAATGACTGCAATTTACTCGGTAGTAATTCGAGTTTCTTAGACGGCTTGTGAAGTAAAGGCACGTGGACAGATGCACGTCGTCCGGCAGACGAGCAATTTCCATTTTTCACGGAGCCATCTCTTAAAAGAGTATTAAGGAGGACCTTGGTATTCTTGACGATAACTGTTGTATACTTATAAGGGTAAGATGAGAGAAGAGAAGAGAGGGGAATCAAAGTACGACGAGATCGGCCTGCAAATGAATCAGCTTGAGGAAAAAGACAAATCATCCGGCAGTTCTCGCGAAAGACTCCTCTAAATACGCTGCAAACTTAGTAAGCGAACGGCTCGTTGTTGAGATATACGTGTCTTTTAATTAGTCCCGCGTATTTGAAGATCTTCCAGAAATATTTGCGAGCGGCTTTAATTCAAACGGAGGACTATTTAATTACATTTTCTCCCCAACCGGAGAATGCACATAAATAATTGAACTAGTACATTTTATTACAGTCAGTATTTACAACTAATTTTCATAATTAATTAAAACGCCTTGTTAACGTTTGACTGTGTTAACATAAATAGGAGAGGGATACATATCCGACTCTGAACTTGCTTATTGCAACTAAATCCCTGTGTACAACGATAACAAGCATTACCGGAACGACGTCGTTGGTAGGAAATGGCTCGTAGGGCACGATACTCCGTTTAATATCATGGCGGGCACGTCGTTTAGAACAGCCGCGACGGAAACGAAATAATTAGTAAGAGCGCTTGAAATACTTTCAAAGTTTCTCTGATTTAAGAGTTCCGGTGTAATATAGCCGCGTCCCTCAGATTGGTCGGAAAGAATCGTTGCTGTCACAAATCAATGGGAGGCAATATAAGCCCACGTGCGAGCCGATAGTTCTGTGCTGCGAGAACGCTCGATTACGCGCGTGCTATAAATATTGCGTGCAATCGGGACGTGAAAGGGAGCGCGAGAAAGTGAGAAGGGCGGATTCGGCGGCGAAATTCTCGTCCCGTTGCCGAGTTTCCCGCCGATCCGGGCTCTCGGAGGCAGCCAATTCGCCGACGGTGATTAATTTATCGGAGGCAGCGCTTATTTATCGGCGTCCCTCTCCGAGTCGGCTACTAAAGGTCGGCACGGAGAAAATCGTTCCTTTCGATGCGCGAACAAAATACGATAATGTTCCATCGGGCGGCACCGCGCCCGGCAGATGTATTAAACGCTGATTGCGATCGGGAGAGACGAATACGCTGTCTTGGAACGTTCTCGCGTCGGTTATGGAGAAAGAAAGTGAATAATATGTGTAATCTTGAATTGCACGTTTAATTACTTTGTTATTAACGATTTACTTTGTTCTTTCTGCGAGAAAGTGATAATGTCTTGAAATTAAATTCATATCTTTCTCGATTTTCTAAGATGAAAGGAAATATGCAAAATATATCCGGATTGGTTTACGGGCCAAATGTGTTAGAAGATTTGCACACCGACGTCGTTTACACGATGACTCGAACAATTCCGATGAATAATCTCGAACTTGCTACAAGTTTTTCGACTAATCGGCATCGCAATTACTACCAGCGTTCTCCGTATAGACGACGATCATCGTACGAGAGCTGCACGTCGGAAAAGTTCAATTAATTCTTAATTACGTACCGACTCGTCGTAATGCAGTCTTTTATGAGAGAATTTACCACCGACAAAACTTTGCGGGCTCTAAATTATTGAAAAGGACTTCTCGTGCACATCTCATACACATGCCGTTGGTTCCCCGCGTTAAATTCATTTAGCTCTCGACACTCGACTATCTCGAATATCTTCGAGTATGCTTCAAAATTCCTGAATATCTTCGTCCGACACGCGAATACGTGTTTCAATCTATTCGGTACGACGTCCTTATTCTTTTTTAACCGACATTAGTAAGCCCGAGATATTTCCGGTCTCGAGACGAACGAATGACATTTTCGGATGATATTCAATCGCGACGCGAGATTCATTGAAATCATGATTTAAATTCTTCGTCATCACGGATGACACGTTATTGAATCGGCATTTACGAGGAGAAATTCCAACTATAGTGTGGAGCAATTGGGAAGATTAATGCGCGACGGATAGAGTCATCTATTCTGCCACGAACGCATCGTGAGCGTGATCTAGTTGCTCGAAATCACGACCGATGAATTCGCCGGTTTCCTCAGAAGGAACTAGGGGATCGCGAAATTATTTTTCTAATGGATTCTTAAAATTATTGGTTTAAATAAATAAAAGGATTATTTTGAAACATATATTTTAGTAATCTTGAATTAAATCATACGCATATTTTTTTTTCTTCGTATAGACAAAAATAAAATTTATTGGAGGTTGAGCTTTATTCAATTCGATCAATTCTACTCTGGTACATTTAGACAAAATGAATCGTGCATTTTACTCGAACGATACAGTAGTAACGTTAATTGTCAGCTGATTACTGCCATTTTTCAGCTGCATGCATTTCGACATAAAGGGACAAACTATGTATGAGGCATGTTTTTTCTCTGATAGGGGGAATGTACCGTGTATATGTATATGTGCACGCGCGTACACACACATACAATGTTGTACTAAACCAGCCCCAGCTGTACCTTTTCTTCGTTTTTTGGAAAGCTTGCGATGGCTAGGAAATATATACTTAATTCGAGTGTGCTGCTAATTTACGGATTAATGGCCTGTGCCTGTTGTGGTCGGCGAAAAAAAATGATTATTCTTCAAAATAATTAACTTTTCTTTCTTTCGTAAAAAGAATAATTGTTTGAGTTTTTTTACATATATACTCATTTTATATAAAGCAATACAAGTTATGTATATAGATATACATATGTTATATATATGTATATGTCGTTTGAAGAAACCATCTTTTAATACTTGAGATCTTGCTTTGTTAAATCGCAAAAGATGTTTGCGTGTCTGAGTTCATATTTTACTCTTGATGTCTTCTTATCGAAAATACTTAATTCGTTTCTATGGGGATGGATAACAAGGATGGTTCCATCAAACGAAGGGACCCGTTGAGTAGCACGGATATAAACGATATAGGAGGGGTTTATTCGAAGAGCATCGATTTCGATTGTCGAGACTATCGAGCTTGATATCATGCTCAATGAAATAATACGCACAAGAACATGTTTGATTAGTTTTTAAAGCAAATTACAAATCTCTTGATTAGAATAAATGAATGTTCAAAGAGAGCGTAATATCTCTCGGCATCTCGTGATTATAATATGTGAATATTTTTTAATGTATGTCCTGCGATTCGCGATTCGTTAGCTAATATTCCGTTCCGTATAACTCGAGAAGAGGAAGGCGCCAGTCGGTGTGATCCCTATAGAAGAAGCGCGACACTCGAGGAAAGAGATAAAATCGCGGATGGAAAAAATTGCGGGGGATGAGGCAAGAGGTATAAGAATGAAATACGGTCCGGGCCCGGCCTTTGCTTTTAAATTATTGTATAATTGTATATTGCGAGGAACAAAGTCGGACGCGGAGACCTTCGCGACGTAATAACGGATGAGCGTTTATATAAAAAGCTGCCTATCCTTGTCCCCTCTCTCTTATTCGGTCGGGAGAGCGCGGCTCCAGCCCCATGTCTCTACGGGTTTCTCATTTTCTCCTTTTCGCCTTCCTACCCCGCCGTTCATCCTTCCTCCCCCTTCCTTTCCCTCATCTCGCTCGGTTCTCTTGCGCGAACGCCCTCCTCGAAGAAACTCGTTTTTGCCATGAGTAGAAATAGCGGATGAAAGAGTAAATAGGAAGGACGGAGAATCTCGAGTACGCAAGGGGGAAAGCGTGGAAGAGGGAAGGGGAGGAGAGAGAAAATTTATGAATTTGCTGTCACTGCGATAGCTTTGGCCTATTCTCCCAGATTCTTCCGGCTGCGTACCGCGGTGAACGGAAAAAGAGAGATGTTGAAACGATCCATTCGCGTAATCGACGTTACGTTAACTGAAATGTTTGTACCACGGTCGAAAAGAATCTCTGATATAGTTCGTCTTTGCCGAGTATCTTTACTCGTTCTTTTGACGTCAGCGTCTATCGCGGCTCGTCTAAGCGCATTGACAAATACGCTCATTTTGACCGGGAAACGAGATATCATTGACGACTACCGGCCGCTCGTAGCTAGTGTTAAATATCATAATGGATGTAGATTACAGCAATCTCCTGCCGTGTAAGTGAGTGTTCCAATCTGGCGATCGGTGTTACTTTGCCTTCATCTCTTTCTCTTGATACATCCGCTGTTATCTTGCTCGTTCTTTCTATATCGCAAGCTCGCGACTCTTCCTGGTGCTCGCTTTCAGATACCATTTACCTTAACTCGTTAACGAGTTTCGCTAACGATGGGTTCTCTCTACGCGATAATAGGATTTCCAGCTCTTCTTTTCGAATTGGAAGCGGCTTTATCGGTATCGAAAACAACATTCTCTCAGTCTTAAAATCGTTGTCCATATCGACTGAAAGTTTAAATAACTTAGGTCACGTTTAATTTAATTTAAAGGCTAACAAGAAAAATACTAAATGTATAAAACACGTCTATTTGCAAGAGCAACTTTTCCATGAAACCAACTCCACTTTTATTCGTAATCAAACTTAGAAGAGCGCAAAAAATGTGTCGCATAAAAGAGATATTTTCAAACATATATGGAACATGCAAATGGTTGCAGCATGTTACTTTTATAAACAATGGACATATAGTCACAATTCCATGTTTACTAATTTTTACGAATGTTTTGTTTTGTTTTAATTATGCATTAGTTAGAACAAGTGTTGTATACGTTTTTCTACTATATGTATACCTCTGAATAACTATAAATGAATGTGAAAGAGAGCAAACAAAGTAATTTAAAAATAGGATATTTTGTCCCCTATGTTTTAACTATTAAACAACATATATTCTCTTTATATATTATCATGCCAATCTGCACATAAAAGAGAATCATATTTTACTTTAGCTGTTTGAAAATGCTAAAATGTAACGAAATATATTTCTCTGTAACTCATATCATTTTTCTACTGATAAATCTTGATTCAAATAAAAGACAATGACTCATCATATCGAATATTGGTTAGAAATACTTTGGCTTTGAATCAGATGACGCGAAGAATTTCTCTTTATACCAACAAAATGAATTCACGTGGTTGAACTCATCTCGGATTCAATCTTCTTTTTTTCCCTCCGCTTCTCAAAGGAAGCTTGACCGATGCAGAGTAAAGATGGTAGTGCTATGGATTTCAGAGTATGCACGAGCGGCGCATTTTTGATTCGTTGCCAGAAAACGTTCGTTGTGAAAACAGAACAGATTGCAAAAAAAATTAATGGAGAAAAATTTTAACCGATTGAAAAATAACATATCTTATTTGTGCTTTACAACAATATTGTAGATATTTTTTTTTCTTGCGTTATATAACGTAAAATTATCTTTATTTGAACTTTTTTTCATATCACATATACACCCGTGCGCGTACTCATACATATTGTATTTATTTTTAGTGTCACAATTTAAATTTAATCGATTATATTTTTGCTCAGCAGAATTTTATACAATGAAAAGAAATACAGCTCTTTTATTTTGAATTACAACATCCATGAAATAAGAGAATATGCGATTATTAAATCCTTATTTTATTATTTCCGAAAAATTACATGTAAAAACCGAAAACATTAGCGTAGGAGCACCATTTGCGGTTTGCGGGATTACGTATCGCTTAGTTTACAATCAGCGGAACGAAGTATCGTTTAGAATGAAAAAAATTTTAGTTCGTAGTAAAATGCATGTCAATTGTGCCATGTTTGTTTGTTTGATCGCGAAACTTTTTTATCACGGCGAATAGGAGGGCGCAATCGTGCTCGGCAGCAAGTCGGCAGGTCGAAAATCGTTGGAGCGCCATTTATCGAGATTGCCAACGGGCGTTTGAACAATCCTCGGTGCCATCCGCAAGCGATAGTTTTTGCCGAATTTTCCAAAAATCCCGGAAAGCCAGCCGGCTGCACGCGCAATCTGCAGCTCGATAAATATATACCCAGTCGTGCATATAACGCGCGCGTAAAAACGATTTCATATTCGGACTGACTGAGCGCGTACACCGATCTCTCTGATCAGATCTGCCGCCGCGCGCCGATTTGAATACATTCGATTTGAATAAACTTCTATCGCTGCGTTTTGCGTTTTCAGGGCGAAAGATACGCAGATTTAAAATATTACGCTCGCTTCCAGTTACTAACGTCGTCGCGAATTAATATTCATCGTATGCAGTTTCAGACGGAGATAGTACCGTGTAGCTCTAAATAGTATAGTAAAAATGTGCAAGTTTTTACATGTCAGTTTTCGAGATTATCGTATTCGCATATATTTCGATCTTCGTTTTTCATCAAGTCTCGTGTTTTTAAGTTACATAAATTACGTAAGAATTCGTGACCTGTGTGCTACATTGTAATATTATTCCGATAAGATCGACCGGAAGAGACGTGGTTCGCGTGTGCTGCGGCTTCTGTCTATAAAAAATGTATAAGGACGTCAAATAAAGGTTAATCTATTTCCGATGAGAGCCTTCTGGCCGTATCGGTAAATCTATGAATTGATTCAATTATAACCAACATATTTATAACGTACATTTGTGATATGTGTATTTTATAGTCTCCATTTAGTATAAAGAATTTTTTATAAATTTTTACACACTATTTATCAATGTCAAAAATTCATGTAGAACAGAGATGTACAGCTTGGATATTAAACTAGGCCACATTCAGTTTAAATTAAAATTAATCGGGCCATGATATCAGCTTTATTTTATATTGGTTTTGTTATAAATATTATATTTCTGGTTTATTCATGATATAGTTTTTTGTGCATGCGCGCGCACATACGCACGCACACGCGCACACACACATATATATATATGTATATAAATGATATTCAATTTAAAAAAAATTTTCCAAGCCGAGAAATGTGATCCTACATATGTTATAAAACAAGCAGATAGATTTTTATGTAAAAGTAATGAATTTAATATGTTATGATATGTAGGGAATACGCCATTTCATATGATCGATATATGTAAATAACATTGCAAGCATATCTCGGAACATGACTTGAATAATATAATCATATATGCCATCAAATATTTACTCAATGTGTCAAGTAGATAAGCAGCATAATAATAAGATATTTTATCAACAAACCGATGCATTATTTATGACATTAAAAAGCATAATGATACATCATTATATAATTATTACATAATTAATATATTAAATGAAGAGTTTTGTATGTAAACGGAACAAGAGGAAGAACTACCGTGCGACTGTTCAACAATCTCACGTAATTTAAAAACATTCGCGTTTAGCTTCGTTGGATAATATAAAATCTAAAATTCAAATTGTGAACCGTGCAGTGTGATCCGATATATACGCCCCCCCCCCCCAAAAAAAAACGACGTGCCGATTAATCACACAGTTCGACAGCACGGTCTCTTTATAATGATCGCTACAGCATCACGGCGGCCTTTAATTCTTTCTCGGTAAGTTGATCCTCTCTCGCTCCTCAAGCTAAACGGACCGTCGGTTCGCACGGCGATCGATTACGCTTAGCCCGTTCGAATCTCCCTGAAATGCGATCTGGGAATCGAGCGGAGACTTCTTCAGTTCAGCCACGAAAGAGGAAAGTCCTGACGAAGGACTCCCAGGGGGAATGTTCGTTCGCTTTGCCGCGATTACAGGATACCCGCGGCGGCTCTATCCCGATCGCGCGCGCGCGTAAATTCTTCTTTCCATGTTCCATGTTCCTTGAAGCAAAAGGAAAAAGAGCGCCAATGACTTTGCCTCTCACCTCCGAGCTACACTTTGCGAAAAACAGACTTACCGTCTTCGGTGTGTTCTTGCATTTTTTGTTGCTTTCGATCAGAATCGCGCTCTCGAATTTTGGATCGTGTCATTAGCATTGCATAGCCATTTATAAATTATACATCGGCGAGATATATGGTAATGTTTAATATCAGCCGTATTCGATGAATAAATTCAAATTATATGGGCGATCGAAGCTATGTGTGCGTTAAATTTATATAATATATTATTCTTTCTACACTCTCTAATTAATAGTTGTATTATATAATTTGTTATATATATATATATATATATGGTATATATATCTTTAGATTGTTCATAAAGTTTATATGTTTAATTAGCGGGGCTTGTTAAAACGATTTTACAAAGTGATTTGTATTATCGTGTATAATGCAATATAATGGATTGCCAACGGAAAGAGTGATTGTAGCGATATGAATTCGCCGGAATTCTCACGATGTGATTTATAGGATGTCCGGAGTTTTTCTTCGTTCCTTGTGTAATATTTCACGGAGACGTATTTTGTATAATTAGCATACATTGAAGCATGTAATAGTATCGAAACAATTTATCTTGTATTTTACAAGAGACTAGTTTCAGAACGGGAGATTCTTTGATTCCGAACGATATTTCAATCGTAATCGCCAGGAGTTCACAATCGAGGAAAGTGAATCAGTTTCGCGTTAAAGTCCCGAAGAAGGGGACGCTCCTGCGATCCGGAAGGATGCAGGTGAGGCGAAAATCAGAGTATCTAAAGGAAAGTCAGAGAGAAGAGTCAGCGCATCGATGTACGATGCGACAGAGAGAGAGAGAGAGAGAGAGAGAGAGAGAGAGAATAAAACGTAGGAGTGGGGGGGAAAACTGGATGAGGCACACGGTTCAGCAAACGCCGTTTGTTCTTTCCAGGCCACTGGGCTGTGCAATCTTTTCACAAATCCAGGTTACTGCGGAACTACGGGCCCCTCGCGGCTTCGTATGCTCGTCCGATGCTCGGCTGGTCTTTGTCAAACCGGTATTTTACTTGGACGGGAGTGAACAATATAAGATGAACAAAAAAATTCGCATCTCTTCACATATCGCAAACGAATGAGATTAATCGACAATTATTTCGAGGAGCTATAGCTGTAAGAGCACAAAATGCTATGCAAATTGATCCGTGTTCAGTAATAGAATAATCGGTAGACCATTCGTCCTACGTCTTATCGCTGCACTTTGGAGAGCCGGTACATAGTAGATTAGCGCACCTCGCATCCGACAGTAGATTAGTCCGTGTCTGTGCTTGTATACGCCCAGCCGACGCTGTGTGCGGCCATTAATTCCATTAATAATAGCGAGACTCTACCGTCTCCGGTTTGCAATGACGGGCTTAATACCCGTAGATTTGTTAAAGCTCTTCCGTAATAAGAATGTCCCCCGACAAAAAATTAACGCGCTCGTCGCTTAATTGCGAAAAACGCTCGTCGTAATCAGGATAGTTAGGTAATACGCGTAATTCCCGGGAAATGCGGGCAACCAATCATTCTTTATATAATTGAGAACGCGAATATTACGCAAATACGATGGCATGCGACAAAAAAGTGAAGTGAGCAACGGCGGGAAGCGTCCGGTTAAATATTTAACCATCGTGTAATACATATTCGACGAGCATTCGTGTGTAAAATTTTAACGCGTCCACTTATAGATTTTTTTTTTTTTTTTTTCCATCGTGCAAGCACGCGGCTCTCGCTGGCATGCACATATTGACGTTATTGTGCAAACAGTACGGTTGTACAGAGTGCGATGAATATATTGTTGATTCCGTGACAATTTATGCGACCATGTAGCTCGACCACATTTCAATCGCGAATTATTCAGCCTCGGTTGACAAGCACTCCATCAAAGTGCATTCATATAAATAATTACATCGGACGGCATTATTAAATCATTAATTCCGATTCCGTCCAGCGCGACGCGGGCAACAACCTATTAGTTACCGCTTGCGGAAGATTCTCACCAGTATATCAAATCCTGATAATTCATTATAATCTCTGAACCCGGAACGTTTTCGGTGCAAATGCGAGTAGTAGTGGCGCAATTTTAGAAGCTCTACTAATTTAATAAAAAAATAGCTTCTACTTTATTAAATCTATCAGCATTCAGATAATTATATCGCGTTTATTTTAGGAAATGAGCTTATAATCTCGTAAAGTTTAATAGAGTTTAAAAGAGTTTCTTTGTATTTGCAACTGGCCAGAATCGCTTGGCATACTTGGGGCGAATAATGTAAATTGACATGTTATACGTATCATCGTGTGAAAAAATTTATTTGATGTCTATGATAGTCTACGATATCGATGCTAGAGGAAAGTATATGCGGAGATAAAAGTCGAATATTTCAATTTTTCGATAATTGTCGTTATCGCGACAATATGCCACGCTTCACGCGAAAAATACGTATTTAAAGCATAATTATCGGCATGATTTTAAATGCGAGTGAGAGCAAATGCCCGATGGGAAAGCCATGCTGCGAAAGATCCGTCGATGAAATGATGATATGATGTAGCACGTCATTGGAATTAAATATTTGTATCATCATCGGCAATTACACACAATCGTCTGATAACTGAATTGATAGCGTTCGATTTTGTACTGATGCACCATCCTTTGCCGATAAAAATAGATCTATGCACACTTTTAAATCGCGTTTTCTGTCTTCTGCCCGATAAAATGGCTTCTGTTATCCTATCACGAAATGTGGTGATGGATATATATTCGTCTTTCACGAGCTCACTTAAATGTCGCTTCGTAAAAAATTCTTGACAAATTCTTTTTTATACCGCAATTCACGCGGGTTGATAGAGACCGAAAATGCGCTTTATCCATCTATCCGAAATTATTAATGTCAATTGGCACTTTCATTCATTAAATTAAATTATAACGCACTGTCGAGAGCCGGTTGACTCTAGCTTACGTAGCTGTGTTTATTAAATTAGTTTATGAGATTAAAATAAAATTAATTATTGTTCCAGAGTTGGTCATTCTCTCATTTTTAGCCTCTTTATCGAGCACTTAATCTTAATATAGATTTTTATCATGAAACTCGCAGTGAATTATTGTGCCGAAAAATCCCAGCATCCGTTTTTGAAAAACTTGAAGAAAACTCTGTGCGTCTTCATCGCACAGATTTATTTACAGGCGAGCTTGTCGAAAACGCAGCTCCGACGTCGTCTGTTCGCCTCTTTCCCCCGAAGCTTCTTCCGTAGCGAGGAAAAAAGCGGCGGCTCAGTCGCGGCGTCTATATTTAACGGAGTAGAAAAGCTCCTTTTCGTTCTCGTTTGACGCCTGCCGCCATTCGCGAGACCGAAACGCAGCGAACCAAGTGGTAGAAAAAGCACGCGCGATCGGCTGTGTTCCCGGTTTTCTTTCGGCGCGGTTGGCGGCCTCCGTCAAACCTCGTCTAGTCGCTTTGTATACGGTATCGATCCTTCCTCTCCCGACTTCGAACCGCCACGGTGGTAACTCTGAGAGAGAAATCGGCTGCATCCGCATGCGTCTTGCCTCGTATGCTTTTTTCGTTGAGCGGAAGGAGCATCGTTCGTCTATCAGAAATACGAGAGAGAAAATTGCGACATTTATCGATGGACGAACTCTCAATATATATATATATATGAAGTACACATTTTCTTTGAAAATAAATAGATCATAAAAGCGTAAAATATGATCTTATGCCCGTAGATTGTTTGATAAGATGTGTACAAGAGAAAATCAGGTAATAAAAAATCCACGTAGCCAATCGTTCGTGAAAAATTGCGCAAAGATTCTTCCGCTTCTCCGACGCGCAGGGCGAATCAAAGGGATATTATATTGGCTCTCGTGTTCGGAACTGTTGAGCGGAATTTAGAGCGATATTAAGAGGATTTAAGCGGGGAGAGGGGAAGTGTAGAATGCGAAGGACCGCGCTTTTTCAAGCCGCCATTCCTTTGATCGCTCATTCGTCCCGACAAACGAACAGAATGATTAACGTTCACGATTAATTCGCTTTATTGGAAGACGACCGACCGATTGATCGATCGATCGATGCAGCTCGGGCGGAAGTAGGCCATTCGTCGTGCGACCATTTGGATAATATGTCTGGAGTGCGCAAACGAGTAACAATAATCGTACACAATACTCTACAATAGCAGAAGCGCCGAAATGCAAAATGTATACGCGGGCTTGCTAACTCTGAAGTTTATTATCGGAAAATTCAATTTGCTTCGAGCTAAATACATCGAGGCACAGTCGATTGTACGCCGGCGTTTCGGTCCTTTGCGGTATCGCAAAGGTGTACTTGCATTTCGCCGCGTTTAATAAAGCTCACGCCTTTTCTCTCCTCGTTCATTACTTTAATGGGACAGTTACGCGAATGGCCCGGGGAAACGCGAGCATTAACGCGATCTCTAGCAAGCGTGCGCGCATCGTGTTTCACCGCAAAATGCTAAAATAATCTCGCAAAGTTTCTGTAATACAATAAAATTGTAAAGTAGCATTCGTCAGAAGTACTTCACTCATGGCAACCTCGAGCGGAAGAGCGACTACTATTCGTTGGAAAGCGCAGATGTTTTCCGCGCGTCGAAACAATTACAAACATAATGAGCTTTATCGCGAAAATAGCCGTACCGTCGCCATAATCCGGGTACAGGAGAGCTCAAATTATTAGGTAAGCCATCAGCGTAAACGGTCAAGAGACCGGTGGCATCGCGCGTAGGCTCTCGTTAATAGGCGCGCACTTCCATTTTGGGATTGTTCTAATTAATAGGGATTATAATTGGCAATTAGATATGCCGGGACGCGAGCATATTGCCTGGGTCACTCCGGGTGCTCGCTGCATATCGCACGATCTTATGGCAATAGATTAACGACGCGCTACATGGTTTGCCTGTCCTGAGAAAATCTCTATATTGCTTCCAGAGAAGGATTAAATGATAATTGCATGTATGTGATTAAAAAAGATAAATTATAAACATTGATGAAAAAAATAAGATAAATACAGGAATTATTATAATTAAACCAATAATCAACGAGTGCAAGCATCCGATGATGTTAAAATCATATTTTTAAATATTTTGATGATATTTAATGGAACACATTATTTATTATTTAGTATTTATTTACACGAGTGTGATAAAAATATATGCGAGAAAAAGCTCATTTGCGTAGAATTGATGTAGTAAATATTATACAACATATATTATACTCGCATATTTTACATTACATCTGCATATTTCAATACTCTATACAAGAAATGCATATCTTTAATCCGTGATATTGTAGAACAAAATGTTAACGCGCAGCTGGTTTTGTATAATATTTCATTTATTCACAAATGATGCTTTATTAATACGTTTATTCGCCTCTATATTAAATCTATTCATCTTTACAAAAATACATATCTGCTGCCGTATATTTTTCCAAGCTGTTGAAATATTACCTAAATTTAGCACAATTCTCTTTCGATATACATGACATTATTATCGTATAAATTTAAATATATAATTGGCGCAATATTTTTGGAGATACAAATGCTAACGTTAAAGAAACATACGATGGTAATTCTGTAGAGTTTTATATTCTCGCAACGTGATAGCTGATCATATGTAACATCTATTTGTACGAAGCAGCATTATTCTTGGCGTTCGATACGTAACCGATATTGCGATATTATTACGGTACATTGCTTAAAGCTAAGTAAGCGCCTAGGCGCGAGATGCCAAAGAGAGATAACTCCGCAGCATATTGACGTCGATTGGTAACATCAATCACGCCACGTGTTCAACACACGTGTATCAATCACAGCACGACGTTATCGGACGTTACGATGTCCGCGCAGAACCCCGGCGAAGAGTATATCGGTAGCGCGCGACCTTTTTGTCGACGAGATCTGTGTCGATTAGTGATAAGAAAGGGTGATCTCTCGCCCCTATGGACGGCAAAATAGAAAATAGCTCCGGCCTGCCCTCGCTAATCGCGATAGCGGGAAAAAAAAATGTTGTCACGTGCTCTACGACATCCCCGTAATCCCCTGTAGTCAAAGATTCCCCTCGGAGTTTTTATCTCGTTATGCAAGTAAAGTGTCCTTTATATCATATATCGTGTTTATAGAAAACTCAATGGTCCCGTTCGATGGGAGCTTCGACTTTTATCGGCGAAATTCAATGGATTGAAAATATATATTTACCATATTTTTTTATTCCATCAGGTTATACTCATCGTACAATAAATGTTTTTTTATTATCAAGAAATATTATCAAATGCGATATTTGTGCGTCATGTGTCTCGGAAGGACATCTAAATCGTTGGATAGCGCGCGGCGGTTATGACACTTGAAACCGGAAATTATTTTTCCGCCGCGTGTGCAATATGGGAGAAACTTTTCATATTCTTCTTCTTCCGTTTTAAAGGGACGCGCATGCGTGCTGATAAAAGGACGGCAAAATGTTACGCGGTAAAGTCGAATCGTCGACGGACGCGCACGCGAATATATATTAGGCGTATCGTTACGAGATTATATACGGTGGGACGGGAAATGAGATAAAAAGAAATCTGCAAACCACGGGGGTGAAAGGCATCGACGCGAAAAAGAAGGTACGGAAAAACGGCGGTAGCGATGCGGCGAACGGCGGAAACGAAGGGACGACGTAGATAAGGGCCGTGTGCAGGGTTACGACTCTGCAAAGGAAAGAGGGGGGAGTCGGTCGGGGGATTAAAGGGAGCTTCGACCGAAAATCCGACGAGAGAAGGACGACGAGGGACCATGGAGAGGGAACGGAGTCGGTCCGGCGTCGGGGAATGCGACTCCTCTTCATTCCGCGCCATAGGGAAAACCGTAATCGCAGCGACGGCAGTCCGGACTGAAACGAACGAGCGCGCGATCATAGGTCAGGGGTCGTCGACGTCGGCGGAAAGTTAGTCGTTATCGTCGCAGCTTTTCACGGGGAGGAAATGGGACCCGCGATTAAGCCTCGCCATTTTCCAATTAACGCCTTAATTAAAATCCTTCCGACGAGAAACAACGCGGAACGGCGGTGGAAGTGGCAAGCAACAGCAGTTAGCTACCTCATGGTGGCGACTGCATCGGGCGAGAAATGCGCCATCCTCGTTTCATCCTCGTTCCCCACTCAATTCATAATCGCGTTCTTACGTTGCGAAATTGCCTGCCTTGCCATATGCGTCAACGTTCCTACCTTACCCGCTTTAGCATCGTAAGTTCGTTCGCGTCGTCCCTCGCGTGTTTCCATCGCAGTTAGAAGGATCAATGAGGTCATTAGCGCACCGACAGCTTTCCCATAGTTCCACTACGATCTCTAACGCAAATGGATATCAATCCTCGCAAATCTCACTTAGTTATGCATGCAGCATTTCGCGATGCTTATTGGATTCGATGAACACCAATATCCGTTACGATGATATTTTTACATGTCGCGATAAGAATAAAATAGCTAACAACAAACTCTAAAAATATAATATTTGTTACGAATCATTTTTTTTTTCCCTTCTTAAAATATAGTACGAATTCTACGAGCAAAATCGGATAAGTTATCGACGAGATTTGTTGAATCAAACTGTGGATAGAACAATGTAGACTTATATGTATATTGGCGTCGAATGCACGTACGGTTAACGGCGGGATATATCGTGAGTCTGTCGCTATAAAATCTCACGGTAGATAAAGGACCACCGTGCATTCGGAGTTGCATTCGGAGCGGCACTCGGGGATAGCGTTATCGTTAAAATTGATTTTGACATCGATCGACGCTAGATTGGAGAAATTGTCGCCAACTCGTTTCGCGGCTATCGATTCTACTCTTGGATGGGTTTTACCATCGGGAGCCATGAATTTTCAATGCGCGTTCGAACGCGCGGTAACGTGATCCAAACTGTTGGTATCCACCGTTTTCTCCGATTATCGATCGAGACAGTCAACGAAGAAGGACGATGTCATCGTCGTCGTCGTCGCAGTTGTCGATAAACGAGAAAGGAAGACAAAGAGAGAGAGAAAGCGCTCTCGTCACCTTTCCCAACTACTACACCTCCTACAGCTGCCTCCTACATCCTAGGTATAATCTTCGTCCCGTGCGAGAACCACCGGGTTATCCGCTTATTCGCGAGTAACCTGAAACCAGCTGCGCAACCTGAAAAGCAGCCCAATCTGTCGACGAATCGACGACGACGTTCCTGAATAATAGATTCAGGTAACTGACGGTATCCTCCATCTATTTCGCCGATTCTCGTCGTGCGGATTTATTCTGTCGGCGCGGCAACGAGAGACAAAATAATCGATAGCGATTGATGAACTGTATTATACATGAAGAAAAGAAGCCGTCGGGCTCGCCGTAATCGCTACATCTTTCGCAATGCGCGTTTACAGGAGCATTGATCGCTATCTCGCGCTAATCAGGACAGATGATCTATATCGAAAAAATTGAACGGAGAGTTAACCGCGTTATGCGCCAATACGATGGGACGCGCGCGCACTCTACGAAATGAAACTCTTTCATGCGATTGACCTACTGGGAGAGGACTGACTGTGCACTCTTTGAGAAGGTAATATTACTGCGGTATTATTACGCGTTCGAAGTGAATCGCGATTTTCGCGGATTTTGGCCGTTCGTGCAGAATCCCCGTTCCATTCACGCGAGCATCGACGAGATTCATCGATGCATCGCAAAGATTACGTACGTATTCAATCTTTTTTTTTCTTCATTCGACGAATATGCGGTGAAATTGCTAGATTGCTGCGTGCAAAGTGCCATCTTCTCTCGTCGAAGTTTCAATTTAGCGAAATTATTTCGTGAAGCGAATCTTCTCTATGACGCATGCATTCTTGTTAACCTCGAATAGCGCGGATTTTTCCTGGAAAATACATTATATGGAATGCCGCGGAATTGACGTCGCTAAACGAGGACTATGTCAATCGATATTTCGAGCGCGGCACTCGCCTATGTCTGGCAGCTGAATATGCAACATACTTTATATTTAATTTTAATTACTTTATACCACGAAAGTAGGTCATTCACTTCGCTACTTAACACGACAATGACAACCTATTTGACGCAGTTTTCGTCTAATTTTCGGAACGCTGATATTGATCAAATTGTAAATATAACTGAGAGTTATATCGAGATAATATTTGCGAATATATTAGAATATCCGTTAATATTAATAAATGCATTTTATATATACTCATACAGTAGTCTATGCGGCATTATGAGAATTTAATTTTACGATATTTGAAATTCTGCACATTTCATTAATTAATCTAATGTTGCTGAACGGATTGATACGTATGAGTAATTACTTGTGTTTTTAACCAATATACATGCATAGCGTCAATTATATCATCGATTAATCCATCAATGATTATTTTGTCGAATATGTCTACATCGCGTTGTTTTATTAATTGTTCTATAAATTAGCATAGCCTGATCTATTTGTGTTTATAAACTAATTTATAATTTTTTTACAAGTTTAGTTATTAAATTATTTTATGACATTATATATGTGCGGGAAAGAGAACTTTCTCTCTCTCCCTCTCTGCCGTTATCGAGTTTGATGATTTTATCTCATAATTAACCGCTCAGGGCGCAGCTGTATATAGACTTAACTTTTGTTCCGTGATCGTTGTAGATTATAGCCTAACGTGCCGCCGTTATTGCGTGAATGACAGGATAAAGATATGAAAATGTGGGCTGAACCGGCCTCTCGTCGAAGCCCAGGTAATGGAGCGCCGCTTGATCGGGCAAGACAACATATATATCGACTGAGGAAAGTGACAAAACTGGTTATCCCGCTTGCGCGTTCTATGAATGGGCGGCGATTGGCGGCCGACTTTAAATTAATAACTCAATCCCCCTTAAATCCGTTTTATGAATGGACAGCGATTTGTACGCATAGGTTGTTATCGTGTGAAATGGGCATATGATGTACGGAGTGCGAGTGTGGCTCGCTAGTGAAAAAGTAATGCTTTTTTCATATATCTTGTAAAATCGCAGTTTTAGATCCGTAATACGTGAACTATTACGACGGCAATAATTTATCCTTTGCGTTTCCGTCATTGCGATGGATGTATCATCGAACGAGAAGAATCTATTAAATAATATTAAAATAATATTTTGCAATTTCATATCTCGGCGCACATAACGCACGTGGTACATTTTGTACGATACCGTAAATTATATTATGGAAAATATAAAATAATCAATCTGTATAAAATAAATTGAGCGCGAAGCTATAGAATAAAATAACAAAGTTACATAACATAAATATATTAATATGCAAGTATAAAATAATAATTCGGCGGTTTATACTCATTTATGAGATAAAACATATTTTATATATTTCGAATATAAAATTATCGCACGTAAAGTGTTGATTGCGTGCTCTTAACAGAAGATACAAATCAAACCGCACGCTTTATATTATTTATATTCGAAGCGTGCTTTACGTGACTCACGTTCAAAGAAAGCTGCCTAAAGAGTGAATTCACATGGATGAACCGGCATGGAGAATGCGTGAGAGAACGATCGCCCGCAGGTATGTCAGGCAACGGTCGTCGAATACCGGTTTGACCGGTTTGGGATACGACTTACGGGAGGTCTCGACATATGAGAGAAGAAATTCTCTCTCCTTCCTCTTCATTCTCTCTGTTCTTTTTCTTTCTCGTAAACGCTCGCTACGACTCACAAAAAAATCGGTGTTCCTCCATCTTTCTTGATGTACGCTCTCAACTCTCTGATTCGCGCCTCGAGCGCCTCGTCGAAAAATCAACAAACTTGTACGTCTATATTAGATCCGGGGAAAATCCGTGCGTTAGCTAACCGAACAACCAGCTGATTTTTCTCTGCATTCGTTGAATTTCCTTCGGGCATTCTTTCAGTCTCGAGATTTATCATCGAGAAGTCAAACGATTACTCGATCTATGATATAGTTGATAGAAGAGATCGCGACGATTTAATCGCGAAATTTTTCCAACGAGAAGTGTTTCAATGTGTCCCTCTAAGAGCGCCTTTCATCGAAAAGTAGGACAATGCTCCAGTTCCACGATAGAAATCGCCGTACGAGAGGGAACTAGAAGAACGACGCCGAAATTACCGGGATGAACATTCTCCGGAGTGTGCTAGCCATTTCGAAGCACCGTGGATGGCTCGACAAAGAGTTCGCGGAGTATGAAATTGCCGCAATAGTTTTCGCCGCGATAATTCGCGACGCCGTTCTATCCACTTCGGATCGTTTCACGATCTCGCTGATTCCACCGAAAGTCCCCGGAGAGAGTGTGGCGTTCGTGCCGCAGGTTGGCTGGCGTAGCACAAACTTCCCCATATCGCGGAGTATACGTGTGCTCGTCTTTTCGTGCGCGCGCGATTCCAAGAAGCCGACAATAAATACAAACAAACTCCAGCGGTCGCTCTTATGTTCCGGATCATCTGTCTTCCGGTTACGGTCACACCTCTGGGAACGGGAATGCACGACATTAGAAATGCGCCGTGGTACCGTGATATTTGTCAAACCGTCGTCCTCTGCGAGTACTTTCGCGGGCGTGTGTTACAACGGGAGAGCCATGGAAAAAAGACGTAAGCGAGTGAGAGATTGTCCGATCATTCGTTGAAACTCGGAGCTTAATCCAGCCGCGTTCGTTCCGAGTAACGTGCGCCAAGGGAGATTCACTGCGCGGCGGCAACCGATGACTTCCGAGAGAAAAGAGGGATTAGCCGTGGATGGGTAGCGGGACTTTCCATCTCGAGCCACGATCATTTCTCTCCATTCTTTTTCCCGTGTACGCGCGTTGGAGAATGGGCGGGATAACGGAGTAGAAGCGGATGGATGCGGGAGCGGGAGAAAGGCCACGACACACCATGAGAAAGAGATGGAGAGACACGGCGTCGAGAGAGCGGAGATGTAACCGGGGCGATAGAGTGGAAAACAGAGATGCTGATGCGATGGAGTGGCAGGACGAGCGAGCGACTGGGCGAGCCGGCAAGTGATCATTCGAGAAAGCGAGTGGAAGAAACGTGAAGGAAGTAAAGGACAGACATGCAAGGTATAAGTTGTTCGTATACAACAGAGATAAGCTAAAGATAACGACGAGGCTACAAGAGAGAGAGAGAGAGAGAGTACATGGGGGAAAATGATATTCGCGAGATAAAGTCAGAAATGCCGTGAATACAGATGGACCAGGTGATAAGATCGTGACTCTCGTTTGCTTTACGAACTCTCCGAATCGTATCTCTTTCTCTACCACTGACTTTAGAGAAATTTGACTTTTGTCTGCCGTATCTGTGTATGCGATACTTGGCGCTTTCGCATTTTAAATGAATTTTTGTAATTGCGGGCAATATAATCCGATAGAAAATAGATTGTATTTTTTCTGATATACGTATCACGCTTCGAATATAATGATTTCTCACTAAAAAATTGTTTATCGGATGTAATTGATCGGTTGAAATTTTCACTGTGAATGCAAGCGTAATGCGAATCGAGAATAGAAGTTTTCATATAAATTTACCTAATATGGAATCAGATACGGATAAGAAATTGATAAATCAAATAGATAATATAATAATAGCGTACAGATAAATTAAGAGGACTTATAATTTTATTTCGAAAAATATCGTAGAATTCCATTTCTAGAGATGATATCTTTGTTATATGCTATTGACATTTCTTTTGGCGAATAATTGAAATGATTTGATGGCTTCTGTGGGAACAGTGCGGATCACTCACGGTAACGGGACGCTGTCGTTGGAAAAAATATCTCATTGGATATATAATTAAATCTTAAAAAAAAAAAGAAAAAAGAAAAAAAACTAGAATTGAAATTTAGGATATCTAGAGAAACAATTATTCTTTAAATTTCATTATGATAGCTCACGATCAAAAAAACGCTTTGATAACTTCTCGCTCAACAAATGCTCGACGGTCGGATTTAACAAACTTTTGAGTGACTTAATATGGATTTTACTTTGAAATAGGAATTAGTAACGCTCTAAAAAATCTCTCCTTAATGCCAAAGTGTTTATCTTCTTCAAACGTCGTTAAATCAACGTTTAGAGAATCTTAGTCTTCAAAAACTTCCTCAACCACATCTTCGGTTTCCCACCTTTTCTCTCGCAAACGAAAGCTTTTCTCGACCGAGACAGACCTTATTCTAGTGAGATTAATCCCCGCGTCTCTCTCTCGACTCCTCGGCAATTACTATTACTCGGGCGGCATTGTATGATGACCAGAGGGATAAAAACGTAAGAAAAAGGAGCGGCGGAAGGCGAGAGGAGAATGAGGAGAAAGCGGATGCCGAAAACAGGGATAGCCTCTTACTAATAATCATTCACGGTCCATTACGACGAATGACTCATCCGTCGCGGGAGATGAAACGGCGGACACTGCGCGCCCGTCACGAGAGAAGAGCCGGTAAATCATCGACGCTCTCGCTTCCTGGCGCGTCGAGGCGCTCGAAACGGAGTTAAGGCATGAAGCTCGTGGAGCGGCCGATTCGAGTCGTCTGGCATGTATCAAACAATGCGCGCAATTACGATGCATTCCAGCCGTCCGTCCGCTCTCTCCCGGTCAACCCCCGTCGCCTCTCGACAATACCCGGCAAATGTACCATCTCATTTGCCAATATTGTCCCACTTTTGTGTCTGCCTCCGTCATCCGTCTGTCCGGCCGACGCGTATGCACGACGGGCTGGCTTTCGGCGAATTGTCGGATCGATGATGACTTTTCTATCGTGACCGTCGAGGCATTACAATAGTTACAACTGTGCGAAGCGAGCCGAGCGGAGAATAAATATATCGATTTTGATTGGTGTTTTTCTTTTTCTTTTTTTTTTTTGCGTGGGATAATTACGATGGTATAATTACGAAGAAAAATTCAATCATTTAATCAGAGGAACAATGTTGCTAATTGTGTCATGAATAATAATTTCAGCTTTTAATGCAAAGAAAAAGATTTAATGTATTATGATGAACAAATTGATGATAATGAAAAATAAATGCTTGGGATTAATTAACTCTTACCGGCTATTTATTTAACTCGCGTTTATCTCGTCTCATTTTTTTCACATTATGTTATTTAAAAATATATCTTTGTTATATAAATATAATAATAATATATATATATGACTATTGTAACGTAAACGCAATCGAGAAACTGATTAATTTCCGCTCGAACAGATACAGCATATTTCACCTTGTGAGAGTCGAGGTTTATCGAACGTAATAACATAACACGGGGCAAGTCTCGCGTTACTTGGCGAAATATCTCCTCCGAGAGTTTGTCCCACTTACTACGCTCGAGACCTCGCGCGACAGAGGCAGTGATGCATGCTAATTTGAATCGCAGCTACGGCGTTAAGCTACTTAGCCGAACGAATCTTACGTTTTGCCATTTTGGTAGAGCGATAACAGCCGAGAGACAAATAGAAAGCTTCATTATATTCTAGCATCGTGGATTAAGAATATGAAAGATTACTTTCCTAGTATATTATATTTGCGCGTCCGTTCGTTTCTTTCAAATGTAAACGATGTAACACCGTCCGCTCTCAGTTTATTACGCGATTACCTTTGTCTCGCTTTGATAGAAACGGCCGATTGGAGGAGGTATGCAGACGCTCGTCGTTCGCGGCCCATTAATATCACTTTGGTAAGTGGAAATACAGTCGGACGAAAGGCAATCCGTTTTCATCTATTCGTCTCAGTGCGCGAAGTTAGAAGGAGGCCACAAAAGAGCGAGATGAACGAGCTTTACCACGGATACGGGCAAACTGATGCGATAATTAAGGTGGACATCCAACATTCGAAGCGGAAGGAATGATACACGAGCGAAGATGGATCAATATCGAAATGTAGGAAGAGTTAATCTTTCTAGATTGACTACTCGACAAATTTATACACGAACTTTTCAAGTTATCAAAGTTATTTTTTTAACGATATAAAATTTTGATAAAATGAAGAGTGACCGTAACACTCATACCTATTCATTTTCCATCTCGAAGGGATTAATTTATGTACGCGTTACTCGGCACCAGGTGCGGGCTTTAATTCGTCCGCCGCATCGTTTCCGGGATTCCGAATGCATCGCATTTCTACTATGCCAGTAATGGTGCACGAAATGTTAATGACCGCACCATTATCGCCATCGAACAATCTAATTAACCTTTAAAGGTCGCGCCGGACAGTTCTATACAATTTAATGCAGGATCACGACAATCGTCGATATCGTGAATTTTTTTACTCTCTCTCTCTCTATATATGCGTGTTTGTAAAATCCAGCATTTAATGATCCGACATTTTTTTCGTAAATTTTGTTCGTTTTCAAAAAACAATATCTCACGATTGTGATTGCAATTAATCGCTGCGTCGATTAGTCAGCGGCGTCGAGGGTGTGTAATCACCGGATAATTCCGCGCTATTATGAGAATACCGTAATTGCTGTCTGACGATATGGATCGAACGTTACGTCTCGGAATTAAGGTAAAGTGGAATTAATGGGTTCGAGTACTGTCACGGCGACGTACCAACCAAGCCTCGTCCTAATCCATCAGTTTATTACGCTACCGTGAGTGCGCGAAGTCGCGTCATTCCGCGGTAGCCCGAACCGTAGGAGGGAAGGAAGCTGTCGCGCATACTCTAGTTTTCCTCTGGAATTCGGCTTTGATGGCGTTGTTCGCAAGGTACGCCGAGAAGCAGAAGCACAATTTTCGCGACGAAAATCTGCAGAAATCTATCGATCCTTGTCTATAGTTGCAACGCTTTTCGTATCTCGTTGACACAACCTAATTTATTTAATAGTCTACGTTTATAGAAACTTTTACTCATTTCGTTGAATTCTGTAGAAATATGTCGTATCTCTCTTTTTATTGAACTACTGTAAACTCGCGGGCGATGCTCCGATAATTGGAGCGAAGGGGCTATCGGGACGAGAAGAAGTTTTTAATCGCGTCGTAAAGCATCAAAGACGAACAGTATCGTCGTCCGGCTGTTGGAAAAGTCGTTAACACAAATTCCCGTAATTACTCTTTTAATTATAACGTTTAGCTGGGACACTCGGCGCTTTCTCTCTTTTTCGACGAGATTTCAAGAATAAATGTAACTCACCGATCGTTTCAAATTAAAAAAGAGAGAATGAGATAAAGGGGTAACACGATAAACAATTTTTAGCAAATATAGAACACGCCTTTGAGCGCTTTTCTCGACGAAGAGATAGCAATTTTTCACGAACGGAATATAGGTCATCGTAATGCATTTTTTTGCCATATTTAGTTATATGTATATAAAAATAAGAAGAATACATATACCTGTATATATGTCTACTCCATTTACAAATGCCTAAAGCTAATTCTCCCGTTACGAATGCATTAATTTCCATTAGTCTATCACTCGGCAAATACAAACTTTGCGCTTGATTCATCTGGAATATTTACAGAAGTTCCGCGGTGTGACTCGGACATTTATAAAAATAAAGTTCGTGACAATATTACTAGTGGGACGCGTAAATGCCGCGGCGGATGGCGATGTAGTCGTACGTATTACCGCGGGGCGTCGCTTGCAAATGGAAGAATCGTTCCCCAGTGAACGGTTGTCGCGCGTTTCTTCTTTGGCCTGGCTGGGAATAATGAAGCCGAAAACGTCATGGTAAACAAAGAAAAATACATACTTTTCTATCCTTTTCTGCCCGATATAGCGACCGTGTGCACGCACGTGTTATATAACGCACATGTAGAGTATATTGTAAAAATTAATAAAATATTAGAAAAATTATAATATAATTTTTATAATCGTGGATTATATAATAATTTATAAGAGAAATCAAAGTTTCTTTATATTTAATAATATTATATATGTTTTAAATTTTATAAAAGGACATTATATACAATAATTATGTTGATACATAAAACAAATGCGTAATCATTGTATTTACAATTTTTATAATAATAAATATTCTAATGTCATTACATATTACATAAAATGTTGTAAAAAAGATATATATTTTTCATATAATTTCTACTGCAAAATTTTCTCCCTGCGTACATTGTATATGCCGCAAATGCCAAGTTTATCCATAAAAGTCAATTGCATATATGTTCTTTTCTCACGTCGTTGTCTCTCGTAAATGCTAAACAAATTGCTCTCTGGGGGAGGGGGGGAGGGAGGAGAAAGGGTCCCTACGAGACACCAACTAATACCCGGTTCGTATCGGTCATTCACGCATTCGTACACAGTCCGCATATGCGACTTTATATATAAAGGGAGCGAAAAAGGATGCGTGTTCCCGAAGGGTCGTCGTCGGGCGTCCGGTCGCTAATATCGAAGGCGGATGACTTATGGCGGGACTCTCTCCGCTTCGCGGAACCTCTTGACCGCGCGCTCTCTTACGAGGCCGTTCGTACGATAAGGGGTGAGCATCAACGCACCCACATGCGAAGGAACCTTTAGGGTCGTGACATGATGGTGCGGAGTCGTCCGTGTGATTCGAATGCGAATGCCTGAGACACAATGGAAATGTAATTCCATTCCTCGCGAAGGAGAGCTCGCAGACCTATGCCATATTGAATTCTTTCGTTGCTGCCGGTGGCCCGTTGCCTCGGAACGTTGGTACGCCGTTGTAAACGTCAACCGAATTCGCGTTAACAAAGACATCCCTTCCTTTTGAAATCTTTCCCTTTGAATTTTTGTCCGTGCTTTTGAAGGGATCTATATCGGGATTACTAGAATATCGCCTTCTTTTCTCGCGCTAATTGATCAATAGTCCGTCCTTTATAAATCGACCAAGTGTCGACATCCGTCCCTTTAATCGAAGACAAATGATTTAGTTGATAAAAAAAAAATTATTATATTTCTTTTACACATATATCGCTCTTTATATACTTTACATAATACGATATAAGAAGTTCAAATAGACTTAGGACGCTTCGAGAATATATACTCACGCTTCTCGTATGTTTCTCAAGTAATTTGTGCTTCACGAAGTACGTACTTCAGAGCCGTCTACGACGGGTCTCAAGATGTATTCTATAGGGAAATTCCTAGAACCATTTGAGCGGCCGCAGATCGCCAGGCTTTCAATGCATTATTATGATTGATTATTCTACTATTGAATTGACTGGATATGTAATGAATGTCGTGGCATCTAAATTATTCGAATTCCGTATAATTGCAAAGTATTTTCTTTCAGCGAATAAGAAAACAGATATAATTTTTTTAATAGTCTCGTAAAACGTTTTAGGGTTTCATAGTGAAATAGTTGCTTTTATGGATTACACTGCGGTGTCGTATATTAGCGCTGTGAGATCGTCAAGATATCCGTACAATGAATAACAACGGCAATATGGCGCGCGACCCTTTTCCCTATCCGTTACTGTCGACGACACGAGCCATGCTTTACGTATACCAACGTGAGGAAAGCTGAAACCCTCGGACGCAACGGCATAACTGGCTCTCGTAATGGCCTCTGATTGAAATCTCTGTGATTTCTGAGCTTCCTGCTCAGATACGACGATCGCGGCAGAAAGCAGCAAGATTGGTCGTTGATACATTCGTATTTTTTCGAAACCATCTACTTTGACTTTCACGAATATATAAAAATTGTATATGCTGTTCGGGCAGTAAAAACGATTCGCTATTTATGTGTGACGAATATGCGACGAAATAAGATTCACGGATTTACGAGAACGAAACGACTTCGAGTCGATCTATTTTCGGCGAATACGCCGATGCGAAAAGTTATTTTCCGCGTATTCTCGGATCGTTTTGTCGTTGAAAGCACGAGGTTGATGTTCCGTCAACGTCGCAAGACGCGCGATTGCGACTCGCTCGACGGAAGATTTGGCGGGTGAATATGAAACAAAGTCAGTCCACCGGGGTTCGAGACTGGCGGCGTTTGTTCGCATCAGGTCGGAATAGGAAAATGAGATTTTCTTTTCCGTTCCCGCGTCGCTCGAGCTGTCACGCAACACGGCGACAAGATTTTTCAGCAACGTTTCATTCGTTTTCTCCAGTCTGGAATACGTATCGCGCGCGCGTACGTTTCCATTTTAGGAAAGCTCGAGGAAATTCACCGCACCGTTGCCGACAAAGAGACGCTTTCCGCGCCGAATCGAGGCGGCCTCAAGTTACACCGTTGAAATTGAACTTTACCGACCCTTTAGCGCTACTGTCGTAACTATCGGAAATTGAACACGCATACCGGCAATCAGGCGCGTATACACAAGCCCACGCACACGTAGAAAATCATCGGCAACTCGCCACGCCACCCTTAACTTTCGGACCGTCGACTACCTCGCCCAGTGTCCGGAAACCCAATTCTAGAGATTGTCCAGGTTGGAGAATCGATTAATCAAAATCTCTCGATAAATCAATCGTAAGGTAAATGAAGTTTTTCGCCATCATAGAGGCCGCATCGAGAATATCGAGTCGCGGAGCTCTCTCTCTCTCTCTCTCTGTCATAAATATGATGTAACGACGATGATAAGGTAACGGGATTGTTACTTGCGTATCGGCGATTGTGAAATTGGATATCGATTATGCGGTTATTGTGTACCGAAATAATTAACGGTGTCGGAAGCAAAGTTTTGCAAGAGAAAATGGCAATTACTCGTCCTAACGCCGCCAGTCATATTTATCTCCGCAAGCCGACACTGCTCGTATTCAACGGTATTTCCGCTACGTTGCCGCAACGATGCAATTTCCTGCACTCGCTTTTTCTATGCAGACACGAGCTACACCGCTAATTTCGTGAGAGTTGAAAAACTGCGTTTCTCTCCCGTTTTTTTTTTATACACGCGCTTTAATTTTTTCTACGTTAAGTACCACGCGTCCACGGCTTGTCGCGGTGAGATAAATTTTTCAAAACTTCCCTTTTGCGCGTGAAAAATTGTCGCGATTGAAACACCGAAACAAAATTCCGTCGGGAAGGAATTAAAAACCGAAAGACCGAGGGAATGGAACATTGTTTTCGTTGTATAAGCCACGTACGTACTTGCCGTCCGTACGTAAAGCTTACTCCGGTTTGACTGTTAAATACCACAAGCTACGCGATCGATCAAGCATCGGTTAAGCAGCCCCGAGATTGTATTCGAGTTCATGAGGGATCACTAACTCAAAGGATATAACGCGGAGGGATACAGAGATTCAGTCGCTGCTTAAATGCTGTTTCGGCCGATGAGGGGCCGGGGAATCGTTGTCAGTTTCGCGATATATGCGCCCCGGCGTGAGGACGTGGCGATTTGGATCCCGGAGGGTTCTACGAGAGCGTTGGTTACACACGCTTATCGCGCAGAGACGGATGCTCCATTATGTCCACATGCTCGACATGCCAGCCGCTTCGATTGAATCGTTCGCCAGATTACCCAATGACGCATAATGCTCGGCCCGCGCTCTCTCCAAACCCTCCAAGCCGCACCCCCTGGTTTCTCTCCTCCGGTCCCTCCCTTTCCCCCGGCTCCTCCCGTCAGCTAGCTGCAGGTATGCAGCACCGCGAAGCTATTGTGGCTCTCTGAGCAATTCCAGACACGTAAAAGCAATTCCCGGAATCCCCCTCATTGTTATGCAATCACGACCAGCCGACAGCGCAAACCGAACGGGATCATAATTTCGTCCGCGGAGAGAGCGCCCGTGGCCCGCAGTAAAGGATGCGCCAAGTGCGCCCTTTCCGTGTCCCTTTGACGACGCGTCCGTAACGTATACGTTTATACCTGTCGGATCACAAGCATCGCGCTTGGCTTGGTCCCGTTCGTGAGATACCAATGCGTTCACTCTACCCCATCGGTGTTACACGAATGCAAATTAATTCGCGTGTCGCGTCGGCCCGAATGCGTGTAAATCCACCGCGTCTTTGGTGTCGTGCCGGTTAACGAGGTAACGTCGCCAGCAGGAATGCCCCCGTAGGGCGACACTGATACGACGCATCCATCTCACGTTTCTGTCGAATATTTGGTCGGGAGCGTGTAACTGTAAATCGAGTCCGCGTATGTATTTCAAACACGGAACGCTATTCTTGTTTACTATGCGCGTAACACTTTTGCCAGATGCTAATCTTCCAAACGTTATTCGGATTAATATCAATTTTCGCCATGCATACTCAACTGTTTTTTCGAAGAAGGGAAAAATAATCCTCTGAGAGGATCGCTTTTCTTCGCCGCGCGTTCATGTTCCACGAAAAATCTTCCGCGCACGTCACGTTAGAAAGAGCGACAGACACGATCTAGCCTCGAGGGGGACGAACTCTGGTGGTACCGCCGTATGCGTGTCGTCTACCTACGTATGTGTTAATGTGTATAGCTCACGCTGATCCGACATAGACGATCGTGATAGGCATAGTGTAGGCGGTTAACGCGTGTGTGCGCCGAGTCTCTGGGTGTCGGGTTTAAAGGCGACTTTCAACGGTGCGCGCCTGGTAGGTTCACACTCGAACCACATTGTTGCAGGGGAGAAGGGGAAGGAGGAGTGGGAGGAGAAACTTGCGAGCTATTTAACGCCTTGCTTAAACCGTCTCGACCCAGGACCCGCAAGAACCCGAAACTCACGCCGAACAGAACCGTCCTCTTTCAGCCTGTTCGCCTGCCGGAACAACCCGACCTTGCGCTACGGGCCGGCGAAACTTTGCGCCAACTTTGCCTGCGTATTGTTCGGGAGCGTGAAAGGAAGCCGCTCGCGCCACGCCAACTTCCTTCACTAAGCGAGGAGAAAGGACTCTCGAGCGCAGCACCGGCTCTCAGGAACGTGCTCGAGCGGCTATTTGATTTATTGGAAATTAAGTTCACATGATTCGCGGAGATCCAGGACTGATTGTATGTTTTCGGAGAAAGCTGATTCATCTTTGTTTCTCCCGTTGTAACGAGTTCAAATTGGTTTTGCGAAGAAACGATGAATTATAAAGATAGAAGAGCTTTCGAGACACCGAGTCTTTATATCGATTTGACAAACATCATCGCGCTTTTACTACCGGGACTTTCGCGCGGCTATCGACCTTCCCGGCCGGGTAAACGATCCGGTTGTGTCTTGGATATTATCGGTTATATCCGAACATATTGACCGCGACATCAATATTTCTCGAATAATTAAACACGCGTGGTGCGCATCCTCCACGTGACTATGTTTGCTCACCGCCGACTGTCACGCGAGCAAACGACTCGTACCCATCATACGTACTGCGAAGCCGCTTGAATTTTCCATAGGACGCGCGTCTTTTTCACGGGCAGTCGACGCGGATAATTTCGGTAAGGGAATTAGTTTTGTTCTTCCGCGTACCGTCCATCACAATGGGGTGCCTTACATTCGGCTACAAAATGATTTATGTATTCAGTTAACCACGCCCGAAATACAGGCGTCACGCGATATTTATAATCGACTTTACGTATGTTTGGATCGCCCCCTCGCTCACGTCGTGAGACAATGAAGCGGGCACAAAGAAAGTAAAAGTACGGAAGGGCGAATGGAATTGAGCTGAATACCTTACGATGAAATATGAGTCGGTTTATTTCGAGGTTTGCACGAGACAAGTTTTTAACGGGATTTAGGCAAAACTCGACGAGCTATAAATGTACATGTCATGCATTCACGTGCACACATATATTTTTCACATTTATTTTAATATATTCACGATTGATGGATTATTCACGGCAATTTCATAACGCAATGTATTCAAATCAAAAATAAAAATTGTATTTGCAATGAGATTTTATTTGATGGCTATTTCGAAGTTTCGTTTCCCATCGGAGCGCGGCTATTTTCGGATTTCCATTTGTCTCGCAACTCGAAACGAGATTGTATTATCTTTTAATTCCACGCTTTGGACTTTTTTTCCCCGATTGCGGTCGCGTTTGCATACTCGATATTGAATATAACAATGAGTTACCGCAGGTAGTTAATGATGGAAAATTTCAGCCATATAACGTAATTCGCGTTTAACAGTTCGTAACTGGTGGTATCCTCCATAAGTGAAGCGTGGATCGTTCGCATCGCGACATAAATAAAAATATCACCAAATTGATTACATACATATTTATTGCGCAGACTTTGTTTTCGCTTTCGTTTGTAATTGCCCCTCCGATGGGAACGAAGGTAATTATGAACATATACATAGGCGCTTGCAGGGGAGAGTTATCCATATTTGTTGCGCTATTGGGGCGTCCACGTAAATAATTAATCATACCTTAAATATAGGGTGTCCCTCGCACGATGCGTCGACTCCCTCCGCGTAAGAAACACACGAGGCCCTATTGCTAATTATCTCGGCACATGCCCGGAGCGATTCGTTGATCTCTTCTTAATGCGCCATCTCATGGCATTTCATTCATTGTAAAACCTTTATTATATTAAAAGTCTATATACTGATAATGAATAACGAGCATATTGCTATAAACGTTGGAAACGGAATGTCTAATTACAGAGAGGATTATTGATAACAATTACTCAGTAGTAGATAATAAAAATAATAAATTTAAGTGTCATTGTATGGATATAATTAATTATGTTGAGAAAAAGCGGGAAATGATAATAGAAAATTTTCCATAATTCCATCAAATACAATGAGATATCTTATGAATATAACACGCGTAGTCTATTATACATATAATTAACTATGATATTCGCATTGCTGACCCATTTACATTAATTATATTTTATATGAGCTACTGGTGAAAAACCCGGAAAACCGAGAAATATAACACGTGAATAAAAGAAGACTAAAAGCGTGTTCAGAGGATATTTTTTTTTTACACGCGGTTAAACTCGTGCAATAATTATACCTTTCTTCGAAACACAGAACAAAGGATAAAATTGACGTCAAATTATCCAAATGTGTGTTCACGTTAATTTTCACAGGATCGACAGAAACGCTGCGGCGGAAATAATAACCCGCCTTTCTTTTGATTAAAATTTTCAGTCCGTTTCGCTCTTTTAACACGTTTAAATTGTTAAAAAGCGCCTGCAGCCGGGCATGGAAATCTGCGTTTTATTCAACAATCATACGACTCACTGCGATAATATACTTGTTGCGCATATAATTAGCTTTGTTATCTTCTAGAAAGTATAAATTATCTAGTAGATAAAAGTACCAAGTGTCTGCCGTGCCGAGAATAGTTGGAAATTTCGCGTATTGCCGATCATCATTCGCGTTTCAGTAATCTTGTCTTCAGTTTAAAATATATAAAAATTTTGATTTACTGTTTTTTTTTTATATTATTTTGCTTCTAAAACTCTCCGCGTACGAAATATCATTTTCTGAGGCAAGCGAGAACATTTTGCTTTACTAGTTTATTAATGTTGTCGTCTACCAGGTGTATCGCGTATCGCGTAATATCCAATTTCTTGGATAACAGCCCTCTTTATGTTACTAAAATATGTCTGCGGTTGCCATGTGATTCGTCTGATCGTGATTAAGCGCATTACCGTGCTCGTATTATCGATTCGCTCGCTTGGTTCACGCAACGAACATTCGAAGAACGGTGCTGTCTGTGCTCGATCCTCCGAAAATATTGCAGCCGTAAGAATAACGAGCGTGTTATAGATCTCGGAAAATCAAGCTCGATCACTATCAGGGATTCGATCGTGCATTTTTGACGGAGAGAAATTTTTTTTCAAAAATTTAATCAAGGGAACGCGCGAGATGCGTGGCAAAAGTATACGATAGTAACGAGCGAGACTTTCTCGTTTCCTCTATTTCGTGTGTCACGTCACGCATGTTGCTCGTGTTATGTGCGTCTGTTGAGAAAAAAGGAAAAAAAAAATGTGCATCGCAAAAAGAGAGACGAAAAAAGCAACAGCCAGCGTCCGATATTTGCAACAGGCAACGTAAAATCGTTTGGCACCACTCGTCTCTTTTCATTATTGGTGATCGACATCGCGTCGTGTCGATGCATCCATCAATACGCGCATCCTTTCGCGACATTCTTACGCGTCACCAATGTAGGTTACTATAGCCATACTCCGTGATTTATATCGGGAGAAGGAGATAGCACAGAGATACGACGCTTGTATGCAATGCGATTGCGAGGTACAGCGTGTGTTATGACAATCTCGCATGCTTGTACGCGTGTCGCACGCCTTTGTATTGTGCCTGCACACGCGAAACTCGATCCGATACACAGGTAACAGCGCGTAGGGAACGCCGACACGCTTCTGCGACTGCAAACACGCGCACGTAAAATAGCATGTGGATAGGTCTGCGTATGTTCGCTGAACGCGCGCGTGAGCGTTCAGCGTTCTGCGCGTATTCGCCGGGGTGAATTAACGCATACGACGGCACATGTGCGGGGGCCGCGGCGGCGCCTACGTATTCCGTGCCGACGGCACCGCGATATGCATTACAGATGTAATTAAGATAACCGAGGTGAGGGCAGCTATGCACAATGCCTTGATATATGCACGGATGGATCCGCGTAAGCGCCGCCTAGAGCGTTGCGTAATCGTATCCGCTGCGTGGCGAACGTGGCTATCCGCGGGAATCTCGGATGCAACCGCGCCTCCTCCACGACGACGTTGGCCGATACGATTTTTTTTTCAAGTTATCGTTTATTTGTCGCCTCTATAACTATCCCGCGTGATAGCCGTGAGAAAAGGAGGACCGTAAGCGCTTTCATCGGACATATTTTATGATAATGATAAAAATAGAGTACACATGTTATATAGGCGAGAGGCTCGTAGGCTATAATTATACGTGTATTCTTGCGGAACAAAACGCGCTACAAAATCATAATCGCGTATAAAGCTAGAGATTGCGTCGAGAATGCGCTTCTCTTGCGTGCATTTTAATCAGATAAAGGAAATGTGATTTACGCGATGTTATAGTTTTCGCTACTTTGCACAAGAGCGTGTCGGAAGTACTATTTTAAGGCGCGATGTTCATTTATATGGAAATCTTCTCAATTTTGCATTTGCGCAAAATTTATAGTCTCTCGGATTAACCGAAGCAGACGAGTTGAATTTAATATTAAAACCCACGTTTTTCTGATATGTTAAGAATATTGCAACGGTATCAACGAAATGTAGTGACTTAACTCAGATCCGTTAAATTAATTATCGAGCTATTTCGGGTTACTAGAAACGCTATAATAATTAATATAGCCACAGGAAGAGAGTACAACCCACGTAGATTCTGTAAGTAGACGCGAATCTCAATCTGATATGATGTATAAATTACAAGTCTGCTTGCGAAGTCACACTAGATGTTGAATGAAGGTCACTTCTGGAAGCTTTTCAATTCTTAATTTCAAGACTCGAAAACGTTAAAATAATACCGACTTCCTTTTCAACGTTATTTTTTAATTCGTATTGACATTACTATTCTTAGAGTGGCAACCGGAAAATAAGTATAGAAAGATTGATGAGAAACGTAACCCCGATGTAAAAATTTATAAATCAATAATTATATATATATATATATATATATATATATATATATATATATACCATATATCGAGAGAATTTCTAGATTGTGATTTAACATTTCTAATATTAGAGAATTAGATCAATAAAGTATTGGAAGAGAAAGACGTATTGCGATACTCGTACGTTTTTCTTCAATCTTAATAAACGTTAGCTCGATAAAAATTTCTCGGTACGTTATCTCGGTTTAGTTTCACGTACCAAGCATCCGTGCGACTTGGAAGAGCCATTTCACCATTTCGCGCTTCGCCGTAATATCGTCTCCCATTATTTTTATTAGTATCATATTTTCTGGCACCTGTGAACACCTATAACCATGTGGCAGGATCGTCAGTAAATGGCATACATAGCCGTCGATAAAATAGCGTACACTATGAATAGCTGACAATAAATTACTATTACTACTTTATGTATCGTTACGAGATGCATCTCCATTGATATTATTCACTCGAATATTTTTTTTTTTTTTTTAAGTGAAGGTATGAGAAAATATTAGATGTCACATAGACTCACATTTATGGTAATAAATTACTCGACTAAAAGATATGATTTTATTTTGATCTTTGGACAAAATTCAAATTAATCGATAGGTAAAAAAAGTGATATACAAAGTTGTGTAAAAATAATTTAACGTACAACATACAATTCAATGTATTATTAGACTTTACGGAATACCGTGGACAATGAATATCATTTTGATACATTTATCGGCGCTGTATTATATACGCATCGGAATAATGATATTATCGAATTATGATTCTGGAAGCGTGGAATTTGCGGCGGCGAATCGTTACACACACGGCGATCAACTGCAATCCCAATGTGCCTGTCTCTATAGCTTTAACCCACTTAGCATAACGTGCACCTATTCCGCGCCATGTAAACGAATCATTCGCGGCGAAAGGTATAATTGTTCGGCTATTTAATCCACACACGATTCAACTATCGACACTATGTGGTCCATTTCATTAGTGGATATATCGGAAATTAAAAAGCATCCATGCAAACGCAACATTGTACATCTTCGTCTATGCCTATACAATCGTGCTCGTATGCAGCGCTTTCTGAGCCTAACACATTTCTCTATAAAAGCGATATCACGATTAACTATTTAAGTGACGAAGAGAAACTTTTTAATAGAATAGAAAGTTTGTCTGTATTTTTATCGCATACAAGACTTTTGCGTCGAATAATTTGTTTCGCATATTGTTCGATAAAGTATCTGCGACAGAGCCTCATTCATCGGTCGACCAATATTCATTCAATTGAGATGCAAGTGACTTATTCGATGTATGCAAAATAATTCGCGAAAATACCTGCGAGAAAAGACTTTGAAACAATGCCAATTTTGAAACGAGGCGTATCACGACGACAATGTTTCATTTCGGAGGAATGTGAACGAGAAAAATATGACAGGACTGTGCGAAGAATGATGCTCTTTTTCGAGATAATAATGCGTATAAGTTATTTGCAAATTTTTCAAGCCAGTATCCATAGCTTTGAAGTTGACATCGACGCTCGACATTATGTGTCTTTGTCTCTCTCTCTATCTCTTTACTAACACAATCTGCCTGACAAACGCAAATTTGAACACGACAAAACGATTATGACGCTTGTGCATAGATATTTTAAGGTATAACATGTCCCTTTTTCTAGCTTTAAGTTATAAAGTGACATTGATCATCCAGTTTAAAAGTATTGAAATATAAATCTTTCCTGCTTTATAGCTTCTTCCCTTTTGTTATATTCTCCTGTACATAACGGAGTAAAATGACATCTCCGCAGTGACTTTCATGGGTGTCATTAACTATGTTGGAAAGCTTTCCTTTATACGTATACTGCAAAGTCGTCGTCACGTTTGTGAACCGGTCTCGACTCTTTTTACAGACCGAAGAATAAGCGACGTCGTAAAAATGATGGATAGATCTAGTTTACAATAGTGGTATTATCCGCGGCAGGCCTCTTACGTCATACGCAGTCTATATCCTCAAGGATATAGTGTAATGTTTAACGTCTCTTTCTAAAAATAGATGTTTTTCGCTACATACATACGGTATGTGTAACTGCAGCTCTCATTGAAAAACACTAACGAAAAGATTGATATTTCGCTAAATTAAATTTTATAAATATTGTATCAGATATCACGTAAAAATATAATCTTCTATACACACATTCGATGACTTCTGTTGTTTGCTTAAATCTTGCGGCTTTGCAAAACATTGTGTATCTCTTATCTTGGAGAATAATGCCGCTTCTCCCCCTCCCTCCGGCCTTTCCAAAGCGCTTACTGCTTTATGCCCCGAAACCACCGCATCCCGGACATTAATATGTGCAATTATGCCGATAAAACCGAGCTTGTCCCCTAACCCAGTTCCGCGAATATCTCGGAAAATCGTTGGAATCCGCCGCCACGTGCGCAGCCGTTACAACGCGATGAGATGCAGTTGCCGTTGGTTATGCACATTCGCGGGGAGATACGTATGTACGGCGGATATTATTCCACGTTATACGTTTGTTTGTTCGATATATACACGTATACATACATATAACGCAGAGCTAACGTAGCGCTGTATTACGCTTAAATGTTATGTTAATCGTCACGCTCTAAATGCGACGCGGTATCGCGGTCCGGTTGTCAGTTATCGAAATTATACCGGAGCACCATCTCCCCGGCATAGCGGTTCGCGCTGTGACTTTTTCGCATATAAAACTATACTGAGCCGAACAGACGTATCACGCTTTAAAAAAGAAATGAGACAAAAAACATATGGATGTCTGTTTTTTTCATTCGCGGGATTCCGAGGACAGATCAGTGAACAGCTTCGACATGCGTACGAGCTTGTTTTTTACAGTGGTCAACGATGACATCATCTTTTTTTTTTTTTTTATTCGAATCGCTATATACGCGCGTTTCGCGCGTATCGCGTGTCGGATAACCGTAGACACGAAATACATGGCGTTCCCTTGCTTTTTTTTTTTTTGTTCTTTTGCACTTCATATTTTCCCTGTTCGATATTAACGCTCTCTCAACGCATAGTTTCACGGAAATCATCGCTGAAATATATCTCAGTTTTACGGTGGCCATTATTTTCTCATTTAAGCGTATTATAAAGGATTCGATAATATCGTGACGATCAATCCAACAAAGCGAGAAAGAACGGAAGCTCGGTACATTTGAATTCATAATGGAGACAATTATTTTTACATTATCTGATCCTCGGATCAATGGAAGCTCTTGGTTTGCGGACTTTAGTTCACACAGTGTAAAGGCAACAAATGTAATAATATAAATAGATGTAATGAGATGTAATAAATTTTTAATTTAGCCGTTTGAGATTCACCGCATAAAATGCTCGCGCGATTCGCATTCGATAAGTTTCATTAAAAAAATCAAACTTTTCATCGTGCGACTCCGTTGGCATTATTGTTATGGGACTCAGATTTAATCCTCGCGGGGAAATTTGAGATCCCCCCCCGATTACAGGCTCCGAAAGAATACGCCAGACAGAGCCGATTCGTGCGGGAAATAATGGACGCGAAATATCGATTCTACGGTGGAATTTCAATAATAATTTCTTCCTCGCGCATCGAGACGCGTAGCCAGCCCCGCGCGTTACTTTTGCCTCGTGAACTTTTTTTGCATTGTTTGCGATCACGCGAACGTTAATACCGTATGTCGCGATATTATTTCGGTCTACGCAGACGCTAATCCGAGGACAACGGAACGTAGCGACTGGCGACGCAGCGGAAAGAGAGAGCGAGATGTAATCAATGGATCTGCGTGAACGAGAGTATTGTGAGGGGGAGGGAGATAGCTAGAGGATGAAATTCGCATATCCGCACATCAAATATCAAACCACCTTTCCATCCACGCTACTCGATTCCCTTCAGAGTCACTCCCGAAGATTCGAGAGTTTCGATCGTATGTGACCGGAGGAGGGAAGTAATCTTTTTTTCTGTATTTTAATGCTACAGGAACATGAACGCAGCCAGCTATGTCTATATAACGTGGCGTTACAATGCCAGCTCATTTCCTCTGTTTCGTCGTCGAGTGAAGTACTGGATAAAAAAAGATCGCTCTGTGTCGCTGAAAAGAGAGAGTGCACTTACGCTAGTCTGGTCTACTTCCGTTCGTCGAATGTTTTGTAAAACAATCACGATGCTTGTTTTCATGTCAGTTAAATCTCATATTCTCTCGTTCTAAGATATATTATGGATATTTCTGAACGCGATCGCCGAGACTGACCGGTTCGTGGATAATAATATAGATCGAGCGGCATTTATCTTCATTTGGAATGAATCTGGCCGGATACGATAGCCTGTAACAATAATAAATTCTGATATCGAATACGACGTCGCGGCTTTATGACATGCGAGAGTCGATTAGATCGAGCTCGAATTTAGGCTAATTTGTTCGAACCGCTTCGATGGATTGTGCTAATTCATACAGACTAATCTGCATTTTGGGATCACGCGATGCGACGCGCGGAATTAAGATTTGACTTTTAAATGCGCGCGCGGATACAATATTCTGATTTTCCACGTAAGCCGATAGAGCGAGGACTTAAAATTTTTTCGAGTGCTATAACTGCGGATATTTAATAACAGTCTCGTCAACGATGCGCTCGTTACTTCTAATTGACACAGGAAACGAAACATGCCCATTGGTATACAAGTATACATATTACGAAGTATTTGTAGACATGTTTATGAATATACAAGGAATGTAAATAAACGGATCATTACGCGGAAAATGAATGTTCCAATTTCTCCGCGCAGCGTGAAAGATCATATTTACATTTTGCAGGCAATACCGTGTGCAAAATTTAGTATGATAATACTCGCATCGAGCTTGCACCTCGGGAGTTGCTAATATTCATATCGTCGACAGATTATTTAATGCGCTATCGCGTGACCTATATATATTATATGTCGATAAATTATATTTATATCTTTGTTTTTTTTTTTTCTCTCTAAACGTATAACGATACAAAATTTGGTGAATCCAATTTCGTATGCAATACTGCGAATATGTAGAAAATTGTAAATTTTTTTCGAATTATTACGAAATCAAAATAAAAATTATTTTTACAATTTGGAGAGTCGAAATTTAAACTCAGACATTGCATTTCAGTATCTCTGAATTTATGTATAATGCACACGACTTACGAAAAAAGTTTTAACGTATTTACATTATTTATTAACAATAAATTATATCTAGCGTACGTAACGCAGATTATTTCGATAACTACTCGCGGTTTACGATCGACTTTATGACGTATACGTATATTTATCATCTCATAAAAGCTTAATGATCTATGCTTCTAGTCCTAGCACGATCCCAAAAAGTTTTGTCTTTTTTTCGCGTCCTCCAGGACTATCGTTAAAAGCATCAGAAAGAGAGAATGTGATAAAAATATAAAAGGTAGCTTTTCATATTTTGATATAAATTCTGAAAACGAAAACTAAAAAGGTATCGTGAAGTTTATAAAGTTTATGACACAAGGATAAGTTTCATTAATCTCAAGTACTTCTCGTAAATTTAAAAAAATATATGAATATAATTGGCCTAATTTAATTCTACTAAAAACTATTCTAAAATTAACGAAATATTTGATACGCGCGAAATACACATGTATACGAGACAACACTTTATTTTTCATATTTTTATGTCTATGTCCTTCTTTCTATTCACATCCTAATTTCTGTTTAACGATATTTTGATTAATATACATCGTGTTTCTCGGTTTTTATATATTAATATTTGTCGATGAAATAAAGATCGAGATTATGTGACGCTCTCTTTCGTTTTAAAATATGGGTTTATGCGCGTGCACGCAGCAGGGATGGCAGATATATCGATGAATTAAAATAGATTTGTAAACACAAGCGCATTCGAGTTATGCTCATAATTAAACACTCGTGAGATGTAATTGCGATATATTTTCCCAAGAGATAACAATATCGATGCGATATATTAAACACGACCACATCCGCTCATTCATACATACATCACGCATGAAAGGTATTTTTTCGTTTAAATTGTATTTTCGATTTGCGTTCCGTTTGAACAGCTATGCTTTTTATAATCAATCTTTATAAATCTATTTCTATTTTATTAATATCGATTAGTCTTTTGACAATTCATCGGTCTGTTTTGTTCGCGTAAATGTATTTTACGTATGGCTCTCATAATGCAGCTTGTAAAATTCGTCGGCAGTTTATTCTGATTCGAAAATAATGTGTCGACAATGCTAATGAAACACAATATTGTATTACGCTGCGCATATTAATTAGTCTCTTACTGGAGTAGCAACCCTTGGGCCATTTATGTCTTTCGGAACGTCTCGTCATTTGATGCGTTACATTAATAAAGAACATCCTCGCGGCGTCGGAAAGTTCGGGCTTCCTCAAGTTTGATGGAACAATTCCAAGTTTTACGCGCTATAAAAGGCACATAGACGACGTCATATCACGGCGGATAGGTATCGTGCCACGATCTCGATCGCGTCGTTAGCAAGAGGATCTCGCTTACAACAAATTAGACTCAGGCGATCCGCAGGGACGCTCAGCTTCGCGTTTAATTCTAGAATTTGATCGATCCAGTCTTTTTTATAGACGCTCTCGATCAAAGATATTTTATTTTACACGAGACTAAGATATTTAAAAAAAATGTTCTAATATTATCGTCATTATGTGACATTACATTGATTTAATCACGTCTATTATACGTATAAGAAAAGATTTGGATCAAGGCGTAGTGAATGTAAAATGACAGGTTGCGAGATATGCGTTCTAACGCCTGTTTGTCTCGATTAATACCGCAGATGATGGCGAAATTAAATGTATGATAGATATATATTATATGTACATACACAACTCACATAGCCCTCGATAGGTCAAAGCACGGAAATCCTATTAGAATTGCATGCGTACTAAGCGACAGCTATGTCGCGCGTACGTGGTTATCCGTATTAATAATTTACTCGATCTATGGTTAATACCCTATATGACGTCACTTGGAAATCGATCCGATGAAACTTGCAGTACGTCGGGGAATGACGTCTGTTAGAACTTGTGGTCTACCTTAACGTTCAGCGAACATTCGCTGATATATACGCTCGATCGAAGTCGCGACTGGAAATAAAAGCTTTAACCTGGAAAATTTCGAGCAAAATGTCGAGAATGATACTCATATACCCGTCAAACTGTATTTATCGATTATATTAATGAAGCGAACCAAATAACCAGCGAGGGTACGATTAATCGTATCCGCAATCGAATTACCGATCGAATTTCGCGTCAACCTGGTCGTTCGTTGCATATCAGATGTCACGAAATTGACAGGAAAATCGGAGGCGCGTGTTAAAGTAGTACCATGCTGTCCATCATCGGAGCGTTTTCGCAATATCGAAAGCCCGACGATACCTAAATTAAACAGATGGCTGCTCTTTATTTCTAGATGTCAGATGTCATGCTAGTTATAAAATCAACGGACGGCTGTTGTATGTATATGATCGAAGGTAGTGGATTTAACTCTTTGAAATGACATTAAATCAGATTTCTATATCCTTGGTTTAACCGACCCTTTGACGTTCATTTGCCGATGTATTCATTATTTTTATATTATTAAAATCTTGTGGGAGATTCTAATAATACATTATCGATAAAATTCGTTTCTCTTTACAGTATCGTAGTATCCCTTTTCGCATATATTTTTTTCCACCTAATTGAATAGTAACAGAGAATATTATTTATTCGATATCTTTTTTTTTTGTTTATATGGGTATTTACATATAATTTACGATTTGACATTTTAGTACTACTCAAGCTTTTCGAAACAAATAATATTCAAATGAATTTTATTTCACGAATGCTAATATAATTCATGTAAAAACAGTAACGCTATATACGCACGAATAATAATTCTACAGTTTTATGCATATTATATTTAATTAAACTTTCGTCAGACTTTTTACACTACAAATAAAATATTATACAAGATTTAAAATACATAATATAAATTCATATTTTATTATATTGTATAATCCTTAATGTTTAAACGAAAACAACAGAGAGGTAGAGAGAGAGAGAGAGAGAGAGAGAGAGAGAGAGAGAGAGAGAGAGAGAGAGAGAGAGAGAGAGAGAGAAGAAACGCTGTTGCAAAAGTTTTTTTTCCTTTTACGAGATCATCGATCTGCGTAAAAGAAAATATACGATTTAGTAATCGTATTCAGAATGTACATGCGGATTATGCGCGATATGAAACGGAGATTTGTGTGTTTTATCGTATTTTATAGCTGAGAATGGTTGCGATTTACAGTGGCGTGACTGAAACGGAAAATAAACATGAAATATCGCGCTTTTTCCACGCGATACATAACGGACACCATGTGTCGCGAACGTATGACCCGTATCGTTTCCAGTCTCTCTCTCTGATGACGAACGTTTGTACGCGCGAAAGGCAGCGTGCACGAGAGACAATGAGGCTTGGGTTACAATGCTTGGCAAATAGATTGTTTGAATCGTATCGGTTTCAACGAATTGCATCGTCGAGCATTGCGAGGTCAGGAAGGTACAACGGATGGCAAAAACGTGCGGGCACCGCACGAAACAATGGAAATACGAAGACAGACTATGTATGTACACACCGGAGAAAAGGATATCTTTTTACCGCGATCAAAAGTGTATACTCGTACGATTTTACGATTCTTGTATGCCTATCGAATGTGCATCTTGTGTGTACGCTATGAAAATATCGATAAGTAAAAGAGTTTATTTAGTCAGATATCACGTCAGATAACATCGACTGTTGGCGCATGTGTGTTACATTCGATGAAATAAGTCTAACCAAGAATATAGATGGTTCGATATCGTCGATTATGCCGCTCTTATACGTGAATCGACTTATAACGTCTCGCATTACTAATCGTTACACTCATTTAACGCTCGGAATGACAGCCGTCATAATATCTCGCTTTACTCGAAGAGGGGATATACTATAATACAGTCCCAGCTGTCTGTCGGACTTAGGTCGTCGATCGATAAGACCCTGCTGCTTGCGAGATATGATCTGTGTAACATATAATACACGATAGATAATAGAATCAATCTCGAGATGTATGAAGTTACAATGGAGCATCTGAATAGAAATTTATGATAGTCTTTACGTACATGTAACAATTACATAAACAAATTAATGAAAGGCACACTCACGTGGTCACGAAACTTGAGAGTATTCTTCCATTTATTCAATTTCACTTATTAAAAAATACTTGGGAGAGATAGAGCCATAAAATCCGAAGGAAAGTGCATCAGTTGTCATTAAAAACCATCGATCTAACGGTATATCTCCTGTGGGTAACGTTCATCCCTTTGTTCGAAGGTTCTCGGGATAAGCCATCGGAGCCAGGTTCAAAGAAAACATATTTTCCAGGGGCGCCTCGGGCGAAAAATTAATATTCTTTCCCGTGTCGTGCTCCCCTCAACGGAACGATTCATCTGACGTCAAAGCGAACGAGAGAACGACCATCGGCGCGGTCGAAAGTGTTTCCCAAACTGTCAACCAATTAATCTTATTAATTTGTCCCCGCGCCTACGTCGCGCCCACGCTTCCGCGGTCGGCGGTGATTTATGAGACGTTTAATTAAACGTTTCGTAAAGACACTCTCTCGACCGGCGCATAAACGACCGATTCATATTCGTCGATTTATGCTAATGCGCCGCTAAAGGAAGTCCTCGCTCGCAAAGAAGAAAGAAAGAGGAGAAATGAGAGGGTGGGGGCGTCTCTCTTGGCATAACTTCCAACGGAATTTGCGTGCTCGAGAGGGCTGCGTCCCTTGTTCTTAAACAGGATCGCTGATGTTGCGACCTGAATGCGAGACTCGGCGACGCCGCCCTAACTCTCGAAGTTTTGACCGCGCGATTTTCCAGCTCGGTTCTTTGGGAAATTGCGGGCGTGTAATTTTCACACGCGCAAATTTATATATCGGCTTTGCCGGGAAGGCTTGAGAAATGTTTCGGCGCAGTCTCTTTATCCATTGTCAGAAAAAAAGATAATTATATGTATTGAATTAGTGGCGGTATTAGTTAGATAGATACCGACCTAATTACTCGAAACTGCGTGTGCATCTTCACATACGATGTTGGCAAAATGCGCCAAACTGCTGGCAGCATCAACGTTCATAACTGCAGCGGATAATTACGCGGCTCTTGGCAAGCCGTACTCTGTTTGCAAATCGATACGATTTCTTGCGGTAATCGATCAGTTCAATCGATGGCCACCATCAATTCTAAAGGTTGCCGTAGCTCGCAGCGATAAGGATCGCGTTAATTTATGATTTATGAAAATTGCACAGTTATAGCAAATAGATTGCCATTCGTATAACGAGGTTCTTCGATATAATCAACCGGCAATAGTGTTAAATTATTGTCAAACGGAGACATAATTCTTTGATTAAGTATTTCTTTTTTTTTTTTTTTTTTTTTTTTTTTTTTTGAGAGAGAGGAGAACAGCGATATCATTTTTTTTATATCGGAGAATGTCGCTCTCTATTCGTTTTGTCGACCATGCTGCAGGCGGTATGTCATATTTACGCTACCTTCGATCGTCGGAGAGTTGCGTCACTTTTTTCAAGTTTATACACGAAGCAGTAGAATATACACGTGTGAAAAAAAAACCTGCGACGCGTTGAAATTACAGAGTCCGTGTAAACGGCCGTGTCGCCATCGTTTCTCGCGTTCGGCGCCGTTGGAAATTACGGTCGTGTCACTATGGAATTTGCATCTGGACGATATTGGACATTTCGACGTTGGCGTTGGGTATAGAAAAAAAATTTCCGCGCCCCATCAGCGCCGATCGGTCCCGTTGTTTACATTCATCGTGGTAAAATATTTTTGCGATACTGCGATTGAAACGGCGCGTAACGAGAGAGAAACGCAAATCCGACAATAGCGCGGCTAAAACGCGCGAGCGAATCACGCGGGCCGATGAGAGCCCGTTGCATTTTTCGCTTAAATTATCCCTAAACAAGAGTACTTTATTATGATGCAATCCGCGGCTCTTCCGAAATCTGTGAGCGCGTTTCGCAATTATGCGCGTGCGTGTCATATATATGAATCCGCGATTTTCACAGAATAGATCCGATTATATCGGATTTCGTTAGAGTCGGATCGATAGAATAAAAGCGAACCATTTTTATTCGCGATACCGCGTGTCTCTATACATGACGATTGCAAAACATGCAGTTTTATTTACACGCGCGAAATGAACTTTGTCGTTCGAAAGCATTCTCCATTCGCATAACGATGTCTCTAATAGCGATGTATCTCGCATACGTGTACGTATTATGCTTGGCTACAGATAAGGTTACAACGTGATAAGCGATAGAAAGGCGGGGTTGGATGATGTTTCTCGCGTGCTGGCTTTCCGATAAAACTTGCGATGCCGCCATCCTGTCGGCCATCCAGTAGACGAGTCGTCCGTAATGTTGCGTGATCTGTGGCTTCCTCCTTGGATCGAGCTCTTACGCGCGCGCGAGAGAGAGAGAAGTTCCCTTATTAAAGTTTCTTTATCAACTTAAGGCAGTTCATCGTGACGCGCGATTCAATCATCTCGTCATGAAACGTCGTAGGGAAAACGGAAATATCGCGAGAGCAATCCTGATCTCTATAAAGTTTTTCGAAAGTTTTATTCAATCATCATATGGATGATATGTGACAAATAAATAAAACGTTTAAATGATCTTTACTTCAACCAAAGTTAAACAAATTTTCTTTGCACGCTAGTAACGTTTTGCAGTTAATTTTCAATTATACCGTTACAGCGAATTTTATCTTTCTTTGCACGCTAGTAACGTTTTGCAGTTAATTTTCAAGTAGATCGTTACCGCGAATTTTATTATACATACGGCGCGTTTCATTATTTGCTCGCCCTTAAACGAACTCGTTTCGAGAGATACGCGAACGAACACATTCTCTATAATATTTCGATTTATTATATTTGATCGTTATACGGCAAATCGCGTAAGCCGCGCGCGGTTTCATTATACGCTCTCAAATATACTGCCGCGCACGATCCGCTCGTTTCCGACGTCGGTCGAGTCCCGCTCCATAGAATTAAAGCAAATTGGCGTTAATTCACATAATGTTTAACATCGAAGTCGCATACGTTGATATCGACATTTTCCTTTATACCACGGCACCTTTGATGTTCTATCACGTGAGACGAGGTTATTTAGGGAAAGAAGCACGTGGGCGATACAATGTCTGGGTGTATATACGCAATCCAGCCCCTTTATTTAAACCCGTGAAAATTAGGGCAACGACCGAGATAAGGGTGACACCACGCAAACAACCGTGTCGCGGCGCGCATTTGACCCTTGTCAACGCGCAACGTAATAGTTTCATATATATAACCAGGCACGAAAATATGAGAATACGCTCACGCTACGGTCTTGCGGCTCTCCAGCAAGTTTCTCGATTGGCAATTTTGCGTTTATCATGAATGCAGTTTTCATTGTTGATACAGTATATATAATATTTGCCCTTTGCGTGAATCTTTTTCTTCGTTTTTCACACTTCTTCGCGGCTTGTCAAGTTTTTATCGCTAATGTAGAAAGAAACGATTGAATATGCATTAATCGTAAGCGTAATCCTAATTCTTATTAAGCTCGTACCAGCACGTGGCGGGTATTGTTGCGAGCAGAATCGTGTAAGTTTTACACGATACGATTCGCGAAGGTTATTGCTAGCCTCGTCGACCTACATTTAAAAAGAAACCGTTAGCTAATCGTTCTCCGATTGCGATTCTAGCCGGTAATACGTTCCTAATAGGCACGTGCGTCCGTAAATCGATAAATAATTTCTACCGCGGCAAATGCCGGCGGAGCCTCCTTTTACTCGCAACATGGTATAAATCGCAGCATGGATTTATTTATCATCGCTTCGCGTTATACTCCGGTATTGTTGTTCTCTACGATTTTCAATGCGCATCGCTATCGTTAGAATTGAATCTCGTGTTATTCGACACGTAAGAAAACCTCTCGATCTTCTATTATGCAACGTTGCTCCGACAGATCTGTGGGTTGAGGCCGTTTTCTTTGCGACTGCAAGATTAATGCAGAGTAATTCCTACAATTCGTAAGTTATGTAAAGCGCGATGTTCCTTTTTTAACATACCCGACAAATGCCGAGCATAGCTAAACGCACGCGCGCGTGCCTAAACGACGAATACGAGGTACTTATGTCACCATCCAGAGCGAGGTCTATTTCGTTGCGTTTTTTTTGTCCTGCTGCGTGGAAGATAGACGACGAGGGGTGATTTGTCGAGGGAGTAGTGGCACCATAAGGGACGACTACACACTCGAAAGCGAGCTTCGTGCCGAGGGATGATGCGCGCTTTCGGGCTTGCGTGCCCCGGCACGTGTCGAGTCCGATTTTCCGTTTGCCAGAATATTAGATCGAAGATCTTTCTTTCTTTCGTAGAATCGATGCGTGCTGTTACACGAGCTTGCGATACGGGCATCACTTTTAAACCGATGTATCCGAGTAGTCGATTTGAGCGCACTATATTTTCGCGGAATACATACTAGGATATACGAGATGAATATCATGTACCGGATAGATAGCAACAGTAATTTCGCCGATTTTCTCTCTTTCGCCTGTCCACGAGTCAACGAGCATTCTGCACGCGCCATTTACCTCAGCCAATTAATCCCTCCAGGTACACTCTTTGACGATTAATTATGTTTAACGCTCGCATGGCTAACTAAATCCATTCGCGCCCCCGTGCACGCTGTTTATTCGGTCGATACGAACGCGGGACCGCGATATACAAGAGCGCTGCAGCAGCGTTGCGTATCGCAGATTATCGCTATCTGCGCGAGAACGAAACGTCAGCAGCATCGTCAACGTCAGCGACGGCATCGTTGACGACCGGCGGCGTCGCCGATTCTCTTCGCCGGTAAGCTTCACCCGGCTCCGGCCGATAAAAACCGAAAGTCGTAAGCGCGTCGTAAACACGCCGCGACGTTCCTGCGTTCCGTACTTTAATCGCTATCTCTCTTTTTAATTAAAATTAATGCGGCATTATTCGCGCCTCTCCAAGTCCCTCTCGTTTCGAGATCGTTCTCTCTCTCTCTCTCTCTCTCTCTCTCTCTCTCTCTTTTTTCGCCAGAATCCGCGCCGAGGTATGTCTCGGTATTGGTGCGACTCGAGATGTAAAATGCGTTTATATTGTGTGTGCCGACAGGGAAAGGGAGAGAATGGCCGATTCCTTTTTTTTTTTATCGCGAAGCGTCGGAACAGGCAACGCGATAATTGAACTTTCGATTTAATTTTAGATTTCGTACTCTTTCGTGATTGTCGCGTAGTCATGCGAGCGAGCGCGAAATTGAAAGAGCCGACAATAATCGTTGAAAATACTTTGCAACACTTGGCGAAACGGTATCTCTTTTAATTCAACTACGTGCTACGAGACTTGACTCTACGCGCATCGCGGGCCATTAAGAAATGTTGATAGAGGATTAACGCGCGTTACACGTACACGCTGCACACGCGAATACATACGAATATTACTATCGCTTTTGGGAATTCCAGTAAGCGCGTTAACGGACCGAATTTATGCATCTTGAGTAGTCGACGCGCCATTGTCGCGTAACTAATGGAAATTTAAGTCCGCCGCCTGAATTCAACGGCGGCTCCTCACTGGCATGCGTGTCACGTATCACTTTCCAGCGAACCCTATGTAAACGCGCCTGTTTACGATATTATACCCTAATGCAAACGAAAGCCTTTATCCACGTCCCCGTTAACGGGGTCTCTCCTTACATCGAGTATATTATAGTGATTAGTAAATATTTTTCTCTTTTCTTTATTTTAGGTAAGCCCTCAAACCCAGATGATCTCCAGTTCATATGCGGTCATGTCGTACGTGTAATGCATACGTGTGCTTAATTATTAATCGATAGTAAACACAATTGACAATTAATTTTGCTCAATTATTAAATTAATGTTTTTCATTTATATCAAGACAAACATGTGATCTCGAATTAGACTGTAATTTCGCCGGTAATTTTAAAGTTGCATCTCTCTCTCTTCAATCATTGTTTTTTATCTATATACAACTCGTTATAAGTGTGTTATATTCATTCGCGGACTTTATTAGATACTAGAATACATCGCATCTCATTATTCTTGTATACGTGTTTTATTTCACGTTTCTCATTGTCACCTTGAGACCATGAAGATGAAGCGACTGATGCGATAAAGGAACGCGTGACAACGCATTTACGCGTGAAAATGATACACGTCATCGTGTTGCGAGTATCAAGACGCGTCGCCAAAAATATATCAACGATATATTCTCGATATAATAAACGTATAGGACGTTGCGTGCTTTTTTTGGCCGCGTGCTTGCAAAAGGAGGCACGGCCGACAAATACAGATAGCAGGTGCATTAGTTCGAATCGTACATACGAGTCCCCAAGAGAAATCATAAGACCTTTACCCTCGCCCTTTATAATGTCGCGGTGTTGTGCGCGAGGGTGAGTGGCTCTAATAAATCCTAATACAAAATCGCCCACTTCTCCTATTACTCATATCCTTCGTATCCTAGGCGCGGTGAGCCGCCTTTGTTTTTGAAATCCTAACCGGGGTTACGTTTCATTAAACGTAGCCCCGATTTCTTTTCCCCGCGCGCGTGGTAATCCCTGGCAACATTTAGATAATCGTTTTACGGCGACCATGGCCGGATATCGATCGCCACGTCATCGTTTTGTTACATAATGGTATAGCATCGTTACTTTAAATTAATCATACGCATTAATTTAATCGATCGACTTTTATTACGAAAACTTGTTTAAGTCAGTGACGTTTCTCGACACTTCGATTTTTACGCGCGCATATTCTCAGGTAATAGATCTCGAAAATAATTACGCTCGGATTATCGACACTGTGTTACGTGCGTCATATATCTGGAATAAATTATTTCGCGGCGCGCGTATTATCGGGTAAACGTACCGCGGTTCCTGTAGCTTCGCATCGATAACGAGCCAATTAGTTTCTTGTCACTATTTGACGATATAACGCGCAATGCAATTTGCAAATCGCATCAGTTAAAAGGCATTTGTGTAAATGTAGTAGTTTTAACGTAATGATAGCGTTCGACTTGCATTCTATTCCTTCGCTGCGATGAAAGGAGAAACGTGAAACGGTTCGGTGAATTCATTCTCTAATTAACAACATGTGTGTTATATTTCGTTCGTTGTTACAATCGGCGTTTAATTACGGTATGATGCATCGAGAATCATGCGCTGTTTCTTTTTTCCATTTAATTATACCAATGGTGGTCGAATGAGATAATTGGACGAGGGGACGGGCCGGGATCCGGGATTCTTCGTCCCTTCCTACGCCGCCGATTTTCAGCGGCGGCGGTAAATCGCGACGATCGTACCTTTCGTATCCCGCGTCTAACGGCCGTGATTCGCGATCCTCGGTCGTTCCGTGAGCTGGCGTGATCGGCGACAATTACGCGGCATCGTTCCTTTATAATACGCGACCCTTTTCCCTCCGTCCAATTATTTTCGTTCCTCGCCGAAATGAACTTTAAATCGCGGGCCGGTTTCGGCAGACACGGGCTGCCGCCGCCGCCGCCGCCGCGCCAACACTCATCGCGTCTCCCTCGTTTTCTTCCAAGTCGGACTATTATTTACGGCTATGGCCCGGCTACCGGCTACGGTTCGTGGTTTATCGTCTATATCGGCCGGCAGCCTCGTTTCGCACGCCATTCGTTAAACCCGACGGGAACAGGTAGCGCGCGGCCATTATTGGCTTCGCCTGGTGTTGTTCGACTTAACGCGTTGTGCATCGGGATGGCGATAAAACCACTCTCAATCGCGGCGACGTGTTTGGATTGTAATCGAACGTTTGTTGCGAAACGTTGGAAAATGTATTGCATAGTAGACGGCAAATGCGAGTTTTGCTCAAACACATTACCCGTTTACGATATAGTTTAGATTAAACGGCGGGAAAAAGGACTGAACACTTGTTTGTTTATACGACGATGCGCAGAGGGACAGTATAACTGCTCCGTAAAATACTTTAATAAGAAATTTAATCTTTGCAGATAACGCGCTTTCGACGTTTTCAATATATTTCGTGAATAAACGATGGCACGATTCGTGTCATGAAATTATACATTTTCGTAATGCAAACAAGCAATATCGAGCCTCGTTACCGGGCCACGATCTTTCCATCCCCCCCCCCCACTTTTGCGTTTTCTCGTTTATCCGTCGAGTCTCCGAGCCACGACGACAATTTACATAGTCACCGGCGGCGTCGTTTTATATTCCCCCTTTCACTTGGCCGGGGGGGGCATATTTCGGACGGCGAAATTTTACGGACGAATATCCGCGCGCAAAAAATATCCTCGTGCAAGAACGACGCGGTCGTTCTCGCATCCGTTCGTGACCAACCCTCGCAAAGTACGCACGCGCGTAGTTAACGTCGAAAAATTTACACGTCCCGTGGCCAATTTTAGCCAGCGCGTCCAGTCAGGTATCAGTTCCCGACTTGCGTAACCGGTCCCGCTATAGGCGGACTGGTCGTGGGCGGCTATTTGCATACGAGGACGGAGGCGGCGCGGTGGAAGGCGACGCAGGGCTTTAATGCCCTGCATCATACATATTCAAGGCTCCGGCGTGGTACAGCTGTACGCGGAAGCTAAATCCCAACGTACGTCTCCGGATGGTTCCCGTCTTCCCTTTCTCTCTTGTTCTCCCTGTCTTCGTATCTGCATCGAGAATGTTTTCTCCTTCCTTCGTCCCCTCGGCTTCGTCGCACGGTCCTCTCTTATTGAAAATCAAAATTCAGGGGAATTAATCGGAGAGGGGATCCGAAGGGATCGCGGTTGCTCTCGGCACGTGTGTATTAAATCCACGCGCACGTGCACGCTCGAAAGTATAATTACCAGAACACGTAACGTGACTCTGGCGTCTCAAGTCGCAGGAACGATTAAACTTCGCAGACCTGCCGGCGGCGCGATAGTTGGAACTTTCGGGCGTGCGTTCCTGAGAAACCGCGTTCACCCGATCGCGTTTTCGGTCACAATCGATAACATTGTTAACACGTTGCTGGGAATAAAGATTATAGCGTCTCGCTGACTTCCGGCGATGACAAATCGTACGGATTTAACTGTTGGTATTTACCTCGGGAATTAACGCGTTTGCAGAAAATATTCTCTCGTCGTTTTTTTGCAGATGAATGTTACGACATATATGGCAAGAGAAAGAAAGAGAGACAGAGGCGATATCAATTTTTATCTACGCGCCGCTTTTAGCGTGAGAAATATTAACGTAATCTTTAATGTATTATTTTTAAAAAGAGAAAAAGCACAAGAGTTTTTCGTTGTAACAATTGAAAATTTGGAATTAATGCTAATTGATATTTATTATACATTCTTGCAAATGCAGAGCGCAGAGATAGAGACGTTATCCGTGTCCGTAGAAGGCAACACGAACGACAAATCTCGCGGTCGAACCTTCGAACTGTTCGTGCATGAAAACAGGTTTGTCCAAGCTGGTGTTTGTTCTCACGGACGCGCGCGCACACATCTTTACGTTACATCCCAACGCGGAATAGAGAGTCGGGACATTGCACGGCGCAAGAACACCCGGACTCACCCTCCCCTCTGTTCCGTTTGTGAGAGCCAAACGTAGTGGAGGTCTCCGCGAAACAGGCGGCCCGTGAACGAACTGCAAGGGTGTAAATCTAAAAGTTGGCTAAACTGTCTGCTCTCTTGGACCGAAGCAGCCAGCTTTTGCTCCCTTGCCTCCGTTCTATTCAATGCCGTTTACCCCCGGAGGCGTCGCGTCGAAACGATGTTCTTCGATGTTGTCGCGGATGGAGGGGGGGAGTGACGGAGGTGCGCGAAAGAGATCGAGAAAAGGAGGAATTGAGGAGAGAAGGACGGTAGCGCGGGCGAAACGGGACAGGGAAATTGGAAATTTTTATTACCGCTTCGTTTCCATTTTACGCCGAATCATACCACGGCCGGTTCCATTCTTAACGCTCTCTTAATGCGATTCACCACCGTTACAGTCGTCGATATATTTAAAACGGCAGCAGGTGATAAAGTAACCACGAATCAAGTGGGAGCGAATCTTGACGAAATTGTGAAGAATTGAGAATAAAATTGAGGCAGACTTGTCAGACTATTTCATCACTCTTTTGAAGATGTTAAATACGCGATGAGAGGTAAAACGGGTCAGTAAATATCCTCCAGAGGAGGCTTTTACTATAATTTAATTAATTTTCGGTTTGCGCGAACAGTTAAGCGATAAATTCTCACGCGCTACGCCGGGAACCAATAATCGCGATAGAGAACGAATCCAGTGACAAATGCCCAATGTTTGGAAGCGTCGCGTCGCCGTCGTTTGATGATGGATGCTGTGCCGGATCAAAGCGCCTTTCGCCGTCTCGTGTCGGTTACTATCGCTCCCTTTAATTTAACGACGGAAGTCTAATGTACTTATCACCCTCGCTGAATAAGCGCGGCGAACGCGCTCCTCAACGTCAAAGAAACGTAAGCGGCTTATTTATTTCGACGTTTGATAAATACCGGCAATTAAGCTTAGAGTACGCCGGAGATGCGCGGTGGAACGGGGGGTAAGATGGAGTAGAGGATGAGCAAGAAAGCAAAGAAACGTCAAAGAGTGTCTATACTCGCGCCGAACGTTCGCGGGACACTCGAAAGCGAGAAGGAGCGACGAGGAGAAAATCGTAGAAAGGAGGCGAGGGAACCGGCGGACGCGAGAGGAGGCAACATAAACGCGGCCCTCTTATCTGCGAGTTCCAATATACCGAGAGAGCAACCCCAGTTTCCCGGTTCGGCGAAGGCCTCGGCGTTTCCGCCGTCTTAATGCAATAAATGATCTCATTCCAGTGATAACTGTCTTGATATATTGCGCGCGCGCGCGGGGGTCCGATTTTCTCGATTGTAAGTCGAGAGTGTATCTACGATGAAGAGGATAGGAGGAAGAGAGGTACAGATGAAGAAAGTTTCTCTTCATCTTCCGAACAACACTCGAGATTGTTCCGACTTGACCGATAAGACCTTGTCGCGCAGCCACACTTTTCGTTATTCACGCGTTATTCCTTGTCTTATAGCATGCTAAAAATATCATCGATCTTCACGATTCAGTTCAAGTTGTTACGGAAACTTATCGTGTATCCTTCTCTTTATTTCTCGCCGCTCTCTCTCTCTCTCTCTTCCTGCTTATATACTAACGGGTTCTTTTACACGAAAAGTACCGGCATAACTGCTGTTCGCACCCTCCCGAACGTATTTCACGATGATGGCCATGTACTCACTGACGTCGGATTTTCCTACTCTCCCATCGACCTTTGTCTCTCATTGGATTTTGCACCCGTTTACGGGGAGGGGAAACCTGCTGCTCCGCGTCCAAGTTCGCGTCGAAATCAGCGGACCGGTCGAGCCGTGCAGGACCGTATATCAGATGGAGAACGTGGGTAGAGGTGGGTAGATGCGCCGGTCTGGGACGAGGTTTAACGGCTCCCTCTTGGGCTGCCAGTTACCACGGTCCGATGCCTACCCTCTCGACCTGTCCGTCCCGGAATAAAGATGGCCGAGGGGGTTGCAGCAGAGCATCCGCGGAGTTATTCTCGTGGGGCTCCAAAAGGGTATGTATACACTGGTAACGCGCGCGCACAGAGACAAGCAGGATCTGTAAGGGTGTGTGTTGTACCCGCCTCCTCCATCGTCGGACTCGATGAGATGTAAATCGCGCGGTGGAAGAAAATAATTTCATACGATCTCTAAGATATGGACGAAACGTGTTCGTAATCTATTTTTTTCTTATGTGCGCGCTCTCTGTTCGTTCTCGCACGAAATTGCGATCGGAAAATTCATTAATGAACGGCTGATTTTCTTTTCTATCATTTTTACGCTATTGTTAGTTTTATATCGTATAATGTGCATGTATCCTGGTGTGTGTATGTGTAGAAATATTTGTAATGCGCGAAGAAAATTTACAGTAGAAATTTTACATGGAAAAAAAATACATTCTTTTTTACAATATTTATTATAAAGTTGAAATTTATACAACAACATTTGGACATTCGTTATTATAAAAATTATGAATTTGATTTATTTTTTGTTAACAATTATGCATTTATTCGTGCGTCAAAGAATATTTTAATAATTACAAAACCCTTTTTTGAAAAATGTAATGCGTATACACGATTGTAATTTTTATTATAATATTTCCTCGGTGTTTTTATTAATTTATATATTACAATTGAGTTTAACGTATGAAAATTGATTTTGGTTTATTGCAAGTGCACATCTCGTTAGAGTCCCGATACTTTCGCGCATGTTGGAGTGGAGATATTAATTTCGTTATTATTCGTTGATCATAATTATTATTGTTCCGTCGCGTCGAGAACGCGATACTTACTCTAGTTAATGTCAGATTTATCGCGCGGAATTAGCGTGCCCCGTCAGCTATAATCCATCAAGCTGACTCGCGCGCAGACCTCACTAACGCAATGCCAATCTCGTGTGACACACACTTCTTTTACATCTCAATAACATATTATTGAATAATAGATAGATATACATTATTTTTATAAAAATAGCACGAATGATTATAGTGACGTCACGATGGCGCTTAACTATGAAATCAATTTTTCGATAGGCGCAATCGTGAATACTTCATCTTTATTCGATAACACGCTTGGGAAAACTGCTTAAAATTTAACGTCATACTTTCCTGCATACTTGCTCGCAATAAATCAAGATAATTATTTAATAATAAATCCTTAACGATCTCCGTTATTATTATATCATATTCTCGCGAATCACTGTATTCCCGTAGTTTACGATACATTCATCATAAGAATTGCACGTCACGTGATATAATTAATCAAGCGATATAATTAATCATTATTCTGCAAATTATGGCGCAAAGAGAAAAAAATCTTATTTATTTATTTTTTTCTCTTTAACCATTAATTGAAGCAAAATAAAATGCATTATTCCGCGTGCGTTATTAGCATCAATAATTTCAGAGACGCGCATCATACACGAATCGAGCGAGTTGAGTGGATGATCGATGATCTTTCGACAGGACGGCGCGACGGGCCGATAGGAAATTTCGAGGCCAAACTAGATAACGGGTAATCTCGTGATATATATCGGTTAGCGATATTAAAAGCCGAAAAAGGCATGCATATTCAGGGCGCCGCTTACGTATTATCAGATTGGTGCTGGTAGGCGCCGGCGGGGAATCTTGACGCGCGATGTAAATCTGTCAGAGCTTGATGGATCACTGGTCGGTGCTGGAAAAGAGGTTACATGGCGACCGAACCTTTTCCACCGTCTTCCGATTCATTGGCGAGCGGGACTGATTTGAATTTAATAGGGGGTTAAATTACTGTTTATTCGTTTCACATTCGCAAGACGACGGCAAAGGACGCGCGTTGCAAAAAATCGTCGGGCAATCTCGCGCGCGATCGCGTTAAAAGCAACAGGGTTTATGATTATGTAACAAGTTAGGCTTTCAGGTTTTGCTGTTCAGTTGGATACTTTTCTAGAACGGAACAATCGCTTCGCGTTCGTATTTCACTTGGTCATCGATACAGGAAAAGACTTGGATACCGTGGAAGGTCGCAGTTACCAAACATCAAGTTTCGAAAAATTTCCTGCTCTTCATCTCCCGCAGAACACGCAATAAGCTTTTTTTTGCGAAGCTATATGGTAACTTTCGACTCCTGGCACGATCTAAACAAGGATAAAATAGTTCGAGTCGGAAGCAGAATCGGAGCTATTGTACGGTTACAAATTCCGACAAGAATTACGGAGCCCGTTACGAATCGCATGGGTCGAATTGTTACGCATAGTTTTTTTCCTTACAATATGGAAAATCGTTACGCTTTTTGCGATATATATTTTCCTGCAAATCTTTTTTGCATAATTTTTATTGAGGTAAATATCGCAAATCGTATAATTTTATTTTCAATCGTGTAAGTAGTGATTTGCCGAGTTATGTCCGACAATTTTCAATATCCTTTTGTATAAATATCTCGTTGGTTCTTTTTTTTCCAATTTCCATCACGTTTACACGTAACTTTCAAAAACTTCGACTTGAACTAGAGAGTTCAAACGAATAAAGGGGCGAGGAAACAGAAGCGAAAGCGGGACGCAAAATATTAGCATGCACTTTCGGTCGCGCGCTTTATATCTCAGGCAACGATGTTGCACAGCAACGGGACTCCGTGCCTATTTCCGCTCTAGACTCGTGCTGAAATATATAGCTCGATACGCCGCTCGACTGCATCCGCAATCGCGGCAATCCACGACGGACTGAAAAGCAAATAAATAGAGGCGGATAGAAATGGAGCGAGAGATGCGACCGGTCGCTCGTCGATTCGCAAAGCGCCGGGGCTAAATCCCAAATCGTTTCCGTGAATTATTCTCGGCATTACGAAAAGTAGAACGGCATACTTTAACCCGCACACGGCCCTGTACTTAATTAATCGTCCGCCCATCGTCGTCTGCCCTTCTTTTTCCCACATAGATTTATTAGCGTCTCCAGACGGCGAATATTCGGGATCGTTCCCGAGATTCGCCTTCGAACAAGGCGCCATTTATTTTTCGATATTCCGCTACAAGAGGAACACGCTCTTGCGATTTATGCAAATCGATATTGTCGACGTAACTAACGCGTACGCGGCGCGCTCGCGAATATCGATACGCGAACCGTGGCCTTTCGAGGAACATCCCTCGATTTACATCGGATATGAATCGTGATCTGTTTAAGTTATATCGAGCTCTTTGCCTAAAGATAGATAACGTTGTCTTTTAAATATTTTTACGAAAGCTAAAAGTTAATATAATAATATATAGTTTATTTCGTTCTGGAAATATAATCCTTTCTTAAAAATATAAATTCAATACATAAAACATAAAGAGTACGGAAAATTAATGTAACAATGAATAATAAAAAGATAACATAGAGTATGTTAAGTTAATAATGCAAAAGGATACATAATTAAATGAAGCGAGAATATATATAACAAGGAAATAATACGAATAAAGGAGAAAGCATAGAGTACGAAGTATAGACTACAATAAAAGTTGACTGTTAAGTTAAGTTTAAAGTAAAAGTTTCAAGGATTATATAGCGCTGTAAAAATCCAGCGTGTTGAAAAAATATGCATTACGTATACATAAACAATGATAAAAATTTGCGGAAAATGAAAGTGAAAGAGAGTTATTTTAGTAAAGCAGTGACATTTTCTGCAAAAATCCAGGGACGAGGTCAATTCTGAGTCAGAAGCGCCCCAAGGGGTAAATCGGTTTCCACCATATTTACGGCGGTGTTTTTCAACGCGTTTCGCTTTAATGGGGGTTATCCGGCTACGCTGTATAGAGCCTTCAATCTGAAGAATGAGAAGCTCTCAAAAGAATAATGGTTCTTTCTCGCGAGCGAGTCCGTTCTCGTTGTCCGTTGTGTAACGTATGCGCTTTTCTTTCCTGCAATTTTATTTTTGCTACCTGACAATTCTCGCACTCACTGTTAGAAATAATACTCACTGTTAGATATATATATAGCATACAAAGAATACAGCAAAATAACGTAATAATGAATAATAAGAAGATAGCATGGAATAAAATTAATATAAATGATATAAAATTCATAAGAAATAATTAGCGAGACGAGAGCAAGAATATATTACGAAACAAAAAAGCAATACGAAAAAAGGAGAGTGCATGAGAAATAATACATCGTTAGAAAGGTCGGATTATTTACACCGACTTACATAATTGACGCTCATATAACGGATATAGGATTCGGAAACTAATAAACATATAGACTTTGCGACGCGCGTAAATCAACACATGAATTTTTATATAAATAACTTTTAACTTTCAAAAGTATCGCTCTTCGAAACGATATCTGTATTTCGCGAATGGAACATGGAAAAATGAGAGAGAGACGGTCGATCGGCGAGAGCGAGACGGGGAGAATTTCATATCGAGCGATTCGCGCGACTCGTACGTGAATTTGTCCATGGTTTGCGGGATGCGAGCCCCGAGTTGGCAATGAGACGAGCCCGCATATACACGCGCATTCATCATATGTTCCGGACAGCCGTGGCTAAGGCCGGCAATTTATGCGCGTTTTGATATTCTCGTCCGCGCTTTTTTTCGGTCTCGTATCGCGAATACATTACACGCGGGTGGTGGCGTCAGCAACGTCGCGCAGATAACTTGCAGCGCGGCGACAACGAGCTTGCACGGGGCAACAGCAACGGTTTTTACTACTCTAATAAATTTGAATCTGTAATCCTATAAAAATGCATTGGGATCCACGAGGAATGCCGGCGCGGCGTGCATATTCTCTCGTGTACACGACATATCTGCACGTCGTGGCGAGCAAACGGAAAGTGGAGCGAGGAGAAGGGACGGCACCCGAATCAGTTCTCTTAAGGAAATAAAATTGACCGAGGTGATGCATACCGAATTTTCTTGGATTGTGTCTTGTCTTCCGTGGATCTACGCGTCGTCGTATTTTCCTCGCGAAACGGAAATGGCAAAAGGTGCGGGAAAAAGCAGCGTACCGAAAAGCACTACGAATATCGCGAATTTTCTGAGAAAGCGAGAGAGCAACCGGTGGATTTTTATTTCAATTCACAACGCGATATATCATTCGAAAAGCTTGGACGATGGATGGTGGGTGCGTACGTTTCTCTCGTATACAGCCACGCAATCCGCGCGCACTCACACGGGAAACCGCGCACCGTTGGTAACCTGCCACGAATTCCGCCTACGGAAGCGTGGAAACTTTCGTTCGGGCCAAAACGTTTTCTGCACATTTGTAACGGCTCGAGTAACTTTTGCGCGACTCTCCACTCTATATCGGCATCTCCGCGTCGTCTCTTTTTCCCGTTGAATTCATCGGTATCGCGCCGCGCCACGCCACAGAAACTCTGTCGTTTTGGCGATCGCGTTCCGCAATTTATTTTCCACGCATGGGTGCGCAGATTGGGTGCATCAAACGATCGCCGAATCGAGAAAGCGAGACACAGACGCCGTATCCAATTGTACGTAAACTAAAGCCGGCGCGCTTGCCAACGAATCGCGATTCCTTGCATATCCGACCGCGTCTCGCATTGAATATTCGCGGCTGCCGTCAAATGGACATCCGATAGAATCTGGAATCGACAGGTTTCGCTGTTGCTGCTGCTAGCCCGCTAATAATCGATCCGGAGGACGGCGCCGACCGACCGGAAGCGCAGTTGATTTTGCGAGGGACCGAACTCTAATCCGAACTTGTCGGTCATGTTTAATTCAGTCGCGATACCTATTTTACGTAAGTCGCAAAGATCCTCTTCATGCCCGGTATGCCGAATGGTTATGGATACGATTCGCCAGGGACTATCCTAATTCGAATCACTACTTAGGAGTCATGTTTAATTCAAGGGAATTTCGGCTACTGTGCGTGCGTCTGTTGGCGTTTCGTGCAAGACAGTAATTTTGTATAACATGCAATATGTAATCATATCCTGCATGTTATTCGCCATGTCTGATTAAAGTATACTGAGACATGAAACGAAGATACGCTATAGAAAGCGCGGCGGAATTGTACAATATTTATACATATAAACTAACGATATTGATATTTGCTGCTATCCGTTGAAATTGCCAGTTCAATTAATTGCTTGAAAGAGATACTCTGGAATTGATCAAATAGACCAGTGCGCGTACTTAATGATGAGTTTTGCAAGGCATGAGACAAAAGTACCGGAGGCGCATGCCTTGAGGGTAGTCCGTCGCTAGTTAAGATTTGTCGATGATAGCCTTGAGGGAATATAGTAGTTTATCAATGCCTCGAGTGCTCGACGGTGGATTTACTCGCATCTCTGACCTCCAGTCGATTAATCGGCGTTTGTTTGAACGGCTATCGGCGGATTCAACCCAACATCTTCCGCGCGCACGCACACGCGTTCACCGCGAACGCGTATACTCTCGATAGCTTCTATCTAGCAGTATCCCGGGAGACAAACCTGTGTCGGGACGGGGGTAAGTACTCTCCGTTACCTGCTCACATTGTGCGACCACGTACAGTATAACCCTATACGGTATTACATCTGATGTAAAATCCGACGATCCTGGTTACTGTCGATAACCTCGTCCTATGTCCTGTGTGTCCTATGTCGCGCGTCGTCTCTCGAATATCAGACGAGCAAAGAGCGACAAAGGAGCGAGAGGGAAAGGAAGACGGGACACGTCGACAGGAACAACCAGGATTATGAGGCTAGCCATCGTCGGAGTCTCTCGACCAGCGGGAACGACCCGAGATTGAATTATCCGCCATCGGGAGGGGTTTTGACCTCGGCTATCGCGTCGGTGGAAAGTTCGAAAGGGAGGAGAGAGAGAGAGAGAGAGAGAGAGAGGGACTGGCCACTAATCATATACCCGAGGGATGAGGTCGAAAACTCGGGTAGGACAAGATCCAGGATATTGCCAGGAAGAAGAAAACAACCGTCGTCGCGCGCGGTCGCCCGCCGAACGGCGGCGTTGTCTTAAATCATCTCCATTGCTACTACGGATGGTATTGCCAACCGTCTGTGTCTGGAAGAACTACTATCTTCGTCCATCCACTACGAATGCGCCCGAGATCTTGTGGGAGAAGAAACCGGTGGAACCAGCCAAGGGGAAATAGAACGGTTTTTTTTTTCTCACTGCAAGTTACAAGTTTTATACGAGAGTCATGAGAAATTCATCAAATACCGCATATATGTTATATTTACTTAACATCGATTTATTATATGCATTAAAAAAATTTTATTTCTTAGTTGAATTAAGAGATGACAGTAAGAGAATGCATTTTTATTCGAGCTACTTACGAAACTAAAGCAGCAAAAATCAATATCTAATTTGGAGATAGAAGAAGATAGACGTCATCGTTTCCGTTTTTTGTACAATGTTTTCTGTGGTTAGGTTCTAATTTCTAGCTGTAGATATATATCGGTGATTCCATCTGCTGCGCGGTCTGTTAATGCAATATTGCGATTGCTATTTAATTCTAGCCAACGATCCTCCGCACGTGAATTGTATCTCGCGGCTGGTCTCGTTGGAGACGATGAGACGAGGCGCGCGCGGCGGCGGTTCAAAGTCTCGGTTGGGCTCGGACGTTCGTAACCGCCGCAAACATTCCGCCGAGGTAACAGATGCGCCATATCGCCGCAACGTTCGTCGGCGGATTCTCCCCGGTCGTAGAAATTACTGGAGATGTGTGTCGGAAACCGCATACCGATCCGACGACGGCGCGCGCGCCTGCGACGTCATAGCGACACGAATCGCCGCGCTTGACGTTCGTGGTTAACACAAGCTCGAGATGGGCTGTCGGACATTGGAATTCTCGGTCAAGGATTATCAACGTTTGCGGCTGTTGATCGTCCGTAAACCTACCTACGCTACGGGTTGCTTAAATATAATTGACTATATACACCGTCATCGCAGAGCATCTCCGATTCTATCTGTGAATCCTGTCGACCTGCCATCCGTCGTGTAGCTCTCCGTATATCTTTGACGAAATTAGCAGGATATCGTCGTAAATACGAAGAGCGATGCTCGTGCTAATATTAGCGCGCGCGCGCGGTGTTAAGCGTTTTCACGCTTAGCCGTTCTATTCCGATAATTTGCGTATTTCAGACGGCTATTTTGAGCGAAATACAACAGATCGTTTACGGCGAAGCGGGAAACAAATGGAATTATTTCGCTGTTGATTGAAATATTATCCGTACAATATACAGAGGAGGATTATGGGCGCGATTTCAAATTTTTGGTGGTTTGTATACGATAATCTAGGGATGAATAAATCATGAGTATTTTAATAGCGTAAGCGCAATATCGTCGACGAATAATTTACTGATAATTCACGCGCGCATATTGCTACGAAACGATGTGAGGCACGTTTAAATCGCCAATTATCGATCATCATCTCCCATCATTCCGAGTATCAATCGTAATTCGTCGAAACAAATTTCGGCTCTCTCTCTCTCTCTCTTTCTCGTGCTGATTTATTCGGAATCGCATTAGCTACGAAAGTCAAAATTACAGCGAAGATTTTATCGCCACGAGCGACAGACAGAGTCGTGTTACATTTTCGCGCGTGATTTCATATTCGCGTCGATTCAGACGCGATCGGAGTAACTTTTGTAGACGATTTGAGCGGCTCGGGCCATCTGGTGCGCTCTCTTGGCGGGTTATTATCGCGGCGCAATCAACCCTATCCGTGCGTACGTGCGCACGTTTTCATGCAGCCCTCGCCCGTCCCCTTATCGGGCGCAATAATGGAAACTACGTCGTCGATTCTATTTTCTCTCCCTCGGGAGCCGCCGGCGACCGCCTCCGCCTATCCCCGGTACCACCGGCATACGGGACCACCCCGGTGGTGGGTCGCCGCGTTCTCTCGGTACAATAATAGTTATTTATTAGCGCTAAATCAAATGCGTTAGCGCCGCGCGGCTGTACAGCGCAAAGCCAATATATATGATAATGGTGATAATAATTTCGGAAGTGAGCGCTTTGCGCGATCGACCATTCTTCAAATTCCATCGCAACGATTTCGAAAGGTGGAAAAAAAGCGTTGGCCGCGAAACGAGTCATTCAATGTTCGATAAGTTTGATGATTTTCAAATTCAAAGAGAAAATATAAAATATTTAATTACTAGAAGAATAGAAATTATAGGATCGTTTATCTCTCTGAAGTTATTAGTACGCGATTAATATTTAGGATCAAGAAATTTGTAAACGGAGGTGGGAGAGGAAGGAGGAGTTCGATGCGTCAGCATCGAACAATAATTGATAATGGCCTGAGCAATAATGAGAATTCGCTCCATTACCGTTGATTATACGATAGTTACCACATCATTCTATCTCTACCGCTGTCGAACCAAAACCTAGCAATTCCGATATTGACGTAAAGTACGCCGGTACACCGTTAATATCATCGTGAGTTCTGAGTTTTAGCGAAACTGTAATTGTACGAAGCCGCATCGCAGCAAACCGCGAAAGCAAAGGCATTCCTTCGAGCGAGCGAAACCACTTCCGCTCGCGTGGACAAAAGGCAATCTCCGTGCTTCGTCCGATAGTCGTACGCGCGTTGTTTTGTTGGAAACGTTGTTCGCCGACTCGACCGCTCTCGCAATATAATCAAGCGCCAACGGATAGTCGCCAGTTTAACGTCCGTATATATTTTCTATGCAAAATGCGTAAAGTGCACGAAGCACCACGAGGCGACGCGACGCGACGCGACGCGCACACCGGACGAAAGAGACGACAGGCAACATCTTTCGTCTCGTCCTTCCTACGGACCCCCTTCGTGATCGTGTAAAGGACGACAACCTGTCCGATGCAGATTGCACCCGCAACATTCGTCACCGCCCCTCCCGCTCACGTGGAGCCCCCGTCTGTTCTTGGATGGCGACGTGTAAACACGTCGATGTAATAGCGAGCAGCATGCGGTCCCCGGCCAGGTTGGTATTGTGTGTGCATACTGATGTTTCATTAGCCCGCTGTTCATGTACCGTTCTCGTACTGTCAATCAAATGCTCCGCTCTGCGGCTGCTCCTCAGTTGGAGAAGCCGGCAACGGGCTCTCTCTCCCAGCATCGCCGTTAGGATCGCTTTATAAGGGGATTACAATTATCCGATGTTTGATTAACTCTCCCTTCCCTAAGCCGCTATACTGCAATCTGCTTAGGGCGCGTTACATCCCGCTCGTCTTTCCATTCCGGACGATCGCGAATGCCGTTGCCGTCGCCGCAGTTGCGGCGCGATCCGCGATATAATTCGTTGCGATGCAATTTGCCACGGGCTCATCGGCCCCCGAAATTGAAATCCACCTAATCCGCGGCAGCAGCGCGATGGATTTTCAAGGTGTATTTGACGCAGCTGCCGCGCGCAGAAACCGATTGGGCCTGTGCCGTGCTCGTCAAGCGGCGCAAATCGCATTGGTTTTACAAAGGGATTAAAATCACGTAATGTTTGATTACCCTTCGGCAAGAGTTGATTAGCGAGTATCGTTAAGATCGATATATCTGCCGGCGAACGGGGAGATCGCGCGGAAATGAACAGCTGGTTTAAACGTTGACGTTCGACCAATCGGTATGGCGGTTGTCGAACGCTGCGGTTGTCGTGAATGGACATGGACATGATTCTGTTCCGCTTGTAATGGCCAAATCCCGTACACATTTCCGCAAATGTCAATCGTGTTACGTCTGAGCGCACACGCGGCGGCATTAATCGGCAGCGACCGATTGCTCTATCGCTATATTTATATTTCACGACACTTTGAAATTTAAATAAAGCTCTTTGAATTGTAGCTCTTTGAAATAGCGCACGGAGTGGGTTTGCTGCAATAATAATCGGCTATTGGAATCGTTTTATAAAGGCATTACAATTATATTACTCGATGTTTGATTATCTTTTTCCGAGCTTACTATCTGCTTGAAGTTGCATTATGTAGTCAAGTGATATACGCAACAGAAACTCGCGAGTGATAGTATAATAACACTTCCCATTATATTACATTTATCGTACTTTAAAATTATCCAGAATATTTATCCTCGAACAATGATTTTTATATATTTTATAAGACATAGAATTAAACGTGTCAAATTATAAGTTTTCATCATATAAACTCAAATAATAAGATATAATTATTTCGTGATATACCTATTTGAAAATTTTTGCAATTTCATGATAAAAAATAATTACTAGACATATTTATTGTCGGAGGATCCATTGCTCGGGTACAACGTTTTTACTATTTAAACAGAAAAGTGAAATTTGTTACACCGACAACACAGGCTTTCCATGTACGATTTAAAATTTACAAAAATTAAATGTAGACTGTAGAACTGCGTTAAAAAAAAAAGCGATTTAACACGACCCATATTGCGCGTCGCAATAAGAATCCTTGAAATAATTATTTCGTATATATCGCTTGCAAAGATTAACATTGTTTTGTTATATATATATTTTTTTTGTATCTATACAGAGTGATTTGTGTGAATCTGCCTCTGTTAACTGAAATTTATTTGATTTAAATAAATATCACATGCATGTTAATGTTTAATCCTAGTTGCGATAATGCGGTCAATTTAATATAAATTAGCCTATCAGGTAATAAGACAGATAACGGCACAATATTTGTTTTTGATCTGGCTCGATAGTGATTGTGGAAATACCATCAACTCTCGATTGCTTTTATTGAACTTTGCAATTGAGTTCTTTGCCTGCGGCTCCCTCACAGATCGGTAGTTTCATTACATTCGAAAGATCGTTATCGCTTTGTTCACTCCGCTTTACATAAGAGAAATAACATTATTCGCCGATTGATTTTGTGCTTACAACATGACTCGTTTTAATTACATACACAGTCGCGTGTTTACGCTGGCTAAACTTGGGTGGGGGCAAGGTTTTCAAATCACGAAAATAAAGAATTAATATTAATTCCGTTTATATATGATAATTATTTATATTCTTTATTTTATTTATTATACGTTTTGTCGCATTTTATTTGATTTCTCGTATATTTAATTATTTTATGCGTGTGTATAATTAACTCTTTTGACCGTTACGAATCGAACGACTTTTATTCGATTAAACGAAACTCCATTTTCTGATCGGAAATCACTTTATAAAGAGATAACAATTGTACTATGTTTGCTTTTGTATGAATAGCACAAGTTAGTTAACTGACTTTGTTATGTAAACTATTATATGTAGCAACAATATATTTGAAATGATTTTATTGATCTTTTCCAACTGCCTTATATCATGAAACGTTTGGTGCGTAGCAATAAATAAGATATTAATTTTTTTATTGTCGGACGAATCTATTGAAACGCTAATGATATGTAAATCAGATGAATTATCATTATAATTATATAGGTATATATTTTTATTAAAGAAAATGAATTACGTTCTTAGTTCATATCATTATTATAATATACTATCGCGTTGTCATCCATTAATTTATCCCAATCTAAAGCTGCAGAAGGGGAGTTAAAGGGAACGATATTAACTTTTATATCCAGTATTTTTCATTGCAAATACATTTATGAGGATATGTATTTCGTTCCGCCGTTGTTTTCTCCGAGATAAGTGAAAATTTATCGCGTTAGGAATATTGTTCGTGGTGCGAAAAATCTGCGCATCCTCCATCTCGGCGTCGCCGAAAAGGGGCGTAGAATTAGTAGCCGCGGGACATTTTGCGGAGGTCATCTATCTGATCTCAAAAACGGATCTCTCCGCCATGGGGATGCGCGCGTCCTTGCTCGTGCGCCGCGAGGGTCAGTTCTGTGTAAGGGAGTACACCGGGCAAGGGAGGGAGCGGAGACGGAGGATGGCGGGAGGGAGGTCGGTTTGTGCAACGTGTGTGATTACGTTGGCAATTACTCCCACCCCCGAGACTCAGATCGAGGCTGCCGTACTCACCTCCTCTTTACCTTCACCCCGACGGCGGAAGGGCTGTAACTCGTTATTAGCGAGGAGCGGCAGCGATGGAGGGAGAGGTGATTACAGCCCCCGAAGTAGATTCGCCGACGATGATAAACGCGAGTCTGCAGATCCGATCGCGGGCCCAACCCGTTCACTCTTTTCTCTCCTCTCTTCTCCCGCGCTGTCCTCTCTCTCTCTCTCTCTCTCTCTCTCTCTCTCTCTCTCTCTCTCTCTCTCTCTCTGTTTCTTCTCTATAAACCGATTCTCTTGACGTGCTCTCGTGCTTGTTTTTTCTTTCTCTAAGAAATTCTAAAAATGATAAACCAGCCTATTCCTGTTTTCACATCTTTTTCTACTAAAACGTTTTCTGATATACATCTGCATCGCAATATAATTGCGCAAAAGAGGCGAAATGATTCGATTAGATTATGAAGGAAAATAATTAAATTTGATCCAACAATTGGCATTGAAATTGTAACTAGAGCGTAATAGCATCAAATTTACGTGAAGAATTTATTATTGCATAAATGATTGTGTGTGTAAAATGCGATATGTTCGCCCCGCTTGAATTTTACCTCGAAATATTGAACCGCAGTTTTTAGTTCATGGAAGCGAAGAGAGAAGAGAAGCTTTTATTTTGAAACCATAATATTAGTTCGCAAGAGCTACAGGTCTAACAATAAATCTGAGTGAAATTCGTACTTCGATCTCACGCTCGTTAAGAGATTTAGTAATAACGATGAAAGATTTTGATCCCCGAGCATATACTAGCGCAAAGGAAGGGAAATCCGGGAATGGAATGAATTGCGGATTCGCAAAAGAGAGTTGCCGAGCGGGAGGAGTCAATAAGAAAGGAGAATCATCGTGGAAAGATACATATATACATACATACGCATATATATATATATATATATATTCTCTCAAGCGGATTCTTTCATTTACCATCCAAGTCCAAGTCGAGAATGTGCCATAGAAAAGCTCTGAAGAGCCCTCTAAAAATGACTGCGTCCCTTTCCTCGCGCGCGCAGGAAAGGAAAGGTATTAGGGGAGTCGACGTTGGAAGGGAGGGGCAGTGGTAGCGACTGCACGTTGCGCTAGTGACGGTAGCCGTACGCGTGGAACGAAAAGATAACGCAATTTATTTCAGGCTTTATTCATCTTCTTTCATTCCCTTCTTTCGTTCGCTCCGCGCCGTACGGGGTCCGGCTGTGGCGGAGCAACGAAAAAATTCTCCGTGTTTTCTTTTTGTTTCTTTCTCTTCCTTTCTCTCTCTCTCTCTCTCTCCCTCTCTTTTTTTTTCACCGCTCGCTTCGCTCTTTATCCGCACTACCGCCGCCTCTGACGCCGATACGCTTGTCGACGAGGATATTTTAATATGCGCTCAGCACGCTGTTTATGAGACTTTATCGCGAGCGATAGACTTGGAAGTCACTTTGAGTGACCGCGCATAATCGATAAAGAATAATCTCTTTTCGAGAATCTTTTCGCGTAAGAATATGAAATAAATTGTCTTTACAGAATTGACATGGGATAGATAATTTCTTTTCGTGCCTCTCTCCTTCCTTTTTTTTTTTCGTATAAATAATTAATGCTAAGCAAAAAATCGATGTAAACTATATATGCTTCTCTATTATGTCGCATGAGGAGGTCGTCGGTACGGTAACATGTCTATCAAATGCAGTGGAGTTCTCGTGCGTGAAAATGCCTGAATAAACAATCGAATCGAGAATTAACGTAATGGACCGATCGAGACGCTTATTATTATCGAGGTTCGGCTGTGACTGTTGTGATCGAACTGAGAGCTGTCAACCCGTGCGACGGCGGTCGCGCTGTAATTCGCTTTTCGACGGATCTCTATTTTACAACGCTGTGTTAGTCGCTATGCCGGCATTATGAATGTCAAATATTTTATACAACTTGACTTCGATATTATTTGTAACAAATGTCGCTCCAAATATTTTGCAATATTTTCTCCCGATGAGTTAGAATATTTTTTAATCGTACACGGAAAAAAAAGTTTTCGCTACCATAGCTAATCATGTTTTGCAAAATAAATTTCTAAACTGCAGCAAAACGGTTCGCTGTTGCACCTAATAAATAGGTGTCACAGCTAAGATGTTCGCTGTCTACATAATACGACTGTAATCCAGTTACCATACACAGTTTTTAGCTACGGCAGCTAATTTTTTTCCGTGTATTTTATCTCCCTTTTGCACGCAATTTCCAACAGGTTATTTAAACATGATATTTAAATTTTATGATGGAACATGCAGTTTTATACATTGACCTCTTTTATAAATTATTTCTCAATTTCAATTTATTATATATAAAAAATATGATACGTCTTTCGATATCGATTCGAAAATAGAATATATGCACTCGATTTTTCGTATCTAATATAAAAAGATAGGGTCTTTAACAGTTTTCTGCATTAAAATAGCCATCATTAAAATATTATAGATGTCTGACCTCTTTTCAAGGATGACTTTCTCAATAATATGTTACGACTCCGCGCAACTTGACCAATTATAGCAAGAGGATATCGTGCTACCAATTAAGCAAGTTCATAGTTCACTGTGAGGAACTATCAAGGAGCTCATGTTCATACCAACTAAGAATAGTGGAAGGGAGGCGGGAGGGAGCTCAGAATGATGTTTCCACTTCGTGCTTCTGATACGTGATCCACGGGGTAAACCTGATCCAAATCTGGTACAACTATACGATGGCGATGCATTAACCTAATGAGCCTTTAACTAAATTGAACTGTCATGCTAATAGAACTGTATACGAAGTTTAACGCAATATCTCGTAACCGTCAAATTATGTATTTTTGTTGATGAATTGTCAACATTTACATCAATATTTAACTCGTACGTGAGAAATTAGCAAAGACATATTCAAAAATAATTCTAAATTGATAAATGTATATCGACCGATCAAAATGTCAGCCATTATCCTAAACGTTTTTTTAAGCTTAGGCCTATTATCTAGATTAAAATATGCGATAATCAAATTCCGCGAAGTAAAAGATCGCGTAAGTATGACAGTGAGAGCGGATAGGATAATAGACGGATAGAAAAGGAGAGAAATAGAGACAGAAGTGTCTCGGGGAAGAGGGTTGATTAATGAGAAGGGCGTGACGTGGCGGTGCGCCGCGCACCAGCCACGCTTTGCCCCATTTCATCTCCGCTTTCACCCTCTCTTACGTCGCTCTTTTCGACTCTCTTTTTGCTCCCCTTCTTTTTCTCTCACGCACTTCTGCCTCGTCATACCTATGTTACACTTACTTTGTCAACGAAACCGTTTTCCTCGCTCCTCTTCCGCTTAGATCGACTGATATTTCTATTTCAACCTTCGTTGCTCTCTCTCTCTCTCTCTCTCTCTCGAATTTTCACATTACCGCGCTTTTTCGCAATTACAAGCTTGCTGCTTCTTTCCCTCCCCCCCCCCTTCCTTTCTCTCCCTATGATTCCGCGGTTGCAAACGATTCCCTCGAATATCTTCTCGACGAGTCGTTCACGTTTGTTGGTTTATTAGACAAACGAGTCGGAAAGAAGGGATGGTTATTATCAAGACCAACACCGCGAAACCCTCGCCCCTGCATTTGCGATACGGCGGCGGTATCCGTTCCGAGAACTGTTTCTCCGGTTGACTACCTCTGCCTCCCCCACGTTTAATCCCCGCACTCTCTTCTCTCCCACCAGTCGAATCTATAACAGAGGCAAAATAGGGACTCGCACGCACCTGGCAATCTTCGATCGGAACTCGGTATCGCGAGGGTGAAACGAAATCGTAATTCCGATCGTCGTCATAGTTACGCCAAAGCGGCTTGATTCCTATGCGTGCTTCGAAAAATGAAGCCCAGCACCCTCGATACTCTTAATACTTGTCGGCGATATTGCAGCAGAGAGAATGCCAATGGAAAGGGCCGTTTCGAATGTACGTGCCATGATGTTCCTACTAAACGTCGTTCCATTTAAAATCCCCGAAGCTCTAAATCCGTCACTGTTTCCCAGTCGAATTCGATTAACGGCAAGTATTGGCCGCGTCCTATGATCGATACTCCATAGAAAGTTTGCACAATGCCCCGCGGCGTTCGCGCGGGGACTTTCGGTTTCGAGAAGAGTGTATTGTCGTGTCGAGATCCGGCGAATCCGCAAGCGGGGGTAGACGAGTTCCAAACATGTCAACTCTGTCAAGAGCCGCGGCCGAGATGGTCGAGTATGCGCGCATACGTACGCTTGACCCTATACCTTCTCACGACTCAACCAACTCCTGACAGACACGAAGGATAGAAGACGCGTTTCACACACCGGATAAAAGGTCCTCGAAACGCGTCAGCAGGTTCTATCCCACGCGATCATCGGATCGTGCCTTGACCGAGGAGCAATAGCGAATCGAGACCCCAGAGACATTCGATCCCCCTCCCCCTTTCTCTCTCCTTGTTGTATCGTGTTACCTTGTCCTGAATTTCGTTCTGGACCATCTGCACCTTCGATTACAAACAGATTCGATCTAGTTTGCGTACGCGATCGAAAAGTGAATATTTTGCGCAGCAAAAATGTCTTGTATATAATTCGAAGAAGATATTTATTAAAAATGATACGTTTTGATACCTATGACGAGTTATGTGAATTAGTTATGTGAGAGCATCGCACGATGGTGGTGGTCTTACCGTTACTACCTTACTCTTACTGTTGAATAATTTGCTGATCTCAAACAGAAGTGTTCTTGATACAGTATATATCTTTGCACATTAACCATGAAATCTATTTAAAATCGCTTGCGCCGCATGCATCACATGCAGAATGTATTTCATTTTTCAAAGTCTCAGTGCGGTACGCATAGCGAGATGGATTGTGAGAAGTCGAAAAGGGCGCTTTTGCAATTGAAATTACCGTGGTGGAGAATATTTTCGCTATCCGCCGCGGGTACGGCATGGCACCTTGCCTCGGGCTCAAGGGATTAAAATAATAATAACGTTGGAAATTGGACACGGTCGCGGCGGTGGCGGCGGTACCCTCGTAATCTTTGGCGGCCATATGCCAGTGTCAGCTGGAACGAAGCCAGACGAATGTAAAAAATGATCGCGCGCCTAATCTGCCATTGTGCGGGCTGAGTTGGGGCCCCGCACATCGGCCTAACTTTATTCAATTGCAACCGTGGTTCTCTTTATGAATTCGCATTTCCGTCCACGCGATAAAGAGAGAGAGAAAGATCGCAAATATTCGTTTTGCACGTGCCGCAAGATTCGTTCGATTGCCGATAAGATGCGCTGCATAAATCTGCCATAAAGATCAGTTGCGAACACGAAAAATGATCGTGTGGCTTCGTATTCAACGTTGTTATCGTCGGAAATCGTGCGCAGAAGCTTAAATCTCTGTATGTATGTGTATGCGACGCAATTTCTTCAAAAATAACCACCGGTCTTGCGATATCGTCCTAGAAAACATTGTCTTATCGATTTTATATCATTCCATAATCCGCGAGCGTGAGTCGATTTTATCGCGCGAGCAGAAGCTGAGTTTTCGACTAAAGTCGATTTTAAATCCATTCGATCGTGATCTCTCAAACGCCATCACAGTAAGAGCAATAAATTTCCTAAAAAATTCTTCATCGACTACGTTGACTCTCATCGTTCTCATTCGCCTTTCCGTAGCGATTCAATTTAATGCGATATTATTTCACGATTAATAATCTCGCTCTTTTACATTATCTGCTTCATTTACATACAGCTATCGATGTAGCGCATTTCTTTCTTTATGCGCTCGAGTTTTTGTTCCCACGGAACGCAGCGAATTTTAGATAAAAGAAAGTGAATTATACATGTCCGAATTGGCAAAAAGTATCAAAGACAAATTTCTAAAAATATGAAATATTAAGTTTTTTCCATTTTATGTCAAATTATAATTACAACTATTTTATTTTGCATGCGGAAAGTATCGATTAAACCTAATATAGAATTTATTCTCTGATTGTATCTTGGTAGAAAATTAGAACCTATGAAAGGGGTATACGGTAAAATAACGATATATCAAATAAGTTTTTCAGAAAGTCGGATTATATATTTATTGCTCGGACCAAAACCAAATGCTCTGCAAACGGCGATTAAAAGCTTTCGCGGAAATGCATTTAGATGCAAAAACATGTACGCAAGAATTGGAGCATGACATGAACGTACACAGAGAGAGAAGATTTAAAGAGCGAATCGTCCTCTCTCGTTACATATCGAGATTCTAAAGTCCGTGGGATTTAAATACGGTATTAACGATCGTTTGACTAAAAAATGAGCTTTATTTCAAATATATGTGGGATTAACATGGAATCTAAAATAACATTTATATTTTCGAATTCTCAAAATAATTTCTACCATCTCGTTTAACTTGATAAACAGATTAATAATTAACGATTCTTATTTTTATAAGGCAACCGCGCAAGCATATCTTGTATATATATATTACGCATATAATCATAAAAAATAGCCCGGATAATCATTAGGTTCCCGAATTAACAAAATAAAGAATAATTTATACGTTTATGCGCCGATATACTCGTGACAATAGTTTTTACGCTTCCATGACCCTCCGTTTTTGCAGCCCTTCTTTTTTTTATGAGATATAACGGCCAAAAGATATAACGATTCCAGATATCGCTAATACTCTCCCGGTATGCGCTTAATTAAGAAATACTGTAAAGGTATTAGGCCGTTGTGCTCGGAACCATCGAATCCAAATGAATGGTTTCCGCAACTAGGGTCGTTAGGACATTATCACGCACCGTTAACAATGTCGATTAGCGATTGTATCGTCCCTCCAAGTTCGAAACGTGTTCTTATAGGAGTGCATAAGTAATTTACGATAAGTAGATGTGTGTTTGTGCGCACTCGAATATACATATACATGGCGTGGACGTCTTTTAATGGCGGTAAATTACACGAAGGCAAATATTTGTCAGAGAATCCAGCGCGGTAGCGCCATATGTTTCTCCGACGTATCAATATTGAACGATTAATTATTTATATTATGCGCGTATCGTACAATTAATTAAGCAAATATTGGCACGCAATGCAGTCGAAAACAATGTAACAATTATCGAATAATTATGAAACGGCTGAAATTATAAAATCGTACAAACTTTTAACTGTATTGTCACGTCATGCGTTAACAAAATATATACTGTGTTATATGTGTATATATACGTATAAATTACTTATACACCAGTCGACGGATAGCGTTAGATACATAATATCTTACAAAGCGATTTCGCTGAATGAACATGCAAAAGTGAGTACACGAAACAAATTATTACTACAACACGGAGTGTATTCGTCGCATGACATAAATAACGTTGCGCCAAAGGGACGCGAGCCTCGCTCTCTGTCTGTATAAATAGAATCTACGTCGTCTGACGACGTTTACTCCATTAACAATTGCCGCGCCGCGGCAAGGCCAGTTTTATCGCGGGTCGAAAATAGAAGCGTCCGCGCAAACGACACAGGGCAAACGCAACAGTTATATTAACTCGGATACAACGAGCGGCAGGTGCGGCTGTGTCGTCTTACACGGGCGATACAATTTTCTTACGACGATAAGATCGAAATAACTCTCGTGCTCTTGAAATGCGCTTTTAGGCGAACGAGTTGCGAGCGCATTCGGGTGGAATCGGTGGAAAAAGGAGAGAAACGTGGACGGGATCGCGCGTATGTTTGCGAGTGAATATAAATTTCGAAGTCTCTCGAGACACATAGCCTAGAAGCGTGGTTTATCTGGGCCGATCTAACGAGCTATGGCTCACATTGGTTTTGAATAAGTCCGACATTAGAGGGAGCGCGGCGTAACGTGGGTCGTTACGCAGAGATAAAACGAGATCGCGTTTTTGCATCCCCCGCGCTCGCGGAGGAGAGAGAAGAGTTGGTTAGCGTACGTGGAAAGGAGAGACGCCAGAGAAGAGACGGGAGGAAAGAAGGGCGGAACAAGGGATAGATGCGGAGGAAGAGTAGCTCTGTTCTAGAATAGGAACCCCTTTCATTCGACGTCAGCCCCTCTTGATACCGTATAAAATATAGTATTGTTCGCGCTCTGTTAGTTCGGAGTGGAACGAGTATATTTAGAAAGGGGCGGCTTTCTTTCATATGTTAAACAGATCAGTGTCGATGAGATAGAAGAAGAGGAAGAGGAGCGAGGATGGCAAGAGCCACCGCAGCGACCGTTCTTTCTCGTTGGCGTTCCAGCGGCTGGCCCGTGAATTTTATGCAGTCTAGCTCTCTCGACGTGCAAATGATAATCGATTTGACTTAATACCCTTAAGTACTGCGGTAGCTATCGCAATATGTCCTTCCTTTCTTTGAAAAATTATAAGTAGATAAAAATATATGTATGGTATATAATATACGCTCAAATTTTTTAACGAAATTTCGCGGGACTCGAAAAAAAATTAATACTTGTATTATCGTACGAATATTTGTCTCGAATTACAAACTTGCATTTATATCAAAGACAATAGGAAAAATTCTTCCCGCAGCTTGATTTATTAACTCGCTAATATGAATTCGCGCGTTGATCTTGGACGTTTCCGCGGCGTGGATTTTATCCAGAATTCGCGCTAGCCGATGATACGAAAATGTCGAGCGCGCATTACGTGCCGTGTAATTTCGACGAGTTTACGATAGAGATAAGTCAGAGTTGACTTTAGCCGGATTACCCAGGCGCGGGATCGACGGAAGGGGGTGGGGAGGGAGTTGGCGCCCTTTACTATCCGGACGTTATTATAAAAGTCATAATGAAAATCTAACGATCCCAGGAAGCGAGCACGCGGCACGGCCGCGATGCGTTTCCGCGCCGCGGAAAATGAATTTCGCCGTGCCACGACATCGCGTTTAATCCCCTTGTTTACTTTTGCTTTCAGAACACGTGCGGGAATTCAGCTGCGGCATGCTGTACTACAGGACGCTCTATCTGGACAGTAAGAGGGACGCCCTATATGTCGGAGCTATGTAAGTAGAACTTTTTTCCAGCTCCGTAATAAAATGTCACGCCATGAAAATCCCCGGGAAAAGTTGCCACGTTTCCTCGTCAAAGCCTGAGGACAGAGGTATTACGTCAGCGTCGCGCGGCTATGTACGTATGTACGTGCTACACTGCGGATTTTTACGATTGCTGTGATTAAAATTTTACAATGTATGTGTGATGAAGCGCGAGATCGTGCTGTTTGATGGAATTTTCCGATATCGCCGGATAATCGAATATAATCCGAACTTTGACGGATTACTCGTTACATATGATATTGGCTTTTTCGGGATAATAATTATCATCGAATAGGCGATATGGAACGGTGCTTCGCGATATCGTCTTTTTATGAACGAAGCAGATTGAAAATGTCATTTAAAATGTTTTCATTCGATATATATTCGACTATTTCAACTCGCAAAAATTATATACATTTTTTTTTATTTATTTTACTACTCTGTTTCTTCTTATTGTTCGTGAAAACCGCGAATCTTGTTTATTCGCTTGTTTCATTTTACAGAAGATGATCAGAATTTTCTCGCTCTAAATGTTTCACTTAACAGAAAGGCAATTTACTCGAGATCTTTGAGCTGCGGAGGAAAACGGCAAGGAGAGCAAACATATAATATAAATCGAAACTGACGATCTCGGCAATTATGGTTGTCGACAAAATGAGAAAAAGGTCATGTCAACAGAGATGAAAATTAATGAATTTGCTATTTCATCCTTGAAAGATAGCAATTTTAAGCATTATACGCGAAAGCGCACGATTTAATATACGTATCGTAAACAGTGATGAAAATACTTGGTTCTAAATTAATGACGTTGCTATCAAAGTTCTTCTTTACAAATGTTCTATGATTGTTTTATATATATTGTGCCAAGCTCTCTCTATTTCCCACAATTCTCCTTCTATTCAGTTCTCTCATAGAACTTAGCCGTAATTAAAAGTTGCGCGAAGAGAGTTTCTTGCCGTTCCCTAGGTAGCCGTAATAACCCGTTAAATCGATCGGCTGCTCTTCGTTGCATTCGTAGAAGTGTATCTGTATCGGGTTATTATTTCTTCGATGGTGACTCGGCGGGCGGGAGAGCAAAGGCTAAAGGGCCGGCCCTATGCTGTTCCCTAGAGTCGATACAGATTGCGGGAGGGAAACGTCGCATCGTTACCAGCGGAGTATTATTTCTTGATTCGGTTCCAGCCTCTCCTGCTCGCCGCCACCCTTAGCGGACCATCCGCCAACGTTCGCCCTTCTATTCTCCGTTCTCTTTTGTGCGTATCCCTTCTTCCTCTTAATTTGGTAAATGCCAGCAAAATGCTACGAAGCCCCGGTAATGGAGACGCAGTGGGGATGGTTCTCCAATGCTTGTGGATACGGAGAAATCCCGAGGCAGACAAGGAATAACGTTTGTTTAATCCCTTTGTGAGATGAGACGGATCGTCTTACGAGCTTCTCTCACAATTCCTGATTCGTACAAGCAAGTATGCTTTCGTTAACGAGATTCAATTGACTTTGTTGCTTCGGAGCGATTTGATAAATTCGTAACGTTATAATTTACAATATATACAGGCAACGATAATAATTATATATTATCCTTTTATTTTCTCTGGATAGATACTACGTATCTAACATCTCTTATGAAACAACCGTAACTTTTATATATGATACGCTAAAAATATATAATTTTCTTTTCACTATCGACAAAAGATAAATTGGCGGCAATGTAATTTGAACGCGGTAGAAAAAAATCAAATTCAATAAGATATAAATCACTTTCGCACAACGGGAGAGTAAAAAATGACAAGCGCATAAAAGTTTCCGCTTTTGAGATAACTCGACCTTTTCATCCTTTTCTCTCTCTCTCTCTCTCTCTCTTACGTTTCTGCGACAAGATGAGCTCACCATATGGGACGACAAAAAGAAAACTACAGTTACAATAAATTGCATTTCCCAAGGAAAGCGGCTACTTCGACTTTAACGTTTCCTGTTTCCTGGCTTGGTTCCATGTACTTGCATCGTTTTGCTCCGTGTCATATACATATATACACGCGTATCTATTCACAAAACTACAATTTCGAATCGAATTCCGATAAGAATTTCGTAAAAGGAAATCATTTCGACGTTTCGAATGGTAAGAACCGATTAAGTTTCACAATCTCGCAAGACGTCATTTTTAAATGATTTTATGGATTTCGATTTTTTGCATATAGATCGATTCGCATGACCTCCTGCTAGATCGCGATTTCTTTCTTGTATCCCTTCTTTCGTACCCGTTCTTTACGATTTCTTTTTTTCTTCTGTTATCGCGCACGACGATCGATACACGCGCGAGTCATCATTTCTCGTTAATTAGAAAGGTGATAGCCATTAATTGTAGTTTGAGACCCGCGTTGCGGTTCGCTCCGCAATTAAGGCACGCTAATTGAACGCTTCCAATTATCAAGCCGGAGACCCACCGGCGCAGGGGCAGGCTATAGATTAAAAAAATACAGCTCGCTTATATCCGTCGACTCGTCTGCCGTGCGTCTAGCGAAACGAGATAAAAATTCGTCCATCATATGTTCATCTCGATGCTTCGATGCCTGTTCTTTTTCTCGCCAGACTTGTATTGTGCTCGCGCGACAATCCGGTCGAAAAAGCGACTGCGTTGGGATTAACACGTCGCATCCAGTTGCCGATCGGTTTTATCCTCCTAATTGTCCTCGGTAACCGTTGCTGGAAACAGCAACGCGAGAGATTTCACCTCCGTTAACGCTCGTTGAAACAACCAGCAGAAACACGTGATAACGTAGAGAAGTGAGTTACGGTCGCGAACGCTTGCGAGGTGAAAACTGCCCTGGGCTTGTGGCATTGTAGAACCAACCGTGGCAATTGAGCTTTCTCTCCCGAACGTTTTCGTCGATGTTAGCACTTCGAATGTCGTATATCGATTTGACGGTGGATTACTCGTCGGGCGTAATCCAATGAAATTCTATCGAGGAATTAGATTAAATCGTACTAAATCCGTGCATTTTATCCGTAACGTTTTATCCGCGCTTTTATGTCACTCCACGCTTTCCACTATTTATTTTATGAAAAGTAACGTTCTATTACGTCCGGGGTTGCGGTTTATTGAAATGCCGACGTAACGATATTCTGTCATGTGTATGTGTGCTCGTTGATTTATACCGGGAATTATTAAAATCGTTCTATTATGTTAAACCCATCTTGCCACGAATATACATCTCTTTCCCGAAGGCGTCGGGATAAATAGCGCTGTTGCAAACGCCACTTTCCTGGCCCTTGTCATGTATTTCCCCAGACCGGAATCTCCGAAGGAGGGCGGTGTGAAGGAGGAGGGGGGGGGGGAGAGAGTAGATCTCGACGCGTTGGATAATGCATCCCGTGTTAGAGCTGTCCGTCACGCTCAGCCACAAATTCAGACAACGATGCTTTTCGGATTTTGCCCGGCATTCGTCAAGCTCCTTTTCGCTCGCGGTGAAAATGTCCGTATTACGCGCGCGCGGATATATGGTATAGACCTCTACATATATACTAAATAGCGCAATGTGCGTATAGTTGTTATTTCAAGCTGCGATCCATTTTGAACGGGGAAGCACGGATAATATATGCAGTCGCACTCGTTACTCTGATTTAACTTTCGCAAATGCGCTATCGATCTTTAATTAAGTTTTCGTTCTTATTTGCGAATTAGCAATAAAATTTGTTGAAATTTTCTTCTCCACAGCCATCTTTAGTTTAAGAAATTGCAGCACGACCTGTGCAAACTATTCGAGACATTTTAATTAAACTTTCCCGCGGAAGCTCCTCAGGCGATGTTAAAATGTTAAATTGAACCAAATTCTTTCCCGATTTTCGCGAGTGTAACAGTTTCTTTATTTAATTTAAAAAAAAAAAAAAAAAAAAAAAATTCTTTTTACTTGTCACGGAATTGTGTCAATGAGGTCTTAATGAAATTTTTCTTCGGCGATTTTCAATAGCAAAGTGATTTTTCAGTTTGATTACGCACGTTTTACCAATCGAATTTCAAAGCGGCTGAGCGATGACTTTGCAGCACAACCCCCACCCTTTACGCCAGGTTTCCCCTACAAATTACTTTTCTACGAATTTTTTCTTTCGATAGCATGAGCGACGTGCCAGCACGTAGACGATCTCCGTCGTTTCGCGCCCCTCCCCCTTTCCCTTCTTCACATTTCCTTTCCACCTGCCGAACCCTCTAAAAAAGTTCGTCGAGACGAAAGTTCGACGCGGGTAGATTCCAAAGTACGGATTTGTTTTTCTACGTCGGTATTTACTTTTTCACGGCGCGATGCACAGAATGAATGAAAAAGGAGAGCCGCTGAGGGATAGGCCTTCCTTTTTCTCGTTCTTCCTCTTCTTTTTTTCTTTCCTTTTTTAGCGCGTTTCGCGTGCGCATTCCGTCTGACTGCGTATTTCTATTGAAAGGCGATGATGAATGGCTATTGGGATAAAGTTATGCGGCGCGCCGGCGTTAATGTTGCGAAACATTTGAAAACTGGGTAAATTCGATTTACGATCGGCGGCGCCTAGCGGCGCGTATACCTTTCACGTATGATCGAACGCGCGGCACCTCGGATTGCCGGCACGGTGATCGCGGGGAAATTTATATGAAAATCTTGTGTGTTTTCACACACACAACTGTTTCACGGTCTTCGCACTGTGGTAGCAAGTGCCTGCTATATTAATCAAAACGCATGAAATATATCGTTCGAAATTTGATATTAATGCTGCAATTTATGTGAAATAATTATATTAACTCTAATAGAAAAACTTTCAGCAAGCGTCTCATGATCTACATAGTTTATTTCAATTCTCTCGACTTTGAGATTATAATCCTCGTTCGTAAATCTCAAAGGCGAATGACGGTTTTTCGAGAAATAAGATTCTAATAAAAGCGAACTATAATATGAAAACGACGTGACTTCTGATCACCGTCGAACAAAGAAAAGACAACGCAAAATTCAGGGTCAGAAGGCAAGCAACTCACATCCCATTTTAACCTCCGGTCTCCTTTTCTATCCTCATAGAAATTCCGTGCCGTTTGTGAGCGTTCGCTGTGGCAGGAAAGCCGTAAGCAAAGTACCGCGGCGCTACACAACCATATATAACGGCGGCGAGATAAGGTAGGGTCGAGTCACGGAGAGTAATGCATCTCGCAGACGTTGGGAATGAAAATTTACCCCTCGACCCTTTCGTCTATCTCGCGACCACGCTTAATTCGACCGTTACGCTAACACGAAACACTTTCCTCTTCTGCTTTCAGGGACAAGATCTTCAGGCTAAATCTGAGCAACATCAGTCATTCCAACTGCGAGGTAAGTTGTCCAGGCTTTTATGCTATTTTATGACATCCGCATTTTGGCACGTTTGCTATTAAATGCGATAACGTGCGTTATCCTAAGTTAATTTCGAATTCAATATTGAAATTTAGGCGAAATTAAACAATCACGTTGAGCTTTAAAAGTGAAAACGTGGATCTCGATGTATTTTAATGTGATATGGCTTTTAGAAATAATTTAAAAAATTTTAATGAAATTTGTAACTTTTAATTATATAACGCGTGATATAATGTGTTTACTTTTAATATACTAAACATATTATTTAAAACATCGGGCAAAATGTAGATATAGTAATTTAGTATAATTATGTCTTGCAATTGTAAGAAACTTTAATGATACCTTGTACTATCTCGAGATTGTAAGTTCCTCGTATTCATTCTCTCTTTGTCTCCCTTTCTCCTCAAAACTACACATTTATCTAATTCAACTAATTAATTCGTCAATAAATCTCAGAAAGAACTTCATTCACCGTAACATGCGCTTCTTTCTCTACGACCGTTTTCGTATTGATTAGCATCAAATACGCCACGTGATGCTTGGCTCTCGTTTTAGGGGGCGATAAAGCCAGGTGCAGGTCGTAACTTGGAAAGCTCGTCCCCATAAAAGTGTCAATCATGCATAGTCGAGCGAAACGACACCGATGTCATTGGAACAGCTGACGTGTATCTACCGATCCATTGTGAATGAACCAGTCGCACGATGATTTTTCCACGCGCTCTCCTCGTCTAGCTTAAATGCATGTGATGCGTCCGATTTAAAAAGTGCATCCGCGTATATGCATTCTCGTCCGAGTGGCAGCCGAGATACAAACAATCGCGGATATGTTTTGATTAGGAATCGAGTTGTATTATAAAATTTTTTTGCGTCTTTTTCCATTTATCTCAAATTTCGATGATCCGTAACTTGACGTTTCCACTCGAATCGTGATATTTAATATTTTTTTTTGCGCGCACAAATGCACATTCTTTTGGGGGAGTTTTGGTAAATGCGACATGCTCGGTGAATCGGGAATTGAATCAAAACTGCTATCTCGTCTTCCCGATGTCCTTCTACATCAGGAACGGTAGTCGGTTGCCAGAGACGCTCGTTCGGCTCGACCGGAGAAGGAAAATTGCTTTTTAACCCTCTCCGGTTGCGACAAGGTGCGCCGGAGTCGCATCCACTTGGTGATGGCTACCTACAGACCATCTCGTCCGACTGACTTCGAGCGGAATGAAATCCAATTGTCGGCGTTGTTCGTCGATTTGTTCCCTTCCGAGAGAACAACGAACGTTCCGACAACGCCCCGCGGCCCCGATTGGAAAATCGCCCAGCTCTTTCCAACGAGCTCTTCCACCCGCCTCGACCTCCGCTCTCGACCTATAGCTTCCGGCAAGTAGAGTTCGTATCTAATACTTCGACAGTAGTGTCGGAGTTTCTACGTTATCGCGTGTCACGATTTTGCAGTCGGTTTCTACTGTTTGAGAAAATAGACGGTTATCTACAGACTTTCCTCGCGAAAGAGGTGAAGAATGCTCGAATGATATAACGAAACATTTTCAAGAACGAAATATACACACAGTGGAACGTTTTACTCGAGAGAAGCCGTTCTAGATAATTTCGAGTACTTTTATGCAGCAAATCGCAAGTACATTTCTTCTTAAAACAGATAATAATAGAAAAAAAAAAAAAAATAATCGACATATGTACGATTTTCTCTCTCTTTTTTCTTAATGCATTAATTTTTTTATTAAATTTTGTACGAGATTATTATGTCTGTTTATATCCCCGTGGAAAAAAAATTTAATGAAAAAAGAAAATATTTCTCGAACAAATCGGTAGCCGACAAAAAACGGCGGACCGATGCTATAGGGAGAAACGACGATTCGAAAATGCAATTATATTCGTATCGTTGGGTTCACCACCTGTCGCGGGAACGAAAAACTGCCCCGAACAGAGGAGAGGAAACGGGGCGTCCGGCCCGCCCTCGTTCTGTCACCCCGTCGCTTCTCGTTCGGCTTTTATGCCAGATGCGACGATTGTGACGGCGCTGAAACTAATTTTAACGTGGACGACAACGCGGTCACACAGAAACCGGGGACGCGAAAACGTCGAAGCACGGTGAATAGTTACTCTTCGCCTCCAGGCTACACGTGATCATTAAATAGGTACATAGAGCGAATTGATGTATACGCGCGAGTTATATTCAGTACGGACGGACCGTTCTAGACGAGTTCACCGCGCATCGGTGATATAAAGTTTGCACGAACGTAACTTGGGTTCCGCATGCTGGGTTTCCGCGTGCACAACTTGCTCGAAAATGTGCCAAGGATAGTGTTTCCTCTGCAATGTTTGGGAAAACAATGAAATAATCCTAATAGCTAGTGGTTTCACCAACAACGGACAACTTACTTCGTACGATTACGTTAAACAATCACGTGCGGTTGATTATTACGAGTAAAGTGTGTTATTTTCAGCAAATTTTATCGCTATCTGATTTCGTCATTTCGGGATGCGAACGAATGGTTCGGTTACGGTTACAATCGCATTACGAGATCGGTGTGTTACCATCGCCGCAGAATTCGATTTCATTGAGAATGAACGAGCATGGAATTTCGATTTTCCTCGTAGCCGGATATGTGGCCGTAAAACGTTAACGCGCGGGCCCGAACAGGCCGCAGAAACCGTTCTCCCCTTCTTTTGTTCCCTCTCTAAGTCCCTAGAGCATCTCGATCTGCCGGGGATGCTGGGGTAAACTGAAAAGCGAGATATGTGGACGCGAGAGGTGAAGGAGATGCAAGAAAGAATACCACACGCGTGGGATGATACAATTTTGCATTTTATATATATGCTGATCGTCCGGTTGCGGGAAGGATCGTTGCGGATGCTGCGAGGGGGGATACAATATTGAATGAGGCTGGATCGACTGGAAGGCATTTGGCAGTTATATATATCGTAAGCCAAGTGATGGGCGATAAACGGGAAAAATACATTCAAGTGGTTATTTAGATCTTGAGCGCGTGAGAGAATGTGGCGGTTATATAATTAATATTTTAAATGACCATTACTTACATGAAATTTTCTGTAACAATTAATTGTTTGCTCTGATATCACTGAAAATTTATTAGATTGTTTAGAAAGTTTTTTCTAGTTATTTATATATTTTTTATTATACATGTGTCATAGGATAAAGATTGGGAAATTCTAAAAACAATTCGAGAAGAGAAAATTTTTACTCAATCCATTTCTGGCTTGTTTTCCATAAATTTTCATTTTGATGATAACCCGAGGATAGATATATGCGAACAAGAAATAGACGCGCACAATACAAGAGTAAAGATTAAAGATGTACATTTAAAATGACGTATTTTTGGGAACGAAAGTGAGAATGGAAAATTCGGGTACGTTTCGACGGTCGGGTCAATTTCGATAGCATCTCACTACAACATGAACCTACCCTTCGCCACGGAGACAATGTTCCATGCTAATTCTGCCTCCGTTACAATTTCATAAGGGGAAGAAACGAGTTCGTGCGTCAGCCCTGAGGGACCGCATGCGTTCCAGGCGAGTTATAGTACGTGGCTAGAATAGACGGCCGGGGGTGGTTTTAAACTCCGCACATCCTACAAAGAGACGGCTGCTGCGTGATGCCCAAAGAATACACGCGAAACGGGAATTGCACGTTCTTTTCCCTGACGCATTTTAAAAGCAACAAGCAAAACGGATCGATATAGTTAACGCGTGTTTTCTAAAAATAAAATTTACCATTTTGAGTTTGTTTGTTCAATTGGTTCAATTGTCACGTTCGGTATTATAGATCTTGTGTTAGGAAAATATCGAGCGCGTTCGATTATTATCGACTACGACCCACATGCGCAATTTTGGAAAATAAAAAGAAAATAATGTATTAATCGTTGTATGGATATTTTTTTTATAGCAATACGATTATGAAATAATAACTTTTTAAATCGAGTAAATTGCATATTCGATAAGGAGAAATACAGTAGCAACGATCGCTTAGAGATTTCGAGTTATAACCGAGAAACCAGGTAATTCTGCTTCCATGAACACGCGCTCGTGCAATCTTAGTATCTTTATCATCGTCTTCGAAAACGTGCATCGAACGATAAGACCAGACTCGCTCCAACTTGGCTATTTTTTTGCGCGTTACATCTTCGCCGAGACACTCGGGTTTGCGCGATACGAAGGAGGTGGAGGAGAGCAGCGGCAAATCCTTCTCGCGGCAAAGCGGCGTTATACGATAAGACGAAATCGTCTGATCGATCCTGGAGTACGACGAGCGTATCGATCGAGCCGGCGCCGGCGTGCGCGAAAAAGAAGTCGTCCATCGTTGATCGCGTAACGAATTCCGACGTTGGATGCTGAGGCCGAGACGAGCTCGGCCGCGCCGTGAATAAAGCATGCGGCAGCCGGAGAGCAGGAAGCGATAAGATGGAAGGCGCGCGAATAAGATGGTAAAAGAAGGCGAAATCCAAACGCGCGCGGATCTCGTCGAGAAAATCGGAATCTATAAACTACCGCTACGTTCAATAAAGCAACGTCCAATCCGAGACGGAGCGGGGATTCGACGTCCGATGTTCCTACGACGATTTCGTCTATATACCTGCAACGATATTCAATATTTATAGAGCTGTTGCACAAAAATCGTTCGGTAGTGGAAGATTGGTCCGGGTCGTCGAGCGGTTTTACGTTTACTCGACATTACTGAAGTATTAAGGAACTCTCCGCGGGATTTACACGGCTGTAAAATCGCGGATGAGATACGGCAATATTCCTATTGAAAGAACCAGGAAGCGTGGAGACGAAAGGATATTTGGCATTCCGATGCACGCACATACACGCAAGTGCACGATGGATGCATATGGTAAGCGCGCGGAAGACTCACGCAAGGTAGCGAACAATTCCATCGACATCTGAAATAAACAAGGCCATTCCTGCGTTGTTTCCTAAAATGATAATATTAAATATACATTTAGCACCGGGCCACGGTACACGTAACTTTCAGCCTCGTCTTCTACACAGGGGAAATTTCTACTCCCTCAATACTCCCTTTATCGCGCGCGTCTTTCTTTTCTTATCCATTTTCTCAACTAGGGAGGAACCGGCGTTTTCCACGACACGGATGGATTTATTGCGACAATGAATTCGATATAAGACTAGCGAAATTTCAGTACAATAAGTTTTCTCCATCTCGCAACAAATATATAGTTGTCTGAAAAAAATGCGGGGCGAGATATTTATAAAATGAAATTTTCAATATTACAAACCGACGACAACATATGGAATAAGATAGAAAATTTTATTCGTGACATTCTCGTAAATGCCTAGAGAGAATCTTCAATTTTATTTAATATAAATATTCTTCTCTCTCTTTCTCTCTCCCTGCGCGGTATTTTTGTCATTCCTATATTATTTTTATATGCTCTCTAGACACGCGAGAACTACGTCATATTTCATACCTTTTAGGACCATCTAAAGCCGATTATCGCGTACGCGAACGGTTCCTGTAAAGTATATAAATAGCGCGCACGTGTTATACACATCGTAACGTTATCGACAAGCCGGTAAATTGCATTATGCGTCGGTATATTTACAAGCTATATTGAAAGTGGTGTTAAGCGTGAGTATCGAGTATCGTCTTCCAAGCTCTCGCCTCGCTTCGACGAGAAATTAATTACAAGGCTTTCTTGCAAGGCGCAATGTGTCCCTCCGTCGTATATTATTCGCTCGCAAACTCGCAAACGGGTTACCGAATGGTCGCAGTTTCCTCGCAGAGAGTCTCGCGAACCCGCCTTTATAAATCAGTTTCTCCTGTAATCAAGTGGAAGTACACTCTTGCTTCGTAGAAATGAAGGACAATGGCGAGCATAAAATGAAAAATTTTCGAACTTTACTCGGACCTCTTGTTTCTCGATTTTCCAACTCGTCGTCGTATACACATTTTCCATTTTCTTGATTTTTCCTTCCCTATTTTTCTTCTTCTCGCAACACCACCGACTTCGCGCGTAACAGAAATGAATTTGCCCTCGGGCCACAGCGGTGGAGCTCCCTTCTCTCTTTGTAATACCCTTTCATCAGATATAAGTTGCGAGAAACTTTCGCAAATAATTCGCGTTTTTTTCGTCTTCGTTACATTAGTGTACGGGTGACTTCTTTATCTCTAATGACTATTTTTGGTATATTAAAAAAGAAGACAGGAAATGTGTGAGATTACGATTTTTTTATATATTTATCCTTCATCGATACGTTTGCAAAAATTGCGAGAAAAACTTTACGCGGGGATGAAAATTGTGTGACGCGAAGCGAGACAAATGAAGGAATTAGAGTAACTCCATTCGGTGAATGAAACACCCCGGAAACTTTTGTTCATAGTCCACACCTCGGGTGAAAAATCTTCTTTAGTCATCGAGCGAACATCGAAATTGTAAACAGAGGATCCTCGACGAAGAGAGCTCAGTAGCAAACTCGCTCCAGATGGTGTCGCCTCAACGACGCTGGTTAATTGCAGACTACGAAACTGCCCTATTACCCGGCGAAGTAACTGTCAACAGTGTATTTCCTTTTCGATCTTTGTCGCCCATCTCCACGACTACCGCTGTCTCACGAAGTTCAATCTATGGTTTTTTTTTTTTTTTTTTTTTTTGCTATTTGGAATTCGTCTACTCTTATTCGATTATTGGATTTTTTTCTAAAAATATTATTTGTGTAATGTGTATGATATGTTTCGAAAATCGTATTGATGAATGAAATAAAAATTACATCGATAAATCTTATCGATATTTCTCTATTTGAACGCAACTTTTTCATCGTACTTTATTCATCATGGAATATTAGAAATTAATTGCTCTTAATTGCCATCTTAATCACTTCCCTTGCTATTCCTTGTATGCTCATTCGTATCGTTCGTTTTTGTTGCGCAAATCACGAGTTGCGCAAGAAAAGGTATGATATCCGCATACGATTAGCAATAAAAAGAGGCAGAATAGGAGAATAATCGTGCGAGAGGAAAGGCGTTGCGAAGAAAGTGTTTAAATAGCTATACAGACCCTCCGCCGTCGTTCTTGTCGTCATCGTCGCCGTCGTGTAAAATATTTAGTCCCAGACTGCCATTAAAACGCCTGTAGAAAATAAAAAAAAGAACGAACGCGAATAACGCGGTGCTCAAATACACTTCTACGGCACAACGACGAGAACCGCGCGAACGATTCTAAATTGCTCAAAGGAGTTTTTGCGTTTGGCTCTTACGACGAATGCTCTTTTAAGCTAATGAGAATGTTACTCGCGAGGTTGTAAAATTACGGATTAAACGAGCTTTCGCGGGAATTGTTTGCGACGCAGCGATATAAATAGGTACTAAAATGATAAAATCTAAAAGAGTGAACTAGTCTCTGAACGATTTAACAAAGTATATTACGCCAAGGTTTGTGCCACGATGAAAATCACAGATCGATAATTTCTTATCTCCGGATGGAAGTTATGTCTTCCGCTAACTTCTCGTAGCGCCGGAACTTTGATTTCTTAAGGAATTCCTTCTAGTTCATTGACTTATCGTAATTGATACGAATAACCAAAAAGCTTTCTGCTAGAAATTGATCGCTTAACCGTCGATGCGCATTGCGAGTATCATCACCGAGACAAGGTTATTTATCGTTCGAGAAATTTGATCGATAACGACGCGACATCGATATGCATTGGGGTTGACCGTCGAAAAACACCCTCTTTCGTAGTACAGATAGTACCAGCCAGTGCTGCCGGCGTAAGAAGTAAATCACAAAAATGGAAATCCACGATATCGGATTGGAATCAATATTGAATGCAGATTGAATCTCACTCCTTCCCTCTTTTTTTTCCCCCCCAGTCGCGCGTCTCCAGCCGTGCGAGGCCGCGAGAGAGCGAGAAGGTGCCGAGTGACGGCTTCCATTAGGAAAAAGTGACTTACGGTGCCGATCGACAACGAAAGGCACTTTTCGTCCTGCTGAAATGTCAGGCCAGTTCGCGAAAATTATATGCGTAACAAAGGTTACCACCTGACACGACTGCGAATCAAGGCATCGTTCGGCGTAAAAGAGACAGTATGATGTTTGGTCGATATTATTTATATATCCTGTGTCATTTTTTCATGAATTTACCATGAGGATATTTACTCTTGGTATATTTCACTCAAGTTGTAATTGTATCGTAAAAATTTGTTTTTACTATCTTTTCGTGAAACATATTAGTTAAATGGAAAAAGATCCGATAAGACGAAAAATTCTATATAGAAAGAATAAAGATTCTTTCTTTTCCTTTTTTTTTTTTTTTTTGTAAATTATTTGATTCAAAAATATGATAAGAGATATTAGCTTCTTTTCCTCCGGCACCACGATAATATACACGGCACGTGATCAGGAGAGTCTGAGGGGATCTTGTCTCTTAACGGTCCAATGCCCGGCATTACTATTTGATGAGATAAAAAGCGCCGCGGTGGCCTCGACTCGTGAATTTTTAAAGGAGCCTCGCAGGTACCGTTACGTTCCCCGAGTTTCCGAGGTTAGGGGGTGTCGATACCCTGGGGGGACGCCACAGTAGTCTTCTACCTTTAATATTTTAGCACGGTAAATTATACCTTTTCCTTGCATACACTGATCTTCCACTTTCTCCATCTTGTCCTTCCTCAGACCACGCCGACGTTGGTAAGAACGTTGATCCGCGTCAATGTTTTTCTATTTGCTCTTGGAAAGAAGGTATTCCTAAATATGTATGTACCAGGGGTGTGTTTTCTTTTATTATTTAAAACAGCGAAAACAGTTTCTCCAGAATCACACGCTCTCGCACATTATAAAACGAAAAACGCATGCAATTTTTTCTCGTTAAAGTAAATTGAGAGATTAATTTAATGATTCGCGTTAAATCTCGAAATAAGTCATTTTATATATTACAATCCGTTTGCGCGCCTTCAATGCTACATTCAATGCTCATTCAGCGGAACTAACACGGAAAGCAACAAGCTGAAAAGACACAAATCAGCGGCGACAACGACAAAGACTGAGACGCGGATGGTATAGTGTATCTTCGCTTCGAGGAAACTAATCATCCGCAAGCCGCTTTTGGCGTGCTGCGGAAATGCGTACACTCGCACACAGGAATTTTCAATGCGCGCAAGTTGCGACGATGATTAAACCCGGAGCGAAATAAAGAAAAAGGACGGACGGGTGAAGGAGCGAGTTCGCGCGCGATGACAACTTTTGAACATTTCCTCTCGTATCATTACGAACTTAATAAACTCAATCCGAATATTGAAAGTTTCGAACCATAAAGTGTACACAAATCAGCAACTCGTAAGAATGAAAGAAACACATGTGACATTTCTCCGTTGATCTGGGGACGACGAGAATAAAAAATTGAGCGCTAAAATGAAACGCAGAGATGATTCAGAGAGCGTATCTGCTTGAAACATCGTCTTTAAGGCTTTGCCTAATTGATTTATGTATTTTCTGATTGAAGAGATATGAAAATTTTAAAACGCTTTTTATACACTCTAATTAAGATAATAACGTAAATCTGAAAATACGAGAGAAGTAAATGTGTGACATTTTAAGTCTGTTACGAAAATGAGAAAGGAGCGGAATCTGCGCGACAATCAGATCCCTGAAGTTTAGAGTTTAGAGGATATCGGCGAGATGACGGGAGATATTTCTATTTAATAGTCGGCGTATCACGCCGGTAATGGGAGTCGAGGCGTTTGCATGGGAGACACGCTAGTGCTATAAAGTTAATGGCATCGTAGGCAACCCGATAAAATGATGCATCGCGGCTTGGCGATGATAATATTATGCCGACAGCTGCATCTATCCGCTTCAACTCGCGCAAAAACATACACATGTTCTTTTTCCTTCTTTCAAACAATTTCTCGGTGATTCCTTATTTGATTGAGAACCGCTTCGATTTAATTCCAATTAACTTATTAAATAATATCTACAATGTTTACGTGTGGATTATTAACTCTTAATTATTTGAGATAAATAGCAAAAGATTAGATTGAAAAGGATATGAATTATATAATTAGAAATTTTGCTCTAAGCAATTATGCCATCTAATTGAATTAATCAGCGAATAATTTAATCGAAATTTTATCGAAACTCCGGATAAGAATTAATAGCTCGAATCATGTTTTACGATTTCGTCGTTGCTAACGACACGCGTTGCCGAACGTGAACGAGTAATATCATCAATTGTATGTACTTAATTAAAAGCGAACGCGTATAAAACCCAAATCATAATCCTTTACAGTCTCTATCGTTAATTTTGTGCAAACGGTATTACACGTTTGAATGTACATAGGAGGAACGCGTATTAGCGGCGCGAATAGCGTAGAAAAGCTCTCTCCGTCCCTTCTCGCTTTCGTCTCTTCCGCAAAGATTCTCCATCCGCCATCCCCCTTCGCTATTTTCTCACCGTCTTCGAGCTCCTATCTCCGCTTCAGGTTCACAGCCGGATTGTAATGATTAGTATAACGAGAAGATCCGCGCCGGAGCTTACGGGTAAGCGCGGATACCGGGAATTGCTTCACTTTTAATTACCGCCAAGCTGCCGACTGTGTACACCGAGCTCTTAATGCACCGCGCTGTTTAACGATTTTTATCGATAATACCTGCGCGGACAAGAAGGGGGGGGGGGGCGGATCCTTTTTAACAATTTTTTTAGGTAAAATTCACGCGAATCAATCGCGAGCCTTTCTCGGGCGAATAGTCGGAGACAGACGACGAAGTACAATAGTTGCCGAATATACAGATCAGTAGCTCGCTAAATTAAAGAGAATAATACGGGCGCGAATAGTCCGCTATTGTTTCTCATATAACGCCCGCTCATCGAAAACTACGAAGCGAAGTTACTGATCGCAGTTGCGAGCGCGCTACTCGCGTAAAGTAGACCGCGGTACATTGTTTGTAAGTGGATTATGTTTATAATGGGCCACCCCAGGCCCGTGTTCTGAATATTGCGACCGTGCGCAGATATACCGTATGCGCCGAGGCAAATCATGCTCGTTCGTCGTATCCACTTCAATCGCGTCCCCTGGATTCTCGCCAATATACATTCTCCATCCAACAAATTGTGCACAGGATGTGACTTTCCGACCTCGGGTTAGAATCCTACGTAGAAACAATATTGTATATTTATCTGCTCCGCAATACGGGGGAGTTTACCGGTTAACGCGGAGTATGCCAGGTTCATTCGCTTTGAAATGTAAATTTACGAACGATGCTACACATCGATCGATACGTTCGTACGATTCGCTAGAACGATTGCACGCGCGAGAGTATTTCTCGAACTGGTGCTTTGAATCGCTCAGATATAATATACGTTTGTACCGCGCGGAAATCGCTATGATTTAACGTCCTCTTTTTAGTCTGCTCTCGATATGATTCGTTCAAAGAGAGAGAGAGAGAGAGAGAGAGAGAGAGAGAGAGAGAGGGAAAGAAGAGCGCCGCGATTCTTTCGATAATTTATTGGTCGTAGATCAACGTCGGAGAGAAGGCTGTTTCGGCTCGCCCTTACATTCCGGCCCGGAACAATGTCGAAGATCGACGTCGTTTCTGGTCGTGACACCCGCGGGGATGCGACACGCGACGCATCCGCAGGAGATTGATCGTTAAGTCCGACGCGTTTCGGACGATTGACTATACAAACATACCGAACCGTATCTATCAATATACGCATAAAGCGCACCGAACGAGGCGGACGATCAACAACACGATCTACACACGTGGGAACGTTCACGTTTACGAAACTAATTTTCGATAAATGTTTCTCTTCTCAAGAGTACACGCGTTACATTCATATATTATAATTGACGTAAGGAACCTAACCTGGAGCGCATTTTAAAGCAAAGAGAGGAGTTTCGTTATTTTCACTCGCGTGAATACCTTTTCTCCGAAATCTGAATATTGACCTTATTTCGGCGCGTTTGTAGCGCTTTTCTGACTGCGTTACGAGGGGTTGCCACGGCGTAAAATACTGAACTTGCAAAATGTGAAGTATGCACTTCTAACGCCTCTCGTGTAAGGTCGAGCGGCCTGTACTTGCCAAGAGGCACACTTTCCCCGAAAGACGTATAATTATGACATACCTCTTGAGACGTTATTCTCTTAATGTGAAATATTTGGGACATGGGATATCGCGGAAAATATTATATACATACGTAAATATACTTTTTTTTTTTTTTACTAATGACTCTGTTTGTAAATGGGTCTATTCACACAATCTAATTTCATGTTCTTTTCTTTGTTGCAGAGAGACGCCCTGAATCTGGAACCCAGCAACGTGGCAAATTGCGTGTCTAAAGGCAAATCGGAGGTAGATTTTTTTTTTTTTTAATACGGTTTAGCACTTTGCGCTACGTTTCGCACTTTGCGCAACGTCTTTGAAAAGAATTTTAATTCCGGTACTGAGAGAGGGGTGGGGGAGGACAAAACTGGTCCGAGCGTATCAGGAAACGAGAAAGAATTGTGATTGCAGAAAAAGACGTCGAACATAATGTCGAGGAGAAAAAGAATCGCAAGCAGAGCTGACATGCTGAAATAAAAGCACTAGTTTCTTTGACGACGCGCAAAGATGAAACGAAAAACGCAAGTTCGCTCTTTAATAGATATTGCGGTGTCACTCGCGAATCTGAAAAGGAACTCGTATCTCGTTTGTATCTTTATCGCAAAAAGGTATTGCCACATCTCTCATTTCTCGCGAATAATCTGCAATGGCTTTTAGCGCCATGTTGTAATTTCTGAATTAACATGCAAATATTCCAAAAAGTTTCATTATGATCGTCTAATCAGAGATAAGTATTATCGCGGCATAAATATCGTAACAACGATAGAAAATTTACGAGTTTTCTCAAATTACCGCTATTGCATTTGCGCCGAATCGAAAATTCCTGCTAACCGTAAAACATTTAATCCCTCCGTATTCATTTTTATTCCTACTTCGAAATCCCGCATCGCGCGTCCACGGTGATAAAACGCGGGCACGATCGCGTTCCGCCTCATAGACGCGCGTACGCTTATCGCGGCATCATTCGTATGCATCGTGTACGCGTCGTCGTTGAGGTGTAAGGTCCACGCAAATATTCCCTACGTGACGACAAAGCCAATTCATTTCCCGCCGATTCGTTGCGAAATACGCGCGCGACGTGATCGACCGCGACGGAATCGCGACGCGCTCTTTCGCTTTTCCCGCTTTGCCGAAAAGTCCGAAGAGAGAGAGAGAGAGCGGCAGAGCATATTGAACTCTGTCGTCATCCGTACTCTCGACGACTATCTTCTCATCACTGAAACGCACGTCATACCGCCGAATTTAATTTTCTTCTCTTTATCTTTTTTTTTTTTCCTCTAGCACTTCGATTGCCGGAACCATATAAGAGTGATACAACCGATGGGAGACGGAAATCGGCTCTACATGTGTGGTACGAATGCGCACGCGCCCAAGGATTGGGTGATTTATGTAAGTTTCCACGTTATTTTTAATCGAGAAATTAGAATATATACATTTTTATAAGGGATAACTCCATATAATTTTTTATCGAATATATGTTAAATATATATATGTCATTAAAAAATTTTTATTTATGATATATGAACAATTATTTTTATCTTTCCAATGGCAGGATATCGAAATAGATATTGCGTTGTTTCTCATACATATTATTCCATTCTTTTATATCTTATAAATTCCGATGCATACTAAACAAATTCGTTAAATTTGATTTTGTAATACGCAACGGTTTGTAACTGGATTGGAATGGGCAGAAAAAATACACGTGCAATATGCGTTTAAACATGCGCTGTCATTTGTTTATCGAAAATTGAAAATGTAAAACGATGTTAAATGCATTCGCAACTTCTCTTGAAACGTATTGCGAATTCAGCGCGATGTGCGCAACGCACGCCGATTTATGCTACTTTACGCTTAATTTAATTAATTAATAACAGAACACGACAAGGCATCTGAAAATAATATCGTTAATTAATTTTCGCGTTACGAATAAATTTCATCGCCACTCACGCATTCCTCTATAATACGTTCCCAATTTAATTCCTGTTCAAATATTTAAAGCCATGATATATATGAATAATGCTATTATCGATAGAAAGAAATTTATATGCATTATCGCAAAATAATAGAAATCTATGCGATATGATTCGCAAAATTTTATATATCGGAGCATATCAAAGTAATTAAAATAGATTAATTAATCTTACGTTTAAATACCCGTGTAAAACGACACGAGAAGATACACGAGTTTCGTTTCGCCAAATGTTATGAGCCTCGAGTGTATCGTAACATCTCACATAATAATCATATCCGCTAACGTAAGCTATTGCTCGAGATTATAGCTACTAAATAAAATTAACTATTTGAAGATATTCGATATTGAATGAGATGAAATGAATATAAATATGATATAATAAAATATTAAATCTGAGGGATGGGCAGCTGATTGAAATGGATTGAATTTTTAATATTAAAGCATATAGAGCATCTTCTTCGTACGTTTGATATTTTAATTATGTTTCATTAGATTTGTTAATGATATCTTTTAATATATCGAACTTGTGTATGCAACGTGTAATTACGATTTAAATTTACTATCGCTAGTTTTTTATCCATTTTAATTGATTTTAATATATATTATATTATTCCTTTTTTTTTTTACACTATTTTGAATAAAGTTATATGATGAGAAAAATCTCATCATATAACTTTATTATTCTTTGATAACTTGGATTGAAATGATTAAATTTTCAATAATTAAATCAATAATTTTCGATTAGAAAAATTCTTTTGCGGTATAATTTGCTTTTTCAGCCTTTGTAATGTCTTATTGCTAATGTCCAATCTGACCTCGTTCTCCGAATGATATTTTTCCAGAGCAATCTGACTCACTTACCGCGTCACGAGTTTGTTCCTGGAGTGGGAATGGGTATCGCGAAGTGCCCTTATGATCCTGCGGACAACTCTACGGCGGTTTGGGTCGAGAAGGGCAATCCTGGGGACTTGCCAGCTCTTTATTCCGGCACGAATGCCGAGTTCACCAAAGCCGATACCGTAATCTTCCGCACGGATCTCTACAATCTGACTACCGGTCGCAAGGCGTTCAGCTTCAAAAGAACGCTCAAGTACGATTCCAAGTGGCTCGACAGTGAGTATTCTTTTTCAAACAATAACCATTATTAGAAATACTTAAACTTATTATATATCGATATTCTCTTTTATATTGAATTATTGTAGAAGATAATAATGTTTAATGATTTTTATATAATATTTTGGCATTTTTTTTTATTTAATATTTAATCTATAATAGTACCTTTTAAACTTGTAAATTATATTTCATAATTCGTCTTCACCCCATTGGTATTGATCACTATATCTACTAGTAAAAATACTTAGATCTCCGCACATCATTATAAAGGACCCTTTACACAAAGCCCAATAATTACGGCGTGTCGAATCAACAATAAAATTTCCATTAGACTTAGAGAGTGTATTAACGGGAAGAAGGGATAGGCGCTTAGATCGGCTAAAAAGCGAAATAGGTTTCCGGCGAAGAAACCGAGCGGGAAGGGTGGTGCTGTTTGGGAAATAGACGGGAGAGTGCTTTGAAGTTAGGACCCCGGACATCAGCCGAGAACACGCTTCGGGTTCAAATGGATGCGAATAAACTGCCCCGCCTATTTTCCAAGGATACCGTTGCCTGGCTCGTCGACGACGCGAAGGACTCGCGTGGTAGGATGAAAGTATCGAAGCAGACTAGAGGGTGCCCGATTCTCTCTTCCTCGCTCTCTCTTTCTCTATCTCTTTCTCGCTCCACGAGAGGGGTAATAAAATAACATCCTGACGCGATCTGCCTCGTCCTAAACGTTGCGCTCTCGACGAAGTATCTTCCTCCTCCTCTTCCTCGGGAAGGAAGAGAAAGCCGATCGAAGAAGTTAAAGTTTTCCCGTCGTCCGCCGGAAACCCCTTCTCCCCTTTCTCCTTCTCGCCGCATAGGCCGCGTAGGCCGAGCTTTAATCAGTTTTACCGGCTCCCTGATTCGTCGAGCGAGATTATTGCGATTCTCTCGATTTTTCGTTATCGGAACGCGCGAACGTGAGGGGCGCGGCAGGCGGGAGCGGCTTGGCAAGGAAATTGGAAAATGTAGATTAGGACGTGCGTCGAATATAGACATACAATCCGACATGGAATTTAATAGCGTAACTCGCGGGAGGTAGGGGCGGAGCGCACTGATTTGCGATGATCAAGTGTAAATAGAATCCGATTCGTTAGGTTCGTCAGTCGTGACAGGATACGAGCAATACGTCGAAAATTTAGTTACACTGCCGTTTAATATCGAAATTCTGCTGTATTCGGAACCTTCTACCGACTACGTTTTAAAAGGCAGTTGAAAAAAAATTTTGTTGCACGAAAAATTTACGTGTTTCATATTGAATATTAGTCATTTATTAATGTATTGTACGTCAAGAAATTTAAATTTCTCTAAATCACAAAACTTTTGATTTATTAATTATCTCAACGAAAATTGCATCTTTTTTTTTTTTTTTTTTTTTTTTTGCTCGAGGGAGGAAAGTGGCTTACCCGTATAAAAGAGTTAATTTTAACTCCTTCTTTTGCCGCATCGCAATCCTTTCCATGGCGAGCATTTACGCGCGACACGCGAAATAATGGTGCGGGACGGTAGGCTGCTGCTTTGTATTTCTCAAGAGGGGCCGCTTCCGCTTTTCCTCACTCCAGTGAAGCGTGCTGCCACTCGAGTTCGCTCTTTCAGCCACCGTCTTCGTCGCCGTCGAGTAGGGTCGTGGTACACCGGAGCGGCGAAAACTCTAGGGCAGACGAATAACTTTGTCCTACTTTGTATCTTTCGCGCCCTCCCACGGGATGCATGATTAGCCATTTGTTTCGTCGTTTAATTTCAAGTCGGAACGCGGCCCTTTCGTTACACATTTTCTCTCTCTCTCTCTCTCTCTCTCTCATCTTTGCTCTTAGCTGCTTACTATTCGTCCGCCTCCAGAACGAAATCTTCGTTCAGACCCTACCAAGCGCGAGCGCGTCACCATCAAGGACCGTTCTCCGCATCGAGTTTGTCTATTAACAAAGGCGTTGATTAAATGCGAGGCGAGAGTCTCGGAAGAGACGGATGAACTTCGCGCACGCTTCTCGTAGTCTTCGAGCCTTACTCACCGACCCTTCCTACTCTTCCTCTTTTTTCTTCGCTCGCAGTTTCTCTTTTTTGTGTCTCCGCTCGGCGGCAAAGCGAACGCAATGAAGACTGATGTGGTTCGTGGCCATGATAAGGAAAACTCGGCTCGGGAAGGTGAATCGCGAATGAAAAGAAGGACGAAGAAAAATGGAGAATAGAACGTAATGGACTTCTTAACAAGCTCTGAATAACTAGCTGACAAACGTCTACTTTCACGGATTCCGCGCGCGCGAGAGATAGCACTTTGTCATTATCAATATTATCACGCACCCATCTTGTCGAATTTGCTGCATTTAACTGTCTTTAAATTTCTTTTTTTCTAGATATATTGCAACGAAGCATTCTTTTTCTTAAAATATTACGAAATGTATTTTTAAAGCTCAAATAGTACCACACGTTGCTCTCTTCATTAGTGATAAAATACACAATCAAAGCTTATCGTTTCTAGACGATTTTGCGTTTCCTTGTTCCCTCGTTCCCTCGTTCGTCTTCTGCTTCGCAGCCGATCTCTTAGCCTGTCTTCGTCTCTCTGCACGTGCCTGTACCGTCTCGATATATCAAACTGCCGCTGTCGAAAGCGTCAGACAATCGATTTAATCGTTGAACCGTGAGAGAGATTGCGACGGTCTCCAGTTGAACGCCACCGCATAATGTAAAATTGACAAGAGAGCCCGACAGTGGCGGCGGGATTCGAACGCGGAAAAATTCGATTTCCTTCGTCATTTTCTCGCGTCACCGAACTCCGACTGCGACCGTGATGCGAGATAAACCAGTTTCCTCGGCACAACAAGTAATTACGCCAAGATTAAAGGATTTCGCGCGACGAAGCATGTTTCATGATTTTCCTCATCGGGTTGCATTTTTTGGTGCTACTAATGCGAATAATCGCGCGATTGTGCCGATTTTGCATGCGATTAACCAGGATTCGATCGTCGAAAATCGTCATGAATGGCAAGACAAATTGAATTAATCTGTAATAAATTATTTCTAACGAACTCGAGCGAGATAAACCGCGTGATTTTCCTCGATTCCTCTTGCCGTCCGTTGCCAAAGAACTCGGAAACTATGGTAAAGTTATTTCGGACTCTTTCTCGCGCAACTTATCTCATTCGAAAATGATACTGAACTTATAACTCAACTACGCGAGACGTTATGATAAAGCCGACTGGATGTTGTTCGCTTTCTTTTCTCGCCATATAATTTTTTCATCTCGCTCAGCACGACATTGGTAAATTGCGATTTAATTTTAGTATTGTGTATATATGCATTTAAGAGAGAATTTTGTATGAGATTCATTATAACATAATTTTGCACCAATTATTCTTTCATTGAATCCAATTCTGCTTGAAATCGTCTTTATCAAGGAACACAATTAAAGCGCATTGTTTCCAATCTAATCCTGGCTACGTGTTTCCCGTTTTTGCACTTCCATTTACTGCTAAAGCGGTTGCAAAATAATATCGTTGCGCTACGAAATGCCTGCGGTTAAACGGAATTCGGGGAGATTGTTGCCCACGTCTCGAGCGGAGTTTAAACACAGTTCCGGCGATGAAAGTTTTTATGCATAGAACGAGCAAGGATATCGTCGCGCCCCGCCCGCGGCGAATACTCGATTCGCGATTATTATTGCGCGCGATTATTGCGGAGTAGATATCTACCTACACGCGGGAACTATCTGCTCTAGATGTAGTTATTTTGGCGTAGAGAATGAGGTAGATGCTAACGGCTAGATTATACACGAGTGTATAAGCTCGTTGGAACATGCGACCGAGAAATAAAAGCCACTCGGCGAGAAAAAAAAGATACACATGTCGAGAAACGCGAATCGAAACGAGAGTTTCGACGCTTTTAAAAAGAAAATTAAAAACCTAACGTAATGTTTACCGTCTATCTTTTCAGAGCCCAACTTCGTAGGCTCGTATGACATCGGTAGCCACGTGTTCTTCTTTTTCCGCGAGACCGCGGTCGAATACATCAACTGCGGTAAAAGTGTGTACTCCCGCGTGGCGAGAGTTTGCAAGAGGGACACTGGCGGTAAAAATATACTCGCCCAAAATTGGGCCACATATCTCAAGGCCAGGTTAAACTGCTCGATACCCGGCGAGTTTCCGTTTTATTTCAACGAGATACGTGAGTATCAGGAAATTGTGTGTGGCACGAAACATATTTTTACGCAGTTGTGTGTGTATAATATTTTCCATTACAGTATAATTTACATTTACTTCCATACTCTTGCTACATGTTCAGAATTTAATTTTATTTTTAGAGATGTTATTATCACAAATTATTATACAATAAATACATTAATATATATATGGAATTATGTAAAATCTTTTTTAAAATTATTTTTAATTAATATTTGTACACACATCTGTGGCTGTTATAGCGTGTATAATTTACGTTACTGCATTTTCGCTATTCAGAGAGCATTTACAAGGTGCCGGGTGACGATACGCATTTCTACGGTACCTTCACCACATCGACGAACGGATTAATGGGTTCTGCGATATGTTCCTTTCACATTGACGCTATTCAGGAGGCTTTCCGCGGAAAGTTCAAAGAGCAGGCAACTAGTAGTAGCGCCTGGCTACCAGTCCTGTCCAACAAAGTTCCAGAACCGCGTCCGGGCCAATGCGTCAATGACACAGAGACGTTGCCGGACACAGTTTTGAATTTCATAAGGTCCCATCCTTTGATGGATTCGGCGATTTCGCACGAGAACGAGAAGCCGGTCTTCTACAAGCGGGACGTCATGCTCACGCGATTGGTCGTCGATAAGCTGCGCATCGACTTTGTTGGCATCGATCTGGATTACACTGTCTACTATGCCGGTTCCAGTAAGCATTTATCGTATTATCTACGTCGCTCTGTGAATACAGATCGCCATTTGATATATTTATTTTGTCCCCTGACATAAAAATGCGTGAATTCACGTGTTCTTCGTTTCGTATTACAGGTGACGGTCGCGTTCACAAGGTTGTACAGTGGATTGACAATAACGGCGAATCCCAGTCAATCTTGCTCGACGTTTTTGATGTCACGCCGGGCGAACCGATACAAGCGATGGAGATTTCAAAGGAGCATAAGGCTCTTTACGTAGCTTCGGATCACCGGATAAAGCAGATCGATCTGGTAATGTGCACCCGACGATACGACAATTGCCTGCGATGCGTCCATGATCCGTACTGCGGATGGGATAAGGATACAAATACGTGCAAACCCTATGAACCTGGGTAAGTGTGATTGTATTCTTCGTAAGCGTGACTTGACTTAAAAATTGTGAACACACGAGAGCAATTTATTGTCTTAATAATTTTGCGCGTAATGTATAGTATGAAAATATATAAAGAATGGAATATAATATTGTGATTTCCATCATAATTTAATTATGAATTACGACACACGAGCTTCGAAATAGAAATATTCGCGCCGGTTTTATACACATCGTATATTTTGGTTACCGCAAATTCATTCCCCTCGGTGAAACGAAATACTTTTACGGAAAAAAATAAAAATAAAAAAAGAAGAAAAAAGAAATTGTGCAGCTGGCGAATCAAAATTCAATTTCGCGGAATATTTCAAACTAAAATTACGGGAAAACCGTATAAATGAATATTCGAGATTACATATGTTTGTGACAAAATTGCCACGCGTGACGTGATTTTTGACTTTCCTCGCGTAGGCTTCTTCAGGATGTATCGAACAGCACAGCCGACGTTTGCGATAGCAGTGTCGGTAAACGGAAGCTGGTTGTCACATGGGGCCAGTCAGTGCATCTGGGATGTTTCGTAAAAATGCCGGAAGTACTGGCGAATCAAGAGGTACGGTGGTACCATTATAGTAAAGAGAAGGGCAGGTATCAGATCGCGTACAAGTACGGCGCCGGCGGCGACAAGTTTATCGAGACCTCGGAGAAGGGTCTGGTGATTGTCGGCGTCAACGAGCAGGATGCTGGTAGATACGATTGCTGGCTCGGCGGTGCTCTTCTGTGCTCGTACAACATCACCGTGGACGCGCACAGATGTTCCGCCCCCGCCAAGTCCAACGACTATCAGAAGATTTATTCGGACTGGTGTCACGAATTCGAAAAGTACAAGTCGGCGATGAAAAGTTGGGAGAGAAAGCAGGCGGTAAGTCGATTCATATTTTTTTCTTCTTACCCTCGGAACAGTTTACGATGCCGATAAGATATTTTTTCGGAAACCGAGAGCATTTTTAACTGCGAGCGAAATAACGTTGCCATATCTCAGATATTAACATCACTGTTCGTCTTATAGAATTATCGCAAATCATTTTTAATCGTTCAAAATTTGCATGCAAAACGACATACAATTTAGAGAATTCCTGCCTCCCTTTCTTTCTCTGTGTATATATATATATATATTGTGGGAAAATACCCCTATGGGCGTATATCCATAAATCGATAATGTATATATCAATAAATCGATAAATTTAATTGCACGGTTGATAGCGGCAAATGGGAATTATTCTGTAATCGTTTATATTGTTTTACGCATTATGCAATGACAACTCTTACGCGTGTTATCGAAATCAATTCAAATTTCACAGCGAAATTATCAACCTGTTTAACTCGTTCTACATCCGTTCTGTAAATATTCACGCACTTTCATATCAAGACTTTTATATCATTTTCACTTTGTCCAACAGTATAATAATAATTTTTTATCTGGAATGTTACGATCATCTGATTAACGACATGTAATTTTGAATACATGGCATATTGAATACGGCGATATTTTCACTACACGCGCTGAAGGTTCGAATCGCATTTTTCTTGACAGCATTGTTTGCGCTTTTTGTTACAGCAATGTGCCTCGAGGCAAAACGACAGCAATCAGAGTGTACACACGAACGAGGTGTACGGCACGCCTCTCGTCTGATGGAGCCGATCGTTGGGTCCCTCGTCGAGCCGAGATTACGATGACGTCATGATACGCATAAGCGTCCCGCCGAAGAATCGCGGCTGGACCACGACCGGCTGGACGAGCCTGACCTTTCTGCTGGTCGGTCACGTCACCGCGCTCGGCCCGTTGGTCACCCGAGGTCTCTCAAGCGATTGAGACCGATACGCGGCTTCGTGAACTATGTGGTGAAAGAATTGAAATCTGGTGAGTGCGAGAAACGTACGCGCGATCGATCGTGCATATTGATACTATTTACGTGCCACTGTGCCCGCGATTGCTTCTCGTCGCGCTGCCGATCGCGAGTGATCGTCGATGACTTCATTGGCGATCAAAATATCAGATATATTCCAGTTTCCTTCTGGTCGCGCATCCCGCTTTTTGTTACGTATGTTTTTTTTTTGTACTCGCTTAATGCTGTAAATAGACGTGTCGCGCATGAGTCGCGGAAAGAGAGACCCGACGCTGATGCAGCGAGTGTGTTCTCGGCGATGACGACGGTAATGCCACGAACCGTCGTTAAAAAGTGAGACGATTCTGATCTCGCAAATTCCGATACGAATGTGCATTGCGGAAGAGTGAATGAATGCATCGTGGATAAAATCCCAGTAGCGGAGACTCGGTATGGAAGCTGTATGGAGAAACGCGCGCTTTCATTTCCTCAGATTTTTAATTGATTTGAGACGGCAAATTATGTGTATATACGATATCGGAGCCTCGAAAGACGTCATGTTGATCGCGATATCACCGTAATGAGATATCGATTGTCAATGGAATCGTCGAGATTAAGTAAGCGGTGTGCCGAAGAATGGAAGTCGCGTTTTCTTCTGCGGTTTTTCACATCCGTGATAGAAACGGCCGAAAAGAGAGACGGAAGTTCATTGTAGTTCTCTGACAATGAGAGAGCATCGATAGGACAACGGCTGTTATGGCTCGAGGAAAGGTGAAATGTCGCGTCAAGAGGGAAAAACGTGGCCAACGGCGCGTTTACGACGTCATGCAGGTTACATATGAGATTATTATCGACTTTAGAGACCTTCGTGCGAGCTGCGCTGTACTCGCGCGACGCTGGTTAGCTTTCCATATCACGTTCGCCACTTTTGCGGCGCGCACACGCCTGTTTTCTACTCTTGTACACCTACCCCTCGGATACACCAACCCTCTTTTTACATATCTATCCTTCGTTTCTTTTTTTCCTCCCATATCGCGTCTCGACGATCGCGCGAGCTCCCGCCTTTGTTTATCTTTTGTTTGCCCGGAACTTTCGTGCGCCGTTCCGATCATCATCATTATTCTTCGCGTACCCACCTGAGAGACACGGCGAAACGACCGCGCGATGACACTGCATTTTTATGCGCGCGCGCGCGCGTACATTGTGTCGATGAAAGCACACGTGTCGGACAGAAACGTCAAAATCGTCGCGCTCCAGTTCGCGAGGAATCGCCTCGAGTGTTCCCCGCGCGTTGTCATCGTCGAGAATCCCCTCCTTCAACTAAGGTGCTACGCGAATTTACCTTTTTCGCAGGAAAATCGGTGAGATCTCTATGGTTTCGGACTCATTACCCGTACATTTCCCGTCTCCTTTCATCCGATTATTTTTCCCCGATCGACACGCGCGCGCCTACGAAAAACGCGTTACGCACTTAACGAGCGACCGTTGTGTACGCGCCGGTACACTGTACATAATATATCGGATTCCAAAAGTCACGTGTACACACTTTCCTTAGGTAAGTCTAATATTAGCGTAGAATATACATGTTTGCTTATTAGTTTTCGATCAACACGGCCATGGATCTCTCGTTGCATCCTGCAACGATATCGGCGGCATAACAACCGCCACCAAAAAGTAAACGCGGTGCTGGGGCACACATCGAGGCGAGCGATCGTTTCGACGCGACTTCCGGACTTGACGCTGTGAGCGAACTATCGAATGCGTTTCTAACGTGTCTTTAACTACGTAGGTAGATTGCGATTGAATCGAGCTCGTGGCGTGGCGTCCATAAAATTTGTTTCCCGAAATCAATCTGGAATTTTAATATACGCCGTTATACTTGATTCGATGACACTTGGGATTTCAATACAATTATATTATTCGATTTCTCTCTTATTTTTATTATCGCTGGTTTTCGCGTTACTTTTCGAACAGATACGGATACAGGTGTTTTTGACTTTGTAATCCTCTGTGTATAGATATAATAACGTTATATTTTTATATAAAAAAAAAATGATCTTGCCGAAAAAGATTTATTGTGAAAAGTGACAACATGTTTTTAATTAGTATTCGCACTCAATCAAGTGGAGTGACCGCAAAAAAAAAAAAAACGTTTTCGGGCAAACGAATATTTTTCGAATCTCGATAGACGCGGGAAACCAAAGGGGAATTAAATTTTGTGGCGTTCCACCACTAATTTCAATACCGCATATGCATACGTCCTCGTTTAGTAATCGTCCATGAAAATATAACGCAGACTCATACACACTGTAGTAGAATTAGCGTTCCTGTTAGCGTCCGTCCGACTTTTCCTCGGAGATCGACATACATTTTATAATCAACGCGACAACAAACGTCTATCGGTGCTCGTTTAGCACGGTTTGTCGAACGATCGGCGTATCGAGAGAGCACCCAGCCAGCCATAATCACCATACACGTAGGCTACATAAAAAATTGTAGGAGAGGTCATGACGCCTCTCTCTGTACACAGATTTTCGGTTCTCTGAGGCATCCGGTGATAGTTTCGCTCTTATATTCTTGCGTTTGTATATATAGACATTTTTTATCGTAATATTTACGCAGTATCCTCTAGGATATATAATGCAGCAGCGCGAAAATGCCCGATCGAGCCTGGATGCGCGCGAGAGAGACTGTTATTAACTTGTGTACAGAAATTGTCGCAGTCGACGATTTACATACTTTTTGTACCTATAAGGCTCAACCTATACGCGAGAAAATACGCGGCGGGGGACTCCGATCGAAAGATAAATCCTCCTAGAGGAAACGTTATAGATTGGAATAACGGAGTTACACACCTAAACGAGACCTTGGGAGATGTAAGAGTAACACAATAATCGGTAATCTAATCCTCGAGTATGTACTTATTATGAGCTTCAACAAGTATTGAATAGTATTACGATGTAAGGATTAAGGCTAAATGCACGTTAAGGATAAAATCGAGAGATCGGCCGACCGCGACGTCGCGCGGATCAACGAGGGGCTCACTCGGGAATTTCGCGCGCAGTCTCCGCGTTTTTAGCGGGAATGCTCCTCGTCGATCCGCTCGGTCCACTCGTACCTACAAATCATCCTCAAATTTCTCCAGCCATCAATCGACGTCCCGGATCGTACCGGATCACAGGCGCGTCTGGATATAGAGAAAAGAAGCGGTCGAAAGAGTTCTAGATATGTATGTGCGTGCGTGCGTATATGTATGCGTGTGTGATTGCGTGATGTGTCACGGATTGATACGTAAAGAATAGTAACTTACCTATCGTGTATTTAAAGAAAGTTATAAAAAAGAATAAAAGCAAACTTAATATTACGATAGAATAGTAAAGTACACGAACTTTGGCTAAGAACGCCCTCGTGCAGTCCTTACTGGCCACCACGTTATGTCAACCGCGTGTTATAGTAACGCGAGGAGAGAAATCGTATCGATCCTGGAACGGGAATGGGCTCCTTTACGTCTTGCTAGGCGCGGGAGACCCGAGTGTTCGAGGGCGAGTGCACGAGGGCGCACTTCGGGTTGGAGTAGGCGTGATCACGGAAAGCAATCTAAGTTGAATCTAAAGTTGTTAGATATATTATTTGTAAGATTACCGTATGTTGCGAGTGGATGCGATTGATGCGGCGGGATATCGCGAGCGGATTTTGGGAAGAAACAAACCTGCCCGGCAGAGCAAATTTTGTCGCTGTTTGCGGAGACACGAGCTCGAAATGTATCTTAATGGTGGGGGAAAAAAAAAAAGAAAAGAAAAGAACATCGAACACATCGCGTCTGCGAAATTCCAGTCGATTATCCCGCAACGTCGACCGCGAAGGCGAGATAGATTATAGCTCGGTTTAATGTAATGCGATGCTATTTTGAGTAACGCAACATAATAGTTACTCGCGTAAGGGAACGGACAAGGGATTGAAGGGGGGGGGGGCGGGCGGGAAAGGCAGAGACGCCCTAACTGAATAATTAGTTACGATACATACTACTACGATACAGAGAGAGAAGAGAAGTGAAGGATAGCCGATAACGATTCATTAAGATATATCACTAGGACTAGCCGACGACTGTCTTAGGTTTCACGAGTGATTTCGGAAACGTAAACTTATTTCGGGGGTGAGATATGGAATGGGGAAGGATTCGCTGTATACTCTTTACTTTTTTTATCGCGAAGATTAGCAGAGGAGCGAGAGAAAATGTGATCCGTTTGACCGATTTCCTCTTAATTTTCCCGGCCTTTCTTTCCGCTCTTGTATCATTGGCGCCGTTTTTCTTCCATGATGATTTTTTTTTCTTTCTTCTTTTTGTCGCTCCCCCTCCTTTTTTACGATATATCTTGCCTTAAAGCAGAAAATTGGAGCAAACTCGCGCGCACGTGAGATTAATAGTCCATTCGTATCGTAGAAAACTCATCCTTCATCATCGCCGTATTTTTCTCCGTCTTTTCGGTTCGCTTTTTTTTTGCATTCTGCTCGTTCCTGTCGACAGCGATCCTGTCGAGAGCGATCAAGGGTGGAAATTAGGGACGGGCGATAGCACGCCGTGAGTCGTTTTCAAGCTCGTAGAAGCCGATATATGCCGCTTACGGGAATTCAATTTAGTACCGCACGGTAAGGAACGGATCCCCCCGCATCGCTAGAGGTAACGCCGCCCGCAGGGCGTGCATCGGCGCATCGGCAATTTTGTTTATGGAACGTACTCGTGAATATCGATCTTCCTCAAAGCGCCCCGCCAAACGTTGTATTTGTTCGCACCAGGCGATATGTTTATCGATTAAATTAATTCGGCCACGCATACGCCGCACACCTTGCGCCTTATCGAACGAAGGTACAGTACTCTCTATACTGTATGCGCAAAGTGCGATGTGTTTCGAAAAGCTGCGATTTATACATAAGAAATTCTCATTTTTATGTAAAAAAAAAAAAAAAAAAAAAAATCTAGTTTTATTTTTTATTATAAGGAAGTATTTTGAAAATATTTGTAATAATTGGACCTCAGAATGAAAGTGAATGTTAATGTTTAATCTGCAGTGCATACAGATATACTCCGCGATTATACGATCGATCGATTCACGGTACGCACCGTCTAAAAATTCAGACTTATCGACACGTATGTGCGATTATCATCGTTAATAACACGACCGTAGATAATTTTTAGTTCAAAGAATTTCATATGATATAAGAGACCTTTTTAGATATTCACCTATTACCTAAACATCCAATCGCTATTTTTATCAAAAAAACATGTTAAAAATCTTTAATAGTTATCCATTGTTCACTATTGCTATAATAAAGTTTTGCTTTAATAAATGATTGATTCGTATGTTATTAATTTAAATCCACATCCTCCAAGTCCTATAAATATGCGTAAAACTTTTCAGGTACAAAAAGAGATGATCTCTTTCCATCGGAAAAATATGTTATTAATGGACTTGTTTAATCAAGTTTTCAAATAGTATGGCGTTTGACAAAACGCAGAAAGGATTCCAAAAACCAGGTAACAATATCAGTGTGCAAAATTTTAGCAATGGTGTCACAAACGATTTATTTCGGATATTTTCGGAGAGTGACATGAAATTCGCGACTCGTGAATAATCAGCGGACAACAAGAACAAAGATCGTACACCGTCCGGAGCGATGTTATCGCAATCCTCGGCCATTCTATTCGAGTATCGCACGATCGATACGAACAATCTTAATGTCGGTGTATCCCCCGTTTGAATAATTACGTGCTATTCCAGACTTTATGTTTCATGTGCAGCCGCGACAGGCTATAGACCTCCGACTGACGGACGTCATAGATGTTTGACTTGTGAGGAGGGATAAACATTTACGTCACGCGCTGTCTTGCGAGCGAGGGGTTTCTTGATCTAACGTGACGTCATTGGAACTATACTATACTATTACTTTCTCTCTCTCTCTCTCTTTCTGTCTGAACGCTTCTTCGAAACTCTGTGACGCTGGTCGCACGACTTCAAAGGTGCGCTTTGCAATGTTACCGCACTTTATGCGGTCGACCGCTGTTAGAAAGGTCGTGGGAATGTGCATACGATGTTCTTTCAAACAGGGTTGGATGTAAAGCTGTCCTGAAATCGGCACGCCTCATCGGTATGTGGCGTCCGTAATATTTAAAGATCGCGTTTATAGTCGCGATGACGGTAGTATTGTCGCGCCGTCAGAGAGATTGACGCAATCTATCGGCTGCACACTAAAACGCACGCGTTATATTTTTTATAGCGAAAGTCGAGTGAGATTCAACAGTGTAACGTATAAAAGAAGTTTAGTTTCCGTCGGCATCTTTACAAAAGGAAAGAGTACATACTATGAAAGCACACGTGGTGGGAAAAATCGATTCGGCTTAGATTCGTATCCTAGATTCGGTTGAGATTCCAACACTCGCGCGAAATTCAATTTAAAAATTTAATCCCGATAAGACCCGATATATCGAGACCCGTTGCACCCCGGTTGAAATTTGTGCTCTCCAGTAAGATCGTATTAAATTGGCGCGAGGTCCATTGATCTTAACTTTGCTAGCCATGTCAAACGTCGATAAAAGATACATATCGGGTCGATTCGGAGATTGAGAATTTGATCTATCGCATGATGGCTCGCTCGTGTTCCATAAGTGGTTACAATCGACGGCGCTTTGCTGTCGCCATTGAATAAACGTATTCGGAGGGAGATGAACAGGATTGGAAGGTGGCAGAGGATACTGGCAGGATGCCCAGTATCGATGATAAACGCGCGATATCTGAGCGCGCAAGTAAACTGCAAAACGTGAGTGCCATGAGGACAGGGCATTTACAATCGTCTTTATCGTTCTGTTTCTCCGCGCGTCGATATCTTTTGTGAATATTTCAGTTTATTTATGGTCGTATAAAATTGACGAAATTATTCAATTTTGAAGGGAATTACTTGATGCGGTTTAATTATCTAATATGAACTGTTTGATCGTCGGATTGTTGGGCGGCAAGTAGTTTATTCTTTTGTGTGCATGACGCGAATATCCGCACGTATGATATATCTGTTAGTTTATATTTGTTTCATATCTGTGCCTCGGATACGCGCGAGGATCGAGTTTATCCGCAAAGCTGAGCACACTTTAATTCACTTTGTTCTTTCTGGGGCATATATATAATATATATGGAAATAAAATTCGATATTGTTTTGTTAGAAACATTCACATTATGGAGCGCGTTGGAGTACTTTTGATTAATTGAAATTTGTAAATAGGTTAAAATATTTCAACGTATTTATATATAATTTATTAATTTATATATACATATTTTTAAAATTTGTGTGTAATAATATACTGTAGAAAAATTGTATTAATTAGTTCAAGAAATATTATTCACATGCTTTATTAATAATATTACATCTAACAATTCAAACGCATTTAAAGAATATAAAAACCTTTTATCTGTTTTCGTGCATCAATTGAAGAAAGCTGACCTGTGTTAGGAATAAATATTCTTGCTCTTGCTATTTTCGTAAAGCAAATTCAGATCAATTTGCAACGTCAGAAACGAAAGTGTGTTTATTGCGTGGTTAATATTTCATCGAGATATCAATTTATATTTTAATTGAATTACCTTTAAGGATGCACATTGAAATAGAGCAAAAATCGATGATCCGGTCCGCGATCAATTAGTCCGCGCCATATCTCATTCTCGCGATATCTCGCGACATATTCCACTCATGATTAATGCATCATTGACTGTTCGGTACTTTTGTTCTCGCCGCCGTTGCACGTTTTAATCGTGCGCAATGTTTCATAACTTTCTCCATTGATAGGCAAAGTAACTAACGGAAATCGATTAGTTCCGCTGATGCATTATCGAAGTATCGAGTTGCCGCGATACGTATTTCCAGCGCGCATCACCGACATAACATTAAAAAATCACTATTCGAAACCGATAGGCCGCTCATCGATTTTACTTCAAGATAATCGCAATTCCCGTATTAACTGTCGTTTGATATTCAGAGCAACCGTCTGTTTACGGTTTTCAAACTCGCTTTCCCGATTTTCACGTCTTGTTTTTAGTTTGCGAACTAATCGTTTAAATTTATACGTACTATTTTATTTGCTTGACAACAAAATTCTATAAATATAAAAATATAGGAGAAATAATAAGATTAAAAAAATGAAGGTCTAATAATAATATCGGGTGATTGGGGAGAGAGGCATAAGCGTCGCGTTTTTGCTCTTATATATTCATTTTTCTAAATTAAACTTTTATTCTCTATATTCTGTGTATCATCATTTAATGCACATCTTAGATAACATAAATTGTATAAACAAACTTTTTATGTCATATGTATTAATAGATTGACTTGTTTAACTTTTGTCTTCAACTCTCTATACTTATTATTCTCTACTCATGAGGCTAGCCGTTGCTTTCATTATTCTCTTCGAATTTTTCTACATCAGCCGTACTTTTCGCACACATTTTTCGTTTTTTGTCTTTTCTTTTTATTACGTCAGATAGGAGAGCGAAATTTATAAAGCCGTTCTCGGGATACAAGGATCTGTGAGCGTTAAGATTAACAGCTTCCACTGATCCGGTATATGACTATACTACACATTCAACGGCCTGATAATGCTTTACTTGCATTATGGAAAACAGTTCGTTAAAACCGTATTATCCGCTCCGCTGAGCGGCGGTGCTGGCCAGAGGCTCAGCTGCGTGCTAGGAACTGCTATATCACGATATATCGCTTCTCGATGGTCTTCGCCGTAGCAAGTACTTCGAGAATTCATGAGGAAACTTGGAGGGCTCAAAGGGAGACCTTGGCGTTGTCAAGGATGGCAATAGCGAGTGATATAGTTATCAAGAGCCTGGACTGTGACCTACTGCGGACAATACCTCCTTAATATCCTTAGCAGATCCCTTTGATGCGAGACAGGTGAACAAGGAGATATGTTCAATATCTACTAACGTAATAATAATGGCCGATTATGAACGAAGTCGCATATAATTCTCGTAAAGTTATAACTTGAAGTAAAATTAATATTTTTTCTCATAAAAAAATATTTAAGTGAAACGGAGAGAATTAAAAAAAAAATTTTATTTTTATTTATGACGCGTCATTTAATCACTTGATAATTATCTGTCAAATAAAAGATACTATATTTTTCTATAAAGGCTAATTGATGCTGCTAAAGCACGATAAATATCATATTATAAATTGATGTGGCAAGATAATTGTAGCATAGTTTCTGGCAGTGACTACGTTTCTTACGGTTCTTGAGATTGGATTTTCGATTTGAGGTGGTATTGTCTCCGACTTTCGTCCTTATCGCTGCTCTCCGGTAGCTTCCAAGATTTCAACGCGCGACGAAAGGAATCTCCCAGTTCTTAAGATCGAAGTCAACTCGATCTTCGACCGTGTCGTGTTTCCACGCCCACTGACTGCGCCGCATCTATGGTCTCATTGTGCTTTAAACAAAGCGACCGCCGTGAATTGTTCGGGATTTAATGAAAGAAGAATACTCGCAGTCACCCACCGAGACTCCGTCTATTTGCAAGGGGTCCGGCGTCAAATCCCCCGACTGATTCCTGAATTTATCGAGAGCCACGAAATAGGCATGGAATCTGTTAAACGAACCGTGAACCGACACCCGAGAATTTTTCACCGAACAGAGGAAAATCGCTTCGGAGCGCTTATCGCGAATTCCGTTTGAGAGCCGAGTTACTGGGTAAAATTATTTCATTTTTGGCTATCTCTTAATTAACGAATAATTCGAGAATATTGCTAGAGATTCTGTATCAGTAGACGCGAATGATTAATCCCGCTACTATTATATTTTCTCATTAAGCGTTGCAAAAACTGTCAGATACACATTATGGCTTTGTGAATATTTAAATTTTGAGCTTACGCTCCGGCAGCGATCGCACAAGTATACACTACAAACAAAACCTCTCGTTGTATCTCGGACTCGTTACCGCTATTTAATCCTGTTTGTCATCAACAGACATGTTTCGAACGCTTCTACGAAGCGATGACACGTCCATTGCAGAGAAACCTCGGACCAAATGATTTATAAAAGTCAGGTCTTTTGGCAATGCTTCAAATTTTTTTTGTAAATGCAGGAATTATATAATCATGTAATTATGTAATACGTAGCGTCAAACAATTCTCATTTTAGGGAACCAGATTTGAAAAAAAAAAACTTAAATTCGCATTATAGGTAAGTATTTAACGCGCAGGTAAGTATTTATCTTCAGTTTATTCAATAAAGTTTTAAGACAGACAAAAAAGAGAAAAAAAATAATTTTTCTTTCGAAAATTTACATAAAATAGTATATTTAATAAGGAAAATTTATTAGTGCTTCTTTAACAAACCAGTATACTCTCTCTCTCTCTCTCTCTCTCTCTCTCTCTCTCTCTCTCTCTAACTTTAAAGATTTTTATTACATTCAACAAAAATATTAGTTAGTACAATTTTATTTGTTTACGTGCTTGTACGAATTTTTATTCAGTTTTAGCCAAACTTTTAACTAAAATTCTTGCACTAGAACGAAAACGCAAGAGAGATTTCTGAACAACTCGGGCTATGTGTGTGTGTGTGTGTGTGTGTGTGTGTGTGTTTGCGTTCGCACGAGAAAATGTTTTAACGACTGGATGGGTGGTGCGCGGGATAAGAGAGAAATGCGAGTGGAACTTTTTGACGATCGCGACCCCGCGCCAGTGAGATAAACGTCTCTCTCTTTTACGAGCCGCGACGGAGCGACCAGTAGATAGTGACATGCATGGGTCAGCCGTTCCCGTAGTAACGACTTGTTTTGTCAAACGGCGGATCGAACGGCACAAATCACTCAGCGACAGGGAAGGCATGGTAGAAGAGGGTGGTACGATCGTGCGATGTGCTTCGCAGAAATCGCTGCGAACGGCATTCTCGAGGACTTTCCCGCCATTCATGTAGGAATGAAGGGAGAGAAGGGATGACGAACGGATGCAGAGGTTGTTGCGGTTGGGGGAACGGAAACGGAGGTGCAGAGACCGTCAGATATCAATGGGCGAAAATTACAGTTGCCTCTCGCAACTAACGCACAATAATAATAACGATTGCTGCAGCTGCGTGTGATAATACGTACCTAGTTACGCGAATTAATTTGCAGCGCGCCATGTCAATGGAAATGTTATATCGTATAATATCGGCACGTTTGACCTAATAAAAGTGTTGCAGTCAGATGTAGCAAAAAAATTGTTACTCGTGCGACTCGTTGACCCACAACTGACTACTTTCCTCGTTTCGTTATTTTCCTCTACCTTTTCTTCGACATCGTCCAACATCCGACTAGTCTCCGTAAGCAACATTGCACATTATTGCATCGGGCTTACGTACACGGCGCTTCGTATTACTTCGTCTTTTTATTATTAGACGTCGCGAGCGATGATTGTTTTGACGTTAATCAATGTAGATAGTCGGCAAATCTCTACCCAGCATCGCGTCCCGGCATTTTGTCACAGCCCCACGGATAAAACCATTTTAAACGAGATCCTCTCACACGACGGATAATTGAAATTTTGCCGTTCATAATACGGGATAATGAAATTATGCCGCATCGATATAGAAAATTGAAATTCTCACGCATTCGTTGCACTGAGCCGCGTTGTTAAAAGGGATATCGCGTATATCCACTTAATCATATTAACGGCGTATTACTCGCTTGCCCGTGTAATAAAAAGCTCGCTGGAAAACACGCACGCGATGTAATCTCGCTGTTTCAAAGAAATATTTCAGTATAAATATTAACAGAAATAATATCTGGGAAAATTGTTGCTTAATTTTACGAACTGCTTTTGTTACGCCATTCGCGATTAACAATATAATGCAAGAAAGAAAGACATGGTTTCTAATAATAAGTGCAGAATACATTTCTGATTAATTGACGAATTATTATTTGATTGAATATCAATCGCATAGATATCTAAACAAAAGTTTGATAAAGTTAAATATGCGGCGGAGTGACAGTGGTATATCGTTTAAATCGTGAAGTACTTACCAAGAAAATTGAAAGCAAATTGCATTGAAATTTAAAAGCAATTCTGAACTTCGTTACATTGGAATAACACGCAGCTACAGTTCTATGCTGTGCGATTGGTCGAAACGTTTTAAGCCGATTTCGGGCGAAGCGGTAAACGAATTTTAACCAATTGCGGTAAAATGTAATAACGAAATTGCTCTCGCCGCGATATAAAACAAAGTGCGATATAAAAGAACTTTTTTTCCCGCTTTTCGCGCTTTCAAGTAAATAGTTTAGCCTCAATCGTAGCTACAAGTCAATGCTTCACATCTTGTGTACGTCGAAAATAAATTTAATTGATAAAAATGTTGCCAAGCAAATGTTCGCAAGATTTAGGAATGTTTTAAACAAGTTTGAAATATAAATATTATATTCTTATCTTGCAATATTAAAGTAATATTGTAAAATTATTAACGTCTTGAGCACGTGTCAAGACACGTTACATCAATTTCGCCCGGCCACTTTTCTCTTTACAAGGTATTATATACGAAGAAAATCAGAGCGAGGCTAAGCGAACGAAGACCGGAAGGCTGCGTGCAGTCAAAAGTTTCGAACTTTCGCGGGTTTCCGTGCGGAAACACAGTCTCTGATCTATCGCTACTTTAAGTCAAAGGGAAAGCCGCGCGCGGCAGCGATTCCGCGGTGCCTTTAAACGAGGGGGAAATCGAACTTTTCCAATTGATTCGACTTAACCGGCACGAGAAAACCTAGCACGGTGGAGCAATCGCCGCGCGCCCCCCCATCAACGCCGTACTCCTTCCGCGAACGCCACGATTCCTGCACCACCTTCGACCTCTCTTCTCCTTCGACTTCACTTGGACGACCCCGGGGGGCGAAATATCGCGCAAACTTTATCGCGGCCGCGCTCGCTCCGTTCGGCTCGTTCTACGCTGCGTATACTCGCACGTCCGTGTACCCGACTTTTTGACTTCTCAACTTTCCGCGGATCGTTATCAAGTTCGACCACGCTCCGCGAATCGCTCGATTTTCAGAACCGCGGAACGGGAACTTCGGATAATTACGGCCGCGGGCAAGCGCGGACGGATCTCGTCAAACATCGGGAAAGAAAAAATTTTATTTCGCAGTTATAATTGCATTCCCGTGCGGAAAAGCAGATGTGTTTAACGATTTTAATTGTTTATGCAAGAGAGAATGCTTTTCCTATCGGAATTTCGCTCTGCGCAGACCATATATCAAATTTTCTCGAGCAACCGATTTGTTCCCATTAAAGTGATAAATAAGATGCAATTTACTGCAAGAATTTATAACGAGAAATTACACTCTATTCAGTTATGTTCGTGTTTATTTGTTTTCTATATGTGCATACATATATCATTATAAGATTGTAGAGTATTATGAACTATTTTTTGAAATAAAGCATTTATATTATATATAAATATTAAGACAGTTTTCTTTATGTATTCTTCTTATATCAATTTGCAGTACTATATATAATCTGAATAACGTAATCTTAGGAAGAGTACGATCTTTGAATATAATACATAATACATGTATCGTATGTATATAATTGTATATGTATGTGTGTATATATATATATATATATATTGTATATATGTATAGTATATTTATTTATTTCCAATGGAATACATTTATGAAAGTATTAAAAATTTATAATAGTATATAATTAAGGATTTTGCATCGAAATATATAATAATTGATTTTATCAAGATATATAAAGACAAATATTTATATAGGTATAACTGATCGACACGACATATACCTAGACTATCTACTATTAATCTGATATATATGAAATGTTGCAGGCTACTAAATATTTATACAAGGGGAGATGTAATATTCCAGATGACTGGAAATGTAACAAAGAAAAATATTATTAACGCAATTTAATCATTTTTGAATTATTTTATCAACATATTGTATTTATCTCAACTATATTTCACTACGCATGAGTATGTATACATTGTTCTCTCTTAATATAAATATGATTATTATTTTAATTTTTTTATATCATAATAACAAAGATTCATAAAATAAGAATAACTTTTTTCTTAGATAAAAATATTTTTATAAGAATATATTATATATTACATTTTACAAGTGTCTCTCTTTTTTATTCTTCTGTATGTGTGTTTTTCTCGAGAAGACATATTGAAAGGAATTTTCAAAGCAATAGCGCGTGAATATGGCTAGCTCTGTATTATGAGAGATCAATGGATTCCATAGTCGTCGTACACTACTCGAAATCGGAGGCGAGTGCACTTTACGCGCTTGATCCGCTTGTCAGGTGCGCGCCGACTGCGTAAATCAATCCTAGCAATAATTTCCCGGGATTAATTGGCGAGTGATTGACACGGCGATTCGAGAGCTCGCGCCGTACTTCCAAGCAAAGCCTCGGAATTGAATGCGGAAGGATAATTGGTTTCGGCGCGCCAGTACAGAAGTAGCCCATACGAAGCCGGTAATAGCGAATTTGCCATCACCGCGTATATGAGATTAACCGTGTATATTTGAACTACAAATAAATGAATCCCCTTAAATTCCCAGACTGATTCATAGTCAGACAGAATTCAATAAGGAATATCAAAAGTAACCGTAAGAAAATTGAGTTGAAAAAGTTTGTGTGATATGTGATTATTATTGCACATAGAGGACGTCAATGATTCTTCATTCTTACGGGAAAAGATCCATTTGCAATTTAATATATTCTATTCGTGTCACTCCTTAACAATAAGCCACGCAAGCGATGAAACTAGCGATCCAACTTTGCGACTCGATATAATTGATATGACAGAAAACTTGATTATAGGCTTTAACGTTTTAAAATACGATCTTTACGCTAGTTGCAAAAACAGTGAAATATGAAACGGCGCCATGGAAAAGTATCGATCAGTATATTTTTAAAAAATGATAAAAAGTGATAAAAAAACGAGCGTATTACAATGAACAAAAGAATATTCATGTTTATGCAACTTTGATAATTCAAGTTGTCTAATAACTTGTAAATACTTTCAAGGAATTTTTCTTATCCCTCTATACGCATTTTCTTTCTTATAGAAATGATGTATCAATTTTGTTGAAAGTTGTTTTGCATTCTTTCAATACTCGTAACTCGGGATAAAATATGATTGATAAAAATTTACTGTTACAAATTTTTCTATAATGTTTTTACGAAGCGAAAATTATTAGAAACTAACAATGGATCTTTTTTCAGTGAGATAAATTTTAATCATGCGAACGTAACTTGTAGCACGTATTTGACTTATTTATGCTTCAGAGTTACAGTGAAAATCGATTGTCCATCATACTTAATTATGCTCGAAAGCCGAGAAAATGATTTATGAACGTGTGAGCCATTTGAAACCATGCAGGTCAAATAAATGGGCAATCGATGAGCCCATAGTAACACTACCTCGGAACGTTGATAGACGATCTCATATCGAGCGCACTCTCGTTTTCATCCACAATCTTCCGCTTTATCGTATATCATGTAATTATTGATTTAAATATAATCATACATCATTGATAATTATTGATGTATACTAATAAATAATTTCTTCAAAAATTATTAAATGCAATATATATTACTCTAGTTTATTTTGTAAAATATGTTTGGAATTTTATGTCGAGAAGGCAGTGTAAACTGATCTCCGATATCAGCTTTGGAAGGATTCTTTTCACGTGCCCCGAATTAGCGACTAAAGGTGTTTCCATGAACCAACGACTCTCTGTTCTCTTTTGTCTTTACTTGTTTTGGACCGAATCCGAATTATCGGAAAGCTATGACGGTAGCGTGTTTCGATTCCTTTATCCGATTAATACGGCAGTGATGCTGAACAAAATTCTCGATCTCTCTACTTTTTCTTTTTTCGTCGTAATCCGTTCGATTGCACACGGTAGTAGATACCGTAACGATTCCGACAGCATTACGTTGCTTCTCGCGCAGCGTAATGCCTGCTAAATCGACGCGAGCGACGAAATTCGCGAAATTTCGACAAGCTTTTAAACAAACAACCTCGGTTTATGGCCGTATTACATTCGCTCTTGGAGCAAGCGCCAGTTAACTGGAACGCTGGGCAGAGTCTTTCACAAAATTCCTGATATCTTTTGTAATGCGAGTAGCGCGATGCATGACGCTGAGAATGTAATGCCACCGTGAAAGAAGGGATTTTGAATGAGATCCTATTACTTCGGCGGCGCTTAAATTGAAAGGGCGTTGTTCACGCGATACTAGTTTGAAAGAAGCCCAAAAAAAGGATTAATGCGTGTTTCCGTCGAAATATCCTAGCATCGGAAGAACGAGACATTCCTTCTTTCCCAGCATTCGTTAATTGAAGGATAGCTAGAATGGCGCTTATTTATGTCTTTTTGGTCGTATAATCATTTAATTTATCTAAACTATGCTCTCTCTCTCTCTCTCTCTCTCTCTCTTTTTTCTCTCTTTTTCTCTCTCTTTCTCTTGTGTAAATCTTCTGTATCACCATAACGAATGACATGACGGTTATAGAGTAACGCATTAATGCTCGCTGGTACTTTTGACATGTCTAGCTATTCGCTCGAGTTTGATGAGGGATTCGGACAAATCGCAATTTTCCGGTAGGGTCGCCAAACTGTTGAAACTTGAAAAATGTCGGCCAATTTTCAATACTACATACTGACTTTTCGTACCTGATGAGCATTTTTCTATCTCATCGTTCACGAGCCCCCTTCTCGTTTATCACGCGTATCTCGTTTATCACCCTTGTCTGGCAGACACAGAGGAATTTTCCGATTACTGTCCAAGCTTTTAGCTGAGCGTGGCTAATTGTTCGGAACAACATGGCGATAACTATATAACTCAGTATGACGTGAGAGTAGAATGCGATAAATCTCAGCAAAGATTTATCATAAAAATAATAATAGAAAAATCGTCGATTTTACAAGAGACCGCATTGAAGAGAGGATCCGGACTACGTGATGTTTCTACTTCAACATTTACTTGGTGCATTTCATGGCGACTTCATGTTTCGCATATTCATCCCTAGAGATGCTACTACATTTAACTAACGTGTAAAGCATGCATTTGACGCGAAATTAACGTACGCCACTGCAACGTTGTGTTGCACCAATAGCGACACGTATGATCTACGCTGCGGGCACGAAGCGAGCGAGAAACTTCGTGAAATGGGTTAGCGGAATGGACACGGAAATGGGCTTCGAATATTGAAACTCTTAATTTACATACTGTCCGCCCGCTTCCGTCGTCAAATTATTAGAAAGTTTAAGGACACTCGCGGCGAATGCTAATTCGTGACTGCTAGGATATAAAGATTCTCGGTAGCTCTATCGAAGCGGTAATAGACTCCATAAGCAAGTCTTGGCAGGTGTTTTAAAGTTTTATCTCTCTCTTTTAAAGGTATAGAAGAAAGTTTCTCAAAATAGGAGCATCCTCGAAGATGTTGAAATGCGGGCGAAAGATGCCGCGGACTGAGACGAGTAACGACGAAAACGTTCTTCCGTTTCCCATATGTTTACTCAGTTGAGAGGTGTCTTTAATATTTTGTCAGTTTTTTTTACTCTAATTTATATCGCGAGATATAACATGCGAAATAACATGACAAAAAGATTATAGAAATCTCATTCTATAAACAATTGCTTCAGCCATATTGGTTCGGAGTCTTCAATCTTCTTATCCATCAGAAACTAATAAATATCATTACACGCATTAAATTATTAAACCTATATTGTTAGCTTTTCCCATGTGAACATAAATCTCTTTGTGTGGTCCCATTCGGCCTTCGATATTCTCTTTCTCCAGAACCATTTAAATCTTCGATGCCCCGGAGGGTTGAGCTAGTAGTACGAGGCCAAGCATCGCTTACCGGAATAGTTTAGCTCCTTCTCGAAAGCAACGCAGAGAGGAAGGCGGTTTTCTCGAGGATAGATGTAAGGGGAAAGAGAAAGACGAGAGAGTCCCGGTTTCCGGTCTTATCGCGTACAGTGTCTACGCAGAAATACGTTTCGAATGGCATAATACAAAGATTACTCAAAGGACGTGACTTAACATAACTCAATGAAGCTCAGAGCGAGTTAATTAAATCCAAGGGCGGTCGACAAAGTGCGGGGAAGATAAAGGCTGGTGGATAGAATGACGAGGGAGAGGACGACGGAGAGGGTGTCGTGCGCGAAGTGAGCTGCCATTATCGAGGCATCGTTTCCTACCCTTTCACTCCCTCATTCTTTCTTCTCCTTTCTCTCTATCTCTCTTCCTCGTTGCTTTTCAACACTCTGCGTTAGGTGAGAATGTACATGTGCCAAACCTTATAGAAACGCGTTGGAAAGTCGACAGTGGTGTGCGCGACGGAGCGCGTGCAGGTGGATGCATGCGCTTTTACCATCTCCACCCTGCTCAAAGTTTTGCGAGGGTTCAGCCAAGTGCCCTCCACCGACCGCCGCGTATATCAAAGCGGGTTAAGGGCTCCCCGCGACCCCCTACTTCGCGTAAACGTCACTTATACTTCCGCCGTTCACGCGCGCCCGCGGCCCGCCGGCGAAATAATATTTCGCGTAATCTTCCGCGCTCAAACGAAACTTGAGTGGATGCAAAATATGCGTAAATGAGGTGCCCGCGAGGTACTTTCGTCGAGTGCGCGTCTGCACTGATAGCCCGGTAACGCTCTTCAGCGTGTCTACCCGATAGAGAACGTGTGTCAAAATTATTACACAAATCTTTCTTAGAGAGACGTGTTATCTGCAACGTGCTGGAAATTTTTTTTTGTAACAGAAATTTCATCGAGGCAATATCGTTAAAATAACGATATTTATAACTGCGATAAAATATGCGTTTCTATTTTTCTCGTACGAGTTTCGTATCTTGTAATCGTACATCTCGAATTAAATTTTCTCATGTAATGTTTTTCTGTTTAAAATTTATTTATAAACCATATATTTCCAAAGTCAAGAGAATTTCTCTTAAGTAGATGATATATCGTATTTTACGAAAGGTATAAACGACAAACCTTGTAAGAATTGTAGAATAACGTGCAGAAAAATGGTAGACCACCGCGCAATTTTTTATTTAAGCTTACATTAGGTAAAATGCATGCATTAGGTACGAGCTGCTGCGCGACCGTTACGTCTAGTTTCACGAATTTACATCCAGAAGTATTTCGCGTTACGGATATTTACGGAAGTAGCATGAACTAGTAACGAAGAAATTCAGAACAAAGGACAGGATAAGCCGACACCGGGGTCTGAGATGATAAAATACTATCGCATCCCGCGGTTTTACGCAGTAACCGGAAAGTAATGCCGGTAATTCACATTTCTTCCTTCCTCCGGCCTTCGTAACTGTTCGTTCCAGACGAACGTTTATATCCGGTCGCGGGACTTAATACAATTCCCTGCAGCCTCTGATATCGTTCACTTACCTCGAGAACGATCTCCTTTAAAGGGAATGTAGGTGACACAGCTACGTCGTCGATATCCCCTGTCAACCCCCGCGTGCACGCGATTCCTCGTCCGTGTAGCAATAAAACCAACCTACCTACAACCGGATATTCATTTCGCGAACGGATAAGAAAAACGAGTGCACGGAACAAAAGAAGAATTGCTCAAGTTTTATTCCGTCCAGAAGTAAAACGATATCTTCCGGGTCGGACGCAAAGAATACCGCAACGAGGCTAATTCGGCATAGTTTATAGTTTACGTCGGCGTGGTAAAAAGAGGCGAAACTTTACAATGCCGTCGTAACTTACTTGATACACCGAGTGATATACGCGGAACGAAATAACCCGCATTTAATTAAAATTATAATGATACGATAAACGGTAAAATGAAAAATAAAAAAACTCGAGATATTATATCGCCCGAACGATAAAAAGATACATAAAGAATATCTTTTCTTCGTACAATCCTTTTGTAAGCTTAATTGTTTATATTAAAATAAGTCGTAATTACATAAATAATACAACTCGCACGAATAAATCGATTTATATTTGCGACTCTCTTAGTACGTCAACTCTTAAATATCTGTTTGTTATTCGAGATTATACTGAAGCATCTAGTCGCGTTACACGACAGCGAGCGACATTTTCGATGATTAAGCCGCGCCTTCGTAATCAGCGAAGCGGACCAGACCCCTTTCCGGAGGTAAGCCGATCGGACGAAAGCGACATCGGGTGCCGCGACGTCGCGATTACGGCTAATTATCGTCGAGTTAACAAGTCGCGACGACAATCGCACTGGGAAAAGCGTGCGGCGGATAATTTTATGCGAAATCGTGCTGTCGACCACGAGAGGCTGGCGGGGCAACGACGGGGACAATCGTCCGCAGGAGCAGCCAGTTACACACCGCTAACTGGAATAGGTCAGAAGTTGAAGCAATTAGCCCAGTTTGTCGCTCGCACGGAAAACAATGCCGGAAAGTTGTTAACGATGTCACACCGACCGCCGCGTTCCCCGCTTTAAACGTTGTTTCCGCCCAAATTTGCCTATTCTCGCTTCCCCCCTCTCCCTCCTCTTTTCAACTCCCTCTTACCACATGCATACCCTATTCTCTGCTGCTCCTTCGATCTCCCCGCAAACGCCAAATCGGCTTTAATTATAAACAAATAGAACTATGTTATTCATACATGTCCCGTTTGTAGAAGGGAAATAATGGAAATCTCTCGCTTGTTCTTTTAATTATCGAAAAAATAAATATTTTATTACTTTGAGGAGGGATGCATATTTTATCAGATATTAATTTGTGATATTATTTGCTCGGCAAGAATATAATTTCTACCGTGATTGAGTTGATTACACGAAGTATGCTTAAAATTAGATTTTCATCTCTTGTTTGCCAGAGGCTTTGTTTTTCATGCAACTCTCTCTCTCTCTCTCTCTCTCTCTCTCTCTCTCTCTGTCTGTCTGATTTGAAGCCGTTACGAGATGCCTTTACATCTGTCGTAATATTAGCCGAGTACCGATTTAGATGAAGTAGCATCCAAGTAGTTGTAAGCAGCGCGATGTTTACTACAGCTAACGGCACGGATACAACGTTTAATGTTTAATTAGGTCGTCGCTATATGCCGCACAATTAAGAAAACATTAGGTAGCTGAGGATGTACTAACTAAGAGACCTCAAATCTGCCGCGAGAATTGTGTTATTAATTTACGTCGTTTCATGAGACATATTAAGAATATAATAGTAATTGAGAATTCCCATTTTATATCGTTTTCCGTTAAAAATTCCTTCACGAAGAAGATAATTGCATAATATATCGCACTTTATATTTGAAACTTACTCAATACTAGTACGTGCAATATATGTATAAGAGATAAAAATTATATAAAATAAAAAAAAAATTAATATAATAACATTATATAAAGATAAAAGGTGTTATATGATAAAAAATATATATATCTAATTACTTATTAAAATTATCTACTCTTGCTGTTGCGAGTAAGAGGTGTAAAAAATGTTAGTGACGAGAGAGCAGATTATATATTAGCGGAACGTTAATTATGGTAAAAACATCCGAAACGCCTATTCATGTCGAACTTTAGTCGCGTGATAAAACTACACTCTATACGTCGGTTTGTCGAAAGAAATTTTAATTATGAGAAGCGTTGGAACGTCGAATGTAGGGCAACGACAACGACCTATCGATTTTTACGCGACATCGCGAATGTCTGAGTTCGAGAGGCGGAAAAAAAAATGTCTCTCGACGATTAGTGACGAAGAAGCATAATGACTTTCGTGAGCATATGCGCGGCACCTGGAACTACTTGCTTTAAATCTGTATGCGACGGTATCCTGTATTAACATTTTTTGTGCGATAGCGTCCTCCCCCGCAAGTACAAAAAGTCCGGACATTATGCTAATCGGTAAGGACACGTGTTTGTAATGGCTTATTTTTACTTAGCCGAAAGAGAAGTGTTACGAGAGGACGATGTGAAAATCCTCCTTCCGCTCCGAAGCGAAAGAGCAGGATCTCGGAGGATTGCGCATTTCGATTTAAACTACCGATTAGTATCGGTCCATTTTTAACAGCCGATTCGAATATTGAAGTTTCGTTTCTCGCACGAAATAATGTGTCGCTCTTCCGCCAAAATCTTTCATACATAATGCAATAAAATACGCAAGATAATATCGAAATTGTCCGTATTGTTAATTTCATGTCGCAGATTTTAGAAGATAAATACAAGAATAATTAAAAATTTACTTTTGTAGAATAATATTGTGTAATGTTTAATATCGCGTGATATTTAATACTCTTTATCTAAAATTTAACCGTTCAAAATATATCGTTTGTCGAAAAAGCACGCATATTTATTGTACTAATTAAAACGCAGACTTTAAATCAATGTGACTATTTAGCGAAATTACGCCGTGCTGGAAGCTGCGACGATCTTCCGCAGATGATAGTGATAATTACGGCGTTAACTTCTTTCGTAAGAAGGAGAAGGAAATGGTCGGGGGAGTTGGCGCGGGCAATTAAGCGAAAAGTCGTATAAATATCGGGGTAGATTCCGAGCGTACGGCTTTGGAGAGGGTTTAGGCGCCGAGTTAAGTTTTCAACGACCCCCAAGGCTCGAGATGGGGACATCAGATATCACGAAATGTACGACGGGACTTATTTCCTCCTGCGTATTACATTTTAACCGAGCGTTTCGTGTCAGTACGATCGTGAGCTACAGCAGATTCTTCGCGATTCTGGATACGGCGAAGTAACGAGACGAGTATTTGTATAGAGTTGTGTGTATGGTAAAGCATATTAACGGTCGCACGCAAGAAAAGACAAGCTAAAACTAGACGGCGCAGCGTCAAAGAGAAAGCTAAGACGGCGCTGTTCTTGCTTCTTCCACTTCGACGGTATTTAGCTTCAGAAGATCTTTATTTCGTTTCGCTTTTCTAAAGATCGAGGTATTTTTGTAATTGTGTTTTCATCTTTACACGTTTTCGCGTAATTAGTCTGAAATGTCAAAGATAATATTTTTGTTTTAATCATATTTTTTTATCCTTATTCAAATAAAATTTTACAAAAATGTGACGAATGCCTAAAAATGCCAATGGAAAATTCATATCTGCGTCTTAATATTTAATCTGCGATTTAATATCTAAATTTAATATGGTGATTGCAGAGATGTGCATACTTCTCTGTTAAATTATGAGACCACGCTGAAGCTCTAAGAGATTAACCCACTCATGCGCTTATAATGCATATTAAATGGGTTTAAAAGTAACCCTCATTTACGAAATTCGCTTTATGCCACAAGAAAGCTCGGCTTTTCTGTCCTCCTCCTTCTTTATGTTCCGTGAAACTTAATAGCAGTCGGAATTTCTTTACAACGCGTTACATCTACAACAATGCATTAGTCGACACGGTGAAATTATTTTCTCGCAGTGCAAATGCGAATTAAATGAAAACGTTTTAGGAGAATATGAAATCTTTTACCTGAATTATCTCTCTATTCTTACATTATTTCTACATTTTTTATCAATACACGATACGCGTTCTAGGAGACTGTCTCGTTGTACACTGTGATAAGAACCGGTGGAGTACCGCAAGATTTTATCAACGATTCTTAAAGGAGTATAACAAGCGCGTATTCTAAAATTTGGAGAACAAGCTACCACAGAGTCTCAATGTGTGAAACGATAAGATGCCGCTGCGACATTTCACACTTTAGCGAGCGAGCGGTCCATATATCACTCCGTGTATGCGGTATACATATCGCTCCGCTAGCAGGTTTCCCTAACCATCGCTTCTCTGGCAGGAATCACCTTCATCTAGCAGACTGTTACTTAAGAAGGGCCACCTAGCGAAGGGTCCCGTTGTCCAAGAAAGCATCCTCGCCCGTTCTCGCAATTCATGCATAAGCTTCCATCTCCATAAAGGAGTTAGTAGTGTCATCCCGCTGGGTACTCATGTTTCATGAGGCTTACCCGCCGGTACTAAGCTGGCGGCGACCCACATAGCACACGAGCCAGAACAACGCCTCGGCTAAATAACTCTGCCGAAGCAACCGCTCTATCCGCTCACCGGCTATCTACCCCGCCGTCCCTTTTCGTGAAAACTATCTTTGGCTTCGCAGCTATCCGCCACAGTCTCGTCCACCGTTTATCGTTAACGGTCCTTGGCTTCGCGCAAACTCATGTCAGCCGCGATTTGCGCGATATGTCAAATATTGTAAACCGCCTAATCCAAAGCGTCATTTTACTACTGGTTCGACATGCGCGATTGTCTTACTACTGCCGGGTAATAAAATTGAAATTTTATGTCTGACGATAACGTGATTGTTATCCCTTATTGCTGTTGGCTACTTAGCGCAGCAGATTGAGATGTCGCGATTATGCAAAGTAAATTGTAATCCTGCGATTATTTCTTTATTATTCGAGATTCTTTCTTCTCTTTGCCTATTATTATTTAGTTTTTAAAAATAGTTCAAAATAAAGATTTAAATTCATAGATATTTATTAGATTAATTTTCTATCAGATCGTATTATATTTTTTATAATAATTTTTAAAATTTCGAGCAAGTAGTCTTCTTTAAAAGCAAACACAAAAATTAAGATCTGAGAAAGATTGATTTACAAAACCAATATATGTACTGAAGAGTTACACTTTTTCTTATATATTAAAAAAAATAAATATTTTTTAATGTTTTAAAATGTTGAAACTTTTAAACGCATACATAAGTAAGATATTTTGTTTAGAAATATGTTGTATTAGGTGATTTACATACGCCAATTTTAGTATCTTTCTCCTTTAATTCTCAATACAATTGTTTATAGCATTATCAAACATATTGCGTTATACATGTGAGTATCATATATCGTCTGACTCATCGAATGACTAAACTACTTGTCCGCGCGTGAATCTCATTGTCATAGTTTGCGTTGTTAAATTACGTTTTATGTACGATATAGACGCTGATAATAATGACGCAACTAAAAAGTTTTATTTTTTTTTTTAAAGAATGATTATATATATACGATATGCTGCCAATTTTCTCTTCTGCAGTCGGTTTACATCGCAGATCGCGTGGTTGCGAGATAAACGAACAATCTTCTTGACCGCTGATCTTTCTGACCGCAAAATTCTGTTCTCCTGCAGGATACCCGAAATGGACACGGAGAGCAATCAAACCGCTTTTTGCCGCTCTCTAGTCAGATCGCTTTTTGCAAGACTAACCTTTTGGTACAGTGGGATTGGTTTTTCCAGGTGGTTGAGACCAGGTGGTTATCTAAAACGGGGACTTACCGCGAAAGAGATCGTGAGAGAAAATCGATAAGACTGGAAAAAAAAATGAGAATGGCAAAATACGCTTATCGTATCTTTCGACTAAGAACACAACGAAACGAGCATAGATCGCGCTATCCAGCAGACATAACCCGTTACATTCGCTTTTCTCACCGATAACCGGTATATCCGATGCATCGGAGCCCACATTGCGCAACCCTTTACATGGCAGACTCGAAATACTTGGGCGGATTCTCGACGCTACGAGCTCGCGTTTCGAAAGATCCTTCCTGAGAGATCCTTCAGGATGGGCGAGGAATGAACGCCGGGTATAGATATAGCGCGCGCGGTATTCGAGTAACGCGCGCCTTGCAAATTCTTTTCGAGTCCTATCCTTCTCACTCCTCCTTTCTTACCACCCATCTTTCTTTCTTCCTTCCTTCCTTCCTTCCTGCTTTCCGCGGGCTCTGGAGTCATCTCGTCCACGTCGCGCTCCACCACGTTATTCGTTCGACGAAAGCGAGAAAGGCGAGCTGCAATCCGACACCGCGCGGCGCAATGTACGCTCGGCTTCCCTTTTGGCGCGGTATCAGCGCGGCGCCTTCTCTACAAGAGGGCTGAAATACCATCCCCCTACTCGCGTGCTCTCCGCCGCTGTCTCTCGGCAAAGTGAACACGATACCGCTCGTACCTTACGTACTCTTTTCGCCTTTCCGTGCTTCGCTCCGTGGAACGATAACAAAAAGTCGAAACTGCAAGATCGCAATTTTTGTCATGGATGGCTGTCTTTTTGGCGATCGCTCTTTTAAAAAAATGATCTAAATATTAATGTTACATTCTAGGACATTATTCTAGACCGAGCTCGATTCGTTTTCTTGGTTTCTCTTTTTCAAGTGGCAAAATTGTGTCAGGATATGTTGTTGAACGAGCGCCTGGACGCTGATAAAATTGAAGTTGATTTTCTGCCGGATACACAACACATTCAGCGTAGAAGAGATAGAATTTTCCGCGTCAAAAATATCTCGTGTTCGAGATCATATCCTTTACAAGTGTACGCAAAGTATTCGCGACTATATAGCACGGCAGGGAAATATCCCGAGAATGTTCCTTGCAAATATTTCTGTGTGATATTTTCAATGCAATATTTTTCAAATGCGCGTAAAGTAATATCGTCGACATATACAGCAATATTGCCTGGACTTCTCCGTGTAAACGTATACGTGGAAAATAAATTTCACAGTGACAAAATTTTCCCGGATTGGATGGCGCGATGATTTGTAAAAGGATTCTGTCCGAAACCGCACAGCGGTAAAATCTACGACTTTATATACTACTATGATCCAACATATGAAATATCAACAAAGAACTTATATAAGATTCACTGGACGAAGCCAAAGTAAACAAAAATTATTCTCTTAACTACTTGCTAGGATTGACGATATGGTCCTCCATGTTTATTACGCCGCTCTCCTTGCCAAGTCGCAGTCGCCCGAAACTCACCAGTAGACGGATTTACTCAAGCAGATTGCCGGATTCGTAATATCGAGTTAACCTTCCGTCGCAGTGAGAAGCGTGGAACGAGGACCGAATGTCCTTCGAAACAACCCCGTGAATTCGTGCCGGTGTTCTCATGAATTTCGAAGCAACTCCTGAATCCCGGAGATAAAAATAATTTGAGCGACGGAGATTACGTCGTGCGGAAAGCGTCACTTTGTTTCGTCTTTGTTTCGCTTTAATCTGACTCGAAAGATCAACTTTTCAATTAAACTTTCAACAGTACAGTCTGGTCGCTTGTAAGAATCGATTGGATTCCCGACAATTCGATAATACGCAGTATGCTAAGTTGAAGAATTAAATATCAAGGAAAATAACGCGCGAGCTCTACATAAATGATTTAAATTGAATATTTTTGTATTGCGACAATGTATGTGTTCATATATACGCATGCTATTACACAATTTCCAGAGTATACAATCTAAAATATAAAAATATTCGCGACAGCTGTATGACACAGATCTTATCCGTAAAATAAAATGATATAAAGTAAGAAGTAGAAATTATATTTTTTCAAATAAACTTCGTCTGATAAATTTTTTCCCATCTAATAATAAATTTGAGCAGATGTATTCGTTCGAGTTTATTAACAAGATTTATGACATTTTTTGATAGCGAATATCATTAATATTTAATCAAGAGAAAATAACAAAACGATGTACGATGTCATTTATTGTGGCTTGATATTAAAAGCTTTTCTTTGTTTTGTATAATCCGCATTTGTATGGAATATCTTGCAATTATTTTTTTATTGTATCTTTTATTACAAAAAAACGGACATTTAAGAAGTTTATTCTTTTGATTGAGAGTCGATATGAATTGTCAATATATTATCTAAAAAATTTTTATGTCACAACAAACAGATCAAAAATATTACGAAAGCTATATTAGTATCGTTTATATTTGGAAAAGTAACGAAAAGTTGGCTTAAGCACATCGTAAAATAGTTGATTAAACTAGAAAATGCGGACTTGGCCCATTAACTGCGCTTTCTTCGCCATTTAACTGACGCTAATTATCAATTATAAACAATTTTAATTTCCTGTGGGTGGTCTAAAAGAAGTTGATTAAGAGCAGAACGGCCTCATGTATATTAATTATTATTTTTATGCGGTCCGTAAACGCACTACGCCGTTAAAAGTTCTTTTATTAATACGAATTGCTACTCGTAAAGTAGCTTACTAAACAGTCTGTGCCTTACGAGCTCTTAATTAAACGAGTATCTGTATTACAATTATGTGTCAGCGATTGTATACGTCAAACTTAACACATATGTTATTTAAATATTTTAATACTGTATTAAAGTAATATTTACACAATCATTTTTTCCAAAAATAAAGTTTTATTTTTATTAAATATATATCTCAGCGGATATTCAAGCAGATTTCTGTAAATCGATGAAATAAACGCATTTTTTAGAATTTTTTCGAATAAAAACATTTCAAAGCAATGTGATAAATTTTTTTACCTTCTCTTAAATGCACGTTTACATGATTATTTGTAGAATAATAGTCGTAGTTAATTGAAAAATTAGACGGCTCCGGATTTTTTATAGAATATATCACGGAATCAACTTATTCCAAAATATCACAAAATGTATACGAACTAAATCTCAAATTTTCAAAACGAGGATATTTCCTATACTCGTACTTGGAAAAGAAGCAGCTGTCCGGGATACAAGCCGATACTATACGCAAATTTGATAGAGATCGTTCGCGGAGTGTGAATAAGAAAAAACTCCATAGACTAAGAGTACCATTGCGGGGACCACTCGTGCCGCCGAAGACCGGAAATGTAGTAAATTTCTGTCGAGAGATAGAGAGTTCCGATGATATCTCTCTGTTTTGAGATTAGTCTGGAAAAACTGGAAGCCAATTTTGCTCGCGGGGGCTCCATTTCCAGCGAGTCAGAATCTTTTTCAAGGCGGCTGCTAACGTTTACGTTTTTTCCCGTCGCCTACGTCGGATCAAAATACACTTCCGGTCTAAAATTTAGCGGAAATAGTACCAGCGCGCGAGTAAACTCGTCGCGGCGCGATAAAGTCTCCCAGCGTCACGACACCTCCGTCTCTCTCTCAACTTTTAAACTGCCAGCCCAAAGTTTTTGAGGGAGAAAGGGGGACTGACTTCTCTCTCGCTTTTGCGTCTCATCTCGTCACGACGCTTCAACCCGCGTCGCGTGACGTTTGTATTGTTGCAGCCGCGGATAAACCGCCGGAATTGCTCAACGCGCATGGCTCCTTTCGTCTGAAATTTCACGTGAATTTCTAAGCTAACGTAACGAGTAGGTTCTGTACGCACCCTGACTGAGAAACGCAGCCACGATTCCACGCTACGGAACGCGTGGCGTTACAAACTGCAACTTGTTCCACGAGGTTTGCGCCAAACTTCAGCGATTTTGCTTCTCTAATGAATTTGTACATGACTTTCTCTCGGTTCAAATTTGAAAATGAACGTTTTCCTTTCGATAAACATAAGTAATGTTATTTATATCAGCCTCTTAAAATTTCATAATACTTTGGATGTGATATTTTAATGTTTTCTTGAAATATACTCTTTGAACTTAAATGATAATTTACTGTTTGCAGTCGTCGATGAAATTATAAGAAGATACTCACGTTACAGAAACATCGCGAAATCTTCGTTTCATGAATCATAATAAACGCCATCTCGTCGTGAAAATACGGGGCTTCATACAGTGCAAACAGACGTCGCACTTTGCGCGCATCAAGAAATTGTCAAAGGCTTAGAAATTCTCGAATTCTGACTATACTATTGAGCATCGTTGAATATTATTTCATTGGGAATGCAAAGATCATCTTTTCATCGCGACATAAAGAGTTCTCGACATCGCGAATGCTTGAAAATTCCGTGTTGATTCTTGTGTTGAATATGCGCAAATCTGTATTATGTTTGCTCGAAGATAACTCTCGAGCACGTCAAACGAAATGTCTGTAAGTGCGAACGCAAAACAGGGCACACCGTCAACGGCAGTGGATGCTTGGGAGCGTTAATGGCCGGAATTTCGAAAAGCTGGTACTTAACTCTAGTCTACGAGGTGACGCGCGGAATACAAAATTGATCTTAGCGGGAGATATTAACGCGTGTTGTCCTGTATGTAGAAGATGCATTACGATAGCACGTTCAGCGGTAGCCTTTCCGTTTGTTCTCCCCAGACGATCGTACTCGTACACATTCAATTAAGTGAACAAATGAGGCAAAAATATCATCGAATCAATGTTGGAAAAAAATATAATCCAATCAAGTTTGCAAAATGAGGTATAAAATTATCCGATAGTTCAAACTATCGTTCGTGATCGCGCGAGAGAGACTGTTTGCTCCAAAACGATCCCATTAAAATTCCACTTTGGCGATTCTTTCTTATTGACCACGACGTCGTCTACGACCTCGTAATGTCGGAAAGGTTCATTTAACTGTATTCTCCCGTGCTGGGCGTGCACTTTACGATCGCTCCACACTTTCCGCTCGTAATTCAAAGCGGACGCGGAAAACGTGCCGTTATTCGTAATGAAGATCCGGCGTTCTCACGCACGCTCTGCTGTCGCTCTCGGTGCGCCGCGGTTTTTGCCGCTCATACCGACGCTTTAATTAATATTCCGCATGTAACGAGATAGCGCGCAGTTTCGGTGATTTTTGTGCGTTTATATAAACCGACCGTTTAAAACCCGGTCACGCTTTCAATTTCCGTACGCAAGCCGGACGGCCGATTCCCATCGGCATCGGCGTGGCGCTTCGAAAAACGGTGCTGGTTGCCGGGTGCGGACCGTTTTCGCGAGAAAACGCGTCTCTTTCCCTCTCTCCCTCTCATTAATTTATCTTACATGTACTTTAATAACGAGTCGCGCGACAATGATAATAATGCTCGCATTTATGCTAACACGGCTCCTTAACATAATTTTATCTTTCCCAGCGTGGTTATAAATGGAATTAACAATGATTCGCGGAGGGATATGATAATCGGACTTACATTTATGCTAATTCCGTGCCGCAAACAGGTATTTCGAAGCCTCCGCTAGAATTTATTTGTTGTCTGTGAAGGGAGGCCGGGTCGCGCGTCTTGTTGCGCCACTGGATTCTCATGTTTTCCCGCAATATCATCAACAGCCCGATGGGATAGGATTGTCAAAGCAAGAGAGCGCGTTGCCTTCGCAATTCCATTCCCCTTTTAAACTCTCTCGCCGAGATATAATCTGTTGTAATTGAAAATTATGCCGCATGGCTGAGCCTTTCTCAAGAAGCCCGTGGCTCATCCCATCGTCGGCGGCGTCTGCGATCAGTTTGTTCATAAAAGAATGTGAATAAGTTTTAACCGGCGATATTTCACCGGTCTGGACGATTATAAATAAATGAGTCTTTCACGAAACGCATATTTCACTGGCGCCGACAACCGCTCAAATATGTTACGGGATGTCTTTAGAAATTGATTGCGCCACTTCCGCAGAACATAGAAGCACGGGTAGCTCCAAGGATTAAGCGCAAGATACATATATTATATAACCACGTTATGCAAATGAAATATACACGCGATAATATATCTGTTAATAAAAGGCGACGTACAAGTTGCTTCGGAAATTCCACGTTGTACAGACACGTTATTAAGAGAGGGATAATGTTAAATAATTAATTTGCGCGTGCAAAATTAATTTTCGAATAATTACGACTGCAAGCATTTTTAGTTCTAGAACGTTTAAAGCAATACGAAAATTTAATATTGTTTAAATTATTACATGTTTTACAAATATATATATATACACATATATAATTATTCGGACAGAGAGAAAGGAAGAGAATATTGAACTCGTATGTTCTGTACTTTAACACACCATTGAGATCAATGATACAACAATAATCTGAATAGAGCGTAGGCGCTATAACATAAATTTTATGTCTCGCTTTAGAATAAATGGCGACGTATACCCCATTATAAGAATCAGTGCTTATCACGAAGAACGGGAAGAATTCCGATAGCAACGTTAGGAGCAGGAAAATCGTCTTTATCCAGTCGACCGAGAAGACACAAATCTCATATGTCGCGAGATCTAAGATCCGGTTCCCATTATTCGAGGATTTCGTGTATTACCCATAACGAATAAGTGGCGGATGATAAAGGAAGTTCTACGTCTCTCGCGAATTCGCGATTTATTGCTTGAGTTTGTTGTCTAAATCTATATGCATGCTCAAACACAAAATAAAGCGAATCTCGTATCGTTTTTTTCTCATTTTTTAATTTTTTGCATCATTTTGTAAAATTTTTTACTCGTTACGCGCCTCTTTAAATATAAAAGAAAATTCCAAGAGTTAGATGACGCGTAACGTATTCGATCTCCGGCTCAATATTCCTAACAAGTCTCCGAGGACTTACGGTAAAATCACCTCGTTCTCGCGCACCCTCATCGGTCGTGCACCGGCAATACCATTCGTCAGCTAGCTCGCTGGAGATGTGGCTGTGAATCGCGAGCGCAAGATGCGTATACCGAACGAGTTCACTGAATCTACCAGGGCCAATTTAGCAATTAAACTACCCGAGGAGAAGAACCGAAACTAACCAGACAGATACCCGTTGTAACCGCCGCGACCGCCGACACGAACCGCCGCCGTTCTGGCGTTAGCACCGGTAAAACCACCCCTCGTACATTCACGCGTACTCGCAGAGAAATCGTGATTCTTGTATAGACGACGACGATGGAAGGACGACCGGGATCGGTAAGAAGGTTACATTATTGCCGCGTTTCGAACTTCACGGCCCATAGACCGCCCGTGGTCGCGGCAGTAACTTAGGACCATCCGGCAGTAACGCGTGCACGAACCACAACGGGAGAACAATAGATACGACGGAAGATATAGTACCGCGATAGACTTGTTTCCGTCTTTGGTCATATCTTTCGAGGATCGAGGATATTACGATTTATACAACGCGATGGAGAGAAAGATGCGATTGTCTTCGTAATATGATGGATGAATAAAAGTAACTTATAATAAATATACGTAACTTTAAATAAATGCGGTTTCCAAATTATTCTATAAATTTTCTCCAGTGAAGCAAAAAATAACGCATGTTCGAGATAAGTTTAGAAAATTTCTAAAGTGTATGAGTGTGATCGCCTTGACTTAATTATGCATCTAATGCGATCTGATTATCATTAAAAAGAAGTTATACTATTAACTTGGAACTATGTCATATATTATAAAGAGATAGTTATAATCTCTATATCCGTCATTCGAGTTTCAGAAAGAGATTTCCTTCCTTTTCTCGGTCGGCATTATCCCTAGGATCCGATCTCTCGCTAAAGTTAGGGCCGATAATGTATGCGTTGGATTTTCAGGAACTTCGAGCCGGCAAAAAGATCGGGGGAAGAAGGCAAGGATATAAAGAGGAGAGTATCCGCGATGAAAGCGTAAAGTTCGAACGTAACGGGGCGAAGAAAGCGGAGCTAAGCGATTCTGAAGTATGACGAATGTACACGGCAGCAGACAGCGACGGATTCCGCTCGCAAGAGAGGAGAGAAACGCAATTCTCTGAGCGGCTGTTTTTCGAGGCGCGCGTTTCAGTCAATCATATTGATGATGCGCTCCTCTTTTATGAGCTTCTCGTGAAATATAATCATATAGTCGCTATACTGCATATAGTCGTTAATTGAATCGTGAAAAAAATGACAGCGAGAAGAACGCGAAGTAAGTAAAATTTTTCGCATAACTTTCGCCATCGAGTAGAATTTCATATGCAATTATCACCGTATGTGTGTGTGTAGATAGGGTTATTTCAAATTAATTAAAAATTAACGTAACATAGCGTACTCATGGTAGCTCGCATTCCTAACATTATTAATAAAATTGTTGGCATGAAGCGATATAAAATACTACGGTGATTCCGGGACGCTATGCGTGTATGCGTCTACAGATTTTTCGTGGCGATTATAGATATATTTTGCAACTCCGAGTTTTGATGCTTCATCTCGAAATGTCTGTGGATTGCACTTTGGTCCATAGTTCATTATGCTAATTAAAGTTGGGCAAATATCCTACCAAACCGGTAGGCCGCTTTACCCTGCCGGTTTAGCTCTCCGACCATTTTTCACGTTCCTTTTCGTAGCTTTGCTGGCCAGTTGCCGCGTACGGCAATCTTAGGCCGGCCCTTTCAGTATAACGATGATACCTTTTTTCTCACATTTTTTTTTCTGTACATTACGTATTATGCCGATTGGATCGTTAAGCTCGAAAAAACAAGGTAGAGAGAAAATCATGAAATTTGCTCCTAATATGATATTTTCGGAATTTATATTCCAGTATAATTAACGATGCATTTAAATAATTATTATGTAACTTATTAGCCCTACGAAATCTATCGTACAAAGAATATGAGGAAACGTCAATATGACAAAGTTCGAATATCTCAATATCGCTCATCTCTCCTTGTCGTCCATTATTAAGCCATGCAAACATCTGCGCGCTGCGTATCCTGATTGCTTTCGGTGTTTGATTCGTGAACTTCAAATGAAAATTCACACGGTAGCGTTAAATGATAAACACACACACACACACACACACACTCGTAGTAGCAATGGTAAGCTCAATGGATTTTACGAGATATAATTTTTGGCAATGTTTCAATAACTACGTGCACCTGCGCGCGTGCATTGTATATATCGCGTTTTTTAATTAACTGATCGCGAACATTCGCGAGCGATGATAATTCTCGGAAAGTAGGCCACGCGATCCCGTGTCGGTTGCTCCCTTGGGAGTTCACGAGTACTTTTTATTGAAGCGCGGTGGAGTTCATTACGAGAGCATTATGGTAATCAGGACTGTAATAAGCTGCGAAAGATATCGATGCACTCGGCGAAAATAGCTCAACGTATACGAAAAACTATTCGCTGCTCGATCAATTGCTGCGGCGCAATTGACCCCATTTTAATATAAAATTCAATTTTCATATCCCATTATATCGCTATTTTATCCAAGTGAAATGGAAATTAATTCAATATTCTCCCCAATTATTTCGGGAGTGTCGTATCAAAAAATATACTCACGCCGATGCAATAAACAGTACGCATAAATTTTGTATGTATTCGCTTTATTTCAAATATTAAAATTATCCAACAAAATTGAAGTTAAAACTCCGCCGACTAAATATAGGTCCTCCTTGTTAAATAATAATACATGAGAAAAGCAGTCGTGTTAAATAGGTAGGCAGGCAGGTACACGGGCGAGATAAAAAATTTTTATCGTAAGCAAACATACTGTAATCGTCGCGAATTACGTGGCCGTCGGCATGGCCGATTACCATATCGCATTATTAAATTATACACGCGAGCCGATGTAAGAGCGAACACGATCGATACGATTCTTTTATCGCATCAATTTTAAAATCTGCTCTAACCACAGGGAAATTACCGACACGCCATCGTGCACGATCGTCACGAATAAATTGGCCTTAACGTCAAAAAATGCATCGAAATAAAACAATCGACAAAGAATGAAGAAATACAAAGTCAAAATTTTTAAACGATATTTATGATAGTCTGAGTCTCTCGCCTCTCTCTTATAAGTTAAACATCGGAATGAAGTTTCGATCGATCGTTCGTAGATCAAGCTTTCCACGCTTTGATCGGGATTTCCCGCGGCAAATTCGCACATATTACTCGCGCAACCACGCGCATACATGCAATGGCTATGTGACATCTATAGCGGTACATAAAGTGAGCCTGCGCCCGTTATCGAGCCAGACCTCGTAGCCCTATGCCGATTTCACCATCCTTCACCCCTCGCCATCGTCGCCGCTGCCTTGCGCCCTTATCGGCTCAACAAATTTAACTTGATTTCCTATACGGACTTTGCGGAGCTTCGGGGAAATACAGAGCCATGCTGCTTGTCTGCGTCTAAACTCGCTTTACGATAAGGGCTAAACCCCAGCTCCGGGAACACCCTCGCAACGGGTGACCTCTATTCATTGATGTTGAATCCTCTTGACCCGAACACAAAACTTTTCGTTGCAGAGCGCCCAAGCTATCGACAAAAGTTTTTAAAGCACTATTCCTCCATCCCGAGACAAATAAAGCCGCGAATGGACCGCAAAAATTCCAGGGATACGAAAAACACATTGCCTACTTTTGTTCGAGAAGTATCACAAATTTCGTATAAATGTGCCGTGATATTCACGATAATAAATTTTAATAAAAAAGGTATTTTACAAAAGTTATCGCTTGATATAAATGAATAAATTTTACTCGAATTTTTTGAATGCAAAATTTAATAGGCAGTTCTCATTAAAAAAAAAAAAAGAAATTCAAGAATCATAAAATTGCGGCAATCGACACGCTTGATAATCACACAGATAACTCGTAAAATTATTCGTAAAATTGTCATCGATCGCTATGCGAGGTAATAATAACCATCTTTGTTTGTTGCAAACGAAATCTCCATGCGCTATGTTCTATGTACGGATTTCTCGTTGGGCCGAGATGAGCTCAGGCACTGGTACAGGTAAATTCAATCACGAAGGTCACGCGTCCTCCCAGATCCCCGTCCGGTCCGCCCCGCGTGCACGCTGTAAAACTATACTCCATTACTGGTGTATTAAACATCGCGCGAGCAGTCGGCTACGAGAGATGACAGCTCTCCGGAGGCACCCGGATGCGAGAGTTGGAAAGACAGAGGCGGTGGAAAGAGAGACCATGCGCTCTGGCGTATGGTACACACAGTCTGGCGCATAGTCTGTATAATTCAGTCATATCCATGCTAATCCCACCGGCCGGCTCGCGTTATTTTCCATGATGGATGCACGGCCACCGGAGAATTGCCCTTTTCATTGAAATACAACTAAAATTAAACTCATTTGCCGCCCTCGTAGATTTACGGCGGGACGATGATGTCGCACGCCTGACATTCTACGTACGCGAAAGCGTCCCTCTATGTGCGCGCGCCGTGTAATTCTATGATTTTTAGTCGGTTAATTGTGCGTATTTCATCGCGCCCGACAATACCGTTGAAAATTGATCGACAAACGGCGATAATTTCGATGACGATATTGTGTTCACACGAATAATTTAGTCCCCTCAGAAAATGATGAGATAGTGTGATAGTATATATATATATATAAAAAAAAGAATCTTCCTTCAAATCTATCCTCGATATCGACGAAAAAGAAAAAGAAGATAGTGTAGTCTTCTGCACCATATGGGAGCTTCTACTAAAACAAGTCCCGAATAGCGTCATTGATCGAAACGAGAGTTCCGCGTCGAGAATGTAGTTGGACGAGAATCGTGGGCATCACGCGCGCGAGAAGAACGGGAAATGGGATGGTTCACGACTGGAATAAGTAATTCCTGAAGACAACGAGCTTACGTTCTTAAGCTTCTCAGTTCCCGACAATCTTTCCCGGTCTGCGAAAGTATTTTCCATCTTGGAAAAATATTGCACGATGCGCTCCTGACCTGCTCACGGTGTGAGAATGTCGACTGCGAACAATTCCCCCTACATATTGTAAGATTTTATTTTCGTCGTTGAGAGGACAAGTGAGCTAAAGTCGATACAAATTTTATTTCATTTATTATACACGTTACGAAGTCTTCTCTTCACGAAAAAGATTTTTATCTTTTTCTCTTGCCATTACTCTATCTTTTTAAAATTAATTGCATTAAATATTGCTTCCTTTTATCATTTTTTGACATTTAATTTTTATAAATTAATAATGATGAAGAACGGCTCGCAAGTTTAAACTGAAAAGATCAATAGTTACATTCTATCGAATCTGTTTTACGTTAAATCTATAACATTATAATATGAATCTATATATAATAACATAAAATAAATGAATTAATATATATATATGCGATATGTGCGCGATTTATGTCTCATATGCGTTTATACAAATATGCAGAAGGGAGTATATGCATTGTATGTTGCACAGAAATCATTTTGCAACCTGCTGTAATTTGTCGCCTAATATGCGTATAATAGAAGCAATGCACCGGGTATTGTCCAAATTGTTCCCGTGTGTAAACGAACGCGGGCGTACTAAAATGTGTAATCGTATGTCCCTAGATTATTAGTCGATACATTAGCCGCAATTGCACCGGGAGCGAATCGTGCCCATTAGATTTATATATAGACCGTAGCTTATTGAATATGAGAGAGTTCTCTCCGCGAATTATATAAAAGGCCAGTCAGACAATCCTGACCGGATGGAGATATTACGGCAGATGTTACGGGTATTTATTCGACAGATGTGTCGATATTTTCCCATGGAAAGTGTAAAAGGCCGGGGGTGGAAACATGCCAGGCAATATTGGCGCGAGACGCTGAATGTCGCTCGAGAGGTTTCACTTAGCTTTCAGAAAAAAAAAGACGGAAGAAAAAGATGAGAAGACATTCAAGCGTTCTCGTATTGGGACAATCACGGATCGTTCTGCGATTTAACGCGATCGATATCCACGTGCTAATAAACGAAAATGATTGTCTGGAAGCGCAGTTTTAGTCTCTGACAAAGTTTCTGTGACGTATAAGGCGCTCTCGTTTTTTTTTTTTTGACCCAATATCTGGATCCGATTACAACATTTATTTCTTATACTTTCTCGAATGACATTATTACGCCCGGAAGTAATCGCGCGCCCCAATTGCAATATTTTCGAGAAGTTTCGCACGGGGAAAAGATCATAATGAAATTTCAATATTCCGATGTACTCGCTTTCACATAAATGCCATTTCAGGCATTTCCGTTGAAAATACCAACGCACCGACGCTAATTCAATGAAACATTGTTCGAAAGATCTGCCCCCTGTGGGAGCTAAATTGGAAAAGCGGCCGATTGATTCGTGGCTGTTCCCGGTAACACTGTCAAAGGAAATCTACTAATCTACATTTCCGTACGACTTTAGCGGCAAACTGTGACGGAAGATGTTTCGAGCTCGACAAGGCAAAGAGTGGACGACTAGCTCCGCGGAAGTGGCCCAGTTTTCCCTTTCGGATATCCACGGATCGTCTTCGAGATTGTCTTAGTAGAATAGTGTGATTGTCGAGGTAGCCTACCTCTCTTGTAGAATCACGAATCAAGAATGGAAGAAGAGGCAAAGGGGAAGAATCGATGTGTTTTCTTGATTTACTACGAAAGAGAGATCAATCTTTTAGTCGACGCGCGATTCTTTCTCAATCGATATGCGAGATCTTTCGGTTAAACAACGAGAGTTCGAGGGGTTCAAGTCTATTCCGCGGCCACGGATCTTAATCTTCGACACATCGAAAGTTTTCCCGCTCTGGGAACATCAAAGAGCGAGCTGAACAAGCGATTATTCAACTATCTAACAGAAACAAAGTGCCACGATTTAATTCTCCGAACGAGGGGTGTTCGGCCAAGGCGTGGCAAGGGGGCTTCGATCGACGGGAGCCGGAAAGCGAAAAGAGAATTTTATTGGGAGGGTACACCACATGGAAGCATCCTAGTGAAGAATTCGTTAGGATTTCTACCATCTCTGCGGCATGTATATGCGCCATGTGCGTTTGTGCGCGGGGTCGACGCGCCCACAGGCAAATACACGGACCCTCCTTCTCATTCGTGAAATAGCCACTCGGCCACGACGTTTTAAACGGCCTCCAAACGAGGTTTGGCTCCGAAAAGCACGGCACGTACATATATACACGGGCCAAGATCGGGCAACGCCTCTTTCGATTACCCCGAGGGCTACGAAACAAATCAAGCGGCTGAATACGCGCGGATATTCAGGTGCATTTCCCACGGGTGGAATGCAACCGGCCCGGAATATCTCCAGTTCCGGAGAAGTATTCCTTTGTGCGTCGGGACTGTCGAATCGTCCAGGACATGAATCTATCGCGCTCTCGACGCGTACCGCGGTACTTGTGATTGAAAAAGTGTAATCGCTTCGAAGAACGCGCGACGGGATTTCTTTCTCCCGAAACGTGACAAGAATTTCATCAACGAATCGCAAAGTATCGATTATATCGAGGATCGTTTCCAAAAATAATCACGATTTTAACTTATATGTATATGTTTCATGTAAACGTTAATGATTATCTGACATGAAATGTAATTTGCATTCTTCAATTGTCGTTTTATAAATATTTCATTAAAGAAGAACTTAATCTCGATTAGCGATAAGAGTATAAAATGACTAATTCCTTTTACGCGATGAACGAATTTATTCAATCGTGACGATGATAAAACGGAAATTAAATTTTATTTCCGTAATAGTAATCCTTTTTGGCGAGATGGGAATCCGAGAAACGCGTCAAACCACTGAATTCCCTTGAATATTCAGTTGCATTTACCTCAAAGTGAATGTAGCTGGTAAGCTCTGGCGGAGAAATATTCCTTTGTTAGGATGATAGTCATGTATTCGGGCTGTTGAATTGATGGAATACGAGTGGTCTCGAGAAATATACATGCCTACATATTAATTTAACGAACAAATAATCTAGCGCGTCAAATGACTGTTTATCTTACAATCTAAATTGCGATCGTTTCATACATGAATATTTCTCACTAAATATTTCTAACTAAATGACACGTAAATTTTTACAAGAAATTATTGATAAGAGTAAAGTAGTGGCAACTGTGCGTAATATGTCGCGGTATTTAAAACTATATTTTATTTTTTTGACATTTCGCAATGCATATTTTACCTTTCTCACATTAAACAAAATAAGTTGAAAGAACTTATTTTGGCATTTGTAATTTGATTCTGTATAAAATATTCAAGATTACATATATATATATTCAAGATTACATATATATATATATGTTTACTTTGAAAAATGTATTAAATTCTCATCTCCGATATAAACAGTAGAAATCTATTTTCTTTAATTTTTCTCGCGGCTATATCCTTATATTTTTATAGTATATTACAAGTTATTGCAATACATATAATAAGACTTTCATCGAGAACATATCTGGTTATTTTATAGTTCGTGCTAGTACACGTGTTGATTAAAAAAAATTAAATGATAACAATTGCAAAAGTCAGAGAAATGATATTTTCCGATACATTTATACGATTTAACCAATTTTAAAAACAAGAAAAGGAAACCAGGACATTCCCATCGTACCTTTAAAGGACTACGTAAGAGAGAATTGTACATCGAAGTGGTTTTTCTCTAAAGGGGAAATATTCTTTGATATAGACAATATTCAGGGATTTCCTGGCGATACATCTACGGAGTACAAGGCTTGCTTCAAAGTCTACGCAAAGTATATCCGACGCTGCGGGCGTCCTGTCAAATATATACATTTCAATTCCTGCTATGAAACTGCATTTCACAACCACAAGTCGCATGCACCTGACGCGTTATACGTCATTCTACATATGTATGTATGTAATGTATGCAATGCACTCGAATATTAATGCCTGTAATGTGCCACGATGATTGAATGGCTGGGTAAATCACGTTTGACCGCTCTGCGCTTTAAAGGCAAACATTTTTCCGCGAAATACGATATGAATATTTAATTAAGAAAGTTGATGTTGTAAATTGTCAAATATATTCAGATAGTAAATTAATTCGGGCTTGTGAGATTTTTCTTTTACAGAAAGCACTTAATTAATATTTACATTAATAAATTGGTAAAATATTGTGACAAAAATATTTGTTTATCATGCACCGTATCGGTGTACCCAGTTATCTGCGCATCCTTTATGAATTCATATGATGATTTGATATATCACAGTGATATATCCTATTTCAATTAATCAAGAGATATATATCGCTGTGTCAGAGGGCAGAACATTTGAACGCGTAACCGCGCTTAAAAGTTAAACGCGATTCGTACGCGGGAAAAAATGTCCCGCTCCGTTTCCGTGATCGATGCCATTAATAACGAGTCAAACTGTGCAAAAAACAATGCGCGTATTCTCACATTCTCTTTATTTATTCTTTATTCTCTTCGAAATCAATTAACCGAACTTGCGCGTAAAATATTTCAACTTACGGATCATCGATTTACCTCTCCATGCGAATAACTACGGAATGAGTGCGATATACGGAGAAAGCACAATTAATCGAATCGATTAACTGCAATTTTCTTGATTTGGTGAAAATCTCGTGGTCCCCATTTATAGCGACATGGGAATAGGATTTAGCGGGAAATGTGGAAGAGATCACAAAAGCGTTATCCGTAAAAAGCACGTGCATGTGTGTGCTGGCTTTTTGCGAGACATAAACCGCGCCGAGACGGCGCGGGCTCGAATGAATTATCAGTTACTACCGAGCCCCCGACTAGGTAGAGATGAGATGGGGGGATGGCGCGGAGAAAGGTTAAGCTGTCGCTTGACGTACGAGGCTAATGAAAGCTTAGCCCTGTAATGCAATCTGACGAAAAGCAAGCCGGTCGTCTGACGTGATAGGTCAGTCGAGGCCGATCTCTGAGTTTGTGCGAGCCGGGAAGACAAGTGGATTACGAGCGGCACGGGAGAGATGGCGGCTATATAACGTACGATCTTTGGCTCTCCTTTTGATTTTGTTGCTCTTTTTCGCCGCCGAGTGCCGACCTATTCGCGCCGAGATATACTATATCCAATCCCCTTCTCGCCCCGCCGTCAATGTCCGGTTACTTTTAGTCTCCCTCGAATGGTGCGCGATACCCGACAGTTATTGCCATAGACGATTTGTCTCGTCCGTGTTCGGCAAGACAAAGTTTCGGGCTCCACGTCCGAGAAATGGAGATGGACATTGAGAAAGACGCGATGGCAGTTATTCGCCCGATCGCAAACAATTATGGAATGACAGCAATTCCATATCGATCACAATAAATATGTATATATCGCTCTCTGTTAAAAAGAGACAATAATGTTGTACATGTGAAATATACGATATTTTTTGCTTAAACAGATAGATATTTTAAATATCGCATAAAACTAAATCACAATTAACGGCCGCGCTGATATTTGACAAATAAGATGAAATTATATTGCGATAATATTACGGAAATGTGCTTGTTTAAACGCACGTGCATAGAATCTGGATTGTTTTATGCTTCATGCGAGAACGTCGAAACCGCCCTCGTGTTTCACGCGACGCAGAAGCGCGTCGTTTCGGCATATTCCCTCATTTTCTCCCTTTTCATTTTCTCGTCCTCCCGCGCGACTGAAACACGCAGCGCAATTCTTTCGTGCGACCGTAGTTTTTTTTCCCTAGCTATATAACAATACAGAGCTTTCCGACTGCGTGATATCGATTCTCCCGTTACTTAATTCCATTCGGCACGACATTTGGCTGTTCCTAGAAACGTTTAGACATCGCGATCGATTCTCCCCGTTGTTTGAAAGCCGTGTTTCCCCGGACCGATACGCGCATCTGTGCGCTCTCGTATGCGCGAACGCACGCGGCGACTTCCTCCCTTTTTTTCCGATGGGGAAAATACTAGGCCTCGACACGAGCTTAGATCGCTATCTGCTTTGGCGAATTAGACCCTTCATTAGAATTGACATGTTCGTTGAAGTTGGCTCAGTTGTTTGCTTTAAAATTCGCTTCTATCCGCTCGATCGGATGTTATCGTACTCAATAAACTTTAGATTGTAGAAAATATTTTCTCTCGCAAACATATAGCGAAATTCGTATTTTACAAGTAAATATGACAGGATGGTTGGCGCGAAAGGGACGAAAGTGATTTCTCAAACACGCACATGGAAAACGATCGTTCGCGTCAGTATAAGCGACTTGCTACCACTCATACGGTAGATATTTATGATGTAAAATGACTGGTTTGCAAGTAAAATTGCATTCGACCAGCGGTCCCGTCTTAGAAACGCTGACAACGTTTACCTCGACGTCGGGCACAGAGAGTGGATAGATTATAATTGGTTTTATCTGACTGTGGGTGGTGGTTGGGTCTCTGGGTGGGCATAATGAAAATGATAGGTCGACACGCGAACGCGCGTTACACTCGCGCAGCAGCAGTAGCAGTAACAGCTTTTAGCAACCACTCTCGGTCTGCACGATATTACTATTTGCACAAAATTACGCCGGCCAAGATTGCCGCACTTACGAACACTTTCGATCAACCGACGCGACCGACGTTCGTTTGAAACAATCGCGTGAGCGATCCCGCGAGCATCGCGAGTACTCGCCCACCCTTCTTTCGTAGTTTCTCTCTTTCCCTCTCTCTTTTTTTTTAATGAGGCGATACGTGACCGGCAAGACGATAACAATCGACCGTGGCAGAGGAAAGCTCGAGCGCGGTGGTAGCTTTGGACGTGATATTCGCGCTGATATAAGCGATTCTTTTAAATCTGTATCTTGTATCTTTTTTTCCGTGCGGATAACAGGCTTGTTTTTTTTAGACATCGTGCTTTTATTGATAGATCTTTTAAACTATTATATTATGTCGTGTCCGCGAGTAAATTTCCAAACTTTCTTGTTTCGCATGATGAAATAAAAAATAATTTTATTAGCTTATATTACGTAAATTTATAACGTACTTCGAACAAACGCTATTATAAGCTCAGATTAATACTGTGTGCAAAAGCAAAGTTTGCGGTGACCGTTCGTGAATGTTTACATTAAGAGTTATTTAAAATATGCGCTGTAACACGAGATAACGCGCATATCTCGTAGGGCGGATCTGCATCCGCATCCACGCTGATTAATGTGGCATATGTAAAGTTTCGACAACGCTCGAATCTGCATATTACGCGTTACGTCGTAACTTTCCAGGGAAAAGGATTAAATGGCCATGCGTCGCTGCGCACAGTCGAATGCACAATTTCGAACTGTTGCATACTAATTTGCATACTATCAAACTCTCGGCGAGGACCAAATTGAATGATCCGTCAACTGCGGAACTTATGACTGAGGGGCGCTCTCGCCGCGCGCTAAGCTCCGCAATCTCCTCGACGCATTTAAATGTGATCTGTTGAAAGGTAGGAGTGTCTTTCTCGACATTACGCCTATTATCCGGAGTATTAATTATTCCGAAACAGCGAGCGTTTCTTTCCCGCGAAAAAACCGCTAGAATACAGATCGAAACGAGGAGCCTTGGATAGCCGGCAGCTAAAAGCTGAAAATGTGATAGATGACGATGCCTCCGTCTGTCCGACGGCGGAACGAAGAAGTAGGTCTCATTTGCTTCACTCCCCGGTTCCGTCAACCATCCATCATAGTATAAGAAAGGCGAGTTGCCTTCCGCGTATGAATATTCACGAGAGCACAAAACTAAGACTGCTAGACGAGACTATGAGAATCGTCGTGGAGCGAGCGCCCGTCTAATGACCTCGATCCTTCGATACATAACGCTATTCCGATTCGTGGATTTGACACTATGATTTTATTCTGCCATCTCATTAATTTTTACACAGCGTATCCCGAAAAAGATCTACGTAATGATTTCAAATTCACGTTCATTTCTCCGTTCATTTATCGAATAATTGTAATTTTCCATTTTCAAAATTAATCATACATTTTTCGTTGATGTACGTAGTCAAGAATTATTATGCATTTACGAATGTATCTGATTCTCATTTAACTTTGCTGGACCATATAGAGTTGCCACGGTTGCATAAACTCAACGAAAATTGATTAATTAAGTATCTTGCTAAATTCAACCAGTAATTCCAGATTAATGCACGCCATAATGCTAAAGCCATTGTTCGTACGTACACCGTCGCCCCGAACGATACGCCGCATTATACCGGATAATGACGAGAGAAATATGGTTATTTTCGGTCCAACGGGCGAGCGTGCTTCCATAGTTTATTACGTTTTCTATCTGAAGTATGCCATCTTTATTACGTTATCGCACGCTGCGTGCCGAGCGCCAGTTTATGGTATATGCCGGCAGATCCAGCCTACGATATACGTTATAAGAGCAATAATTAGCAGTTTCTTTTTCAATTTTAATACCGTGCTAATCAGCTATGTATAAGGAGCCTAGACGGGGAGAGAATATTATTAAAGAAACCAAGAGTTTGCATTACCTGAAAGTTTTAATGCCGTGTATTAATGCCTTTTTGGCAAAAACGAGAAGCGATAAGCTAAAGTAAGCATGGATGGAGAAATACGCGAGAAATGGAAAATATTATCCCATTTTTTTCTCCTGTCCCACTAGACCCATTTGATCGACATAAAAATTTAGTCATGATATTGATCGACTATGGAGATCTTAATTCTCAAACCGTACATGCGACACAGTTTCTCTTTCTCTCTCGAGACATTCACGACGAAATTCATTATATACTGACATTATTAATATTATTTATAATGTTTCTTTGATTGTATCGTCATTCTGTCGGATAGGATAAAAACAACGATATACGATAAGAATATATCGTTCCGGCGCCGAACTCATCTCTCGTGGGATTATTCGATCTAATTCATTCGAACCTGTTTAATACATCTGTGAAAAACTCGTAAAGCAACTTGCCAGTCACGTGCAATAAATGCACATAATTTTCCTTGCGACCGATTGATCAATCAGTCACGAGTCGTAAATGGCGAGAAAAAAATATCTATATTGAAATAAATCCATAAATCTATATATGTATATATATTATATATATATATATATATATATGTATATATGTGTGTATGTATATAACCGCGCCTTGAATATCGCTTCGGCGCAAAAAGCCGCGGATGATGGATGGCGGTCAGCTATAAAATAATCTTTTTATTAATTAGAGCGCATATCTGTAACGTATATAATTCAACGAAAAATCAAGAATGCGCGCACGCATATATGTATATTTACGGGGTGTACCTTCGCGCTCCGGGCAAACGCATTAATATTCAGGACGGTTCTAACGGTTATTTTGTGTGTGCCCCGTTTTTATATCCCACGGAATCCGACGGGGAATATTCAATATATTATTGCCAGGCGCCGCGCCGCGCCGCGCCGCCACGGGGTGTGCCTGCCTGTCTCAATATTTTATTGAAATATATATCGCAATATACCACACACACGCATACATACACGAGCGGCGCATCGGGGGTGCGACAGGGGCCGACGCGGCGCGTCGCGCTAACTCGCGGATGTGTGTTTCGGTCGGGAGGTGTTTAAATTCTCATTGAGGCTCATAATGTCACTGCCGTTAAATCGTCGCGACAGGAACTGCGACAGGAAGGAGCGAGCGCGGGATATATATATTATTTCTCTTTGTCTCGCGGGCGATACGCTCAAAATTTACATGACTGTTCCCTATACAACGTACATACATATGTGTATTAGTTTGGTGAATACTTCCGCGTTCGTTCGGTTGTAAAATAAATGTAATAGCTAATCAATACTATCTTAATATTTGTGTATTTGTTGTTAGTAATAAAAACATTATATTTGCAAATAATTGTACGAGATAGTAATGATAGTATGCAATTTTATTTACGTTCGTTTCTTCGGAAATAGATCAAACTTTGCATACGTTGTATTTTCCATGACACCAGCCGGCCCTGTACGCATATGGCTTTAACGCGCACGCAGCTCGGAAAACGCCGAAATGGCAGTATGCTAAAAAACGCTGACACCGACAACTAAGCAGCACGCAACATACGTACCTCACGTTTCCTCCACGAACTTGTTCACGTGAAGTCGCATTCGTTCCTCTTTTCCCATTACGTTCTTACCGATGCTAATTCGATGCTGCAATTGTTCTTTTCTCTTTATTTTTGTATTTCGCCGTATGTCTCGTTCTCTTAATAAGTTTTATTAGTCTTCAGGAACCTTTCGAATCGATTACATGGCATTTTTTGCACAGAATCCGCGAGATGAAAATCGGACGCGACGAGTTCGAGGTACCCGAAGCATGGTACGAGAAATATTTTATTTCGTATATTCATATAGATGGCGTGTGATAAATTTTCCTTGTATATCCAGTTTATGCGTGTAATTCAGAAAGCGGCATCGTATATTTGCGCGACACAATTAATATTTCTGCGTCCAGAGTTGGCGGTTACCAGGCAACGTGATGCGCCGCACCGCACGGTGTACAACACCAGTCGCATTCGCGACAAATGCACATAATTCGTCGCTCGTTAGTGTAACGAACTTTCGCTGAATGATTCGACAAATTCGGGCATTATGTTCGAGCGCGATTATGCCGCGGTTGGCAATCAATATCCCGCGGAGCAACATTAGAAGAGGCATTTTCTGGGATCGAAGTAGAGAAAGTCGATGCCGTGCCAGACTCCTGTCGGAGAGCGTTTCCCTCGTCGGGAAGCAACGCGTTGGACGAAAGACTGGAAAAGTCATGTTGACGACGATAAGAAGCCGTTATACGAGAAGACATTTATGGAACAGCCCTGGCTCGTACGAAGTTTCAATACGTTCGAGCTTCGAGAAGAAATCAAGGTCGTTTAGCGAGTCACGTAGTTCGCGATGCGCATTTGCATTGTCTCATCGCAAAATCACAGGACACTATCCCTGACGCTGTCAACATCTTTTCATTTAAATATTTTACGTTACATCTTTATTTTGTAATGTCATATTTTCTTGTACATTTTCTATGTATGTACCTTTGTGTTCATATACACAAAAGGAAATGTTTTTTCCCAAAACAAAATTAATTACTATTCTTACTATTACCTGCATACGCGCGTTTGAATGTAGATTTAATTGAGCTCATCAAAAATGCAAAACGCAAGATTGCTCTGTAGCATTACAATTATAATTGTAGCGTGACAATCTGGTCCTCTTCAATGAAGTTTATCATCACGAAACAAACAGAATTATTAGTAATAGCCAGGATAATAACTCGTGTGTAATTTTATGGCGTTTTTTTATCTGTAAGTTTTATACTTGGAAGTTTGCATATAGCGTTAGTATAGGTTTTTTTTTCGCTATTCGCGGTTTCGTTCTATCGTGACAAGAGTTTCATATTATTCGTGCGGAATATACACTGACCGCTCCGTAAAAAAAAAAAAAAAAAAAAAATAGTCGTCCCGAAGGCCCATAAAATCGATCGTAAAATATTTAACGACGACAAGACCCTACGTTTTGCGCGCGTATCGCTTCGAACGCACGCGTTCTATGCGTGTATTTTCGTTACCGCTATTCCATGTTACGCGGTAAGATGATCGTATAAATGTTAAAGAGATATATATCGAAAATCAAAGCCTTTGTTCGGCCGAGAAGGCAGACGTACAAGCGGGTTGCGTGTTACCCTTGTAATATTTGCTATAACGTAAAACAGAACGATCTATTCTAAAAATATTGCCAATACATATATTCATAGAAATTATCCAGTCGTATTATCAGCACATTTTTTATCAAATGACTGATACGTTTTGGAAATATGTATCTCCCTCGCAATCGCTGCGGGTTCGTGATAAACGAGTTTCTGGTTTCGACCGCGATATGACTGCCTTATCGGGATTTGAATATGTCACCGCGCAATGTTCACTCGCCCGGCCACTGTCACGTCACCTGTCTCATTTCCGCATGACCGTGGACGAAAAGATTTTCATATAATATTCGTACGAGAGGGCTTTATTCCCGAGCTGTTTTGAAATAAAGGAGAGGAGGGGAGGGGGGGGGGGGAGGGGACCGGAACGCGCGCCTCGCCGGGATGTTATCCGTCTCTGCGCGATGGATGATTGCCGCCGCGTGTCATTATTCATTCATTAAATGAAAAAGCGATGGCACTTGCCGGCTCGTGTATATTTCAGATGCTTCGCGCTAAAGTCAACCCAGGCAGGGAGGGTCGATCCTCCCCTGGGACGAGAAGTAACATCGCGCGAGCGAGTTGCGTGAAGCCCCCCTCCCCCCCCCCCCCCCCATCGCGAAAATTCCACGGGTTTCCCATAAAATTGAAGCGCCCTTGCGTGTAATGGACCCGACGTTTGGAATGACATGAGCAAGGGGGAATTGGAATAACCTATCGAATATTTGTGGCTGCGTGAACAAAAATTAAATGTAACAATGCAATATTATCAGAGATAGATGAACAAAAAGAGAGAAGAAACCAAGAATATTCAAATATCATGAATTTTCTATCTGTCGAAGCCTTACGGCGACGCGTGTGTTTAAATGAATATATTGTATATAATTTATTAATTACGTTTCATAAATACGTTTATATCTTATACATATTCATTTTTAATTAATTATAAAATAATATTATTATTAATATTGTTGATATGTGTACCAACATTTCCGTGGTATCTTTATACAATGAATTGTAACAGAAATTTTATGTTAAAAAACGGATAATTACATATTGCATAATGATGTGTTTTGTGTCACAATCGACAAGGATATATTATCGGTCTGCAATAACTCCACATATAGAGATAATTTTTTAATTTATCGTCTATCAAACTGCCACTTCATTAACGATATTTAAAAAACCGATAATGGGAGAGGGTGGATTGTTCGCGAAGCGACATTTCGTTTTCATTGTCGATATTAAATGATATCGCTTTGTCGCGTGTGATTCGTATCCACTATCCTTTCCAACGTCGCACGCGTAAATTGCATTTTGATAACAATACAGAATTAACTCTATCTCGTCTCCACATTTATCACTGCGCACCGCTGATAGAAGCCATCGATCCGCTCAAATCACGGATAACGAACGCATCATCACAATCAATGTCATTGTCACGAATTTTATGCACTCTAACTCTTAATAACGCAATGGTTGGATAGTCGGCGATCTCATTATCGATGCGCGCAAACGATAACGCATAGAGGTAGCCGCGGTACCGTAGAGTAATGAATTCACGATGTTCAAAGACGCGGAAGTTAACCAGAATTTTTGATGCGCAAGAGCAATTTGCCGGATTACAATTTGTCAAAAGAAAAACAATTTTGCCGAAATTTTTACAAAATGTGAAGATAATATGCTAAAAATTTATCGAACAAATTTCACGAAAAAAATTAATTATACATATTTTTATACAGAAATAAATTTATTGTTAGCACAATTTTCTATATTTTTACGATAATATTACCATACAAATAATATTGTAACGATGTAAAAACGATATTTTTAAATAATATTGCTATTAATTTACAAAACAATTATATATAATATTGCGCTTGAAATTTGCGTTAAATAAAGCTTGAAAATATTAGTCCGCGTCCAAACGTGGAAACTCCTACGATGCAGATTATTTTTGGCAAAATTAATCACGATCAAATTTGTTTGCTCAGCTGCAATTAACTGTAATAGGGTCACGTGTATTTCAGTCGAAATAGCATTGCAGCGCAAGCAGCGCAAATTATATTTATATTTTGATTTTTATTTTTCCGTATTTACAAAACAACTACGTAATTTAAAACAATTATGACTTAATGGCTGCCAATATCTAGTGTTGCGTGATTTACAATTTTCCATTATTATTAACAAGGTTGATACTGTACACATTCATATAGTATACAATGCTTTATATTGCATTCTACGGGCTCTTTTATAGGCGGAAATCACGCGCAAATTTTAGTAAATACGTAAATTTTCTAAATAAATAGATTTTATGATATCTGTTTTTTTTCTAGCGATTCACTCTTAACACTTTCGCAAATGCTCCAGATCCGGTTTGTGTTTTACATTATGAAAATCTAGCGGCTAGTTTGCGCTATAACGCTTACGATGCGCTTAAGCGCACAAACCGTCGTCGTCCCCTCTCTGCGGCGGTAATTCAAACTTGCACGAGACATTAGGTTGTACCGGAGTAATAAAATCTCCATTTCCCGCAGGACGTAGTCAAGTCGGGTGGTATGCATATTTAATGCCGAGACGGCACGTCGAAGGAACGAAAGGCTCTCGCCCGGCGCTTTCGTCTCGCTCTTCCCCGCCGTCTCGTCACCCCGTATCTTTCTAAGCTCCATCTCTATTCCCTGGCTTCTCACTCTTACCCGTGCTCTATCTCGCACTCTCGGCACTCGTCAGCCAGCCCGCCTCTCTCCTTGGATTAATGCCACGTTCACAGTACTCGACGTTGCAAGCCCCATGACGACGGTAATTCCCCGTGTAACTGGGCGATTATGAAGTAAAGCGACTTTTTCAACCGGCGAAAACGTCTCTCTCTCTGCCCTTTTTTTTCTTTCTCTTCTTCTTCGTTTCTCTTTCTTTCACCCTATTTATCTCTCGATTACCTGGCTACATATTCTTCAATCCTGATCCATATTATCCTAGCAAACAAGCGAGCGAATAGAGATTTGCATGAAAATCAGATAACAAAATCTCGGGATTTTATTTTTTAATGTGTATTCTATCAATAAAAATATATTGTAGAAATGGTTCTAAATAGATCTGTGCAAATTATAGCGATGCATTTAATATTATATCGCGAAATACGTAAGATAGGTGACCTCGTGGATTCATTAAAAACATCCGGTAATCTATCACAAAACATTTAAACTTTAAGAGACCTCAGAATAACATCGTTCCTAAAATAGGAGACGAGATGTGGAGAGAATTTTTCTCGCACAAACTGGGCCACTCGTACATTGTACCCATCGACCTACCTATCTTCGGCCTTTCAGCAAGATATCGAACTGACATGCCCAAACGAGAGTTACCGATTTTACCGCAGCGTGTAAATCCCAACTCGATGGCGCACGACGATGCGCCGCAAGCCCGTGGCGCGTTACATATGTAACAGAAGCTCGCCCGCGGATGTACATTTCACTTATGCTTCGACGTAAAACTTGGCATATACCTCCGTCCATTTTTACTATCTCTAACTCTACGATCTACGCGCGCGCGGTAACCGTGCAGTAGTGTCGGTCCGCGCATAGACAGACGTAATGTCGGCAGAAACAACGGAATAGTCGTTGCTCGTTACTTTTACTCGGCCGAACGCACATTTTTTGCTACGATCTTCGCGTATAACAGGGCCGAGTTAGAACAGTGTACATCGCGTTTTATGCTCCACGGAATTAATTGACGTCACACTACACATACTCAATTATGCGCGATACACGCGTTCGTCCTAATATCTCTTATCCTCACGCTTTTATCGTCATTCTTATGCTTTCACAAATGTTCCATTCTAAAGAATTTTTACATTATTTTATTATAATTTTTATAACAGCATAATATTTTGTGATGCTTAAAATATATATAACTTGGGAAAGAGAGAGGGGAAATGTACTTTATGATTGGGAGCTTATTTATATCGCATATATCTTTCTCTTTCCTCGATTATAAGAGGTGCGATGTAAATATAATATGTTTCTAAAAAACAAGCATCGGATATCAAATTTATTTTTTTAATTAAAAATAAATTGCAAGAAATATACATCGTAAAATTATATGATATAAACGTCAAATATTTAAAATGATCAATCCATTAGAAATAATTAATTATTCAATTGATTATTATTTGCGATGCGAGACCTGCCTATTTTATTCTTTACACACATTTTACATATATTTAATTTTTTATGAAATATTTATGATTTTACGCGAAATATTTTACTTCCTACATTTTTAATTGATTTTCAATAAACGCGCGATACATCTTATATATTTTATAAAATTAATGTATTATTTAATTACTTATAAGATTAATCGCTTCTTTTTTATCTTCGCAATAAATGTGATTGTTTTTATATTTACTCATATGCATTGTATTATGTAATATATTTTATGTTAAAAAACTCTTGACATATTTATTAAATATTTGCGATATTTAATAAAAAATATTTAATCCTGGCATATTTTATGATGTTTTAATACTCAAAAAAATATGTTTATATATGCAAGAATTCAAATTTGTTGATATAAATGTGATAAGAAAAATATAAAAAAAATAAGAGAAAATATATTTATGTATATTCTATATCTATAAAGGAAAAAATGTTCAAAATAATTGATTTTAAAATACTATTTATTACGAGCAATGCTCGATCTTTTAAACTGCAATATATGTTCGATGCCACTTCCCCGTCATTGAGGATCTTTTTTGCTCATCATAGTTCGTTTTAAAGCTCAACATGGCTTAACGTAAAAGAGAGAAAATGTATTTACATTAAAGCTTATTCATTTTCGGCCTAGTAATTCGATAGCGTTGCAAGTTTATATAAGTTTATACACATAATGCTGCACTTGCAAGGTGTTGCAAGTCGCTCCTCGAGAAAATCGAAGACAAGAGGCGCACTAACTCTACTGTCGCGCAAGATACCACCCTCTTTCACCGCCCCGGGAATGCCTGTGTGTGCTCAAGCATATTGCCGGCGTGTATAAAGTATATTTAGGTGAGTACAGGCGCGCGCATGCGACAACGGTGCGAGAATATAATGCGATCGCGATGCGAGAACGGCGTCGAGAGCCTCGCGAAACAGGAGCGATAGACAAAATATTATTGCTTAGCGGTGGAGAGAGGAAGAGGGTTGAAAAGCAGTCGCTGTTGCTATTTTTCGAGCACCCTCTAACTGTTGTTGAACCACTCGCGATAAACGACGATCGGCGTTCGTAACTACATACGCGACACGAATCGAACAACGCGGTATCGGCTTGAACTTTTTTTTTGCGATTCCTCGCGAGTGCTCGAATAGTCTTCTGAATGTTACTTTCTAAAGGTAAACGTGGAGGCAGAGAAATCGATTTTATGATGGATTTAAGCGATTGAAAGTCGCAGTTGGCTTCGATTTTGTAAATTCTTCGTGGTTTGAAAGCCTCGCGGATATTGGATGAGAAATTATTTCCGTATGCTCGGTGAAATAGCTTTTTCAGAAAAATGAAAGATTCACTACGATGATGAAACAGGATAGAGCTGAATAATATAGGATTATAATTTTGACAGTGGAAAATAGTATTTTTAATATATCGATCTGAGAGGAGAGATTAATTTTAAATTTAAAAAATAACTTTTATTACATAAATATTCAGTAACAGTTACTTCGATAATGGTTGGAAAAATACTAAATTATATCTACATAATTATCGGCTATTTTAAATTTCCAATTTTAAACAAATAATTCAAAAGAACTATCTATTAAAAAAAGTATCTATTACAATTTTATAAATAATTTCTTTTTCTCTCTTTTTCTTTTATATTTGAAATCGCGAATAAAACTTTCATCGCTTTTAATTCAATGGTCACGTTCAGATAAAGGCACACTGACCTGCATGTCGAGAAGCCGCCTGATGAACATTAATGTTTACAGTTATGTCATGACAGTTTGGTCGTTGAAGTGGATCGTAAATCTACCGTAACGATCGCATCGGTGTCCGCTCAAAACAAATTGATATTTACAGCGCCTCACGAGAAGAAAACTACTATTCCCCTGAAGAAGAAGCCATTCTCTTACTTAACTGATACAAAGCTATTAGCAGTGATGCGATTAATTAGATCAATGACCGACTGCCGGCGAGTTGCTCGTAAATTTAAACTTATCTCACGAACAACATATTTATTATGTTAAAACACGTGAAAGAGTGTGCAGTTGAAAGTTCTGCGTTCAAGATTATTATCGATTTTGTTGCCGGATAAAGGTTATAGCTTGGTCAAGGAAAGGTTAACGCCGCGATCGTTTACTTGCCGAGACCGCTACGTTTAAGGCAATTTACCAGAACGAACTTTACGGTACAAAGCGAACAATGCTTTTGAGAGATACGGCGGAAGAGGTTGCTTCCGTTGGCGCGCGACGACCGATGCGCTTTGTGCACTAAAACTCTTTTCAGTTTCTTCCGTGGAAAGAATCTGCTAATTAAAGGCGTTTACCACTTTATTACGTACAGATTGATCGATAGAAACTTTAATGGGAAAATTGTTACTTTCCGCAAGTGATCGCGACGTTTCAACTTGTAAAAAAATCGATAACATATTATAAAAGTTACGAAACTTGTGTGATAAGTTTTGTGTAAGAGATATATCGCCATAGAAAGAAAAAGGAGTATCTCACGGAGAACATCCTGTTTGTACGTCTTGCAAGGATTTCAATTTCTCGAAACGGGAGAAATAAACTAGAGACGGTAACGCAATTGAAGGGAGGAGGAAAATCTTCCCGCGAGTTTCGCTGTCCTTGCAAACAAGAGATACATCGGGGTATTCGGGGGCCGACTATGTGTCCCATGCGGGCATTTATGGAAATATAATTCGTTGGCGGGTGTATCCTTTATTCATAAGTTGCAACACCGTTAAAGGAAGCGATCCGCGCTCGCGTTCTCGGTCAGAACGGTGTATGTTTGAACATACCGAGTTAGACTTGATGCGCGAGATGGCAAAGGCTACCGAAACATTCATCATTCAGCTACATTTCCCAGTATATCGCGAATACATATGCAACACGGATGTGCAGTCGAGCGTGTCGGGCCACAGAATGTTTCGAAAACATGCGCGTGGTCCGTATTCTTACACGTACAGCTGATCTGTCATTTGTGAAGCGTGCGCGAAAAAAAACCAATTAACCCGATGTTCTTATTTATCTTGTACAAATTGTACAATATTAATTTTTAACGCACAATTCTTCTTTTATTGTTATTTTATACGACGTAATTTCTATGTTATTTTATACAACGTAAATACTGAGCGTAAATTGTACAAATCGGTTTCTCTCTACGAGTACTGCGTATGTATACGCAACCGTAAATTAGATCTTCTCGGCGCAAGAAGCAACAATTCTGTGTATTCAACGATTACGCGAGAATGCACCCATATGTGGTTTCAAAAGATGCGCCGGGATTGCATTGTATTCACGCATACCAGAAGCCGCGGTTTGCGCGTCTTAACTTTAAGCCGAATCTCCTTCATCTCCCGTTTCACACACTTACTGCTAATCAGAGACGGCGTCGGGAAACGCAATGTTTAACCGAGCTCTATATTGAAACACAATATAAAGTATATCATGTACGAATAAACTTAATATAATACAATATACAATATAATATAATTAATGTATATATTTTTTAATACACGATAATATACAAGGTGTTTCCAATTTAAATGGCAAAACTTCAAGAGCGTGTAGGGGAGCGAAAAACTAAGAAAAAAAAAGTCCTTTAGAGGTTTGCTCGTTTTTGCTCCATTTTAGAGAAAATCGCAAAAGTTCAATCTCTCATTGTCAGTTGCTCTCTCGAGTTGATTGACACCGAATAAACTTTCTGCTTCAAAGTTTCGTACATATGTAAACACTTGACGTTATCCTTTACGATGCCAATCAATTCAAGAGAGCAATTAAGAGACCGAATCATAGATGCAGTACACCAAATATCACTAAAACAATGTCTAGCTGCAATTAATGAGCTCAGTGCTAGATGTAATGCTTGCATTGCTGCAAGAGGGCAATATTTTGAACAATATCTGCATTAAATAGATGATAATATAAATAAAATGTAAATAAATAAGTAAAAAAAGGAAAACTTGTTTTGTTTCTTTTTTTTATGATTTTCTTCAAAATGAAGCAAAAACGAGCAAACCTCTAAAGGACTTTCTGTTTTAGTTTCTCGGTCCCCTACACGCTTCTGAAGTTTTGCTATTTAAATTGGGGACACCCTGTATATATATAATATAATGTAATACAATATCTAATATAAATTTATGTCGTATCTGAGTGTTTATATATTCTTAAAAATTAAAACAATGAGACAAATATCGTTTTTAATTATATTTAATACGTTGAAAAGAGATAACACTGTTTCGGTTTGAGTTTGTCGGATACAAACAGTTTTCGATTTCGGCAGAGAACCATTTGTATATCAATCAATGAGTGGTAAGATTAATAGCATTCACGGGGTAGCATAATTTGCAATTAATATCATTCAATATCAATATTATACCGAAATTAACTGTAAGGTTGAACGGTGAAAAAGCACGCGAGACGGGTAGATAGATAATTTGCAATTAATATCGCGTGGGCCTGCGGGTAATAATTACTCTACTCGAATTTGGGCTACTATATACACATATAACGCATGCCGTTACGTCAATATGATCAGGCTGCGCGCGGACCACTTTATAAGTGGTTTGATAGCCGTTAGATTTTGCTATGATTCCATCGTCATTTGTGAACGCGAAACGACCGCCAGCGTGGCGTGTACAATGTGAGCTCTCGTCGCGTTATTTACCCCCATTATTTGCGACTCGTTGTTCTCGTTACCGGTTCTCGTGCTTCTCGTTTTCGTCCGTTCTTTCCCTCGCTCGCTCGCCCGTTCGTGTACAATGTACGAAAAAGGGAAGCCACAGCGGAACTAAAATTTATCACCCGCGAACAGCAGGTTATCACCTTAACAGCGGATTTTTTGGTGGCGGTCCCCATACGGGGATGGGGGAGAAGTGTAGAAAAGAGAATGCACGAGAACCCCTCGTGGTTCTCGCGTTAATGACGGCAACTTGCGACCGGCGAATCGAGGTGAGTGAAAGTGAAACCGCGCGCAGGACGAGAGCGAAGAGGAAGATCTCGGGAGAGAAAAAAAGTGCGAGGAGACGAAGCAACGCGGTCGAAAAAAACGCGATGAAAAAGATCGACAATAAACAAGAGGGTGGTGTGTACGAGCGAGGTGTAACTTACATACGTCCGGAATACGATGCTGTTATAATAGTCAACCGATCGAGGTAGAGAGAAAGCGCCGGCGAAATGAAGCGAGGGGGAAGAAAAGCGGACGCGCGTTTTCGTAAATAAGGCGTTCGTTCGAAGAACGCGCGCGGAGCGGCGGCGAAATGAGGTCTCGCTCGGCCGTCGTAACCGTCTAATTATCCGGCGGATACTCTTTCTGACCTACACTTAACAACCCTCTTGGTAAACTTTTTAATTACTCGCCGCCCCTTTTCTCTCCCGCTCCCTCTCTCTTCCATCTCCTCTGACCCGCGATCTCGCTTTATCATCCCTTGCGGCGCACCACCCTCCTTGGCATAGCGTCTCTAATCTACGATGAATATTTACCCGCGCTACTAAATTAGTCAGTGACGTATCCCCCTCTCTCTCTCTCTCTCTGTCTGCCTGCTCTGCGTTATTACGACGAACGGAGTCGTATCTTTAAACGAGAACTGGCTGCCTCAATTTTGGCATTTCGCGGACGACAACTCGCGCTATTTTCGACTTTCTATCGGAGAAATAATTATTTCTACATAGCTATTTTAACTTGTCCCGACGTACGGGATATATGTAACGTGTTTCAAAATACCTTTCGTCTTTAAATAATTTTATTTAATAATAATGTCAATACTCTGAGCTTCTTTATAAATATTTATGGTTATAATAAAAGTACAGAAATAATTGCAATTAAAAGTTAGGTAGAAGAACATTAGATAGAAAATAATATTACTTGTATTAACAGTCATCTTTCCAACAGTTGCAATATAATGAATGTCATGTTCCGAAAATCGTAAACAGAGTATATTATTTTTTGAACGTCTTCGTGAATTTCAATGCACGTATAGGACGGAGGTTTTCGCTTCATTCTCTTCATTTCGTATTCCTACGATATTACAGATATCGCCAACAGTTCCCAACTGACGGTAAGCAGCCGTAGTAACAGCTCTTTGTGTTGGAAATACCATTACGACCCCGAACCCAGATCCAACCCCGCGTCTTTCGCAACCCCCTCGCGTCACCCGCTCCGTTTCTCCTCGCCACCTTCGGCCTCCGACGAGAACGCGCGGGTTATATTACAGGCTATAGTGGTAACCTTAGCCAGCATGCACTTAGAGGCTCCCTCGTCGTCTCCGGCTCTTCGAACGCTCCCAGTATCTCTTTAGGAAAGTATTTCTGACGGTATTACTTTTTGGCGGACGCGAAAGATCCCGCTGTCTCGCCCGTCGTAAGGCTAACTGGATTTCGCGCGTAAACGTTGCCGGGAAAATGCCGGCGCATGCAACGATTCGATTTGATTATCGGCGGTAAGGGAAAAGCGGACCCTCAAATGCGCAACCCCGGATGTCAGAGACAATATTTTCTTAAACGTGGCTAAGCATATTATCATCTCCGATGAGTCACATGATACGAGCCGTATAAAGAACACGTTGTGGAGACGCTAACCGGAAACGAAAAATGTTCAATATACAATTAACGTGCGATTGAACGACGTGGCTTTGTCAAAAGGCATTTATGACCATTTGTGTTTGACCTGTTCATAAGTTTTTGCGTCGTAATGTCTGGACGCACGTTATCGAGAAACATTCTGAGCAAAGGGCCAGAAATCACAGAGTTAAGCACGCGACAAAGAGCAGGAAGCCGGCTGCTTGAACCGCCACAAAGACACGCCGCATATCCCCGACGTTGCCTCGATCTCGAGTCATACCTTTTCGAATTCTCGAGTGCATGAGAAGAATTCAACGGCAGGAGTGGTTCGTCGAAGAGCAAGATGGTTAACGAGAGACAGGCGGACAGACGGACGAACGGAGATATCCAGACGAGGTCCTTGCTCGAGAGAGACACCGGTAAATTGGATTACGGCCTTCTCTCTGTTTCCATCCCCTCCGGACTTCACTTAAGATCCGTTCTCCCTCCGTCCGCGCTCGTCTACTTCTACCGTAAAATTAATATCCGAAGATGAAAGAAGTGACGCCGTGGAACTGGGTGGGCACCGCTTTACCTTTCTCTGTCTTTCTCGCTTCGCTTCCGGCTCTGTCTTTACCTTATTTTCCTCGGCGTTGACATAATACAAAATGATCCTTCGAATTTGACAGTCTAGCTAACATCGTCTGGCATTGAAAGTTAATCCTAAAATCGCGTAACGCCCCAAGAAGGGTGAACGAGAGAGAAAGGGAGGATATACATTGTATTAGAAGCGAAAACAAAATGGAGCTTAAGAAAACGAAATGAACGGCCATCTCACGCGCGGACCAAAAGCAATTACGGCATACGCGGCAAAGAGAAATGCGACTTCGGCAACCCGGCAATTTATTTCGGTGCGAAAACTTTCCGTCGCATATTCGCGACCGCCCTACGTTATCGTTAGATCATAAATTGTGTAATTTGCCAAGTGAGCTTGCCGCGTCGGATTCCGCGGATATTTATCGCGGTTATCGATTCGGGTTTATGCTGTTTGCCCCCGTTCAGTTTTTTTTATTTTTTTTTATTTTGCGATCCGCAAATAGCGACGATGCGAATAACGTTTATACCCTCGTTGCGCTGATACGACGACGTTTTGTCGGAAAACACGATGGACAAACTTGTGCACACTCTAAACGGAAATAATATTAAGCACACGTACCGTCGGGTAGTCGGGCTAGAACCGTTTCTCAAATGTCAATTAGGTCGCGATGAATAAGCCATGCAGCTCAGTTTATTCCAAAGTCTCGATTAATATTCGTGCGGTCGAATCTAAAATTTACCAACAAATTTATATTACGCCAAGTCGGTGCACAAAAGACACGACGTTTATCGTAGAGCACGAAATATAGTATAATATTTATTCAATGGTTCGTAGCACGAAATGCCTTTGTCGTATATAACAGAATTCGAGAAACAAGATGCACGCCCTAAATTCTGTAATCCGAACTGGGTCACGAATAATATCGCTACCGGAACACGCGGCAAGTCGGACTGTCAATATCAGCGCGAGAGCTTTCTATAAAAAAATTTAATTCTTTGAATATTACGTCGCAGCGTACGAGTTGATCCTAATCTGCGACATTATTTTGAAAAGGGCTTGCTTCTCGCGTCAGAGATACAGAGAGGGAAAAGATAAGACACTAACGCGCAAGGACGTGTATATACACGAAACGGCGTATCTTTCAAATAAACTTCTATTTGCCGAGCATCGTTCCGTAGAATTGGGGATTATTGGATTCTCGTTAGAGTGGCTAGCGCGCGTTTCACCGAAATCCAAGAGCGGCTCTTCACGACGTTACGAGGGGGCCTCGAGAATCACGAAGGTGGGGGGTGGTTTATTGGTGGGCGGCGGTTGAAGAGGGGTAACTTTGTAAGACGCGTCCCGTCTACCCAAAACCCCCTTCTCCCCGTTCGGGTTCTGAGAGGAGGTGCCGGTGCACGATCCTGGGCGACTCTTATCGATCGGCCGCCGCCGGTGTGATAATGGCTAGAATAATTACGAGAATAATTAGAACGCGACGATGAGAGGTATTGAGGATCGTTGGAGCGCGCGCGATCGCCAGCTAAGACCGACAATTCCTAATGCAAGCGCCGACAGACTATAATTCGTCGTCGTCGTCGTCGGTCGGTGTTGATATTCTCACCTTTCAACGGCCTTTATCGAGAACTCTTCGGTGCCGCAAGGCCCGGCATTTCTAATCCGTAGCGCATTGATTATACCGATCGTATTCGAGTTCGACGACTTTGTTCTCCGAGATAATTAGGACGCGAGAAGCACCGTTTGAGGAGTTTGAGCGAGATTAACTCCGGTAAAAGCATTCCCTTTAACGGTTCTCGAGACAAACGCGTATTTTTGCTGTGCATAGGAGGAATGATGGATTTCCTCACGCGCTGCTACGTGAAAGATGGGTGTGTGAAATCATGCGTAAAATAATTTTCTCAACTTGGATACATATAAAATTCATCGAGCACTATCGTTATTTATCGCGCGTACATCGATGCTAGAATATCTTACGTAGAACGGACATTGATTGAAACACGGATACTGCATGCGAACGCGCGCTTTATAAGTCGCGAGTCTGAAGATTCTTATGTCGCCGGTGAAAATTAAAGGAACTCCCGTGCCAATGCCTTCCTCAGCAATATATGGCATCAATAACGCAGAGCCGGGACGCGATATGGCGTTCTTCGTCTCGAGTCGAACGCATTTCCAATTCAAGTATCGCGTTCCTTTCACGATCGCATCTAACTTCTGCGATCCGCTCCCATCTTCTTTCCCGTCTCGCGACGCGTTATTATATTCATATACGACCGAAGCGCGTCGTGTCTTCGGCTTTACGAACTTTCGAACGAATTAATCATCTCACGCGCTTCCGCCTCGCGCTTCGAATTTGGAACGCGAACTGAGAAAGGATGGCGATAGGAACGCGCTAGAAGTCTTAGCTTCTCGTACGGTCCATAAATGGCGCATTGATCCGAGAATGCATTAACACACAAGTTTGGGGCGTTATCAATTCCCCTATAATACCGCGCACGAGAGAGAAGCATCGCTCGCCAACTTCTCCAGCTATTCGCGCGTACGAATAGTTCGCCTCGGACGTGCTTCGTAGGTACACGACATGACATATATACACGCACGTTTCGTGTCTCACACTGATATGAGATATCTGCGTGGAAGACGTACATACACATACGAGAAGATGCACGCATCACAGGCTGTCCTTTAACCGGAATACAAGCGTGAAAGTAACGATTGCACACGTGTATATCGCGCGCGGATGACATACAAGTACACATACAAAAATATACACACGCGCGCACACACATACGCACGACCCCGTTGCACTGGCCTATTTAGACGGCGGGCGTGCATTCGCGTTGAGACTAGGTACGTGACACATAATTCAACCAACTCTATAACCAAGTTTGAAGTTATACCAGTCCCCCCGACCTTTCCCCTCTTGCCCTCTCTTATGTCGTCTTTCTCACCCTCTCGATTTTCTCTCCGGTATACATCGCTACCAATAGCGTCCTGCCTTCTCCGAGCTCTACTTACCCGTGCAATGTGTGCTCCAAGGACGATGCAGAAAGTTTCCTTTGAGTCATCGGCGAGACATTGAGGGTGACGCGAGCTATTAGCTCTAGGATAAATTAAGCGACTCAAGGTAATCTCAGTTATTACGTAAAGGCGCTGACGCGATTTAAAATCTTTGGTAGCAATGATGAAAAGTATTTTCATAGTGGTATTATTGGCGTAAAGTATTAGAAAACATTAGAATCGTGAGAAAAAACAAATTTCATATTTAGACGGAGATAATTTTTCAAATAAGCATATATCACGAACTTTCTCAAAAATCTCTATTCTTTTTTTTTGGATAGTCTAGATTTATTTTTAATAAAATCAACTTTACGTTATATCTTATTCAATAAATTTTACATTATTTTAAGAAGAGTATATATATTGTTAAAAGAGAGATTTTGTATATTAAAAAATTGCTTCGTGTTTTAAAAGAGATGGTACTACTGTGAAATTTGTGATAGTAACGTAAACACACGGCTCGATCGAGGATTACCGAGGGGTTATACCGAGCAATTTCTCGAAATGGATGATGGGATGTATATAGGTAATGCCCGCTTAAGCAGCATCGCAAATAACGAATATACAACGAGCATCCCAGCGTCGGTTTCGCGTGCTCGATTTTGCTGGCAATACGGGAGCCTTGCCCGCGGCGACGCTCGCGAATCGGTCGCCTGATATTCGCTGACGAAACGAATTGCTCTCGCTCGTCTCTTTAACCAGTTTCTCGCAGTCCCGTCACGACTGAAATCGAGTCACGAGTGGAACGAGTACGCGGCTCTCTCGATTTAAGGAGCGCTGCTGTAAACGCGGCCGACTGGAAGATTTCTAGCGCGACAAGTCGTGGTCCCTCGTCGCAAAAATCTCATACGAACCGACATTCGTTTCTCTTATTGCGAAACGTGCTCCATCCGAAAGGATGGATATTGAAATATATTTAATTTTAATTTATCTGTCATCCTCCTTTTCCCATCCCCCTCATCGAGCTATGATAATTTACTATCTAATTCATTATTCAAATATTAATGCAAATGATGAAATTATTCAAAAATTAATGCAAATGATTTATAATCCAAATTAATTAATACAAGGATTATCGAAATATTCCAGAGATTTAATAAAGTGAACTGTTTTGACGGACAGAGATAAAATTACCGCATCATTGTCAATAAAGGCAACCAATTGCAGAATACGTGCAATAAATCCTTTTGAGCGACGACGAGTGGGAGACGACGCTGGGAAATCTTTTCTGCTTACGGGAGAGATGAGATAAAAACTTCTCTCGTAGAATTCAACCGTCGATTTACGTGCGGATATATTCGAATGAGCGCAAACACAGTCTAGCAATAACTTTGGATGTAAAATTGATATCCGTTATCAATCCGTGCCGTGAACGCGACAGACGGATGCGCGGGCGATAGATAGAGAAAGATAAAACGCAAAAGTTTCATAAAGCGGCGTTTATCGCGGATCGGCTGTTCGTGTTGGATGAGAACGAAGCCTACGAACTCAAGGCAGCAGTTCGTAAAATCGTCAAAATCGCTACTTCCGCTACTTGATACGCCGTTATTTTTTTATCCCTCTCCCTTTCACCGACGACATTCCTTTACTCATCGAAGAAAAACGAGCGATTCGAGACTTTTCTGCGAAAAGAACGGCAAACGGACAGGAAGATAGAGAGTGTATAAGGTGGAGACAATCGATGAAAAGAAACTGTCCATTTCCTGTCCTTCTGGCTACGCGAAACGTTGAGGAAGCAGTTCCCGGAATTGCGAGGAATATATAATCGCGCTGTACATAATCTGGTAATGACTTTTGATAGTTGCGATTGCTCCGATAATTATACCGGCAATCGTTTATTGCGAAAAATTCGAGTTACTAAAGACAATTGCAACGTCAGGGGACATTCTGAAATGTCTGCACTAATAAGTGAAAAATCCGATATATACCTGGTACTTAAACATTTCCCCTTTGTTATCGAAACGAATAATTCGAGAACAGACTTTTTCCATCATATATATGCTCATAAATTTATCATTGAATTTTCTAATTTTATTCAAATATTTTAACTTTAATTATTTGACGAATCGATTAAAACAATATAATAATTTTAAATTATGATTCAAAAATTGTGATTTTAAATTATGATTTAAAAATTATGATGTATAAAATTGTATAAATATATTAAACATATTTATTTTTAACAATATATTATACGTTTTTATTTTTTTATTTTCATAAATATTTTATAACATCCTGTCTAAAAGAGAAATAATGATGTTGGACAGAAACTATTTATATTTTAATCGCAACTGCAATAAAAAATGGTAAAATCAGTAATGTTGCCGCATTGGTAATCGATGCGGCAACACATTCAGTTAAAACGCTTCGTTCCGCTCGACATTGAATTTCGTAGCTCAATTTCACGGTACGTTTCTCGTCAAAAAAATAGCGAACGGCGCGACGCACAACCATCGGGCTTCGTGGTTGCCGAAGTAATCGGCATAGGCGCGGCGCGTCCGGCGAGATGTGAATCCTCCTGAAATTCTCAAGTTGCGTAACCGTGGCAATTTCGCCGCGCGTGACGTAATTTTGAATGGAGATTATTCAAATGCGAATGTGCGCGCGGATTCGCCGGAGTTCGCCGTGATTCTCTACACGCGAATAGTCCGCGGTATTCGGTATATATAGCAGGTAGGTATGTTTGGTGGCGAGCTTTGTGTCAGTCTAGTAGACTACCTGTCAAACTAAACGAGCGCTATAGTAGATTATAGCGGTTATACGAGGGATTCTAACTAGTAGAAGTAAGAAGGACTGGCAGAGAATGCCAGTGGTGCAGAGTAAAAGAGAGAAATGTATATTCTAAACTCGAATTGAAATTTGGAGCATTCATCGAATAAAAATATCAAAAATATGCTAATATTCAATACTTGCAGAGATAGTTACATATCTGTAAATGTGTCGAATGACAATTTAAAACACAAACTTGCAGTCTATATAAATGACAAAGAAGCTAAAAAACATAAAAATCCAAAATTTTTCATGAAAAGTCAGATTTATGTGTCAAAATTAATGTCAAATGGATTACCACCGAGGAAATAAACAAACAATTCAATTCACGCAAATAATATAATATAATAATTCAATATAATATAATAAATTAGATAATAATAAATAATAAATTAAATAAGTTATAAATTGCTTACCCCTCGTGATTGCTCTGCCATCTCTCTGAAGTCTCTTCCTTCTCTCTTGTCCATTGTCCTTGTTGCTTTTTCAAAGCACTCACTCACAAAACACTGTTAATCCCGATCGCGTTTGTAGTAATTAGCAAAATCGTGCGATATTTTGCAAAGCATTTCCGATATTAATCATCTGCGACACGCATTTTATTATATGAAATGAAATGAAATGTAATAAAATAACAGAAAATTACACGCAAATTTATTTGCACGAAGCTACGATCAATTCAGTACTTGAAAATCACCCGGTCAAATTTACGTGTATTTGCCACGACAAACAATATTATTTTTCTTGTTAATAAATAGCATATAGAATTGCATTAAATCGCAAAAAAAAGTAATTAATTTTACATATTTAAATTAAAAATAAATATTTGTATATATGTAATGTACAATATTCGAAGATATTTTTTTATTTTGTCAGTAATACGAGTAAAAACACATTTAATGGGTATGAGTTTAAAAATTATCAATGTACAAAGTTTTGCCATGTGATTTTTAAATATTAAAATAAATACTCAAATATTATGCATAGCCTAGTATTATTATACGTAATACCGTACGTATTAATTAGATGCGTCACTTGATTCGGAGTCGATCCGTTCTATACTTAAGACACTTTATTAATGTCCATAAAATTTTGACATAACAATGATAAATTTACTTTAATATTCGATAATGGTATCCAAACTAATGATTGGTTAAGACGCCATAGAAATCGTCGGAAAAACGAGCGTCGAACATCGTATTATTACAATCAATTCTTTGCCACAAAATATTTAACGCAAGAAATTAGTCAAAATAATTAATATATGAGTATAATAATTTGCGCGATTTGGTAATTACTAATTTTAATACTCGTAAGAATCGATAAGTATCTCCTAGTACTTGCTGTGATCGTGGCTCACGAAAGAATGCGAGATGTAGCGACGCGTGTCGCGATGTATATCGTGTTACTATTTACATGACATTGTTGTCAAGGTGAGTGACGGTAAGACTCAAGCCGATAGACTGCGACATTGTATCATTATATTATCTCGTGAATTACAATCGTGGTAAATACCGTGATGTTAAAAATAATTGATCGCGACGCGACGGTTATGTATATAACCATGGACGCGAGACGCGTCGCTATTTTTTTTTTATATTTGATTACACATATCTTGCGACAGTCTATCATGTCTTAATTAGACATTAATAAACTAAATTACACATATGTATGAATAATACAATATATTTTTGGCGCGTTGGCTCTTATTTACTCATCTCATTTTATTCGTTTGTGAATATTTATTATTTAGAGCCTAATATACTAAGTTATTTTTACAATTATTTTTGTTATATTTTATTTAAAAAATTATATTAAAAAACATTTTTTCTCAAGATAAGGGAATCGTATATCAGAATTATCGTGAATACTATATATTAATGTTCCTTGTTTCTACACAAAACGTCAATCTATCATCTGACTTATCACATGATTTACTATTAAATTTCAACCGTTGTACGAATTGCATGTTAAAAAAAAAAATCGTCCGATTATTGCATCAATATCGCGAGTGATAGCGCAAGAAAATTAATGGATCGTAAAGAAGCGAGGGTAATTTATAACAATGGCAATTAAAACAATTGAGCATTTTGCGCAAATGCTCGTCTTGAAAATGAAAATTTAAGCGATAAACTTGGGCTTTAAAATGGAACTTTGCGTTTTAAGTAGCTTTTTGCACGGACGGAATAAGAAGTATAATATAAGCGTCAAAGAATAAGAAGTATAATATAATTTCGTGGCATTGCGGATTTCTTTACGACTTTTGGACTTAAATGTGGTATAATGACAATGCCGTGGTACAGAATAAAGATAAAGACCCTCGTTTTACAGAGGCGTCTTTAGAGAACGTGACCATTAAAACGTCTCGATCGATTCGATTTATACTTTTTAGAATATCCGCTTAGGTATTTATTAAGAATCACAAATAATTTCAGTTACATGGTAATAGCGAGTGTTTTCCTTCTTCACACACTTGTATATCTAAATACCAGCAGGAATCAAACAGTCGACGGGCTATCGCGTACATTTTATTCAGAGAGATTTGAGTAGGGCGATGCGAACCCAACCTTATGCGAGCGATCCAATCGTAAAAACTTTTCCAATAGGGTTCTTTAACCAAAGTACGTGGAGGGCGAGACTCGGGGGCGCCCAGAATCGAGGAGATACTGGACGTAGGGTCTTTTAGCGAGTTTTGTCAGTATGCTTCGTAAAATCCGGGATTTTGCTCCGATTTCCCGCGATTCGGAGATTTCATCCGCACGCTCACATCCTCGAGCAATTTCAAGGACCCGCGGGACTTTAAGTGATTCTCTCGCACTGCTCCTTCACGTATCTTTCAACTATATCGTCGCGTCGCAATGTAATAAACCTCGCCTTCTGGAATAGCTCAACCACTATTTCTTATGTGTGAGAAATGTTTTATTAAATATATAAAAAGTTTTTAATTAAAGAGACTTTGGTGTGCTGATTGCATAAAAATTTGAAATCATTTGAATCATTTTTTATATCGCTCATAATATTAATTTCGATAAAATAGGAGAACGCATATTAATTCAAAATATTTATTACTTGATATAATCTTGTTATTGAAATATTGTTTTAGAAAGTTTAAGGATTTATTTTATTGTCGCATGGTAATTACATAAGACGAATATACGTTAATCAACATCGCGATTAACAAGTTTATAATTAAGATTCCTATTAGGTACGCTCATTGGAATTCTGCAACTCGAAAAGATGTTAAACGCTAGATCTTATGGAAGGATATATACGAGACGAGAAATTAGCACGACCTCACTCGCGAATAAGTTGCCGCTACGTTGTAGAATATATGGTGGCTTAAGTAGAACTTAATTAGAGACTTCGAAGCGAGGGAGTATTTTTTCTCGAGTAAAGGAGGACACGGTTCTCGCGTCGCAACAAAATGCAAGCAGCAACTGAGAGCGCTGCGTATCGTGGTTTAATTGGGGCGGAATTAATGTTCGCGCGGCTAAATGTAAATGGAACGAACAGGGAACGAAATCGTCTTTAATTTATCTTCTCTGATGCAACCGTGAAAATAGATGCGCTATCATTGTCTAACGATATACATATCTTGCGACGCTTTTCCCATCCACCGTGAATTGCACTTTTGTAACAGTCACCCCGTGTATTTTCTCAAAAGAGTAAGAATCCGTATATATATACCTATCTGCAACGAGAGTCAATCGGCGTCGAGTTATAAAGGCGCAGCGATAAAGTGCCCTTTTTTATGAGTGGAAACACTTTTACCCCCGGCTCAATAAATTTGATCAAGCCCAAGTATTACGCAGTCCGGCGCTGCCAATTTACTCGCGCGCATTAATCCATTTTCATTTCTCTACGCGCGAGGAAACGGCCGAGAGAGTATCTTTATCGCTCAGAATTTATTTTGCCAGCGATCTATATAACACCGTCGGATGATTTAAATAATAATCCGATTCGATCCGACGTCGTCGCGCTTCGCAAGTTTACGTTTCGCCTCCGTGCCTGCTTCGCCGGGACAAAGCAAATTTGCGAGATTGCGTTTCCACGAACCCGTGGGATGAGAGGTCGGGATGTACGCGGAGGAATAGGAACGGGATTAGAGGACAAGGCAGTTTGTACAGCGCGCGACAATAATGACCTACGACAAGTGATTCTTAGCTCGATTCAATGATTCCTTCAGCATAAAAATCTGCATCGATGCGATAATTTGATCAGCGCAATAACTTTCACATTCAAATAGTTTAGGAAATATAGGTAATATATTTTTACGAGATTTTATATTTATTTATCATTTATAGATTCAACGAATTAAATTCAAAGATTTCACAAAATATAGATATAGATTCTTTTTAATAAAGAAATCATCTGATATGTGCTGTCGTAAACATTACGCAGCGTATAGTAATAATTAAAAAGATGATTCGCGAGACTGATAATATTGTAATACACTGTAGAAAGAATAGAAATAGAAAGAAGAGTAAGGGAGAATATAGGAAGGAGGAGCAGATCGAGCGGAGGATAGTGAACGGTAAAGCGACAAGTTCCATTCGCGGGTCACGGGATGGATGGGCCGAAGTTTTAAATGACTTTGGTATTAAAACTTTGATGGCATTTGTCAGTTTCCCGAGGCTTCGAGAATTGTTTTGCAACTTTTAAGCCATTTTAAAGCGTCATTATTGACTCATCGTTCCTCGCACGGCCGCGTTCTAAGGGACACAGCCTGCTTTCTCGCTCAAACAGCAGTCGCTATCCTCGCGATATTGGAGCGTCCTTCGAAACGATCGGCGGTAACGCTCGCGAAAATTCGGAAGAACATCCTAGAATGTTTGCAGCTGTGAGAGATAAGGCAAACTTTGCGACTTAGTTCCGCAATGTTTATTCTGCGTTAATTATGTTACGCGGATGTCTAATTTACAATTTTCATCTTGCTGTGTAAATTCTTACTACGTGGAGCGTAAAAGAGAGCCTAGAAATGTAATAAAGTAACGGCTTTTGCGAATGTGTGGGGTCCACCGTAGCCGTTGCTTCCGCATGTCCACCGCGTCCTTGCAATCACTACAGCGGTATTCATTATGGAAGTACTCAGTAAATTGCTGGTGCAACTGAATTTCATCAAAAACAGCACTCCGTGGTATCTACTCCGACTTCAACTGTATTTTAACATGGTTTTCCTTCGCGTCTCTCTTCGCTATTCCGTCTCTCTACGGTTATGCTATTAGAAATGAATTTCACCGTTGCTGCCATAAATTTTATCTTCTCGTTGAGATACTTCTTATATTCGCTTATACTAAAAGTTCTTTCATAATTCATTGAGAAAATTGAATCGTATTGTTTCACGTTGATTCAAAGAGCTTGTTGATTGCAATCATTAAGTAAATTTATATAAAATATATTTTGTATAATAATTTTTGTTTCTCCCGCATTACGTATAACTTCCAAAGTTTCTACTTACATTATAATAGCTTTTATAATAATATAAAGCTTTTTTGAATCCGATTTTACTTTAATTTAAATTTTTGTCCATATAAATCGCTTAATTGTAAATGAAAAGAGAAGTATGATAAAAAGCTATTTTAAAACATCTTTATTTACGCGCGATTTCAACCTCGCTCTCGGACTGTGCCTTTCGCTTGTATGGAAGCGTCCGCGACATTCGTGGTGGCAATTCTGCTAAGTAGTCTCTCCGTTTGAGCGACCCGACGCAGAATGGTGGGAAGAACCTACTCGTGAGCTTTGAACGGCGACGAGACAGGACATTAGCGCTAATTACCGGTTAACGCAAACTCACTCTATCTTGTCGTGGGCGTAGCTCGTCTCTTAGGATTGTCTTAAGGGAGATAGATAAAGAAAATTCGAATAGACGACTCAGTGGAGAATCGAAAGAAGGCCTCGCGTCTGTCTCAACCAAACGAACATTGAAGCGCATCTGCCGTGTCAACTGTAAAATTATGCGTCTACCGTAAAATGCGTCTTCCGATAAAAAAAAAAAAAAATCATATTTTATGAAGGTCAGTTTTCTGAATATCGTAATTAAAATATAAAGAAAATTATTTCAGATAATGCAAATGACGAAACACGAAAGAAAAAATTGACATTACTCCCCTTATTATAGACGGGCTATTTTTCCAATCGAAGAATCAATTATTGAAAGCTTCTAACTCAATCTATTTTCTTTTTCTTTTCGCGGAAAGAATTCTTTCTCGCGAAACGATGTTTAAGAATATGCGAAATACGCAGGCGAAATGAAATAAAGAAATATGGTAAAGTGGTACGCGTAGCGGCTGGAGAGGAAGATTTGCGGGGAAGGCGCAGAGAATTAATCCGTAAGATTTACAGCGTGGCTGAGCCATTATCGCGTTTCGTCGAGTGGATAAGAGAGGCTTGCCCTCCGGGCTTTTAATTCCGCCGTGGCGCGTGTTTCGCTCGAGCTTCTTTCTTCCGGCTTCTTTTCACGACGAGCGCCGACCGCAGCCTTAACCCCTTAACCGCCTTATCGTCCGCGCGGTTGTGTGTCATCTCCACTCGGTGCGTCTGACACTTAATTAGAGCCGCTGTACTCGAAAACGCTCGGTGCGCTTCGTGCAACGCGTCCGCCGGGGACGTGCGAATCCCTCCCTGAAAACCGCATGAAAGTTCGCTCTGCGCTGCCGCCAGCGTTAAACTTTAACATACAATACGAGTGTCGCAATTAGGGTGGAAAATGCAGGAACTGTTTGATCTTTCGTGTTATCTTCTCGATTACTTTTATCTATGCTTCCAGAATTGCCGCGCACGAATGATTATTGGATAAATGTAGGAGAAATCAGGTATGTATATATTTATCAAAGAACAATTACTGCAAACAAATCTCAGAAGGATAACAGAAAAACAAAAGCGCAATAAAAAAACACTTCATATGGAAAATATGCCATTATAAGCTTATACAAAATTATGATATTTGTGGACATGACTGATATATACGCAAAATTTGAATCGGCTGTATTCGAGAAATGCGTGACGTTAATACTTTTTGACTGCGCGGGCAAACGCGCGTGTATATTTAACATCTTTTATTTATTAACATAATCGCGCGGAGATACGCAAAACATGCACGCGATTGTAAAATTGCAGCGTATATTTGCATATAGGGACGTTAGTCACGAGCGAATTAAACGGCTTAAAACGGCGCTTTAAGCGGATTTCGACCTGTAAAGGCGTAAACACGATGCTTAGTATGAGTTTACGCGTAAGCAAGCGTTTCCACGAGCGCTCCAATAAATCGCCGCATCAAACCCATAAAGTACAGGTAAATATTCGTAATAAAAAGAACGACGAAACGCTACGATCGGTACACGATGTAGATGTATCAGACAATCGTAAATCTCGTAGTAAATCATCATCAGAATATACTCTCTTCAACTGATATTATTACATCTTTCCACGAAGCAATAATAAATCGCGAAGCAAGCCGAAAGCAGCGGTTATATCAAAGGATGATATTAATATCGAAGAAGAAGACACTGCTCAGCTACCTTGGACCGTCGGCTTATCCGCTAGCTGGAATTTTATTTTAATTAATTTGGCGGAATAATTAATTGCTTTTCCCCAATTAAAAGTTTTGTAATTTGTTTTGAGAAACGCTTTTAACGCGGGAACAGTAATGCGGGGCAACGTCCGATCCCATTTTGCCAATAACGCTTGCTTATGTCCTCGATCTGAACGGTCCTCGTTTTGATAAGCGGTATGCGAACGTTAACGATCTTCGAGATTCGTTCACCGTCAATTAGAACAAGTAGCTCGCGCGCGGGCGCGTTTATTACGAGTTTATTAGAAAGCTGTCGAATTACCAATTATCTGTCTGTAATTTTATTCGGATAATATTAAATATCGGTTGACAGCTGAACGAAGAATCGCATTCAATCGATTCACCGTGTGTTAGCGAAAGAGTTAATATTAGATGATCGCGAAAGTTAACAGACAGGCGCAAGACACATTTCGCGAGATCTAGACGCGAATTGCAGGATTTGCGAATTCATATACTAAGAATAGATTACATCATACTATTAGAAGTAACACCGTTGCTGTCACTCATTTATGTCACAGCAAGTTCATACGACACATCGTCAATTATATCAATCACGATAACCGCGATGATAATCGAGAACGAGATAATTCCCAAAATAGTTAATGTTTCTAAAATGTTTGACGTATTTCGATAAAATTCTGTCGCAATTATTCAGGCATGAATGTCTTTCACTACATTTCTACTGCAAAAATGCACACGTATTCTTAACGTTTCGGATTCATTATACTCGTTGATACATATTTCATCCACGCTCAGTATTGGCAAAACTGCAAAAATTCCATATTGACTAGTTTATATATTCAGTAGCCGGGTAACTCAGATTTCTCATCGCTGCGCTCATTGAACGATAGGCTGAGAGAGAAAAGGAAATCTGGGATACATCGTCGATCATAGTTGTTCGATTTAAATCCCGTTGGTATATCTTTCGCGAATTAATTCGCGCTACGAACATGCGCGGTTGGTGCGCTCCTGAAAGGTAATCTGAATTCTAACTGAGTGGTCGACGTATACATCTGCGAGCAAACTCTCACAAAGCGTCGGCAGGAATTTGAGCGGAGAGGTATCGCGATGAAAAAGCGCGGCAAAAGAAAACGCGTAGAGAGAGCGGAGGAGGAGAAAAATCGAGGAACAATACCGTCGAGAGACGGCGCCGGCGGGATTAGACTTACAGCTACAAATACGACGAAATATGGAACGATGGATAATTCTCGTTCGCGGCTCTCGTGACCCGATTTCGAAGGCTATTGAGGTGCAGAAATATCAAAAACGTGTGGGTTACGTTTACCTCGGGCTTTCGGAATTTCGCAAGCGTTCGATTTACGATCCGTATATATGTGTGTGTCTATTTACCCTTATTATAAGGTCACAAGATTGAGCATTACTAAAGTGAAAGTTATATTATTTCGATAGGCGTTCGCTTTGCTGGAGAAAATTTCTTTTTACGCCTTTTTATTTCTGTGACGTAAGAACATTAACTCTGTAGCTATTGGTACAAATGGCATCTTGCAAACTGTATTAAATGATTTGCACCTTTACCAAAGTTACTAAGATCAAAACATGAAAATAATATATAAATTTTATAATTTACTAGACCAACACAACGCTTTTATTTGTGGACGTCTCCTAATTTTTTTAATTTTTTATTCCTAACTTTAACTTTTTCTTTCACAAATTGTCAAACTGTCAAAATACGCATGATTTGACAGTTGCGAATAACACGAATGAAGCAAGTCGCAACGCAATAAACAAGCGAAACAGTCAATCAGCATCGTAGAAAAGAGATCTCAACGCTTCGATTTATTCGAGTTTGAGATTTCATGCCTTTTTTAGAAAGGGATTTGTAAAAATTAATACGTGATTTTTAGAATTTATTTGTGTTTCAGTAATATACGATGAAGAAAAATAAATTTATCAATTTTACTTGTTAAATATTTCAAATATATTGCTATACCATGTCTGACCTATTTTGTGTTTTATCTACTTTCAAGAATAACTCCTGAAGGTAATACGTATATTCATATTCATGTATTAAATATATAGATCGACATTTATATTGCGTTAAATCCTTTAAAAGCTCATCGATATACGCTTCATAATCGTATATGAGTATCAAATCATGAAACTATCATAAATCCTGAAAATATCGTCATAAAAATTTGATTTTAAAGCTTCCATTTCCTCGCGATACTGTTTCAATTTTGCAGTTATATTTTTGATGCAATTGACACTTTGACATTACAAATAGTGCATTCGTTTTAGCTTTACTTTATATCAATTAATATAGAGCAATTAATTCATTTTAACCATTACCAAAATACTCAACGTACTTTTAGATTGCCATTAAAACTAGCGCTAGAAATCACATTTATAATGAACTGAAAAATCCAAGGTTATGAGCAAGATTTAAGTTACGTTGCCGGTGTTGGACAAAGTTGAAAATTAGTTTGGGACTAGAGTTCTAGGCTATCTAAAATGCCTTTTACAAAAGTTTGGCAACTTTCGGATTATATCTGCTTCGGGCTTTCGACTAGAACTAATTTTCGTTCTACGGAACCGCCGTTAGCTTTTCCAGAGAAATACAACTTTTTTACTTACGCGAAAAGAAACATATTTGCGACAAGAAATGTATAAAGATACATTTCTCGAAACAATCAAAGTTTTCAGTTTCACGATTTAAGATTAGTATCAAGTTTAGCATAAAGAGTTCAACGCAAATCTCTTAAGTAAATCGACGACGGATACTGCGCTTACATAATATAAAAATATTCTAAAGACATCTCTCTTACAAAGACATGAGGGAAATATTACGGCACGCGGAGGAGAACGGACAAAGATAACTCGATGTGTTGGGGAGGATCAAGGCTTACGAAACAAAGAAACTCCATCGCCAAATTAATGATTTAATTATAAGGGAAACTTTTGCGGCCGACCGCTATCGCGGGTGCACTCCTTGGGGAAACGACGGTAGCTATCCCCATGGATAATTGAGGACGCTAAGGCTGAGTCTTATGGGTAGTCGGCAGACAACCATGGGGATCGGAGACTAACCATGATCTATGAGCAGCCTGCATATGAGTGACCTTTGTCCGCCACTGATCCCCTCGGGAATCGAAAGGGTCGGGGCGCGCACGAGGTACCGTCGGCTTGTACCAGACGTAAATGGAGAAAAACTTGCCTTCTCTCTTCCTCTCTCTTTCTTTCTTTCTCGTCGTCCGGACAATGCGCGGGCTAAGTTGATTTTCACCATCCGACAATCGATTATCGATAACGGACAGATTAGCGGCGTTAAAATGTGTCCCGTCGGTTACCGCTCGACAGTTTTTGCAGTACATTTCACGGATTGCGTATTTTTTTCGCGACCTCGTCACGTTTCTCACAATGCTGTTTCAATTCGAGCGGCGTTCTCGATTTGAAAGCAAAGCGGAAGGATATTTTCTATTATGGTTCCAAAGAGAATAGTATGACGATCGAATGAATACTCGAACCCGTCATAACATGGCCTCTTTTCCCTTTTATCTCTCTTCGATTTATTTCCGATTTATTTTAAATCGATGTTTTTATTCTTTCGAAAATGGTAATTTTCATATTTCCTTTGTAACAATATTATAAAAAGTTATAATAATAAATTGCATTAAATTGGATAAATTGCAAATCGAAAATGTAATATAAATGCGAACATTTTTTACATTTTCATACTTTTGTGTTTCTTTTACAATAAAAACCCTCAAATTATCAGTGATTTCTCTCTCTCTCTCTCTCTCTCTCTCTCTCTCTTATAACGTCATAGTCGAGGTCCGATTACTAGATATGAGAAACAATGATGTTCCGCTCGCGCTTAATTAACGTCACAGCGCACCCCTCGGATTTTTAAAGAAATTTCTGAGAGTGAAGGAGACCAGAAAGGTTTCAATGATTTATTGTCATAATGCGGTATTAGGACCTCGATGTCTCGGAGATAATATCCCCTTCAAACGAGCGCGAAACGTCGTGGTGAAGGGGACGGGTTGAGTGACAGGGCGCGGGCTGCCGGAAAATCTTATTCTTCTATGAAAAGAGAGGAAGAGAAAAAAATGACAGTGATGTAAAGGAGGATGACGTTTTGCCCCCTAGCTTCGGAATATTTAAATCATTGTTGAATGTCGGGACCATCTCGCTCGCACCACGGCATCTGCCAGACGATAAATCATGTCTCCTCGCGCATGATTTCCGTAACGATAAATATTTGTCCTCTGTCGACAATGGAATGTGTATTTGATTGAAACTTTGTTCACTTCGACACACAACGTTTCGTTATCTCAAACATCAATCGCAAAGGTTACAGAATAAAATTTGTAAGGAAGAGTAAAATATAACGTCATATTTGCGTTGTATATCGTTTCTTGAATAAGCGAACTTTTTCATCTAGGAAATGAAATTTCTAACATTTTCTACTTAAGAAGAGCTTGTCACCTGTCTACGTAGACGGTATCGTGTTTACTTCGTATATAAGCACGCGTATGTGCATTCCAGTAACAATATTCCATACTTGTATTTTACGCAGCATCACATTTCGATAAGATACACATACTGCACGATAGGCGAGAAACAACAGCCCCAGCGGATAACGCGATTATGGCGTAGATAGGGGTAGTCGTTATTCCTCTTTTTCTCTTTACGGTAGTGCATTTTCAAAATACATTCCGTATTATTTCTAGCTTCTAGAAGAAATGAATGTAAGACGGAGTTTCCGCGATATCTCACACTATTTTCAATGCGCGCAACTATCTTGTATTTTTGTTTTCCACCCTTCTCAACCTTCATATATATAACAGATGATGCAACGTCAGTCGGATGAAGATGGATAGAAATCTGTTTCCGAGATAATGCGCCGAGCACCCAGTGATTTCACGCTCGTCGTTTCATGATCGAAAAGTTCGAGCTGAGGTGTCGTGCGCGCGTTTATTTCACCGCCGAAATTTCGAGATTACTCGAGCATCGAAATTGGCTCCGCAGAGCATTCACGTTCTTTTATCCATTTTGCGCTGATAATATTTCAAGATTAACGGAATGTTTCTTCCGTGTATATACACCATCGCCTCGATTATCCGTAGGATCGGCGGGATTAAATGCCGACGCGGCACTTTCCCACTGGATTAGACACGTCGCAGACCCCGTTTGGGTTTAGTACATTCAACAGTAAAAGGTAAAATGGAAGCACGATGGAATCGAGTTTGGTTATTAAGAAATATCAATATTTATGTGAAAATATATGAAGAGATTCACGCGCGAAGAAAGAGAGATAAAATAAATATATCAGTAGCTTTTTCAGTTATTCACGATAAAAAACTGAAAAGATGGAAGCTTACTCAATAATCTGACGATCTTAATGAAAGTTTTTCTTTCTTGGCAGAATTCTTGTTTGACTCTTGAGAAGTTAGTTCTTTTAATAAATGAAGGAAGATCCAGTCTGTAAAAGTGCTTGTAATTTTTTCTCGAGACTGCGGCGAAACAGGTGTAATTGATTAAGAACAAATTGGGTTTCTGCGAGAACTGTAAAAACTGTCTCTATTAAGACTTTCTTCGCCTTCGCAAAATGCAGATTCGCAAGGCGCACAAGTTTCTATAAAAGAATGAGAAAAAAGTACAAGTCGCTATTTTAGGCAATAAATTTTCTTTCGGACACGAGACGTATCGTTTTGCGTTAATATCGCATCGCGATATTTACAATATTTAATGCCGCGCTTTCGCGGTATAATGAACCATTGAATGTTTGATACGTTGTGGATTAGATGAACATGCAAATTAGTGGTACATTACCATAAAATAGCTCTAATACTGTCCCCGCAAAATATTAGCAGATGACTCGATCTAATATCGCATAGCTTCGCGTACAATTACATTAATTCATAATAAAGTCAAACCTAGTTACTGGAATTTCGCTTTAATAGCAAACGCATCGCTTTATCAGCTCAATACGTTATTAATATGCGTAATAGGAATGCTTGAAACAAAGTAAATTTAATCATTAATATCTAATGCAACTTTTATTTCTTTGTTATATTGTAATTTTTCAATTCTGATTTGTGTGTATCCGTCTTTCGGATATGTAGATGTGTAGATTTCGTGCTTAATATTTTTTCGTATTTAACTTATTATACTTCTCTGTATTGTACTTCTCGCACGCAAATGCAAAATTTCCAAAAGTTCGGCAAAATATATCTCATACAGATGCGCGTAATCATCTAGCAATGTGCCTTCAAATTCTTCCCCCCGACAATCATATTACACATAGTGGAAGGAAAGTGAGGGGGGGAAAGGAATTAGTACAAAATTCGTTTCCTTGTTTCACGAGTCGCCGCGATTCTAACTCACGAAAGAGGATGAGAGAGAAAGGGTGAGAAAGGAAGGGGAGAAGGGAGAAGAACGTTCATGCCGAAGAATAGGATAGACCGAAAGAGAATGGTAGCACGGCAACTCAACGGGATTGGGATCACGATCGGACGGAGACGAGGGTGAGGTTGAGGGAAAGGTGGGGGTGACGGGGGAGAATAATCCACGCGGTCGTATTTAAACGAGTGGTTCGGGCACGCAATGCCACGTGCCCGAAGATCATTTTCTTGCGTCTACGGCGCGCAGACTATCCGGATTACAGACCAATTTCATATTAATTTCCGGCCGTGAGGGAGGCTGAAGAAGAGGAAAGGGAGAGGGGATGGTGGGGTCGCGAAAACGGGACAGGGCGACTGCGCGAGGCTCACCACCAGCTCGTATCCTGGAATCGTAGCACGGGACACGAGCGTGCAACGGTATTTGTTAACGTTACCACGAAATTGTCCGCGGTTCCGAGACTTACACGGCATTCGCTCAAATTTCACCGCGAAATTGCTGCTCAGGCGAGGAGAGTAACGGGGGTGGGAGAAAGTGGTAAGAGTGAGTTCAGCCACTTTATCCATTGCGCGTGCCCGACGTTTGATAACGCGCGGCTGGTCAGGCGACACGAAAGCGATCCGCGGCGACCACTATTTCTCTCTCTCTCTTTTTCTAATAAAAAAAAATCAGAACTTTGATTTTCTTTATATTTTCCAATAAAAAGAGAATTAGAACCAAAACTCTTTAATAGAAACTTTCTAATAAAAAGATTAGGTTGCTGAAGGTCTTTTTGTATCGCCACAATGTAGGACTGAATTATTTAAATGATTTTTCGAAAGCTAAGTCGTTTAAGATTACGCACATGTAAGAATTCTTCTAACAATGAATCTATCTAATTATTCTTTATTAAAATTAAAAAATTCTTTGTTAAAATTTTATTAAAGATATACGTTAACCCCTTTGTCTAGCATTGTGATTGCGGAACATGGACAAATTTGTATCATTATTTGCTGTTAACAAAGGAATTTATTAATAATATTATGAATTATTTATTCTTTCTGAACTTGCGTTCAATGCGTTTAAATTTCATCAAAGATAAATTTTATTTGTTAAATTTTTTTCTTGAGAAAAGGAGAAAGAAAAGGAAAAAGAGAGAAAAACAATTGTGATACTGAAAAGAATTCGAGCATTGGTTCATTGTGCGTGCTGGAGGTTTGATAATTTATGAAAGGTCAGGCGAGACAAAATCGATCCGCGGTGATGATGGCGGTGGTCCGACGAAGCGAAAAGTCTTTCATTTTTCGAATTCCGCTCGCGCTCTCTTTCCGGCCATCTCGAGGAAATTTCATCCGTTCTCGCGTCCGGGACATTTCTTGAAAACGCGAGGCGCGAGGTGAACCGTACCGAAAACCCGTTCGCAATTTTGTCCATTTCACTTATCGCGATAAAAGTAATGTCCTATACGAAATAGATTCTCCCCATAAAATTGTATCGAGTCCCTTTTGTGGTCCGGATAGCGCGAAGCGTATATCGTCCTCGGAAGCGCGAAACAAATGACCGTTGCCGCCTTTATTCCGCGCGACATTATTGCCCCGTCAATATCACAAAGTGCGATTAGATTTATGCAATATATATATATATATATATATATATATATATATATATATATGTATATATATAATTATCGAAAATAATTATAAATATATAATATACATCATAGATTCTTATCTCTCGGATGGTAGACGGTATGATAGCTATGCAAGACCTCGAGTCATGATAAAATTTTATTTTATTTACATTAATAATAAATTCTTAAGCTGGATCTTAAATAATTTATTATATTTATAAATATTTTTTAAATACTGCTTACAAATTTTTAAATATTTTCCACATATTACTTGCAAATAATGATTAAAAAGTATTTTTAAAATAAAAATCAAAGTCGATGATACTTATTGCAATTCCGTGCATACAACATGAGTATTTGTCTCGATTATCCTATGAATTAATCCTATGAATATTTTGTAAAATAATGTTAACGATAAGATACAAATCATAAGTGACTCGACAATTCGTCGAGAATTAGCGGAGAATTAAAATGGGCTAAAATATTATAGCTTGATTATATGCAATCGTTAAAAAAAGATGCAATTGCACTTTTCCAATATAGTATTGCATTTAAGAAATAAATTGAAATCGATATTATACTATTTTATTTTTTTATTAATATTATACTATTATTTCTATTATTTGTTTCTATTATCTCAACTATTCTACATATATTTATATATAATATACATATAATATTATATATAATATATTCTATATTGGTGTATAAATATATTTTATATTATAAATATATATATACATACATACATATATACATTGTATATGTATATATGGTATATTGTGTGCATACATATTTCTTTCTCTCTTCGTATAAGTGCGCAAATATTCGTAGCCGCGATTATTGGAAATCAATGTGACTTAATCCCGTGGCGATAAAATTGTGAACTAGTACTATCTTCAAAAGTTAAACCTACATATTCCAATGTAGATTGCAATTGTCGTTATCTCACGTAAAATATAGGAATATCGGCATTCGTATTAAGAACCAATGCGACCTAATTCGATATCAGTAAAAGCAAAATAAAATGAGTTCTCTTGAAAAAACAGTTTAAATAAAAGATAAAATGTAAATTAGACATTATTTAAATCACACGCTCGTTTAATAAGAATTAGACGAATAAATATCAGAATTATTGTGAAACTATGGAATTATCGTTTATTCGAAGATTTCTCGTATCTGGAGCAAGTATTTCCCCGATGGAGAAGCAAGACATAAAGCCACGTCTCGTATTGGAACATTTCTATTGAAGGGAAAACAGAGAACACGTTCTATTGAATCGGTCGTGCAGGCTCTTTCCTAGTTGGATATGGATGTGATTCGAACTGCATTCGGAATTACACGAGAGATTTTGAGAATATGTTTAAATGTAACCGACGGATAAAGCCAATCGGAAAAAAAGAAGCGATTTTGCGATGCATATCGGAATAATATCGTTTATGGATCACAACGGCAATCGAAATCCCCACGATATCAGAATATGGTGAGAATCGTAGTACGTCGTATTCTTGCAGAATATCGATAGTTATCGCGGAATATCCTCCTTTCCTAGTCCAGGCTAGAAGTCTCACTAGAAAGTGGACGACATTCATCGAATCGAACTGGGCCGTGCTACTGCAAGGAGCAACAGTTGGTTTTTATGCAGACTAATATTCGGCAAGCGTGACAGGGGACGATTTAACTCAAAATTGCTCGTTTACAATGACATTGCCGTGCACGGAGATATTTCCGTTTCCCTCGTCATTCCTATGTTTGTTGTTTTTTCGTTATCACCAAAAACCGCTTACGTATTTATTGTTTTGTTGATATGAAAGCACCGATATAATAGCTCTTACTGGTAAAAAGCTAACGAATCTTAAAATCCGAATGATATTCTAAACAGTTTAAGAACTTCTCTTTTAAGCTCTTTCCAAAAATTATAAAATATGAATTATATTAAGTACAACGCGTGTTAATCAGACCCCCTATCAGAGGAACGAGCACAAAGGATCAATTAAAGAGAAATGGGATATGCCGTTTCGTACAAGATTATTGTCGATCTAGGAAATTAGGGGATTAAATCGACCCGTTCTTGCACCTGACGTATTTCAAATACGGGCGCTTGGTGAACGCGAGAGGGGATCTGAATCGGGGGAAGTTTGCGAACACATACAGCTTATTCCCCGCTAAGAGGAGTGCGTAGTTGTTCCTTCGGATCGGCAGCATTATTGACAGGGGTACAGGTCGAGTGTGTAACTTTGTTAGGCCGCCGAGACTGAGGAAGCAACCTGAATTCGCGTCCTGAATTCGCAATGCGCTGTCCCACCAGATTCCGCATACTGATAGAATATAATTTTTAAACTTTTATAAAAAAGAGAGAAAGAAAGAAAGACAAGCGATAGGATACACACGAAACGCGTGGTTGGTTTGGAAAAAGTATGGAGATACGAGAAAGGTAAATGTAATGTTTTGACACACACACATAACTTGATTCTACACACAAGACAGACTTAAAAAGTGCTTCCTTTAAATACTGACTCATGTCTCCTCTATTCTATTAAAATCTTTATATATATATATTATTTTTCACATTTTTTACGATAAATTCAGCAAAAGCATATATTGTATAATTACTTCTACTAGTTTCAAGATTATGAAAATTTGACAGTAAACTTTAAATTGTAATATGTTGCAGATAATTTCGATGAAAGTATTATTGTGTTTGAACAATTTGCGCTTTTATATTATAAATTTGTATATATAAATGTTCTGGCCCATATAAGATAATATATGTATAATCAATACAATAATTTATAAATATCTCAATAATTTAAATTTGTTCTAAATGCAATTGACAAACTAGCGACATCATATATATAACTCTGTGTGGCAAAACAAATACAATATATCGTACACGATTTAGCAGGTGAAACTTTCACGTCTAGACAGTTAAAGTATATATGTCGCGAGAAATTTACACATATCTTCAGTAAAACTTACATATGATGACAGCGCTGGTCGTCGACATTAGAATGATATATAGACTATCCCGCAAATTTTTATGTTCCATGAAAGTCTCGCCGCATATCGTCGTACCTAGTGAATCCTAAGCCGTTATAAATGTTTAAAAATGAAATGTACATAGTCAGAAAGAATTTGTAGCTGCGTTAAAAACAAAAATTTGTCACAGACTTATATGATATTAAATATCTTTTCTTTTTTCAAGAAAAAAATTAGATTTCTTTTATGCTAAAATGTTTATGATATTAATATATTTGTTTAATAATCGCAATGATAGACATCTATTAAGCATCCTAAATAATTATAATAATCGTATTTTTATTTTGTGTAAGAATCACGACGTAACAAATTAGTGTCGCGATATCGCCATAAGCCGTCTATTACGCGCCGCAGTTTGGTCTATTGACAGGAGCAAGTCATGCAGGAACAATTACGAAGGAATCTGAACGCGTTCGTTCGCACACTTTACGAGCAGCAAAGGGGGAGGGTTATGCGCTGCAGGCGAGAATGGTCTTCAGGATATTAGCACGTTATTGCCAGGGCTTATTGGTTTTATCGATTTTCTCGTTGTTGTACCCCGACGGCTCTGTCTACCGTGAAAACGAATTAACATCCCGCTATTTGTGAAGCGCGAGATGCGAATCGACGGCCATCGGAATCTTGTTAATGGCCGTGTGTCATATTCGGAACTCTGTTTTCGACGAATTCCGTGTAAATTATTTCAAATTTCGTGATCCACACACCGTTTCATTTATTACATTCGTTTTGTTCGATTCTCTTGAAAGTTTGATACATTTACAAAAATAGCTTTATAAAAAAAAGTTGATTATGCTTGACACTAGTTTGTATTGAAAATAATACACCGCGTACGGAGGGGAGGGAAACACGTTCACGTGCGTATCCCAAATATGTCCTTACATGCAATGATAGACATGATTTTAATTGCGACATAAATAATGCGTAAATACCACATAAAGGGTTGACCAGATAGCAAATGCGCCGAGATATTTGCATTGATCGCGTGGCGGTGATGCTGCGTGCGTTGAAATCGATTATTATACACGTGGCCGCGTGTCGGCGCACAGACAAAGAGTAATGGGAGCCCATTATCGTAAAAATATAGTATCTCCGCGCGGGACGGCCAGAGAAATTATGGAAATAATTTACGCAATCGTGAAAAGTACCGGGGTACAGCAATCCCCGACTAAACGCTGCCTGCCTGACAATCGATTTGTACACGACGCATGAAAATATGCACCGAAAATACGCACGCCCGCTCGCTATTTCATGGAATTTTTCACATTATTGAAATATCAGAAATCATTTCATATGTTTGCTCGCGAATCAATGAAAACGTTTATTATTTTCAAAAGCAGGATTGGAATATGTCAAACATATTTCTACCCAATCCTGGGTAACGAACATAATAATGGAATATGAGAGTGTATATGCGTGTGTGTGTGTGAGAATTAGCAAAAAGCCATTTGCAACATTTATATCCCGTGGAGTGTAAACGTTATACAAGGTGTTTCTCGAACTGTTTGAAGCTTGATTATTTAATGTTGGAAGATAACACAAAACGCGAAGAATCTCGCAAAGAGAGAATTGAGAAAAGTACCCCAGTCTTATAATTTCATTTGTATTCTTAATTGTGCGTTGTTAGCTAATGTTCAAAGAGAAACGTTTATAGCGACGGAATTGCGACAAGATAACAATAGATACTTCGCTTGCTAAAGGAACAAGCGCTTAAGTAACGAGTCAAGCAGGAATTGTAGAGATGCCTGTAAACAAGTATCAAACTCTCGTTGCACGTCGAGTTTTCACACCCTGTCTCGTTTACATTCGTTTGTCGCCGACGTTGCGCACATCCGTGCCGTTGCTTGTCTTTCATTGCTTTATTTGATGACACGTAGCTACATTGATGAAACTTTTAATCCAGTTTTTCTCGAGAATAAACGGAAATCTCTAGTCGAGAATGACCAAACATTATCTATTAACATTTACTCTAGATTAACAATAAGATTCACGAATCTCTACCGATTGTTTTTTTTTTAATAAAACAAAATAAATTTTAAAATTTATTCTTTTGTTCGAATATTGAGATTGAAGGGTAGCAATCATATTTCATCATATGTGCATGTTATTCAAATTACAAGATTCTGGTTGAATCGCACTGGGATCTTGTCTTGATCGATCATCGCTAATGTCCGAGTACATCTGTACGCAAAATGTACAGCCACGGATCTCTAATTCATTCCCTCGCGTGGAAGCCCATAGATATGCATTGAATTCTGCGGATTCTTCGCGAAATTGCTCGCCGTTTCCAGCTCCATCGGCGAGAATCGGCGCGGCGGTCGCATAGAAATGGCCAATTGGATCCGTCTGCTCCGCACCGAAATACGAAAAATTCTTATCGCGAATAATATTCGTCAATCGAGCTGAAGGAGCATCGACCTTGGAAGCGAGAAGGAGATGAATGCGGGAAGAGAGAGAAAGGGAGATGTGGAATTTTTCGGTGGGTCATTACCGGAACGCGAGATGTCGATGGCTGGCCAATTCTCACCCTCACTTGCGTCTCCTCTTCTCTCCATCGGTTGCTTATTTTCACAGCCTTTCATCCCTCCGATCGTCTTTTTTCCCGCGGAAATGGATATGTTTTTCTCTGACCAAATGCCTCGTTCTCGTATTCCGCCCTCAGGTCGAGCGAATGAGTCGACCAGATATTACTATGCCGCCGCTGACCCGTGAAAACAATGACGTCGTGAAAAGTATCCCTATACGGTAAACGGGATGAAAAATATGTGGTTTGGTTTTTTATCCGTCTGCTATTCTGCCATAAGTCGATTGGACGAGCCGATGGAATTCCAAGCTGGACATGCACGCGCAGCTCGTCGGCGAAATGATGCACTATTACGATAGAGAGAATTTTTTTGCTAAAGGACTCGTAAAAATTATGATATACTTTCTTGATTAAGACGCTGCTAAATAGACGGATAAGTCTGTGTTGTAAAATTATTTTGTGTCAATCGAGGTTGGTTAATAAGATGAATATTCAACTGCTTGAAAGTAATATCTGTAATTATGAGAAGCTTGTTCATATTGCGTGCACTCGGAAAAAACGAATTCCATTTGTGAATACATTTCTGCTTTGAGGATTATTCTGGATGTAACAAAAAAGTTAACATGGAGAAAATTCGCTCCGTCGACCATAAGTATAATCCATGTTATAATCCACTAAACGTGAAATGTATTCTATTATATTATACTTTTTCTTTCGCTTAATAGCAAAATCTCTACTTTGATCAGAATTACAGGTAAAAATATAAATCCTTGCCACTTTCTATCTTTTTCTCTCGTGTGTTTTTTCTCGTTGATCAACACCCATATTACATCCGCCGCGGGTTACGTCGGCCGCGTATATCCCTTCATTACTGTACTCGAGGACAGCAGTGATCTACGATCGCGATGTGGACAAAGGGATCTGTTTCGCGACTTTTATAAAAGCCCCTTTCGCGCTAAAGCCGTCACTTTTCCAATCGCAGCTGCTCACCCTTTTTGCGCTCCGTACTGCCCCGTCCCGCTCGATTAATTAGGCGCGGAGTGAGACCCTACGGTGACGAGTTTCGAAATTTTTTGCATAAATCCGCTTCAGGGACGGAGACTAGGGGGGACTGCTGATTCAGGCCTCGCGTGGCGATAGAGAGAGAAAGACAGAGAGACGAGTGGGGAAGGAAAGAGAGGGCAACGTGCGAGCAGGGGTGGACAGCGTGAAACATTGTTTTAGGACTATAAATAATCGTTATTGCCGCGTTAATCATGGATAGTCGAGAGGCTCCATTATTCCTAGTGCTGCAGGGGCAACTCACGGTATGTTATTGCCCCCTTCAACCGTGGGGTCGGCATAGCGCCAACCCTTACGGGTTTCGGTGCGGCTGGTATTGCTGCTCGGTTCTGAGCATGCCGCGAATTGTTGAGAACGAGCCCATCGAATCGCGCACGTCGGATGCTTACGATCCAGTTTGGCAAGAGAGAGAGAGAGAGAGAGAGAGAGAGAAAGAGAGAGAAAGGGAGGGAAACGGAGAGACAGAGAATTCTCCTTTATTGATATCTACATACCCGATGAGTTTTCGAGGCGCCTATTGCCTCTCGAATAGCTGCACCTCGAGGATTCCCGGTCGGAACTTCATCGGTGGCATGGGCGCGATTATTCCTACCTCGTGTTAACTTAACGCGCAGATCGCATAGATCCCGGATAACGAGATTTATCATAAGGGCCGATTCAGCGCACGCGTACTAATTTCGGATACGACAGATATGCAAATTAATCTAAATCCAGTGTGTTTGTTAAAATAAACAAAACACATTCACAAGACTTGTTACAAATCAAATATAATGAATTTTTATACACAAAACAACACCACAAAATCATTACAATGCTTATGCATTATTCGATAAAATATGTATACACATTTAATCGTATATCGAACATTGGAATTGAGCTTAATATTCAATTTAATTATAACCGCGCAAAACATATTATAAACATTACCAATTAAATTATTCAAATTATTGAATTGTAAAATTTTCATTGTGAGAGAAGTGTATTAACACGGACGTAATGCAAACACATAAATATTTATTTCGCAGAAAGAATCTTATTAATATAAATATTGATTTACAGTCCCGATTTGTCTACTCGCTTCTTGAATATTATAATATTTATTACCTTTGTATTTATTACCTTTGCTGCTTTTTTTAATAAATAAGAGCAGAATTATATGTATAGAAAATTTGAAAACTCGGTTACCAACCCTGCGTTTTACAATATTATTTTAATAAAAGATTAGATAATATATACATATATATATATATATATATATATCATATGTAGCTAGTGTAGCTGGATATTATAAAATATTCTAGGTATTATTAAACATTTAAAGATTTAAATATAAAGATCGATGTTAATAATAAATGAAAGATTGCAATATAATTTATTAATTCATTTTCGAGAACCATTTATAATTTTATCATTCTGCTACATCCATTTAAACACGTAAAAAATATCAAGAATGTGACAAAAGTTAGCGATTCATTCGGTAAACACATAAATCTAATGTGGCCGAATGTGTTCTGTCTTTTTTTATTCTTCGTATCGTTGTATCGCCGATGCGTAGGTAAACTTCAGGAACATTGAAAGGCAGGCAAACAGTCACATTCGAAATTCGATACGGTCCATTGGACGGGGTTGACCGACGTTCTAATAAATCAAAGAGCAATGTCACGAGTGTCACGAGCATGCGGAGGAGCAGACAGCCGAGATTAACTTATCGAGCCGAGAGTAAAGCCAGCTACTACGGATGACTTTTGGTCGGATCGCTCTAGGCAGGATCGGATTAAGGTTGATGCAATCGACCGAGATTTTGTAATGCCAGAATAACAATATTATTCTTGTTTTATTAATTATTTCAAAATATATTTTGGTACAATCATTTATATATCACTGATTAATCTCAAAAATAGTATCTAATCGTTTTAAAAAAATACATATTTTTCTTCGAAAATAGTCAAAATATAGTATAATAGACTTAAATATATAATAAGGGAGCCGAATTCAGAAATTGGACACTCGCAAAAATCGATATACGGATAACGATATAGTTATTCATATCTTCTTGAATTTGTGCTTGTCTACTCGTCTATTCAAATTGAATTGCGCGGAGCCACGGCGTGTTACTCCCGCGGAATCGGTTGTTTCACGTTTCTGCCACGAGTCCGCATACGCATCAGTTCGGTTATTTTAGGAGCGGATCCTTCATGAGGACGTTAATTATGGAAAACCAGAACACCGCACCATTCGGTCTACCGTGCCCGTAATCCTACGTCATCCGCCACCATCCCCGATCGGACGTCGCATCCATCGAGCGAGACAAAGAGAGCGAGTAGAACCGGCAGGTGGAAGGACGACCGATGCGACCTACTGGTTATCAGATTAGTTCGGTCCCACCGACCGTACCGAATATCGTTAACTGCTGTCGTAATCTCATTCCGAGATCCGGTGCCGTGATGTAACGTCGAGGAATTTGCAGTCGAGACGCCTCGCAAACTTCGTCGACGGAAATACAGTCGCAAACTGCCGATTATTCTTTTTGTCTTCAGACCTATTGAGAGATTCAGCGACCCTATACGATTTGTTGATTAATGAACGGCGCGACGAATGGCTTTGGAAATCGGTTTTTTTTGCAGACGGTCGTTTAGTCGGTTGTTGCATTCGTATCGAGAATTCGTATTGGAAAAGCAATGAAAATCGTCGCGTGATGGACGCGTCAACGGTGTGTCGATGTGATTCGATTAAAAATCAAAGCGTTCCCCAAATATTGTCTTGATTAAAGCAGCTAATATATCTCTGTATCTTTCTTAAATTTCCCTTCGTCCGTGAACAATCGCGTTGCGTCCATTCTTAACAGAGCGATTGATTAAACCCTCGTGTCCTCTAGTGCTCCAACTGGTGCTACAGGAGGCTGATCGATGTGCCGATAATTGCGCTAATCGCGGAATGGGAACGGAGATATACAGAGGCAGAGGGGAACTAGACGAGAGAGCGCATGCAACCCCGCACATACTCGAGGCTGACCCCCATAGTCATCGTCCGCGGGTGCGCGCTCACGGATAATACGCGCCGGATAATATTCCTACGTATGTAGCTGCGTATTATTACGCGTTATTACGCGCGTACCACGGACGCGAACGCCCGAGCACGCGAGGGGGCATCGATTTCTCGCCATTATTGTCGCTTCGAATCCCCGTAGATCGGGGACGCGTGCATCAGGACTGCCACGATGAATGCCGCGCCTATCTCTTCCGCGTCTCATGGGGGCACGACGATAATTGCATTTTCCTAGGTGCATATGTATAGGCACGTCCGGGAAACTGTTAGGGCCTGTATGCGCGAGAACGAGATATAAAAACGCGCGTTACGTAATGTCATTTCGGAAATTCTCATACATACACTTTCCTGATAATGCTATGTATATGGATAAAAAACATAAATAAGATAATTATATAATATAATAATATATATAATTATAATATATATTTTATATGAGAAAATAATTTATTATCACATACATCGATATGCGATGAAATAGACAAGAGCTTCTGTTTTTTTTTCGAACAAATCAGATATACAGTATACACTTCACGAATCAATAGTCTCAGCGATGATGCGATCGTTGTTCATATTCCTACCGATTGCCAAGAATAACATTAAAACCCCATGGCTGGCAAAGTACTCGATGAAAATCGTCAATTACGCGTTTCTGCTATTTCGCAATCGTTAATTACTCGCGAAACTTTCCCCGTTATCCGCGCGCGATTTTATCATAAATATTGTTACAGGCAATTTTCTCTTGGAAACGTAGTCGTTACCCCGTAGTCGTTGGAAAAGAAACAACTTTTCAAGTTTTACAATTATTTCTTGCTTTACGACTCCTCGACGGATGTGAAATCTGCGGCGAACTAATCGCGATAGCGTGCGAATCATCGGGTAAAAATTAGAAACGCGCGATATGTATACATTTTTACGTAACTTCTTTTCCATAAGATGTGTGTTAAGTTCTTTATGATAATTCCTCATTTTCAATATTTTATGTTTAAGAGAGCGAGTTGACCTCGTTTCCAAGTTTCATTCGAGTTTGAGGAACGTGCTAAGTTCATCTCAACGAATGAGTATCTAGAGTGATATTACCCGAGTACAATCTAGTAAATCTGCCAAACAGCTCCTTCGAGTCCCCGCGTGCTACATATTATACAAAATTAATCCTTATTGAGCGATGTATAAAAGTTGCCATGTTTGAGATATTTATTGCAACCATATAATTTTATTATTGTTTCTCTTGTCACAAGTATATCTTAAATAATTTGTAATAATTTAAATAATTTAAGAGAGACAAAAGTATCAGCGTTACAATTAAAATATATAATTAAAAAATTTACATACCTACAACCAGGAGCATAAATTACCGGTGAACACCGTCTATATATTATTCTTTATTGTTCATTTCCGGAAGTACAAATCCGTTAAATCGTATGGAAAATTTTTGGTTACGCTGGCACGCCGACAATGCGCATTAATAAACCGACAGAAGGGAACGAATCATGGGGAAGAGGGAAGGGTTGACCAAAAGGGACGCAGTCATTTCGGTATCGTCGCGCCGTCGAGTTTCCTCTGCGAGAACGAAGCTTTTTAATTGCATCGACCATCACCGTATAGCGGATTCGTTAATGCGTAGGATGCGAGTTTCGCGAAGGGATCTGGGATATATAATATAATGTCGTAGGTAGACCTGGAATTGTTGTTCGTTAGGACGTGTCTAACGTGGCAAACATTTTTCACTTTCATAATACGTCGACGAAACATAAAGTATCGTTCATATAAAATTCAATGCCATCGTTATACAATGTTGTGCTGTATTTATATTTCAATGCGGTTTTGTATTTTATTATAAATTAATAATTTATATAAAGATTTATTATTATCATGCTAGAGTGTAGTAACTTTTCGTTGAATGTCAAATATATTGTGACAACGATACCAATTCTCGTATGGACGATACTTAAAAGTCAAAATTCACCAGGGATACGTCCGACTTACATAATTCATTGCGTTAACAGATTTGTTTATAACGCGACAAAACGCGCGTGAAATCGTGTTCGTAAATCCTCATTACACTCCTGTCCAACCCGATACGACTTTTGGCCTCCCCCTTAATTTCCTTCTGTGGAAGGATTTTACGTATTTCTCCCCTTTTCTCTCTCACGACTGTGTAATTCGCGAGAAGCGTAATTGTTTGCCCGGAGATGGAGAAAAATCGCGGGGCAGCTGCGCCCGCCGCAGAACGGGAAACGGAAAGAGTTTTCGCCCTCTGCTCGTATATCTCACGAGTCGGAATATTTCTGAATTTTTAATCTCGTGAATTTTCACGCTGTCATAAGAGACGCACCGAAGGCCATTGTACGTTTATTAAACGCATATCCCGGTACCCCATCTTTCTCCCTTCTTAGACCAACTCTCGGAGATATATGGAGCGATTCGTTCTTACTCCGTGCCGTCGTGATTCTATCCAAACGTAAAAAAAGATTCTTGGCGCTAATTAACCGAGAAGTTTATAGCCTTGAAGAATACTTAGGTATTTTAGAAGAATACCAAGGTATTTGCTTATCGAATGTAAGTATTTGTAATGCGAATTACAAAGTGTTTCTGAAACAGATTAAAAGTATATTTTGTAAAAATATATATGCAATCAAGACAACAGAAATTGCATACAATTGATAATACATATAATACAGTTTGTTATAACAAAGTTTCTGTGTATCCTATTTTTTTAATTTTTTTTTGCTGCTATTATTTTCCCGTCACACACTAGTGTCAGACAATGCTACAAATGCAACAAGAGCTAATAACTACTTGCGCCGTATCTCTTCCTGTACTTCATACACATACACACACATACGTGCGTATAAAAAATAATCTACAGAGATATAGAAATTCGATGGTATCAAATGTGTCATTCGTATGAAAAGGATATGAAACGAAGTGAAATTGAAATATAAAAAATATAGGATTTTTGGGGGAGGAAAAAAATCATTGACGGAAATTCAAAGCGCCCGTCGACAGACGCGACCGCAAGGGTGCTTTAGGGAAACCCCATTTTCCATACGAACGTAGAGATCGTGGACCGCGATCCGTGTTGTCTGCGGAAGGAACGACACGCGGCCGCCACGTCGTAAAAGTGTGACGGCTCGATATTTCGACCGTAGCCACTCTCGCGGGTCGTTCCTGCTAGCGATTGATTCCAATCAGCGACGTCCGGAACGCTTTGTTGGGAATGACGGACGATGTAGGAGAGGCGAGAGGGACCTTTACTAGCTCCCTCCCTCCCTTCCCACTTTATCGATACGCCGTCGAGCCATTACTTGGTCCACTGTTAACGTTAAGTGCATCGCCTATAGTACGCGGTGTCAGGACACCGAGGTAATAACGCCCTACACTCGACCGTATGGCTATAGGGTATTGCGTGGCTGTGAGTGAGAACCGATTACCTCAAATTCTGCTATGCCATGAGCAAAATCTCCTCTTCACGGTATCGTAGTCACGGGACTATCTCACATTCGCCGGTTGCATCGAATTCGAATTTGTCTAATCGTTGTTCTTGTTTAGTAATAGCATCTGAGCCGTCTCGTAACACACACGATTATTTTCTTAGTAATATCTGAGAAGACGTTGAATGAGATATAATTTAATAAAAAATTAAAAAAAAAAAGACAGGTTGATTTTAATTATTATTCCGTAATATCTTAGAAATCTCCTGATCTTTGTAAAAGATTCGTTATCCGTTTTAACCTTTCTTAGTTAAAATATCTCGCCAATGCTTTGGAAAGCATTCACTGCAGACCTTCGTAAAAGGACACTGTAATCCGGCAGTGATTCATAAGGCTATTCGCGTTAAGTGGGTCAGCGTCTTCTGAGTGAAAGATTAAAAAAGGAGATTAAGCGCCGGTCATCCCTTTATATTCCGTAATACGTTAAAACGCTCGGAAGATTGCCATTTAATGAAGCTTGTCTACGATCCGCTGTCTCGACCGAATTTCTCGAAGTAACGAAAAGTATCTGCGGTTGTGGATATTGAAGCTCTTGTTTTTATTACATTAGAACACTATAAGCGCGCGCCATTTATTTTGTGTGTATGTGTATATATAATTATTTACACATATTAACTCTAGTTCTCCATTTTTTTTTTCAAAATAAATTAAATAAAAACTTACGCAAACTTAATATTTCAAATGTCAAATGCGTTGCTCAGTTATGACAGGCTTTTATTAATATAACGTAAGAATGCATAGCGCAGCGTCGATATAATCAATCAGCATCGTTACAAGTATCGTTTTAACACACCTTTATAAAAGTGGATATCTTAATGAGAGCTGTTAACATCATATAAAATATCATATGTGTGTGTGTGTTATATATAAAATATTATAAAATGCGCCATTTAGTTTTTATAAATAATAATAGACAAAAATGATTTAAAAATCACGATATCTCTTGCAATATTGGAGCGTAAGAATGTTAAGAAAGTTTTTTTTTTATATCTTGTGGGATGCGCTACCACATACGTACCACGATTTTGTTATCATTCGCGCGACACACTCAATTAGTCGTGCGAGACGCTCCGTCGAATTTCTTTTCTAAATGCGACCGCGATCAATATCGGGAGAGAGAAATTATTTATTATAATACAATTAATAATTAATTGAAATTTATACATAATATATATGTAATTACATATATATATATATATATATATATATATATATATATATATATATCGCGATGATAGATCTTGAATTATATATTTTGTAATTTATTAATTTAATCAAATAAGAATTAAAGTAATAAAAAAGCAAATTATAAATTATTATTTTGTTGCGATCTTTACGAACAATAATTATTTCTTTAAAAACATAAAGTCAAATATATTTTGACGATGCTGTATCATTTGACTTGTCGACGATCTAAATATAATTTGGATTAAGAACGTACTGTAAAACGATGGAATCGCAAAATTGAATAATTAATATAATGATAAATTCCGTGATACATTACTCGTTTAATAAATAATTGATCTATAATTACTTATAAATACTTATATAATTTAATATTTCGCATATATATTTTATAGCACATAAAATATTTTGACAGCAAATTAGAACATGATAATTGGCCTTGGCGGCGTAAACATTGGCGCGCGTAAACATTGTTTATGTATCACGGCCTTGTTATCATTTATATAAAGATACTTGAATAGAACTGTAGTGGGGCGAGACGCTCAAATTCCTTTCTTACGTGTTATCATTCGCGCGGCGATACTCGAGGAATAAAGTAGCAGTGCGTCGTCGGTGCCGTCATCGTGTCGCGGACGGTTTTCGCGTGTTTCGCGTCGCGTGTCGACACAGCATTGCCACGAGTCGTACAATGGCTCATATGTGGCACGCGCATTTGTGCGTTGAACGCACATCAGTGCGTCGTCGTTGCCGTCATCGTGCCGTACGAGCAACGATGCGTCGCGTTGTCGCGATATCGCGTTTTCGCGTCGTCGCGTCTTCGCGTTGGACTTGTATCTCGTTTTCACGATTGTCATCGAGGATCATACTTCGTTGCCGACTAAATGGGATGTCTCTCAGCATTGCAATCTTTAATATATTAATACCTATTAATATAATTAATTTTATATTAATATCAATTAATATTAATACTATATTAATATTATATATTATATAAATATTTATGTATTAATAAATTTAATATATTAATGCAGGCGCAATGTTAAAACGCCTCAGTATCGCGGCTGAGGTGAATGCCGGCCGCGTAGCAACGTATGTTCGTGCATAGTATAGATGCATGTTCGCGCGGTTAATCTTGAACTTCGGTTCGAGAATCGGCTGTTGAGGGCACGTTCTGCTCCGACGAACGGTTCGGCTCGAATCGGTTAGAGTTCGGTCGATTGTTTTGGAATCGTCGTTCATGGGTCCCTTCTCTTGTACCGTCTAACAGCACATTGTAGAAATACTAACATGTTTGGCATTTGAGGAGTCGGCTGTATTAATTAGGTTCGATTTTCGCTCGCTAGAGAAGTTGATCTCCCGCTTTCGAAGTGATCTAGATTGTTAGCACGTAGGAGGTGGGTATCTTCATTCTCGACCCGTCTATCAGCCTTACGATAAACCCGGCTCAGTCTGTATGATAGAGACTTGGTGGTTCGTATGAAATCGTTCCTAACGAAGTTCTAGTCGGCCCTCGATGGGAGCAGGCGCGGACCAAGAGTCGAGCGAACCCCATTCGCGTCGATTCCATCAATCGATTTCGTCTTCTTCCGCTTCCGCTTAACCTTTGCTCGAAGTAATCGGTGAATTTCCGACTTGTCGACTCGAAGTGTGATTCTCATGTGAAGCGGGGTTCGATCGTGCCGAAATTCGAAAGTGCGGGAGTGTCGTTCAAAATATCGGGCGTACAAGTGCGAAGGTAATATCTTTTAATAAAAGTGCGTGTGATTCAACCTGAGAGGAGGAGAAGGCCTAGGAGAGGCATCGGGCACCGGTGGAACAATCCTGTGGTAAATAATTAGTTATTTGTATATTAATTATTTATTAATTGCGTACAATTTATGTACAATTTAATTTAAACAATTAATCGCGTAATTTCGCTTTTTATTTATATGATTTAGACAAAAGAAAATTAGAGAAAAAGATTTTTATATGAAAGCTATAATCTTGTAAAAGTTTCTCCATTCTGATTATAGCTTTTATGGAATTATTAAGATTATCAGTAGCATTTTTTTCAAAATTTATAAAATTATTTTATTAATCTGTTTATTATTACATGCATCGAATATAAAATATTCAATGCGTATAATACCTTTTTTAAATATTAATTATTTTGAGCAGTTCTAATTTGGATTTTTTATTTATATGTTATAGATCAACGTAACAACCCTGATATCCTGAGAGGAGGAGGAGGCCTAGGACAGGCATCCTGCACCGGCGGAGCAACCCTAGGGTATTTATTATTTCTATATCAATCAAAAATCTTGTACGCGTATTAATCCGATCTGTTTATTTAAATGAATAAAACAAGAGAAAATTTTTAAAAAAGATTATTTACATATATTCTATAAAAGTTTCCATGCAAAAAAAATTTTTTTATAATTTATAGAATTGTTTCATATTTATATAGAGCTTTTTACTATTGTACGTATCGGATATAAAATATTTTGCACGAAATATTAATTATATTTTGGATGCTGCTATAATTTGAATTTTATATTTGTATGTTACAGACAACGCAGCCTCAAGACCAACAACTCCGCTGTTGCGCGTCAGTGCCGGTGAGTAATGAATTTTATTTTATTTTGAGGTAACGGATTCGTAGATTTGTAGATTGTAGATGCAAATGTAGATTGTAGATTGTAGATAGATCCGTTGCCTCAAAATGAATGGGCTGGAATAGATTAAATAAAAGAACTTTCGATAGATTTTTTCAATAGATTTTTTTAATTAAAATATATTACAGGGGTACAATTTAAGATGTAAATAAAAATAAAAATTTGAAAAGAATATAATAAATATTTTTTTCGATTGATAAATTTTTAGTTAATTTGTTTAATGAAGAAGATATTAATTTTATTAATTGTACAAAATAGTAAAAACTTATTTTCAAGTTGCGTAGATTTTTCATAGCCCATTCATCTATATTATCATATCAATTAAAGTTTTGCTTTAATTGATATAAAGCCAGATTATTGATGTATTAAAGTATATAAAATATAAATGTTTTATTAATTTTATTTTAACATAAATTATATATTATTATAAATAATATTATATGATTATACAATATAAGAATTCAATCAATTAATTTTGATATTATTTTAAGAATTCATTGAATTAATTTTGATTAATAATTTGGCATTATATTAATTGAAGTAAAGTTATATTAAAACGATGGATGCATGACAAACGGTCGTAACGTTTCACGACCGTAAACGAGCGTAAAATTATGCTCTTTCACCGGCGATAACAATTAGCCGACAACGGAAGGAATTTTTTTCCTTCATTGCTCTCTGATAGAGGTCGAAGCTACATCTCTGACTTGATGTAGCCAGAATGAATATGGCCAGGATCAACGAAAGGTAGGTGCAACTGGCCCAACGGAAGTAACATACGGTGCATTCTATTAGGGCACGCGAAGTAGGACACGCGAGTAGGGCACGCGAATAGGACGTGCGAGTAGAATATGCGAGTAGGGCACACGAATCTTAATATAAGAATGTTATACTTTGGTTTTCATAAATTTTACAAAGTAACACCGCATCGCAGCACTTTTCCGATTCGTCGCATCGCGTTCTTTATTCACACATCGCCCGATAGAAATGTGTAAATATGATTTTATTATCGTTCAATGTTTTATCGATAGATACGATAAAAATGATAAATTGATCAGTTATTCTCCTGAAGATGAATGTTTTGAAAAAGAGCACATCTAAAACACAGAGATTGATATGATTCCTTATTCAATAAGATATCATGTGCAAATATAGATGCACACATATACGTCATGCAGCAACGCAGTTTCGTGAAGATTATTTAAGCGTTCACCGATATTATTCTCTCCTTTGCACAAAACTTGCGACCTGAAATAGTCATGCGGGACACGATATCAGTAATCATAACTTCCTTTTGAGCGACATCGACGATCACGACTTTGATGGAAGAAGAAATACCTCACTGGTGACTTTTCCTCGCGAGATCGAAACTTCTACGAGCGGCAAGAAAATTACTTTCCACCGAGCTACGTGTATCGTTTCGGGGGTTTATGGTCGTGGAACAGCGAACGACATTCGCGACGGGAGACGAAAGGAGATGGCTTGGACGATTCAGCACATTTTCGGTTCTTTCGGTGTTTCATTCGGTGTTTCGAGACGCGCGCGTGTCATCGCCGTGCCATTGAATGGAACGCGAGAGATACGTTGATTCTGGGTGCAGATTGCGTGAGATAATTAATTTTTAAGTTTTCTCTTCAAAACTTCTCAACTATTTTGACTTCTGTGTATTTAATCTTTAATGTAAATCTTAACGCGATAAATTCTGAACAATTTATAATTATTTTTTTTACACAAAATATCTGATGAATATCTTCTCAAAATTATTAAAAATGCAAAGTTTCTCGCAAATTAAACTTTTATTAAATGATTCTATTAAAAATAGACAGCGTCACATGTACTATTGACAATCAACACTAAAGTGTCATCTCTCTTTGGCGTTTATTCAATTGTACGTCAGCAGTCTTGTCGAACTTGCGCGAATCCGCATTGGATGCAAAGCAGTTAGAAGTTTTTGAATTCGACGCGGGATTATAGGACCTGTAATTAAATATTTCCGCGCGACGCGACGTGGTAGATAAGTTTGTTAAGCGGATTCCGACCATTCTGGCACAGCTTAAGATCGACTATTTATGCTAAAGATAATTGTTTATAACGCGAATATCAATCGTGAACACCTCGCTGCATCTGTTTGCGATATAACTGCAAATCTAACAAATTGTATTAAAATTGAAAGCAATTGATGTTTTATCAATGTTATCAATAGTATTTATAATACTATTTTGAAGAAAGCTAAACGACCAAAATCCGAATGCAATGCATTGCTTCGAATAGTAAGCATTAATGCAATTTGTTTCATCTCGGGCTTAGAAACCTCCGTCTCCCCCACGCTGTATTTCCGGATTACGACAGCGTGTACGCGGCCATACCGAACGAGCCCAGCTAATTAAGGCGTTCCCGTTCGACCCTATGGATTATTTAAATCAATGTCACGCTGCCGGTCCTCGAGAGGCTCGTTAGAAATGGGCCAATTACCATTAAGAGGTCGACGGAGCGACTCTCCTTTCCCGAAGGAGCAAAAGAGTCCAAAATTACGCACTCGTGTCGTCCTTTTATCCCCTGCAATAAACTCGAAAATCTTGTAATAAGCCGCCCCTTCCGAAGAGAAAAAGACAAAGAGAGAACTGTCGCTTCGCGTTTGTTGTATGTACACGCATATGACGTAATGGCGCGATTTGTATGTATGAGAGGGTACTCCTCGCAGAGTCACCGACGACGGTTCTCCGCTACCGGAGTAAGCTGCCATCCCGCAATATCTGACGGAATTAGTTGTCGCCCGGGTTCCGGGGTTAAAGGGGTTGCTAGACAACTGGTTAAAAGGATTATCCGTGCTTACGTTACTCGGCCCGGGCTAATGCCCCGCGCATTATTAAATCATTCCTGGAACCGCCGTGAAACACAGGCCGCTGCCGGATGCCGTAAGACATGAGTCCTGTTCTCATCCCGTCGGCGTTGGTGAGTAACAACCGCGAAAACACGAAGTCGCCTCTCTTAGAGGGCCCTTCAACAGAATTCCTACCCCGCCGCGCCGTCACTCCCCTAGTACTCGATCACAAGTTCAAAGAAGTTGCCTTTGCCAAAGGGTGCTGGTGCATGGAAGTTTCACAAGTGTCAACGTGTTCCGTAAAGTTTTCTCAATATTTGTCGTTTAATAGATATTTGATGAAACTATTTTCAGCATTTACTCCGATTTGAATCAGAATGGAATTGGAATGATTTATACAAATCTGTTTCTTTTCGTATAGAAGAATATTATTATCCGTTTTTGCGCGAAGAAAAAAGATTAAATTCTATTTTCCCATATAAGATTCCGATTAAGTTTCCATAAATTGAATCATAAACAGATCTTTGGAAGATAGATACACTCGCGAAAGATAAAGTCAACCTTAAAAGTAACTGCAGAAGTTTTCATTTTAGCGGTACATTCTCTGAATGAACAATAAACTTTCTCCGCGCCAAATGGGACCGAAGAATTCGCGATTACACAAATCTACTATAATTCACACGAGCATCGCAGAGGTTACACGACTGCTTATCATATTGAAAGTTCCTTAATCCGAACGGATCCGAACGCTACCAACTGCATTGGGCCGCGACGCGCCCAAGAAACTCAGTTTGAAGCGTGTAGCGTTCAGTAGCGCAGCTGCCGTAGTTTCTTCCTCGTCTCGCTCTCTTCGTCTTTTTTCCCTTTTCTTTTCCTCCGTTTCGTCCTCCTTGTTCTCTTCCACTTTCTTTCTTGGGCGAGCGTCTTGGTCGAATAGCTTTCCATTTAAAGTTATGGACACTGAAATCCTCCCAGAACTGTCCGCGTAAAGATGAAGCGAACAACGAAGTCGTTGTTCCGCAGGTAGAGTCGTTCATTTGCCGTTCGGATACGCCCGGTAGCAGCCCGGTGGCGAATGCACCTGTTCGCAGTAGCCTCATGCGATCCTTTTACGTCCTTCGAGTTTATGAGCGCAGCCATCGTGTCCACGTTTGCTTCGGGCTTTACCATAGAAGTGTGATACGATTCTGGCAATCGGTGATTCTGTCTGTACCCTCTTCTCTCTATCTCTCTCTCTCTCTCTCTCTCTCTCGCTCTTTCTATATTCTCGAAAATTCGCGAGAAGTGGAAACTTTATCCTGGATTGTCAGCAATTAACATCGTATGTCATCGTATGAGGCGAGCGGTATGTTGAGAAATAAAATGCATAAATATAAAGAATTTAAGATTGAGGAACAAGGATAGGAACAACCCCGACCGGAAGCAGTCGGGCAACGTGGTAACAATCTCCCAAGGATTAGTGTGGATCGAGACTTCGAGAAATGATTCGTGTCGTAATCACGAGCTTCGTCTTAATGAAAATTTCGTGGTCTTTGCGTGATAGAACATTTTCGGAAAATAGAACGCGAATAAACATTTCTGAAAATTAGTCTTTTGATAATAAATACAACGTTACTCTAGTTAGAGCAAAGATTATTTTTCAAGAATAGCGAACATTATACTCTCTTTGTATTTGCATTAAAAATTATTAATTATTATTGAAAAATATTAGATAAATATTATTGTATTGAAATAATCATAAGCAAAGAATGAAGATTGATGTTATAATGGAGAAAATATTAAAATCGCATTAAATTTTAAAATATAGTAATTTATTTATTTATATATATGAGAAAAATTTTAATTCCACATTGTGTTTTGGAAAGCTTTATTTTTGCCGTGTATATAGCTTGATTGAAAATATTGACAGGTTCCAAGCAATGTGATTGCTCGAAAACGTTATTAAAAGTTAACAACTATTGCGACTAATGTAACGGTATTTTGCGTTGCTGAAAATATGAATCATGCATTGCGCGCTGTAATTAAAAGTTGATAATTAATTAAATGTCGATGTATCAATCGACAAAGTTCATCCAGTCGACGTTTTAGATCGCTGTAATTACAACACGCAAGCAATTATGGGTTACGACCAACTTAACTTATCGAATTCGACTGTAGCTGGATGTAGGCACATTCAATTGCGCAAATATTTTGTACGGTATTTTTCAGCAAGTTTATGAAAACGCATCGGCTTGATGTAAAAATTTCGAAGCAACCGAAATCGTACTTACATGTCACACGTACAATATCGCGGATGTTCAAAATTGATTCCTCGAAACACATCAAATGTCACTTCGATTGCGAGAATGCGCGCGAAAATGCATCGATCGGGCGAATCGCAGTGGAACAAAAGCGTTCCAAAGACATAGACTATTCTCGCGGGGGGAGAAATATATTTTTTACAACGGCTTAATCTGAATATAATTCGACTTTATGGTGACATTTAACCGCGCGGCAGCGGCCACGAGGGAATATAAGCATACGTGCAGCTTCCGTCCCGCCCCAAGTACGTGGTTAATTGTTAGGCGTGTGTGCGCAGGTCCAATTAAACCATTCCGCGCGAGGAACGTGAAACGCGGGAGAGTAACAGAAATATAAAATTTCAGCAGAGTGCAATAATTCACTGGCGTTTTCGCGTCGAGTTTCGTTTACCTCGGCATTTTAACTGGTTTTTATAGTTTCTCGCGTCTCTCGTGCGGCTCGTTACAGCCCGGGATTTTGTATTCGCCGCGACTGCCTTACTGGCCTGTAACACGGTCGTTAAACACCAACCAACCCCGGGATTCGCGTGAGAAGGGAACGGGGAAAAAGAATGAGGGACAAAAGGAATATTCCATATGCCCGGCTGTGCGACTCATCTCGCAAAATTTAGGACGATTTGGCGCGGCGAAAACGGTTAATCGCTATTATTTTCAAAATTCGTAAGCAACGGTACGAACGATGTATCGTTGACGAGATTTTCCGTCGAGTATGAACGTTGCGGGATTAAAAACGTTTCAGAATTTTTTCACGATTTTATTTTTCGCCACGCTGATACCGGATCGGCGTATAGTGGAGACGCGCGATGACGAAGGAAACGCGAAAATCACGAGCACGTGTAAACACGTCGATGAGAGGAGGGAGGATGGGGAGAGCCGGTGCGGCAGAGTCGGCCGGGAATAAGTTATGAACTCTATGCATTTTAAATGACTAAATCTCTGGGCCGTACGTACTCTTTGGTGAATTTTTCCGGGCGAGAAATGCATTATTGGACCGGCAATCTCCCTAGACGCCGCGTCTGCGTGATGTCGCTCGACGTGTCGTGTACATGCGATGTTATCGCGATGTTACATCCGCTTGTTGTTGTGTTTCGAAAAAGAACGCGACTACGTGCCACTCCGTTAGCTCTTCTTATTTCGCTTCCCTCCCTGCTTCTGTACCCTTCTCGTTCTCCGGCAGTCGAGTCGTTGCGCTTACGTTGCTCGCGGCGCTCCGGAAAGGAACATGTCCGGGGATACCGTCGCACGTGCGTAAAGTCACCGGGCGCCTGTTGTTTCTGCAGACGACAACGTCTCTGTCACAGAGTACGAGTGCAAGAAATCTTAATGGCGAGATTCGTTCACGAGGGGATACTCCTGAGAGAAATCGAGGAGAGAAACTAAATATGCAATAAAACAGTCTGACTATAAAGAACAGTTTCTACTTACTTTTGTAAATCATAAGATAGAAGACAAAACGAATTAATATTAGATAACGTTGCAATAAATGAGCTCATACCGAGTCATCTGCTTGAATTATAGAATCTCCAGATCACTCGAAATTTATATTTCTGTCAATCTTGACTATCAAACGTAATCGTCGTAGACGAAAGAGGTCAACGAAATAACGGTCTCGAGAATAAGTCACGGATGAATGGGTTGCTTCAATATTTACGCGGCCACACGACACGCTATTACGTAAACGGATGAAATTTTATCGTCGCTCGCGCATATGCAAATCGCAAAGGAAAATAAAATTTGCATCACGCCCTTTTTCCGCGCCGCTCTTTTAGAACTTCGGAATCGAATTCGGCGACGCGCACTCTCAAATTCAATATGGTGCTGCGATGCGCATATGGCGGTGTATATCTCGGCGGGATCATAAATATAATGGGGCTAAAGGGACACGATGGAGAGATATATGTAACGTACCGTATATATAATATTAAAAAAAATCTCGCAAACAATAGTCTTTTATGAAATTTATTTCAAAAATTGATCATTGAATCTATGACCGACAGGTGATTTTGCGACAGCATGTCGAACGTAATCTGCGTTATCGTGATTAAAATCTTGACGGATTCGTTTTATATATCGGCTGTTTATATGTAAATTTATTAAAAAGATGTCGGTGTTGGAATACAATTGCACCACGGGACATTCCACCGTGGTAAATTAGATTACTACTTACTCATCAATTCCTTTCTCTTCTGCTCGATCGCGTTATCTGAAGAATTAATAAAGGCCGGACTCGGCGGAAAGGCATGAAGGGACGGGGAATACCACGAGAGCACCACTTTCAATTCCGCATTTGCATAAAATAATCCATAGCAACCGGACTCCAGTGAGAAATTACATCGTGCCGTGGACGATCTCGAGTACTCAGCCGGGGGCGCCGGTCGAATATGGAGGTATTTATTATAGGAAATCGATTTCAAACGAAGGAACGCGTACGGAATTCAGGTGATAAGAAATCAGAGCCGGCTTCTTATTTTGCGCGCTATTGTCGCCGCGGAATCGACCGATAATTTTTCCAATTATTAAAAGGATCGAAAGAGAGAGAGAGAGAGAGAGAGAGAGAGAGAGAGAGAGAAAAAGAGAAAAATAATAAAGTACTGTCATTTTGCTGGCCTGAGAAGCTTCAACGCGCGACACACAGTATTGCAAAGTACCGCGCGTTGAAAAAGCACTATTTTTGAAAGCGTCGGATTTTGTGTGTGCGCGCGAGCTTTTAACAAAAAAAATACGTAACCGTCACGTTAAAAGCCGGCAATCGGTGAGGCGCGGAACGCGCGAAATTATATCACGCGGCAGATTTTAGCCATCGCACGCGGAAATCATCAAGAGAGAGAGAGAGAGAGAGAGAGAGAGAGAGAGAGAGGGGTTTGCCTTTTAGACGCGTATAATAGCATTTGCGTGCGCTGTTTTAGCTAAAAGGCCGACTGTGCGTGCAACATTTATTAACGTTTCCTCTCCATAACGAGAAAGATTCGAAGCACGCCATATGTTAGGTGCATTCGGATATCTCTTTAAAGCCACGATGCGCTTTATTCCCATTAAACACGCGGAGTGCCAATTTTTTCTCGTCTCTTCCGACGGTCGTGAAATCTTAAAATCAGCTTTACGAGCGACATCTTGGGCTCGCGGGAGCGATGCGAATGACACGCAGACGAGGGTGCGGATACAAGCGCTTTGCAGTATTGATGCGTTCTTGGTACGCGCCAAAGAAGGGGTCGAGGTCTCTCGGAGGTCACGTCATTTTGTGTTATTAAATTTATATAGACGGCACGGACCTCTCTCTGATCCTGGCGACGTAGATTTGTCAGGAGGGAGAACGGTGACCCCGCGGGCCTTGCGGGAATTCAATATTGCACTTTCCCGTGTCTCTCCCTCCTCTTTCCCGCGCCGTCCGGAACTCCGTTCTTCTACCCTCTTGGGGGAGGCGCAGCCGGCAAATGTTTGTGAAACTAATGCAACCGTTCTGAGATTTGATGACATAAAGAGCGAGAGGAGCAAGGAAAGAGAGAAAGAGAGAAAGAGAGAGGGAAGACGAGATGAGTAGCACGAGGTACGAGCGACAGTTGATCTTTCGCTCAAGAGTGATGACATTTTTGGTCGGCAACGGTAACGTCGGTAGCGGAATATTTAAGTAGGCAACTTGGGAGTGAAAAGAAACATGCAATAATAAAATAAAGAGTAAGCGACGTTTTAATAAACACAAAGTGTGTAAATGTTCTAAAGAACGACATCAATGAGAATTCTATGTAAAAAATATATTCTACTTATCAAAAGGATTTAAAAAGAATAAGATGGAAAGATAATATCATGAGGGTATATATAGTTTTATAAGAAGCCTGGATTTTGAAAATGGAAGTCTTTAAAAACAGCGAATCTCGGGGAAAGTATGCTCGATTCAGATAAAAAGTTTTCCAAAGTAATTACAAAGTTCTACGACAAGAATTTAACGATCAGCTTGCAACGAGCGCGCGCAGAAATTAGATAAGTATTTATATATATATACTACGAATTTCAACTTTTCGAAAACCTCATTTTACAAAGATGATATTCTACTTGTTCTTGTTCGTAAAGAAATGAAAAAGTTTGATCTATAAAAACTATTAATGCGTCACAATAAAGAGTCTTATAACTATTGCTAAAGTCGATTGATTAAATACGCAAAATTTCCTTTATTAACATTTCTCTCATGCCCTTTAATATAATTAATATTTATGGTTTATTATTAGTATAGAAAGAAGTCTATAAGAAACAAGTTAGTTGAAAGAATACACTATTGCGAGTTTTCAAATGTAGACTAATATATCATTGCTATTTGAAAGCTTCTATTTTAAGCTGCTGATACATAAGCTTTTAATTAATTAATTAATATCAGATTACTAACGCATATATCTATTATTTAGATTTCAGATTATAGACTACACATAACGTCGGGCTTCGTGTTTATGCAAAGTATATAACAATGTTTGAATAGACATGGCCAATATTCTAATCAGGCAATAGTATTTATTAATATTGTATTTATTGATATAATATTTATCAATTATTAAATATTAGAAAAAAACAGATTTTATCATTTTTTTTATTTATAATACAAGGCTAAACACATTGCATCTATTCGTTTTTCACATATATTTGTAAGATGATTTCTGAGAAATTAAATATTTTAGAATTACACACGCACTCACATACACAATACATATAAATTAAATATTATTTTTCTGCTCTTTAATTTTCTTTTTTCTTTTCCTCTTTGCTTTTTTTTCGCCGAAAGAGGCAATTATAAAAATTATTGACTCCACTCAAGAATTCGATCAAGACGCGATGTTTAAAGAACATGGTAAAAGGAGACGCGATTAATGGGAGAATCCGATCAGAAGATTAAAACCGTTCCTATTCTTCGTGGGGTACTTTCGATGACCGGCATTCTTTTTTTTTAAATCGCCTGCGTGATATTCCGCGCGTGTACGCGAGTCGTATGTTTACCTCGCGGTAATGGGCACTACTGCGTGACGCGGTTTCTTAATTTCGTCGGTTTCAACCCCTCGGACCGGATGTGGAAGAGCGAAAGAACCGTTACGAGGACGGAACACCGTACTTTGCGAATCCGACTAGAAAAACGAGGTGGAACGATAGGCGAGGGGCGAAGCGAAATAGGGATAGAAAAAAATAAGGTAGGGTAGACGAGGACGCGAGAGGCATGCCAAACAGGTGCTCGAAAGGATGTATCGCTCTTCTATTTTTCTTCGGCCCCTCTTCGTCTACCTTGCCTTTTAATGATGATACTGACTCACTGCTCGCGGTCCATGATCTCGGCGGAACTGCGGTTACACACGTAATGCGTGCACCTATTTTCTTCTCGTACTTTTTCTTCCTCCATGATGATAAAATAGAATCGCGGCAATAGATGAGATACTTTATATATAACAGCTGAAGAAGATTCATTAACATAAACTTTTCTAGAGAATTATTCGATTTTAAAATTGTACCGTGAAAGAGAGATATTAAAGAAAAATATTAATAATCTTGCAATTTAAAAATACGAGAAAATTAATAATGCTTTCTATATATATAAAGTTATTTAATCTTATATATTATACTCTGCTGGATACGACTATAAAATAACATTGTGAATTTTTCTCTTAGAATTTTTTTCTGTGATAAATGGTCGCTCGAAGAATGTGCTTTAGTTTTTGACAGCGCCAGATGATATTTGTTTCACACTTGAAATGTACTTCTTATTCCATTGAAAAGAGTCACATCGGCAACGTTTGGCCATATATTTCACTTTTGTCTTCCACGAGAAAAGAGAAATATATAAAAAAAGAGAATAAAAGAAAAATGGACAGCATGTTAATATATCTCTACTTTGTCTTTATTCTAAGAGAATCATTACGTAGGATTATACTTAAATCTTAATATTCCCTTATGCTAGTACATTCTATTCACGGTTGCCTCTATCAATCTTATAATGTCGTCGTTCACAGCGAGGGGGAAACTCAATATCGATATTTCGTAAAATGTAATTTTAGTTTGACGAACTTTTGTAACGCGAGGGATCATACACGCTCGATATTCGTGCAACTTTAATTCCACTTTTGCAGCCGCTCTGATACGAGGAGTGCTCTATGTATCTTGGATTTTTGTATACATCCATCGCGGCCACCTCGAAGCATCGCGAAGTACGAAGATCGAATCTTTCTTCCTCGGCGTCACGCAAGCGCGATAATTGCATTTTAACGAGTCTACCGTCGCCGAACGACGAACGCTAATTATCCAACAATCTGTCAGCAAGATACAATTAAACCGACATTATAAAGTCTCGAGTCGACGTCAGAGACGGAGGGGAGACCGAGTTGAATTTTCCAGACTGCGTACTTCCGCCCCCGTGAGAGGCCAGTCTTAAGGGAGGATCCTTTAAATTCGCATAAGCGCGAGGAAACTATCCCCCGCTGAATACCCGTGTACAATATCGCGACGAGACTTCGCTTCTTTCGTTGCTCTAGCGCACTCCCGATTTCTTCCTTGTTCCCTCCATCTTGTCGTCCGCTCCCCCGACACAATTCACTCCCGCTCAAAGTTAAATACTCGACGCGAAACTTCCGCCTTCCTCCCGGTGCCTTCTTAATCATTGACACTAACTCACGCCCGCTTGGAATGTATAAATAACTAATTAGACGGCTGACGCGAGCCGAGAGAGCGCGAATGCATAATTTAAGTGTCCATTAACGCGCACGCCATAGTTTCGCCGTTAATACGCGCGAGAGAACCGCGTGCCTTAATTCGTCCCGTGGGAATTCGATAGAGTACCGAATCTTACTCTGGTACGATTTCCACATGACATACTATTCTCGAGAGCGCGAGATGTCATCTTTAATATTTACAACGGATCGTTTACAATACCGCAATATTTTGAAATCGCTTTATTTTATATTTGCACACATACTGGAAGAATAAAGAAAATATTTCTTCCGATAACTAAATTTAACATTATAGGATACGCATGATTACAATTACAATATTTATTGTGTGCATAATTTTCCGTGTGTAATATTTCCGTAAAGAACAGTATTTATTTCCCTCACGTCATATAGTCGCGGAAATCGAACAGATCTGACAATTTTGAAAATGGGGCTGCAACGTATGACTGGCGTAACATTTTTGTGAGTGTAACGACGACGTGTTCCGGCGCGAGAAGCTTCCAATACCGTGATTGCTAGCGAACAGTGGGAGTGAATGTAACATACGTGTACCCAGAGATACACTCCATCATCGTCGATATGTGCGACGAGAACAGCGAAACGGCAGCTCGGAGGGACAAAGAGGGTAGCTCGGGACGCCTCTGTCTCGCTCCGACTTGATGGCACCGAGAGTTGACAGATTGGAAACTACCCGAGACTTTTATGGCAACTGTTTCCCGCGCGACTATAAATCCTTTATCTCGATTGTTTATCGTGCAGCGAGAGAGAAAGAAAGAGAGCATTTCTCATTTGCGTTAAAATCGCTCCACGCGGGATTATCGTATACACGTCGTCTCCTCCGCCAAAAACCCCTTAGTCGCATTCTCTCTCATCGCTCTTTCCCCTTCGCGAGAGTTCTGTATATATTCCTTTCAACCCCTCCCGATGTCCATTCCGTTCTTTCCCTGACAGGGAAAGCGCGCGTGCATTCGGCTGGATGCAACCGCACCTGAATGCGCATATTTATATAGGAGAAATGTTCGATTTTATGGATCATTTCGCGGAGCTTTATGTTGACCGAGCTAGAACTGCTCGACGAAAAAATTTTGACGACGTAGAATCTCAATATTCCGCCGCGGTTCTCGTTTTACGAACGAAAACGGGAGAAACGTGGTATTCGGTGAAATTAAGAAACAGCTAGTCTCATGCTATTATTCGCCTGTTCCTCGCTTCCCCACCCCACCCCCCTCCCTCCTTTCTCCTTCTCCTTCTCTGCTCGAGTCTTCTCGGGGTTCGGCGATGGAATTTAGTAGAAACGAGGATGACGAGCTTCGAAGTCCCGGGATAATGGCGCGTTCCATACCGACAAGAATGCCTAAGGTAGATGATGGTGGTTTGGGGCAAAATTTCGCGCATGTCGAATAAAATTAGTCGTTCGCGCGATTAAAAGTATGGAACGGAGTGGAGTCATTTGCTCGACGGTAACATTGTCGGACAATCCGTTAACGTTGCTCGGCTAGCGCGCTATTACTTTGATCCAAACAAGGGGTTCAAATTCATATGAATTGGTAAAAATATATATTTGCACCTAGATATCCTCGCCGCGCTCCCTCCTACAAATCGATCGTGCACAATGCGCTCACGTCGCAATAAAAACAGTACGGGCGCGCTTCGGGAAATGTTACAGTCACGTCGCGGTGGATTTTCAGTTTTACGTTTTACGGAGGGGAAGAGGAACACGCACGGGAGGCGGATGCACGTAGGTGGAATAACATTTGGCCTTTCGCAGTGCCGTCGATTTTCATCAAGTGATCCAACTTTGTTGCGTTGTGTTTACGCTCATCCCGTTACACCTGGCGCAGCTCAACGGCAGTCGTGTATTATCCAAATTGCATTATCGCTCTCTGTTTGCGCGGTTATAACGTCAGCCAATGTATTTGTCACGGAGCACCTCGCCTCGCCTCGCCTCGCCCCGTGCATGGTTGGTCAAATGGCTTAATTGCTTTGTCCACGCAATTACGAAATTGCTTACAATTTACAATCAGCCCGACCGGATTCTCTCGCGCACGCCGATCAATTTTACGAACGTGTACACGCGCCGTCCTTTTTCGAGCTGTTTGTCGCGGTGCATAAATCAGTTTGCGCAATAAATGCATATTGATATATAAAAGCGGCGCGCTCTCGCAATTAACTCTGATTGTTACCTTTGACCGATTATTCTCGCTGTAAAAATTTTGCAGTATTATTACAGAGCTTATTCTCCGCGTTTCCTTGCACGTGCTCTTTCGGAGGCATCTCTTTCGGATTGCCTATCGTTCGTTTCATCCGCGACGCATCAAGATCAGTCGACCCCGATCACGATCATCGTTTGCTATGTATATTTTTTTTTTTAATCCCCCAGCGCGCATTCTCGAATTTCGTATCGCTCGTATTTCACAAATATCGGATCGCACGCGGGTCGTAAAGTATTCCCAAAATTCTCTCTCTCTCTCTCTCTCTCTCTCTGTCTCTCTCCGGGCGTTTAAACGGCCACGCGCGGGCGTTTTGCAAAATTTATTTTCGCGAGAATGGACGGGCGGTGGAGACGGCGGCGGCGACATCCGTTCGCGAAGCACGATTCGCAGCCGATCCGCGCGCGATTGGCAACGGAACGGCACCGATGGACCACGAGTAATCGATTTTTCGCGTTCGATGGGGCAGTGTAGCAACTACACCGTATATAATCGCGAAACTGCAGAATAATTTAATAATGCCGTGGACCGAGCGGCCGAATTTAACCGCGATCGCTCGCACACAGTTGACTATATGCCGATGTACAAAACGCACGCGGGCATTTAATGGAATTGAAACGGATAATCCTCGATGCTATTGCCGCTTGTATGTCTCTTGCCTCGCCGCGATTTACTCTTTCTTGCCGGCCGTATGTTTTGCGGGGCATTCGACGGATCGTTCGTTGACTCGATGCAAAAATAGTCGGCTTCGCGTTAACCCGCTTCGCTCTCTTCCAGAGCTCTCTTGGTAAAAGTCGAAAATGCATATGCCACTGCGAGCTCTTGTCCTCGAATCGGCTGGTGCGATAACTAAAATTCGAAATTGCTCCGTGAAAATAAATGCGCGAACAGTTAAAATAAACAGAAACAGGGGGAGAAGTCGGCGAGGGACGCGAGCGCATATTTTTATACGCCCGGGGAAAATATCGGGGTGTGAACGGCGGACCATTTTCTGGCCATTTTTCTGAGGTGTACGATGTGGCGAGTCGTGCTGTATTTGTTTTTCGCGCGTAACGAGTTTCGTATATAGACGAGATCGTTATTTGCACGCACGATTCGTTACATACTAATTTTAAAGTGCGAACTATACAAAACGACGTATGTTTTATACAAGCGATTTTATCGAAATAAAACAATAGCTTTTGTAATAGTCAATTGGATGACAGAATTTCAACGAATTTAAATGGATAATACAGGAGAAAAATATATCCGAAAGACTTTATTTTTTGAATATATTATATATTTTTTGTACTTTTTTAGTGTTATTCGTGAAACGTTCCATCTAGCAATATCGTCAATTTCGGAATGGAATGCTTGGATTTTATGTCTATAAAGAATCTCTCTCTTTCTCTTTTTCTTTCTAACATAGTTTCAGAAGTTTACGAACCAATATTACTTCGTACACATTTGATGTACAGCGAAATTGATAGCCAATCGAGCGAATGAACAAGGGAATACATGTAAAAAGTTGGAAAGGTTTATATCCCCTTAGTCAGATGAAATGCTAATCGCAAGCACACGAGGAGGATGAGGCAAGGGAAGGAGCGACACTCACGCGCAATCCGATGAAATCGAACGCGAAGGATATCCGATTCGGGAGAGCGTCAGCTCGCCTGTCTCGCACGATTTCATCCGCGTAGAAATAGCCGCGTCCGTCTGCAAATCGAACTATATGGGCTGGCATCATGGAATTCCTAAACGTGAGCCAATAAGAACTTTTCCAATTGACTTCCCTCGCGGCTTAATTCACCAAACGTAAGTAGCGAGGCGGATTGTATGGCGAGCAGAAGGTTACTCAACGATGACGTCGACGACGACGACGACGACGACGCCGACGACTAGAAAGAGGAAGAACGAAGGAAAGAGGGGAATTGAGTTGGTACGACCGCCTCGGAAGGGTGAGCGAGGATTGTCCGGAAGGAGTGTGATCCAAAATTCACATCCGCCTGCGTGCGATCGCGAGTGGCTCTGATTTCAATTTAGATCGTCTGCGGGATCCGCGCGACCTGATTTCTTTCAACAATCTTCCCTCTCCCCTCCATTCCATCTCGCAGCCCGGTTTTATTAGCGTCATTCAATGGAATACTTTGTATACAGTGGTGCGGCGAAGCCCAGCCACGAAGTCGGTCGTAGTCGATCGAATTGCGAGACCAGCTGTGAGGAATATGGATGAGATCCGGAAAACTCGGACTGCCCCCGGATCTTTTAAAAGGACGATAAATGTAATAGTAAGTGCCGGTTAGAAGATTTATTTTCAACGATGAGATGTATGTGTATACGTTGAAAATTGTTTTTCTTCATCGCGAGGCGACAATATTTTTCAAGTAAAGACTTGTTAGCGTTGTGCGAACTCTGTAAAACATAATATTAAAGATATATATTCTTCCTCGAAATAAAGAAATAAGTCATTAAAGTATAAATCGATGACGTAGAAGGCGAAAGCGATAAAGAAGAAGAGGAACGCCTGGGGAAAAAAATACTGCTACTGGGATGCGATTTATCGGTGGGGCCCGAAAAGGGAAAAAGTCTTTGTAGGATTGATAGTGACGAGGGTTCGATGTCGAGGCGGGGAGCAGATTGAAGGGAGAAAGAAGGGCGAAACGAGCGAGGGAGAAGGAAGGTGGATAAATGGGAGAGAGAGGAAGGGAAAATGGTCGGATATCGACGTAGTTTCGTAAAGTTTCGATAAGTCGGTCCCGAAGCGTTTACTTCCTAGTGAGCACGACTGCCGAGCCGTAGGATGGAAGACTGAAGGAAGTCTAGACTTCGGAAGATCAAAAGGTACCGTCGGCCTGGAAATAACGCGGCTCTGGGTGTCTGACTTCGCAGTCGTTGAGTTTTTGGAGAATCCTCCTCTTGCGCCGTCTTTCGCCTCTTCCTCTTCTCCATCGAGTTTTACCTTCTTTCCTGCTCCCCCGCTTCTACTCTTTTTGCCCCTCAGAGCGACGTGATCGTCTTTCTTCTTGTGCCGTAAGCAGGTCACTTCTATGGGTCACACGATTTCGTTTCGAAACGCGGTTGAATCCCCGAATTTGGTATTCAGCTACGGCTATCACCCGACATAACAATGGCACTGTTAATTTTTCTGCCCTGCAAAGCGTCTCTATAATTGCCGCTTTATAATTAAAGCGCAAATTTCCAAAGAAGGAGTAAACCCGCAATAATCCATTAATTCAGTACAGTAATATCAGACGACTATTTCACATAGACTGTGATATCCTAGCAGGAAACGCAATCCTAGGAAGAGAATCGCGCGCCCGCAACATGAATGAACCGGCCTACCTTTTCATTTTTGCTTCGTTTCTTCGTTGCGGAAGATCTTCCGCGAGATCAAAGCACACGATTGAAAGTTTGATGCGATTATATGTCCGCGTGTAAGAACCAATTGCATCTTTTTCTTGATGGAGAAACCGAATAAAGCCGCGATCCTGCTTATCCGTGAAGAGGTGAACAAAACGCTTCGACGCTCGGCCCCTTCGTATTAGGATTCTATTAACCTATTTTCCCGACTATCGCACGCGCGGGTCAAGCCACAAAAGAGAACTCTAATGACATTTCTTTTTAACGGTCGAGAGGCGGTGGTGCCGCACGCGCGCCTGGTATCGGAAAAATAGCTTTGTTTCGCCGCGAGGTAAGACAGGTAGATTGCATTCCTCGCGAAGCGAAGAAAGTATACAAGTGCGGAAGTGCCGATTGTTTCTTTACGGCGAGATGTTGAGTATTCGCGGGGAAAACTTCCCCCGCAACTCTCTTCCGTTCGCTACCGATCGCGTTCGAGAAACTCGTTGGCGAATACGTATACAAGCGAAATTTCATTGCAAATCCGATAATTGTTCCGATTCGCGCTGTGTCATAAGTGCACCTCGACAATTGCCTCATTCCTTGTACAATTTCAACGTCAGCGAGGGGATACGGTACGTTCTTCAAAGCCGTAGAAATTCTTTCATCTCGTACAAGGCGTTTTATTTTCAAAGAATATATTCATGATTTTATTTTTATTACTGCGTTTCACCTAATGTTTTTTATAACATGTTCTTTGCTGTTTCGATCTACAGTTTTTACAATTGCTGGATTTGATTTATATTGCACGCTTTATCATTTGATTATTTTCTTTTCTATTTTTTTTTTTTTTTTGATCGAATAAATGATTAATCGTTTTCTTAAAATACAAATTTTGTAGATTTTATTACATAAATAATATCACGCTCGTATAAATGTCTGCGGTATTGCCTTTATTAATAGGAACCGCCTGGAATCGCCATAGTTATTATCGCGTCGATTTAATATCGTAATAGCGATTTCATACTCACGCATAGTTACGCGCGGAATCGCATTTATATGCATCGATATCAAACATTACCGCGGAGAGTGCACGACCGATTATATAATTACTACTCGTGGATACGCATCACGATGATATTTGGCTCTTGCCCGATTTAATCGGATGATGCGATCGTAAAATTTTCATTTCCAATCTGGCAAGTTGGATAGCAGCAAGTTCATGGAACGAAATAATTCCGCGTTCTCATTTCTTCACGATCGATATCTCTGGCCATTTTTGGTTGGCTCATCTTTACGATGAATCCATAAAAAGGCAAAGCGGTATATTCCGAGAAAGAGCCTAGAAAGTCAGAATGGTTTCGGAATGGGAGAAGACAAGGCATAGAGTGGGAGGAAAATGGTTTTCAATATCCCGGAAAAGGAATCGCAAAAATTCGGATATTAGCTCGCTTCACATCGATGGTAATCATATGTGAGGAGTCGTCGGTCTACGAGAGAGCGGCAAGGGTAGCCTAGAGGAGAGAGAAAGAAAGAAAGAGAAAAAGAGACGGTGGGCGAGAAAAGAGCGAACGCGAACTCGACTCGCCTTTGAGGTTCTGCCAAAGAACATTCCGTACGAAAAATAAAGCAAATAAATCGCGTGCTTCAAACGTTTTATGTAATGGGAAACGAAATAGGATGTTGATACGACGAGTTGTTTCGCGCGCGGCACCGGCTGCCGATTTGGTTGTTGCGAATTGTGTATCATCTTCTGCATCGCGCAGCCTGTATCCGCCATCCGTATGGTATGCGTGTGCGAATTCGGGAAGACGCGAAACGCAAAGCCGACCTCTAGTCGCGTTTCTGCGTTGGGCCGCCTAGTACAGCGAGGAAAAAGCCAAGTGATCTACGAGGAAAAATATCCAATCTACTCCTGTCGGTCAAAGGGAAAGTATCTCGAAGCAAAAAAACCGACAGAATGACGTGAAGGCGGCAACGTCGAAGTAGACGAACCCCAGCCAGAGGTGGTAGAGAGAAGGAGTTTCGCATCGGCGCGCCGAAGTTACTCTAAAAACGTCTCTTAGTCTCGTTTTCTTTGGCCACCTTGTAGTTCAGTTTGTTGCACGTAATTTATTGCGTGGTCTATATTTGAACGAATACTTCATCGAGTATAGATAAGAGATCGATGAATCAGTATTACCATCGGTTATCGGTTTTCGCTATCGAATTTAATTGACGTCAGAATAACGAAAATCAATTTTATTTTATAAAACTCGCTTTATATAGACAATTTATATGTTGCAATACAAAATCTGGGTCAGAGAATTCCATTTAGAAATTTTATATGACATGTAATACAGAAAACATTTAAACACGTTAAATATGTATACAAATCAAAATATATATCGGAATACGCAACATCGAGACATGTGATTTATAAAATTACTCGTAGAAATAAAATTCTATCTTGGATATATTATCGTAAATTATAATCTGAAGAGAAACAGTTTATATATATAAAGTTTTATATATATATATATATGCTCTTTATTAATTATTACAGTTTTATAGCAATTTTAAAATATAAAGTGAAGAGCATTATTTTATGAACTCTTATAATACGAAACTCTGCTTCGTCATAATTTTATTCACTCCGCTATGATAGAAGCACGGATATACTGATGAATATTCATTCCCGGATATTTTCGCCACGTTGTACATTTAATGACAAATGCGATCAATAAAAAAACCTTAAGTACTCTCTCGAGCGTATCGTGGGGTGCATTTTAGGCGGCAATTTTTTCTCGTTGTTCCACACGGATAGCACCTGCGTGCGCAGATCGTTACGAAATTGCATGCTACGCTCTCATGCAGGTTTAAAAGCTCAAGCGTCGTTGTGCGGCCCAGACTTGTTTCTTGATACCCGCAGATGCTTTTCGGTGGATTTACAGCCGACAGTACGTATGTAGGCAAGTGCTCCCGGTGCCACGATGGGCGAGGAAGGCTTTGCCCGGATGGGGGTTTACAGAACGGAGTCTATGGGAGAAGGAACAGGGAGAGAGAAAGAAAGAGAGTCCTCCTGGAGGCAGGAGGTAGCGATAAAACCAGCACCACGGAGGCGCGTCGGCCGGGATGTTTTTAAAACTTACTCCTCCATCCGCGCCGACACACCCACACCATTAAAAAGTACATACCGGGAAGATCCTCTCTTCCTCCGCAATTTCTCTATCGCTCTCTTTCTCTCTTTCTCTTTCTTCCCCGGTGTTCCTTACCCCTTCCTCCCTCTCTCGCTCACGTCGTCTTCTTTTTCCTCTCCAACAAGCGGCCTGTAAAGTTTGCTGTATGCTACGTCTTTCGGCTTCACCCTGACAAGAATACACGTCACGCTCGAACAACTCACTCCGCAATCTTCCTATCTTTCTCACCGTTTCGCTACTCCTTCCTACCATTTCCCGTACCGCGTTCCATCCGTTCTCGTTCGAGCCAGAACCAGAAACCAGACAGGAGCGGATTCGCTGCGTCTTGCAACCTCTTGCTCGCAAGATTTCGGATCACGGGGGTAGGGAGGAGGAGAGATTGGTGATTCGCGAGCGGAACCCTCGTTCGCGCGGATTTAAATATCTGAAAACGGACGAGAGAAAACGCCCTTTCCGCCACGCGTTTAGTAAGCCCTGTTTCCCTTTTCTTTTTTCACGCGCTAGAGCGTCAATCTCGTATCAGACGGGTGCCGGTCTCCACCGTCTTCCTGTTAAAAGCCGGGCTTCTCTTTTCTACTCCCAATCTCGTCTCCGCTTCCTCCACTTTTTGCCGTCTGAAAGCTCGATAGACTTACGGCACTGGCTGTGCGCTTATCTCCGAGTTACGTGCGAATATATCCGCGAGGGTGCTTACTGGTATAAAATAGGTTGAATTTAAGCGACTAAATTCGATAGAAGACAATTTATTCGGTATTTTGCTGTATTATTTTTACTATAATAAATATTTTGCATTGCCGTAATGCGAACGTTTTCATTTGGAAGTTTCGAACGCGGTGGTTTTTATTGAAATTTAATTTAACATGACATAATGCACAATGATATTGATCTACTTCGTACAGCAACAAAGAAAAATTTTTGGCATAGCGCATAAATATTGCAAATAATGGATGATTTTTTAAACGGCGAGGATTACACTATGTTCGATTAAATAGAGACAAATATTTTGCAAGACATTTTAGAACGTCGTATATTTTCCATCTAAAATATTCGTGAAATGCATGTTTCGTCGCAAAATGTCGGGTTCTTAACTAAAATTTGATCGGTCGCGTATTTACTCGCGCCATAGTGGCAACGCGGCCCAACTTTCGCGAGAATCTCCTTAAGCTACGTACACACAGTTAATAGATCAGACCGTGCGATAATCGGATCCGCGCCGCGTCGGTGCGGCAATAACGCCCTTCTCCCCAATCCGGGGGAGCTCTCATTTTTCGGCGGGCGTCTTTAATTAAGATCTTCCGTAGAAATTTCCCTAGCGTATTCTGTCAGGGGAGAAGGAGACTCGGAGGAAGAAGCTCACCGAAAGCGTCCGCAATTCCTCGATAAACCGCGTTGAAAGGAAACTCGTTAAAACCAATCTGCCAGGGATCGAGTCGATCGTTTTGTACCATTCGACTGTGGCAAGCAAGGGAGGGAACGAAGGGCGACCAAGATCACGTGGAGAGCCGTTGAAGGACAAGCGAGAAACAGCTCGAGCGCGGGCGACGAAGAAAGGCGATTGGAAAGAGTCTAAAAAAACGAGAAATTTTCCATGTCGTTCATGCAGACACCGGTGCTTAGGGCGGCGAATTTTATCCCTGATCACATCAACATTGTTGATTGCCGAGAAAGGAAGAAACGGCGATCTAATTAAAAACTTTGGGGAGCTCGATCCTTACAGCCATTTGCAATCGACACGTTCATTGGCGTAGACAAGCAGACGAGTTAAAATCGAGGATACATGGAGAGGAAAATAGTTGAACAAGATTGTCTATCTTTTTTGGTCTTTGCTGGGATACTACAAATACCATATAATCTATGAGATACTAGATATAAAAAAAAACAGGATAGATATAAAAATATATTTAAAAAGACAAATAGAGATATAGAAAAAGAGAAGAAGGAAAAAGAAATGAAGATGGAAGAAAGTGAATTGCCCAAAAGCAGCAACTATAATATATAAAAAGTGAACATGGCAGGTCGACTAGGACAAGAGGGTAGATAATTAGACAAGAAACACAGGCCTCGCTCCAACTTCAACCAGCTACCTGCCTCATCCGATTTTCTCTCCACGCTCGAGCCCGTATTCTCTTTAATTAAATATAAGCGTCAGGCCTATCTCTGTTTCTCAAATCCCGCCCGCCTTCTTGTCCCGCATGCATCCTTCGATACTTTCGCATTGAGTTCCAGACATACATATCTATGTTTATATAATAAAGGCGCATATGTTCTAGAACATATATTGCAATTAACATTATTGCCGATTAATAATTTTCATTACATATTACAAATTATTCTTAACACTGTAATATCTGATTCACAAAAAATGCTTATTAAATATCATATTTTATTAATTACTTTTAATATATAAGCTCTCTTTCTCTTCATCTATTATACATATCTTTCTTTTCTAATATACATATAATTTTTCACATCGTACGTTATGTGTATCGTACACTTTCAGTCAAGTCTTGATGAAGAAATTGAATTACCATTAATCAAAACGCTTTTAAATATCTTGATACATTTTATTAATTAATTTAATATTTATGTTAATTTAATATTTAATATTAATATTACATTTTAGATAAACGCGCTAGTTTCTGCATTGTAATAATATGTCGTTATATATAACATTAGTATAATAATATTATAATAATATCGCAATTAAAATAATATTCATCTTTGCTGCCATTATTTTTTTTTTTTTTAACTACGGATTATCAGCAAATGTCTTTGAAGTATTTATTTGTAATGCTGCAGTACGATTTAGAGTTTTGTGTCCTTTTTGAATCACCGGCGATTCGGTAATAATTAGCCTGAAAGCATGGTGCGAAGTTTTGAATTCTCGATTAGCATCGCCACTTGTCAACTTCTCCGAGTCGAATACTCGTTCATTCTCGCGTTTTATTATTATTGAGCTCGACTCTATGAAATCGTTATTTGCCTTATCAATGAATGTTTCATTAGGATCAATTTGCTTCGCGGAGTTTATAACAAAGTCATTATTAAAATCAGATTTCGGAATATCTATTAAAGAACTATCCGAACTTTGTAATAAAATCGATGAATTTATGTGTGAGATATTTTTAGTATTAATTGAATACGGCCTGACGCGTGTTTTTCGCCGTTCTCTGTTGAAATCAAAATTTATTGGCAACTGACCACGCGATATCCTAGTTTGATTTCTATTTGCGTAATAATTATTAACGTCCGGCTTTATGTGCTGGTAATCATAATTGTTTTTATGTTGTTGATATTTTTCTATTTCATCATTATCTTTCACATAAAGAGGTGATAAGAGCGTCTCATTAAGGCGCAACGGTTCGAAATTAGTACTTGTGTGATTTACATCGCGATTATGCCAGGGAAATCCAGCAATATCCATATCGTTCATGGAGGAAGCTATTCGCTGTTCACTTACATTGTTCGGTGACTTGAGGAAACTCTCGATTGATTGCCTGTGCGTATTCAAGGAATCGAAAACTCGCCGAAATATCCGCTGATAAGTTTGTTTTTCGTGCTTAGGAATGGTATTATTCAAACGTGTTGCTTCGCTTTCTACGAAATGCGACGATATCGAATGATTCGGAGCGAGCAAATTTGCGAAATGCGCGGTGTTCATCGGCGGATGATCCGCCGGCACTACGTGAATCAAATGCTTTTGACCCCGTTGATCAGTACCCAGGATCAACTTGGGCGCCAATTGATTCGCTTCTTTCACGGTTTTCTCCATGGGCCGAGGTCGATGTCTCATATTTCTAAATCGGTGCTTCTGTTCGAGCGGCTTGTCGGTGCTCGCGTTCCCCTGAATATGATTCTCTTCTTGCGAGATCGAATCCCGTTCCGTCAACTGCCAGAGATCCTTCGATCGATGATGCTGTTGGGCAAAATTGTTTTCGAGATTAGGTAGAGAATTTTCTGAGCCGTTGTTATGCTGCGTTCTGGTAACCAAGATTGAGCTCTGTTCCGTCCCGGATATTACGTAATTATAGTTATTGGGCCAGAAGTTGCTCGTGCGGAAGTGATCGTTCATTTGTGAGATTATAGTCAGCTGGAAATCATGTCGCAACGGGTCGGAATCTGATGGCCGCTTGACGCTCTGCAGGATCCACTTGAATAAGGGATTTCCCTGTGTTGCACACGGATCGCAATCGACGCATCCGTCCTCGCATAGCATCCAATGACCGTTGAGCAGACGATAGACATTACCGTGCGATAGAACACCGTCGCTCGAATACATCGCAGCGATCGGACTACCGTAGAACGAAGCGTCCAACGGGCGCTTTTGGATTGCCTTGATATCAAACGATGGCGGGATGATCGACTTGAGAATAATATCATGGAGGACGATCTCTTGAGTTGATGCGAGATACCACGGAAGTGACGGTATCGTGGGATTGTATCGCTGATGATGCTCCGCGTGTCTGAAGAGATCGCCATGAGTCCGAGTAAATAGAAGAAGCTGAAAGAAGACTCAGATTACATCGTCGCCGAATATTTACCTGGTGTGTATTTATAGTACAGCGCATCGGAGTTTATTCGAACTAGACGACATTTCCGGAATTGCCCTCAGGGCTGTAGTGGTGAATATAAAATTATCGTTCGATGCATTTTATATGCGCGTGTTCCGTGCCGAAACAATCGGCAAACTATCATGGAATCCAATCGAATCGGATCGGATTCCGCGCGAAAATATGTAAATAAATCATTCGTTGAAATTTTTAACCCGGGCGATATGTCGAGAAACTCCGCGACGCTAATTATAAGAAGACGGAAGCCGAAATTAATTCTGTCGCCAACCGAGATAGAGACGAGATTTAAAAAGTCAGAAATAAAAGATATTTTAAAACTGATCGTTTGCACTCACCGTCATCACCGCGTAGCTCCCCTTTAACGTATACATCATTTCGTAGCCGCGGCCGCCACCGCACTGACCGCACACGGAAAAATCGCGAAAGAAGACAGAAAGAGGCTGTCTCTCACCTGACGGATGAGTAAATCATACGGACGCCGTAACACCGCCGTGCTATCGAATGTCGAGGCGTTCGACTAGATATCGGCCAGAATGCTGACATTACTCACAGCTAAACATTCGCCCGGTGATCAAACAACGTAACTCAAACATCGCCAATGTCGGCTTTATCATGGGTAATTCGAGAACGCAGCTATATAGATGTACCACCACTGAATCATTCATACTCGAAACGTTACTCGAGTCTCTCCAGATTTTCTTATGATGATGGAATTTAAAGAAGAAACATTTTCTTAAAAGATTTCTTCCAAGAAATTTCGATATTTAATTTAATTATTTGAAGAACATTTTTGTAAAATAGATCGTAAAAAGCTGAAAAATTCTTTATTTAAAGAAATTAATCAAAATTATAAAGACATAATTTCACTGGTTTTCGAATTTTTAATCTTCAGAAAATATGACTTATTCGTATTATCTCTAATTCATATATAATCCGGTTAGGAAATACGGAGATTTTAATTCGTCCCCGGCTTCACGATACAGGAGAATTCATCATCGTCGCGGAATGGATATGCAAGCGATATAAATACACGATCGAGCTGACGTCGATCGTATCTGTCAAACGGAAACGCTCGAGAATATCATATCCGGAGACTCGATAAAATATATATGGTTTGATGTAATCTGCTGTAGTGCAGATAGCCCGATTCTCCATTTCATGTTTTGGTCTACCGGACACGTGCAGTCAGATAAACCAAACTTGTTTGTAGAGGAATGACACGCAGCGAATTATTGTTTCATTAACGCACCACATTCATGATACTTGATTTAACAATAGAAAAGATTGAAAACTACTACACTGCAAATTGCAGTGCAGAATCTTTATAATTTGTATGGCACTTTTGAGATATAACACATAAATGTTATAGGAAAATATTTTTTCTATTATTAAAGTGCAATATGCACGAGAATTCAAAAAGCTATTATATATATATATAATATCCCAAGGTACATCAAAATTAATGATTACGACATGAAAAACGATTATGTGAATATTAATTTCTTAAACGATATAATTACTACTAAGCATATCATTTTATTCATAATAAAAATTAATTTCTTATCAAGGCTTTTTTAATGACATGTTCTATAATACAAATACTTTCCAAAGGGGCACGCTACTTGTCAGGCATATTCGTGGCGCCAACTATGAATATAGAGGCGAAACTTTATTTCCTTAATCTGCTGGATAAGGGATGAATGTAGGAACAAAAGGCAATTGATTTTCAAAATTGACAATTTAGTCAATATCTTTCATAATAATCGTACTCGTATTCGAAAAGTCGAACATAATTATGTTCCTTACGTGATTCCTGAGAAATTAATTATTCGTGTAGAAAAATGGCGGCGGAAGCACCCACAGTGACTAACGTTGTCAGCCTGCAAATTTCTCTTCCTCAAATGCTCGATCTTGCTCTCGGAACGCCGGAGGTAAAGCGATCACGAGACACACAGATCATGCACGTAATAAATAAAACTGACTGACAGAGTCATCGATTTTAGGTTGGCGTAGTTAACTTTAACATTCTTCATAATTTCCTCCATGTCTTGTTGCAACAAATAAATTTACAAGCTACCAAAGTAGAATACCGTGACGAAAACGCTGATCGTATTAAAGTGAGAAAATTAATACAAGAAATAATTGAATAAAAAAAGTGATACAAAAAAAATCTTGTTTTCCCGTATATACATATTTATGCAAAGACTCTTATAGACGATGGTCCAGTCCTTGAAGCAGGGACCTACTCTTTATCTTCAGGAATACAACATTACCAATGGTACTGGTAAAGTATCGCAACGAATTCGAGAAGATACGGACGTTACAATATTTACGGAAGGTACAAATCTTTGGCTTTCCGCGTTTTATATTCTCATGTATTTATTTAATCTATCTTAAGTTGCGATACGTATAATAAAGCAGATGCAACTTGACTCAGATATCCAACCCTCTGCGGAGGAAGATTTAAAAGTGACGAAAGGGGTAAAGCAAGAAATAGGTCCTGAAAAGGAAAGCGAACCTCAGACGGTCATTTTCGTGGAACCTGTCGTAAATGGTTCTCCTCCTACAGCTTTAGCATTTAAGGAACTCCAACAATCTGTGCGTAGAAAAAATTATTTTTTAAATAAACGTTACTATATACGTAGACGTGATAGAATCGAAAGATATAATTAAATTAATAAATCAACAATAGGTGAAACAGTTACAACAGCAGTTTCAAGCTCTGGAGGACTTATCTACGACTCCGGAAATAGTCGAACGTTTAAATGGCAGAAACGGAGGTCCTGTCGCAGATGTGTGGCAATTCATAAATATCAATAAGAGATTAGATGCGAGCGAACAAGGTATCGAGAAGGTATACTACTTGCTAATCTCGTAAACCTTTTCGACCGATAATATTTATGCAAAATTTTAATTAAAAAAAAAAATAAAAAACAAATGGAAAGAGAATACTTAAAACTTACTGAAAACATTATTATAGCTCACGACAATGGTACAAGATGTGATTAAAGGCGATATTGGTGTAATTGCAACCGCAGACATGTCGTTAATTAACACAAGATTGGGTGAACTCGAAGAGAAAGTTGCAAAGATGGAGCAGAAGCTCACCGATTTGCAAACGATTACCAATATTTTACTTGAAGATATATCACCAACTGCCGATAATCATGTAACAGCAGCAGCAGAAACCACAGAAACAGCAACAGAAGCTACAGAAGCCGCAGCAGCAGCAGAGATCGTAAACGATAAAGACACCGTACTATTCCCTGTAAAAGAAGAAACGGCAAAGGAAATTTCTAAACCAGCAGCTGACAAAATTACGACAATCGGCAAAATTGCTGCTCGATTGACGATTCCGGGTAATAAGCGCTTAACAATTTTATATAAAATTTAATTTAATGTAAAAGATATGCTTATTTGATTTATAAATTTTTAATATAGTAGCTATTGTGCAGTTTTTGAAATGTATATCAAAAATAGTTTACTAAATAGAAAATGTATTTAGATGACATAGCAGAAATACGCCAAGATGTCGCTACATTGAAAGTGGATGTAGCTAAGATACAACAGGAGCTACAAGATCTTAACGAAAAAGTTGCACGTGCGTCTATTAATAACTTTGCATTTTTTTTAATATTTATTATTTATTTAATTTTATTATTTACATATTATCCTTGAAACTATATATATAGAAAGCGAAGTACTCACAAAGACAATGGTTGTTGATGCGCTAACGGTGCAAGAAAAGCCTGCTGTTACAGAAATAGCTAAAGATAAAGAGAGAATAGTTGAAGTGAGTGATGCTGCGAAATTAGAGCAGTGCCTAGAAGCTGTGAAAAACGTGGAGACGACGCATGGCAAAATCATGAACGATATTACTCAACGGGTGATTGCATTGGAGAAAGAAATCGAGCATTTGTCAGAAAAAGTGAACGTTATGCAAGCAACGGATAAAACAGATGACATTGATATCGATATTAATGAACTTGTTACAAAAATACAAGGAATAGAAGCGGATATGGAAAGAATCGGAGAAACGATAGACAAACTGTTCGATGATAAAGCGAAAAAAGAAACGCGCATTAATGTACGAGCTTCTAGTAAAAATCAATTAATTAAAATATTTTTTATTTTTACATTAAAAATCAATCAACTCTAAATTAATTTGTAAAAATTGCTTCTTTGTCTTTTATATAATTTATTCAAGTGACTGTATTTATGATGATTGCTTTTACGCTAATAGACGTTGCTGGAACAAATAGAACTTCTAAAAACTGTTAAAGCAGACAAGGAAGATCTCGAAGATGCTTTAGCTGATAAAGCGGATACTCAAACCGTTAACAGAAAAGTATAAAGAAATATCACACAAACTTGCTGATTCTTATTTTTTATATAGATTAAAATACCACAAAGATCGCTGTAGGTATCACACGATCAATTCGACGCTGCCTGTGACGATCTCTCGCGTGGTCTCGAAGAGGCGATTGATAAACTGACTAAGCAGGAATCGATTTGGCAACAAGCGCTTGACGAAGTGCAGAACGAAATTGCGGCCAAGGTGGATAAAATCGAGATGACGCCTTTAAAGGACTTTATGAATAAGAAATTGAAGTCGCTTCAAGAAAAGCTAAAGATCATGGCCGAGGCGAGGCGCGAGATCGAGGCGGCTGGAACAAAGAAGCTGCTCAGGTGAATATTTTAGGCTTGCGGATGAAATTTTAACGCGTCCGCAATATCGATCTCTTCTTCTTCGTTTAGAGATGTTCAGTGTATATCCTGCGACAAAGACGTTGTGATGAAAACAGAGGAAACCGGCAGATTTCGTGCCGAAGCGTTGCCTTGTACCGTCAGTATGAAGCCTTATCTTACATACCAATTGGACCAAGTTAGGAAGCAGCAGAGAAAATTGCCACACAGCAGAAATATGATCCAATTTGAGGCGGCAATGCAGGAGGAGGCCAAGAAAATAAAAGCAGCAAAGGAAGAGATGCTCGCAAGAACACCCCGGTAACTAATAGCATTTTATTCGATCTCGAAAAAATATTACGTGCTACATATCAGAAAATAAATAATATAAATTAAAAATATAACACATAAACTAAAAATATAGACTAAAAAATAAATAATATGAACGGTTGATGAATATATTATAATTTAAAATATTGAGATCTTTTTTTTTAATTTTTTATACGAATGTACTCCTTTCTCGTTACAACTGTAAATTTAATGAATCTTATTACCTTAAATTTTATATGTTTAATGTATTCAGAGATCATTTCTGCAACCGATATTGCGGCGGGAGTCACACGATCATGACTCCTCATCAAAAGGTTATGCGGGTAGAACATTTTTTGAGCCAATGGGGACCCCAGACAGTACAATTAACAGACGGTTTAATAAAGGGGAAAGACGGTAAGATGTATCGTAGTCGCTTATTGCCGGATAAGCTGGACGTCTGCGGACCGGCTTGCTGGGAGAGTCAAATTAGCGAGGAAACTCGATCCTCAGTGAGCTTTAATATAGGAAATCTCATCATAAGCGATTCAAATATTTATTTCGCCCATGACATGTATATTATTCCACCTTTATAGGTTTCTCAGGAACATGCGCCACCTACTTCGACGTCATTTCGTAAGTCTTCGCCGATTCAACGAAATAACACTGGAAATGGTGAGCGAATAATACAATATCTTGCATTCAGAGAATCAGTCATTATTTGGCAGGAAAAAAACTGTCGTATAATTAAATAAAATCAAATGTCAAAAATGTACTTATATATATAATTATTACAATTATTATTGTTATGCGACACGTGTGATAATTATTAAATTGCATAAAATATTTTCCATATTTTTTGTTGTTGTAAATTGTAGAGAGGTATAATGCAAGAAAACCATTGAAGGAACCGAGGATGTTTGAACTGGCGGAAAAACCGGTATGCCATACCCATTTAAATTACTGAAAATATCGAAATATAAGCTCTCCATATACATTTACGCTCCCGTAATTACGTTTAAATTGGCACAGATTATAGAAGCGAGCCAAATGACACTGTCACAAAAAATTGTCGACGAACGCCCGTTATTTATCCCAGCTGGACTTCAAGATGAGATCGTGCTATACGAAACTAACAAAGTGATAGAGGGAAAATAAATGATAGAATAGATAGAACTTAGTAAAAGGAAAATTATGATCGAAATTCATTTATATATTAATAATTTTAGATGCTTTTTTTGAAATGATACGGATTGTAGAATTTTGTAAAAATTTCACACAAAATTTTTCGATTCCCTCATGTAAAAAGATTATTTTTTCTAGAATCATGTAACAGCGCGAAATAGTAAAACCTTTACAAAAATAGAAACAAATGACATGTGTAATGCCAAATTGGAGTTATTAAACATTTTATTATTAATTAAGAGAAATTTTCAGAGTACACAAGACTATCTAATAAAATCGATTTGGAACATTCGTGGTCTGCTTGCTGGAACAAAAATATTGGCTCGTACTTTACGAATGCACAGTTCTGCGAGATCGCTTAAGAATATTGCACATCGCCGTCTGAGATCCGTTTACGTTAAAGGGCGTAAACAGCGCTCAAAGGTATTCATTGGACTCACTCCGCATTGCTCGATTTTAATATTATATACCCTACAAACGCGATACTATATGCTAGTATTTTATTTATAATAATATAAATATATATATTTATATATATTTATATATTATATATGTATACGGTATTATCTAAATGCTACTTCATACAAATTTCAAGGTACAGGAAGTATCTACAAGTTAGTATCTACCATATAATTTACGTACTACCTCTCGATAAGTAATATTAATCTACGTTTACGGAATCTCTAGAATTACAATATCATAGAATTACAGCTCTATGATTTTGCGATTAAATCGACGGCGTACAGAAATCTCATCGTTATCTCATACCCAATGCAATAAATATAATATGAAATAAATATATAGATTATAGTTTCAATGTATCAATCGCGCGGGACTATGGGGACAATATAATGTCTTAAACGTTAATATGGATATGCATTATCGATTACAGTTAATAATACTGGCAGCTTAAAATACGTACCAATTACACTCAACCTAATCAGACGCGAAAGTAGAGAGTGCCACGTGCATAATTCATATATATATATTTCGATTAAATTTAAAATATTGCTTTAATTAGGAAACTAATAATCGTTTATACCGATATCGAGAATTGTCAAACAATTGAAAAAGAGACTCTATCAATTATTCTTACACGATGCTGGCACTCGCTACCGATCGTCGTACAAGTTCCCTACGTTACTATTCAATATTAAGCAAAACTCTTGTTTTCGCGATAGCTAACGTAAATTCGTTCACAACCATTGCGAATCGAATTCCTAATCCAAAAAATTATTGTGACATCACGGACGTCTCATCATCGCGCCTGACCAACGCATCGTTGCTGACTACGTAATAATACAATAGCAAGATTAATTATCTATTATCGTTGTCGCGCGCGCCCGCGCGACACGAACAAGGGAAATTAAGTAACAGATCACAGGTGAAACTAGGCTATCTCTGTAACAAATTAATATCACATGAAAAAATATGTATCGGTTGCATTCTATCGCAAAACTTTTCCGCAAATGTGTCGCTAAGGACTGTCGGACGGATGACTCGGATGACGAGCCACCGATGATTCAGATTGACTTCAATCATCTTTCCTCTTCTATTCTTTAGTTGTGTTCATTATCGTCACTCGCATCTCTCTGCAGAAAAGCACGTTATCATCTACGACTCGTGATTTTTTTTTTTTTACGAGTTTACACAGAACCTTCGCCAAAACAGCGATTGTCTCATCCAATACTTGTAATCGATGCCGATTCAATTTATTATTGTAAATTACTTACCCTCGCTTATTGATCTAAACCTAATTAATTACTTATCAATGACGACGGACAACTAAACCCTGACTAAATGATTACGATTAGAAGTAAAATTTGGCATTTTTCTCGCGCTCACTGCGCTTTTTATATTTTCTCTCCTTCGAGTGGATATTAGGATTATATTTATTGTAGCTTCCAGCTCACATCATGTCGGGCCGTTTCTATTCTCGTTACACTCTCCGTTAAACCTAAGTACGTACATTACTTCCTGCTTCCTTTCTTATTTAAATAACCGTTTCGTAAAGCAGCGTTTCTGATCCCATCTAAATAGTTTCTTTCGTAGAATCCACATGACCGCGGACTTGAGGAACAACCTTTTGAAATAAGTTGACAAAATCAACCGAGTAAGGCGTTCTCGCGTATACTTTTTCGAATCGTTGATCTCGAATTCATTATCTCTCGTGAATCTTATTACCATTGGCGCCAAATTGATATTTGTACCAGATAATATCGCATCTCGAGACTTTTTATTACGATGCTTTTAAAGTCGCAAAGTCCGTATGTCGTCCGTATATCGTGCCGCATGTATCTACTTATGAGGTAGGTTTGCGCGATGTTTTCGAGGAAGACGAAGCATGTTCACCGATCTTTACGTTTGCAAACTCGGATACGTAATCGTCTCTATCGATTCTATTGTGAAACGGAAGCTTGGACTCGAGTATAGACATGCAAAATTAAATCGTTATGGAAAAGACAGACGACGGTGAAACATTATGAAAAAGTTTTCCTTCATTCGGAGCGAACCTGAGATTCTTCATGCATACTTTAACACCGACTTCTCTCACAAATTGCACGAATCCGGACGTCCTCGCCTAATCGATCGACTTGTGCACCGTTAAGTAACTTTCTTCAGTCACTGTTTATACTTTTGTACTGTATTCGTACTTTCCCCTGTAACATTTTACGATGAAAGCGGTTTATCCCGTCGATGCCATTATTGTCCATTATCTCTGGCTCTCTTCGTGCGGAATTCGATTCGCTCAACCGAAATACGAATTGATACGGAGAATCTCGGAGGAGATTCATTCAACATTCCGTTTACCGTATCAAAACTCATTCATTGCCAAACCGCGCGCTTCGGCGGGAAAAAAAGCAGATTATCAAAAGAGGTACAGCACCTTAAATGGCGCTACGATAGATGCGCTACAAAAGCTGAACTATAACTGGATGCAGGAGACACATGTGCTCGGCACCGCGTATCGGAAGACGATTCACGCTGAAATGACGGACCATTTCCGGTATATTCTCGAACGGCTTGCTGAACTGTCCCAAGATGTAAGCGTTTAACTCTTCATTCTTTTGGATTCGCATATGCATGAAACCCCGAGCGCTCCTGAAAAAGATCAGAATAAAATAATTATAATGCTCATCAAAGAAAAGTTCGCCAATCATCAAATATAAAAACATTAATTTACGTGACACTTACTTTAAAGACAGAGAATAATCCTGTTTGGTCGATTCGCTGTTTCTCACCAAATAGCTTCCTTCTTGATGAACTCGCAAGAGACCTTCCGCCTCGATGCGCGTGATGGAACCGTGATACCACCTAGATAACAAATCTCTAATCAAGTATCGCTCTCGTAAGTTAATCTGCCCGCGGGATTTTACAGTCGCAAAAACATTTCGCGAGAAATGCTTTCATGAAATTCCAAGAAAAATATGGGAACATATACAAGAGAAGACAAAAGCGCGTAACCTTATATGAGAGTAGCTTGATTCTCGAGTCAAGATAATTTTACCGCCGTGTCAAGACTCGAAAAATTACGACGAAAAGCGTCCGACTAGTCTCGGTATACTCACCCTTGTCTCTCCAAAGGAAGCTCCACGTCAACCAGATCAGCCGATATCCGAGCGGTACTAATCTCCAGTGGTAAACCGAGACTCAAGCCACCAGGTTTTTTCGGCGCCAATAAACCACCGCACGGAATTCCGCAGCTCGTCCCCGCCGCGTTTCCACCAGCATCCAGATTCAGAGTCATCTTCGGGCGCGACAGACCGCCGCCTGAAATGAGTCATCCGACAGTCAGACGCATCGTGGTGCTCCCACCAGTAAACACAGATGATATACCGACATGTATAGAGTTCCCAGCAATCTCTCTCTCTCTCTCTCTCTCTCTCTCTCTCTCTCTCTCTCTCTTGCGACGGGGGTTTACTATCCCTTAATAATTGCTACAAATCAGAACTTGGATACGCTGAATAACAGGCAGATTAAGCTGCGTCATCTATAGGAAATTGTTATGGCATTGTTGACGTAGTTTTGTTATCACTCTTATCTACCCTTGCCTGGTGTGAGGGATTGAGATTAGAATTTAGAATACAATACAATACTGTTATTCAGCATCAAATAATAATTGATATCATATATATAAATAATGATAAACGATAAATGCTTCTAATATTCTGAAGATAATATATCGTGGCAGATCGTTGTTAAATTAACACTAGAATTAAATAGAGTGGTAGCGTATAATAATTTGCATAACATAATATGTTTTGAAAAAATTAATATTAAAAATTGCTTTTCCTAAAACAATTTTGACGTATATTTTTCGAAAATTGTGGGCTATTCTGTCACACGCGCATAAAGCGTTTATTTTAATACAATTTTTTATAGTTGTAACTTTTTAATTTTATACAGTTGTACACTTTTGCTGTTATAACATCAATGTGACGAAAGTTCTCCGCAGACAACAATGATCAACGAAGGACACTTTGTGTCCTTGGAAGCGTCCCTGAATACGGCAGTGTAGGGCGCTAATTTCATTTGTTGGCGCAATCTCTTAGCGGTTGACTTCTCGGACGCGTACATGATGCAGGTACAATAAAATTGCTCTGACAGGTGTAACGTTGAGTTAGTCTCTTTTGTGGCTTAATGTGCTCGGAGGGCACGCCAAAGTGGTCTCTTCTGACGAATATGCAGATGCCTCAGCAGAGCCGGATAAATTAAAAATGAAATATCTAGAGTTACGGAATTATTCGGCATTAAAAAGTTTCAACGAATTTTGTGTCTAAAAATGTATGTTGAAAAAAAAATATGTATGTATGTATGTATGTATGTATAATTTTAATTAACACACACAATTTTATTTTTATAAAAATTTTATTTAAATCTTATAAAATTATAGATTATAATATTTAATATAAGAAATTAAATGCATCTGCCAAGCAATTATCTTTATTAAACTTTTAGCTGAGAAAAAATTTTTCTCAGCTCACTTGAAAAGTTTTTCAAATATATAACTTAGAATAGAAAAAATATTTCTCGAGCATCCTGTACACGCGCATCAAATTACGGCGAAAGGAAGACCGACAAGATCATGGCTATCTCTCACGCGCCATTTCTATTCAATCCCTTTTTGCGAAACACAGGTTTCGGGAATGGTTAAACATTAACGGCGGCGAACGGCTAGCGTTACTCGACAAGATTGCGTGGGTCTGTATTATTAAATTCAATCTGGCGATCGGCCGAGCAGATTTATGTTTCTTTCCTTTTCCCTGGAACAACGGTGTAAACGGTTCCTCCTCTCGTCTTCTTTGTCTTTGCCAAAATCTACCTCCAGCCTGTTCTTTGTACATCGCCCAACCCACGGGTAATCTCTCGTTCTGACACTCGTATCCTTATTCTCTCCCCCAGACTGTTTTAATATCCGTCTCTGACGGAAATACGTCTCAATCAATTTCTTCGCGGACTTTCCGACCGTCGCGCATTCCCGCGGGAAATGGGGAGACGTCGAGACATCTCTATACCGGATCGTACAGAGGCACGAGTCGAGAACACGAGTAAACTCCTCCGTCGTGTTCATCATATGTGAATTCGTAGTAACGCTTGTTTGCATTAAGACCTTGCTTACTCCCTTGTGTGCGAGCTTTGGAGAGAGATGTTTTGAAGCGCCGTGCAAAGAAAACAGAGCGATAGTTATGCGTGCGACGATAGAGAGTCAGAGAAGAGAAATAGCGTGTGGACCGAAAGAAGACGAAAAATATTCCTTCGACACGGGACACGCAAGAGGCGTCACCGTAGACACGTCTCCGGGGAAATTCGTGGTCACGAACGAAGCTCTGAACTGAAGGGGGACGGGGGACGCACGGGAAATCTCGCAGGTTTCCGCCACGATGCGCGGATCGTCGTATCGTCATGGATGGCGAACGGAACTTTTAATTCCCCGCAAAAATCAGGACGTATTGACGACGACGTTCCGCCGGATGTCGAAGAGTCGGGACGGTTCCTCGAGATAACCCCGGGAAGTCGAGCAATCCCCGCGCCAGCGATTCGTATTTATTGCCAGGCAAAGGAGATGGAGGGTGGAACCCGCCGTAGAGATTTACGACACCGGTGAATTTACGGCCTCGGGGAGCCGGCATGTCAAACGCGCTTGGAAAGGAGTCAATGGCGATTCCATTGAGTGGCAAGACGCTATTAGATAGAGGATGACACCTTATGATGGAGCGGCCAGTGTTGCCGATGCAAACAATGTGGCTTTCACGAGGAGAACTTTGCGAACTTAGAACGAGCGAAAAGAGACGTATTGATCGGAATAAGATTTGTGATTTTGACGAATCGTCGAAATCGATCGCGTTCACGTTACAATCCGCGGCACCTTCATCTTATAAGCGTAAAAATATTCGCGTCGAAACCCTAAAACTTTCAGAAACTCTCGCGCATGAATTGACCGCAGATGGAGGAGATCTCGAGAGCTGCCGAGTCACGATGATTTCGCAATCTTGAAGACTCGCTACGTCTTTGGCTTATATCGCATCGTTACGAGGCAGCTCTGTTCTCCCCCAAAGAAATTTCGCAATGGTGCCGAAATACCCGAACAACAGATGTGAGATGCCGTTGTCTGGATAGGCCTCGAAGATATCCGCCGACAGATGTTGCAGTTACACGCCCTTGAGCTCTTCTATCCCTCCGTTGACGGGCCCTTATCGACGCGGTAGCAAACACTTCGAACCTGCTCGGAATAGTTGATACGTTCGCGATCCTCATGAAATATGAAGTACAATAGACGTATATCAGACGTTTCCATCAGACGATTCCGATGGTTCTTTTCGTACAATTTGTCCAAAGATCACCGACATTTCGGTCTATGTTACTGACTGTAACATTCATTATTTACGAAATAACTTGCTCTGGGACGTTCATTTTTTATCTACGTACATTAGAACATTAGGAAACAAGTTATTAACAAACCAGCTAACAGTGGTTGAGTTCATATTTATGATACTAAAACAGCTCATAAATTATTTAATACTAATTAATTTGAATTATTATTTCACTGATATTTAGAGAAGATTTATTGCGCAAAATTAAAATAATTAAATTCCTGATTACGTATGTAAATTAAATGCGCATGTAAAATAGTTTAATTTGATTATCATTTTTAATTAATTTAATCAGTCTTTCGTCGAGCATAATCATTAAGATGTATCGATGTAATGCGCTAGTAGAAAATCCTAGAAATGGTCAAACGAATATCGGTTTGCATCACAGTGACATTTTGGGTCGGTACCAAATGGATAATAGCAGACAGTCGCGAAGTGTCGCTACGGTGACATCAGGCAAACGGTACGTGGCTAGATTTTTCAAGGATTCAGGATAAAACTGCGTTTACTTCGTAGTCGAGACTTCATATGAAATTCCGTGTATACTATGAGCGTTATCGCCTACATCCATGACAAAATCCTCTTACTCACCGAGAATTGAGAAACAGAACGCACAGTGGTACATATGCAATTTGCAAGCTTTTCTAAAATTCACAAACTGTAAAAATTCGTCGAGAACACAGATATGATTTTTAAACAGCTGTATTCGGAAAAAGCTAGGAAAATTAAAATTTGTTGAGCTTCTACGATGTTTTAATTTTGCTTCGTTAGCGAGCACAGAGCACGCTGCAACCGAAATAATTTGCAGTTATTCAATTTTATATAATTACGTAAATATGACAATATATAATAACAATTCAAGCATATAGTGTCCCTTTATTGTTTAACGAACTATAAAAATTCTAATTACATCGCGTTACGTCCACAAGACTAATTCGAATCTACTTCTGGAACCTGACATAACAGCTTTAAAGCAAAATATTGAAACGCAACCATTCGTGTAATAATTTGGCCAACTACCAAATGACCGAGTGCGCGATGTTGACTAAAGTGTACGTGATTTGTATCTATGAAGAGGTACATATGTGTGTATAACGAAATTGAGGATGCTTCTATGCCGGGGACAAAATAAACAGGACAGTTTGCGACGAACGAATTTAGGGGCCACCGCAAATTCTCGAAATGTAATGAAAACATGCAACGGCGGAATCATAGATATCTGCTTTATAACTCACATATTGCTAATTTGATAGAATCAAACGTATTCTACGATAACTACAAAAAAATATGTATATATATATATATTGAAAGTATATTTTTTGCTATGAAAAGAGATAATATCTACTTTTAAGAATACAATTTCAAAAATACGTTTTATAATTCAAGTTTATATGAGTAAATCAGATATACTCGTATATTTTCTTTCTGAGATAACATTTTTTTTCTTCTTTATTTCTTTTCTTTCTAAACACATTTATCTTTAAATGACAAAAATAAACTGTCTTTAACAAATACATATGCATTTTTGTGATGTAATAATAAAACTTTTTGAAAAGAGATTGCAGTAGGTAGAAAATGCAATGCGGAAAAACAGAAATTCTGATGCAAGTTACACTCGGCAACCTCAATTGTAAACAACTAGAAAGAATTGTTTTATCTTGTGTTTTGTGTACTTTTCTTCTCTGGTTAGTCAAATCTTTCTTATAGCCACCGAAGTGAACCGAGCCAGATATCACCGCGTCGATGTACTTTTTTGCCTCCTCCCTTTTCTGCAGCTCGTTAACGATCGCCATCAGCTAGGAGAGAGTTCGCGTTGTCGGCTTCTAAATGGCCTATGCGCGAGATAAATCTCGTCCTCGCGATTGCGAGTGTAAATTTTTTCGACGTCGAGAATCGCAAACGTCCTAACGTAATATCCTCACGTGATTCGTATGAACGTTGAATATATTCATCGAGACACGTGAGCAAGAACCACGATGCAGCTATCTCATTTTTGCACGATTTTTCACAAGACAATATCTACCTTCTTTACATTCGATTTGTATTTCAGCAGATTTGATAATGTAGCTTTACGAAAGATTCGTTTTGACGATGACGTTTAAAAGAGATGATCGAAAAAGGGGCAGTGCAAACTTGTCGCAAGTAGGGCGTAAATATCTCCGATACTTTCAATACGCTCGTCTGCTATCTTCCTGCTGACACGTGCTTGCATACATCAACGAACCGTATGCGAGCATCCACATGAACCCGTCGTGTGGGAAGTTGGAATAAAGCCACAGCTTCACATTTTATCCACCGTTCCCATTTCTAGTGCATTATGAACCGGCACAAGCCAATGGTTTTTATTTAAGAGCACAATACGCGAATTGTTCTCCTTTCGGTGATTGGTCGTTCATCGACGTTACCGAAATGTAAAAAAGATGTAGCGAAGAAGAAATCTATTTTTCGTTAGACCCCTTGTTTCCGGTCAGTGCGTCATCCATCGTCTTTGAAAAAGTAGATAAAGACATTCAACGCTCAGACTTGAGAAAGATTATAAGACTTGAGAATATAATTTAATAATTTTATAAATTAAGATAAACAATTTTATCATTTTAAGATAATTATTTTCTTGGTAGAATTGAGATAATTATTAACGAAAAGAAAAAGGCGAAACGAACTGTCTGCGATACTATTCATAACATTAATAGACAAAAATATATATGTGTAGAAATGAGTTAAAAATTGTATCGCTTCATCGATCAAGATGTCTTATCGTGATCGATAAGCTATTCGCATCGACAAACCAATAAGACGATCTACGCGCGATAATAGAAAGCGAAGAGACCGATCGATCACTTCCCACGAGCCTTCGACTTCCAAAAAAGTGATTGTCGACAACTGGAAAGAAAATGTATCTGTGAGGAAATCTGGTTCTGATCACGTGCTAACGCGCTCTACATCTCATTGCCTCACGTCGCCCCGTTTTCCCCGCTCCCTCTTCAAAATGTAATTTACGAATCCGAATCGGTCGACATCCATCAACCGGAAAAAGTATTACAGATCTCGATCTCTCACACTCGCAGCTGAATAGAGATGCGGGATATATTGCAGGAGAGAATGTGTACGTGCGCTCTGCATCGTTTATACAATAACACGTATACACGTATCACGGAATTATCTTATTTACAATTAAATAACATTTTAATTACACGGATTTATTCATGCATGCTTTCGTATTCATCAAGTTTTTATAAAGTTTTGTATCATATGTGCGCAACATTTTGTGATTACACCTTGCAAGCGAATATACAGTTTTTATCGTTGTTATTAAAGCATTCTGCGTAGAAATGTCCGGGGACTCCGGGAGAGTTTTTATTGTCTCTCGTACATTCAGCGACGAAAAATGCATCATCGCGTGAAATGTTTGGTCAATCGCGATTGAAATAGTTGGCATATATACATAGATATACGAGTATGCAGTGTGACAACTGCATTTTCGTTATCTAGTAAACGGAAACGACCGGCTCAACACGTATTCGTGTACGTTGCGCACATTCACGTATTCGCTCGCGCGTTGATTAAACTTCGTGTAGGCGACGGCTATTTATTCATATTTTCGATGTACGTGATAGTTGCTCAAAGAACGGTTGTAACTGAGTGACGTGACTGGGCTTTTATCAGCAGGATCGAATGCGTTCATCGAATATGTTTCATTCTCGATTCGTTTATTCGCATTGCGTTTCGCTGACGAGCGTATTTCGCCAGATAAATATACGTACGTTGTGTTAAACGAGCAATGGAGAGATTTGATTAAACGAGAGATCAAGTTACCTTATGCGATGTAATTTGCATTTTATTTAATTTAAGATATTTTTCAAATTTTTAAATTATCTTCAATATTTTTTCGCGATTGCGTAATATCTCAAGAAAAATTAATAATAACTTGTCCTGTGATCAACGGCACGACGAAGCTTGCAAAGTGATAATCGTCGCGCATTAAATCACTCGGCCAGCGACGCTAAAGCGAGTCGTGCTTTAAAGCCCGGGGCCGTAATTGATTAAATAAATCCGCGTCGGCGTATCTTACGATGCGGGGAATCACTCGTCGCCGGTATACGCGCCGTATATTTTCCCCGGGTAGAAAAAAGAACAGTTTCTAAGGACCCATAACTTTTAGCAAAACGAATTTACCGGCCATTTCGTGCCGTTATTGACATTCGAGAGACCGACGATAAAAATAGTTGCTTGCTTTTCTCTCTCTCTCTCTCTCTCTCTCTCTCTGTCTCATCTTTCTCTCTCTACCTCCCCGTCGCCCACATTATCGTGTCTCTTCTCTCCGCTGCCTCAACCCAGCAGATCCATACATCAGCGCACGTGAGCCTAAGCCTAACCTTCGTGTACTGTAGCATTTACCCTCCCCTACATTTACCCTTGCAGGTCGGCCCCGCAACTCTCGGCCGTAGGCGCGAGAGCTCGTTCTCGAAGCTCTCTCTTGCATTAGAGCTCTCGCAATTTGGGAACTAGGAGGGTAAACGACGCGCGTTCAAAGTCCCATCAGGACGGACGATAGAGCGTCGGGGGATAACCGCGGAGAGGGTGCTCGATGTGGCAGCGGTGGCTTAATTACCCGACTAATTCCGAACGTTTCGCGGTGCATTGCATGGCTCGCATCGAACGAGATTCACTCGTTAGCAATAAATTATTGATATCGTATATATAACTCATACTATTAATGCGATTTAAACGTTGTTTGCTACTTCGATACCACTTGTTTTGCATTAGCAATTTCTGCTCGTTCGCTAATTATAGCTATTATAGCTTAGTCATCTTATAAATGGCATCTAATTATATATCTCATTACAACGATTTTCTTATCATATTTTAATATAGATTTGTCATTTAGTCACATATTTATTTAAATTACATTTTATGTTGTTCATATTATGCGGTGCAGTATATATAAGTATATTATTATTATATAATATATAATAATATATAATGCACCAATAAATGTTATATATCTCTCTTTAAGAGATAAATATATAAACGATGATATTACACGATTGTCAAAAAGACGTGTATTTGTAGTAAACATTTAATCGTTGAGAGCAGCTAAGTGAGGTTTAATGATGTTAGCTGTTGTCTGGAAGGTTCACAACGATCAGCATTAAATTACGGTAGCCCCTGCGGCCCTGATGAGTACTTATAGTTTACCTTGAGATGCTGAAAGTACCGTTTTTATCGCTTTAATGGCTAGACGCTCGATTAAGAAGAAAGGTAAACCCAGATCGTTCCTCCGAAGGTTGGTTTCCATTTACGTTAATTATCGTTAAAAAAATTTTTGATGTAATATTTGATTCATTCGAGAAAGAATGCTTACTGTCGTATTTATATATGTATAACTCAAAATACATAAAAATATAATCATCATTTATACTTATATATTTTACGAAAATTTACTACAATTTTCGTTTTAATGTGATGATACGCAAGTCAGTGAAAACTCACCAAATAAAGGGGGTGGCTCGACGTCGCGTACCGAAAGGCTGGACGACGCCTGAGATGCGCTGGATTCAATACTCTGAGTACATCTGAGGCGCTTTCTGAGTTTCGGCATGTCGAAGGGCAGATCCCTCAGATCTACACTGGTCGCGCTTCCGGATGTAGTAGCATCCTGTTGCATTAGCAACCGTCTTCTACGAAGCTTTGGCATGTCAAAGGGCAAGTCCGACAGTTCCGGCTCGTTGTCGACAAGATTGATATTGTCTAGCTGCGGCTTCAACAAGTGGAAGCCAAAAGGTTTGCACTTGATACCCGCGCGGGACTCGATCGAAATACCGCTGTCTGATCCTTGGATCTCCGCGTCGCCCGACGACGACGACTGTAGTGCCAGATTAATGAGATTTTTATTCTGCGGCGTTCGCCGCTTCTTGAAGGATGTGTCCATGGGCGACGTGACCGCGTTTGTATTGGCCGCGTTCGTGTTATTACCCGCGGTGACGTTGTTCTCCGTGATGACGTTCTCCTCAGGTGAGGCCTTTTGCGAATTATTATTGCGATTGTTATCGGAAGTCTCCGAGGCCGGTTCTTGCGACGATTTGTCGGAGATTGGCGAGAGAATGTGCAACTTGGTGGCGTGATGGGTCAGAAAGCCCGAAAGCGACGATTGATGTTGGTGATGATGGTAGCAGTTACTGCCGCCGCTATCCGAGCTGTGGGAACTCAAAGATCTAGTGCTGTGTCGACTGTCGGAGCTACTGGTTGACCGATTACCCTCGCTAGTACTGCTTCTGATAGATTCCATGCTGCCGCCGCTACTGCTGGTCGCCATACTCTCGGTGCTGGAGTAGCCGATCCGGCGTCGCGATGTGCGTAGCTTGAACTCCAAGAGACCGGCATCTCGTCGCGCTGGTCGCACGAGATCGCCCTCCGCTTCGTGAGGCCTACCTTTGAACTCCATTATCGGTCTGCTCTCGCGAATCAGACTGCGCGGCCGTTGCCGCTCTTCTCGGGGCCTATCTTTAAACTCCAAAATAAGTTCCTTGTCGAATCGACGACCCTGCGAAGAGTCGATGTTGTCCTGAACAAAGGTCTTCGGTCGACTTTTGATCTCGAGAATGCTGCCCTCGCTACTTTGTGGCGAGTCCTTAGCGCGCAACGACGACTTCACCGGTAATCGCATATCCTTTAAGCGAGGATGATCGGGCTGTGACGGAAGATTCGGCGCGCTGCGAATATTCAGTAGCAAATGATCTCGATTCCCGTGAAATTTCGCAGGTAAAGGCGCAGTCGATGGTGGCGATGGCGTATAATCGCGCGCCGGTAATCTCGGCGATCCTGTTTTTTCATCACTCGAATTAATTTGGAGGGACTCGATATCCTGGGACAGAGTAGATATATTGTCTGATTGCTGCTGCTGCTGCTGCTGCTGTTGCTGCTGTTGTAAGCGGCTCGGAATTGGTTTTGGGCGGAGAAGTACAATTTTGCGTCGATGGTCCTTGCTTGGTTGCGACTGGCCGATATAAGGAAGTGGTTGCACATGCTGCTGTTTCGACGTGTCCGTCGACGAACTTGTCCTGCTCGCAAGCGCGGCGCTGCCGCTCCGTATCTGCGTTGTTTAAATTTGATTTTCACAAATATGATTACACTTATATTATGTGCCAAATAAAGCGAGTTTGATGAACGCTTTACGAACAATATGGTGCTTATAGGAAAAAGAATTGAACAAACGGCAAAAGGATTTTTTAGTACAAATTTTACAAACGCATTCATAATTTAATATAAAACTTAAAAATATAATATTCAAGATATTTTAATAATCGCTCAAAGTTTGAAGGCATACGTACCTGAGAGTGCAGTACCGCATGATTGGTTATGCGATCGAGATCGTCGAGATCATCGTCGGATCGATTGACCTTGCAATCGAAGGCCGTTTCGTAGAGATGACGTTGCCTGGCCATTCCTTCCTCGTCCTCGTCCTCGAGCTCCGCGTCCTCTTCCTCCTCCTCTTCCCCCTCGTCCTCACCCTCCACGTCGTCCTCGTCCTCGACGAGTATCGGCTGCGGATCTATCCTCCGTGTACGTCGTAGTTTGCGCACCTGATGCCGCGTCACTTGCGGCTGCCGTCGTTCTAGCTCATCCTCCTCCTCCTCGGGCGATGCGACGCACGTGCAAACGGCGGTGGGCAAATCATGGCTCAGTAGTCTATGAGGTGGCATGAGGGTGTGATCCCACTCGGTGATGATACACGACGAGAGGATCTCGTCTCTGACTGGGACAGCATGCTCGTTCCCCGATGTGGGGCTCACCAGATCCTGGCTCCGATAGTGCGGCGGTGGCAGCGGCGGTGGTGGCGGCTGCTGTTGTTGCTGATAATGCCGTGGTTGCGACGAGTAGGAGCCGCCATCACCCGCTACCGAGTTCCTCTTCGGTATACCGGGTGTACGCGAACGCTCGCCCGGTACATCGAGACTGACGCTTTTCCGGTACTTGTTCGGCTGCGACTTGGATAGTTGCTCCGGTACCTTGAAGAGATCGCCGTAGTAATATGGCGACGGATGACGCACTGGTTGGTTAGATTCAGTCGGGGATTGATCGGTCAGATGTACCAAAGCGACGCAGTCAACGAGTAAGCCGTCGGTCGACGTTAAAGTATCCCGATCCGCCGACGGGGCGCGAGTCGAGGAGGAAGCATAGACGCTGTTCTTCCGTTTTCTGACACTAACGAGCTCTTCGTCGTCCTCGCAGGATGAACCAGACGCTGACGGATCTAAAAAAAGTGATTAAGAAATCGTAAAATATTAACATCGGCATAATTGTAAGACTTCTGATTAACATAAATATGCTAATAATTCTTAGTGATCGCGTTATATGTGAAAATATCGTGGCTTTAAAGGATCAAATCTTATCACGTGACAGGAATTTATCAGCCGTAAGCACAGAATTCAGAAGATTTATGCGTAAAAAGATGTCCTAACCATATAAAGCCCACTTTTGCAAAGACAAGAAGTCCGAAAACGATGCGAAATTTTCATAATCGTTTTGTTGTAGGGGAAGAAACTTGGGTCGTCGAAGAAAGAGAACGAAAAAGCTCACGGGAAAAGCAAAATTGCCTTGAAATGGCAGCCCCGTCTCCTTAAAAATCACTTCCTCCGTCCGTGGGATATTACCGTAATGGTTCCTGGTCTTCTTGCTTGACGTGTTCTATCCTTCTCCATCCCCGCGACAAACCACCCCTTTCGTCCTCTTCGTATTCGTCGACCCGTTCGAGCACCGTCTAATGGCTCTTTAGGCTTTACGATCGTGTCATGGCCATTCGCGGCAGCAAAGAAGACGGAGAAGGAAAGATCGAACAAACGTAGGCGCGAAATTACGCCGACACCCGGTACATTATATAAGCAGTGTACACACGCAGGATAGACGAAAGGACTGAAGATAATGGGCGCATTATGCTCGACCAGAGAGGGTCCCGCCGAAATCCTTCCTTGTTCCCTCCCTTCGGGAGGGCGACGAGAGTGTGGCGCGCCGTAAACCATGTTGGTTGCTGCTTCTGACAGGGACCGTCGCGGATATATGAACGAACTTGCCGAACGGAAAAAAAAAAAAATGATTATCGAAGATCGCTCTGGTTCGTCGCGTCGTCCAGCTAGCGCTGTTCGACCAGACACAAAGGCCCGCAATATCGGAATGCGGATATTCCGCTCGGAATGCAATGGACAGTCTTTTGTCGCGGGGTAATTTGTTTTCGATCGATCTCCATGGAAAATATACGAGTAATTATTATACCATATGTGCGCGTACACAATGTAATTACTTAATGATACATATATTACGCTTTGAGCATTTATCTTGCCATCTGACGCGTTATATTTTATTAATATGTTCAGAATTAACAAAGGCTTGGCTAACAATTTCTCGCCCAGTGGCATAATTATCTATATCAAAGATATTACATTATTACAGTACACTAGATATTTTGTAATTGTTAGACATGAATATACGGCGTATTAATTATGCCTTAATAAATTGGAGTTTGGTCTTCTTCATCGACACATTTCGACGTAAAATTATATAATAAGTACAAATAACTAAACAATTGTCAAATTATATAAAGTTATATATATATTAAAAGAATATGAATAACTCAAAAAGAACCTACGATTTCAATAGAATAAGCACATTCTCATACGATGCCTGTTAGATAAAATCAGTACGGAATTGATCACACGCGGCAGAATATCCTCAATTTCCAGCGCATTTGCCTATCGCGTGGGGGCTTAAACTTCATTCTCCATGGTCAAATACAAAGGAGCGACGCTGGGGAATTCGCGTAGCGCGAAACGAGAAATTAATTCCTGGACAATGAATCCGGGAAATTATCGCATGGCTCGCCCGGCGACGCGAATCCGGGGACGAATTCGCGATTTCTCTTTTCGCCTTCTTCTCTGAATTCGCGGCATATTCTTGTCAGCGAGTGACAAACGACGAAGAAACTCCGAATACCGAGGCTGCGGAAGAAATGGTCCTTGCGAAACCAGACGTTGTCTACGTATTCAAACTTTCACAAAGGAGTAGAATCGCGGGAGGCGACTGATGACCCACCCTCGCCGCAGGAATATAAAACGGGAGCGAAGATCTATTACTTTCTTTCTTTTCATCTGCAGCTACTTTTCCGACATTGTTCGATAAAACTTTAAAATTTTTCATCGTTAAACTTTTAAACATTTAAGAAAATGCGGCGTTATGTAGGAAATAAGCGGGCGCGATTGCGATCTACTAAAATTAATAATAAAGATACGACATCCGAGTGTTGCTGTCTGAAAAAGAGATACTAACGAGAAAACGCAATATTGCTTTATCCGAGCGATTTTGGTGTAATATCACGATAAAATTATATCAGAGATAGTATGACGAGGGGAACACGATTCCTCGGAAACAAAAAACAAAATGAAGAAGACTTCCCGTGGAAGTGAGATCGAAGAAAAACATGAATATGTATTTGCATCTGTTTCGTTCATACAACTCGGAAAAGATGTAGGATTAAAGCTCCGAGAGAACAAATATATTAAAATATTGCAATAAGCAAGGAAACGATCTTTGCCTACTCCATTTCAATATTTGAAGCAATTTCAAAATGAAAAATGTAAATCGAGCAAAAATATCTCCGTATCTCCGTATCTTCATCTTAAGATGTCAAATGAGATTTCTTATTTTTTTTTTTTATGTTGTGCGAAAACACGGAAAATAATTACTTCTGCTCAAAATTAATCTGTGGATCGATAAACATTGATCTCTCATCAAATTCGATTACTCGCTTGCAAGCAAAAAAAATTGCAATCGATACTATGATTACTTATCGAATACACGCACGTAAACATATATATAAAGGAATGCTGTACGTTGGCATGTCGCCAAATCGCAGCGATATTGATTACCGATGAATAATCAGATTTGCCAGATATCTGTCGACTATTCGAAAGGGAGAACAGGAGTTAAAAAATTGATAATCGATCAGTTCGATTAAATTGAAGTGGGTTACATTTGAAAAACGTACACGTCCATTCGCGTGTGACGCGAATGAATATTTTAAATTTGTGAGTAAAAAAGATTTATGTAATAGAAAGAAAGCTTAGTTCAGTTATTCTATCTTCAGTTGACGAATAAGATACATATCTGTATAACATTATAGAATGAATATTGTCTTGAAATTGATATATTTTTTTACAAATATTATTTTATCGAATTATTGTATTACATAAAAGAAAATAATTAAATTCTATGTAAACTAAATAAAGACAATAATACAATATAAAACATGCTGGTATGGAGCTATAAATAGCTAATTACATAACAGTACGATCGGACGAGTAGATGAGTCAGTAACGGATACTACATGCGAATGAGTGATCGAGTGACAGAAAATGAAAGAGGGTACGCGTATACGGAGTTGGGGGCGACGATACGCTGCGCTGGGGTGGTACAGTGGTGCCTACCCTAATGAATCTATTACTGCCGGTGAGCGACAACCCTCGCCTAGCAATCACTACAGATAACACGAAACGCTGTCGCATGCATCCTGTTTACATGGGTCTGCAGATAACGCAGATGAACGTCCGAAACGATCTATCTCAGAACTACATATATTGTATTGGGATCATGTGTAAATTATCTACAAGGATACAAAAAAAACACGCGCGCAATGCCAAAAATTATCTGCATCGATTAACGTCAGCGGATAACGATGTTATGATATTGCAATCAACTTTCGATTAGAAACACTCCACCAAGATCGTGGAACGTGATTCCTAACAACCTACTATCGGAAATCATTTATGAACCTACAACACATGGCTCGCATGGCACCGCTATCGACCAAATTAGTTGGAAATAATTGAACGGATAATATAAGCTTGATTTGATTCCATGATTATCATTCATCAATCAAGTCTCTGAAGCTTTCGAATTTATAAAAAATTTTACATCATTAAACAGATTGCTTTTTTTTACAATAATATTAATTAATATGTAAAACATTTTACAAACATTATATACCATAGGTCTCTATAGTTTGGAAAAAAACAGTGTCATTCTAAGAGAATATTATATGTTGATAACACGAATTTCCAGGACTATCCCAGCATATTCTGTCTTGGACTCGGTTATATATTCCGGAACACGCGACTTTATCTAGACTGTGATGGTCACGACACAATTTACACTATTTTTCGTTTCCTCTGCAATTGACGGCTGGCAAAATTTCGAGGGCGAGCGAGATTTCGGGGAAAGCTTTATATAAAGAAGCGGACGGCGACACAAGCTCGGAGCTACTTCACTCTGCTTTTTATTAGATATTGTCCTCGTAACATGACCGACGTGACAATGATGGGTTCGCGGAATATATGGATTGCGGGATTGTATCGTCTTCTACGAAGAAAAAGAGAGATAAGGGAGGAGTATAAGAACGGTCGTGCAATTGCCTGATCTTGCTGAACAATATTTGCTGGCCGCTTTCAGAGCGTCTTACAAAGTAGTTTGAAGATTACGGGCCGAGCCGAGCAACGATGAAACGAAAGGCAATCTTGGTTATTGGCTTGGTCGCGCCAAGATTCACAGTTACGATCGCAAGATTGGCCAAAGTATTTTCGTGCAAAATATGTCAGCTGCGTCGAAGGTCGTAGAAGGATAACGTTTAGTTACAGAAAAATGAACATAATGCACTTGAAGATTACCAAATAAGAAAAAAAGAATCAAACTTATAAATATCATAATATCATTCTTGTCTGTATGACTAATTCAAATTGATCAATTAATTTCGTCTATAATTTCGCATTTTTAAATGTAATATGTGAATTAAAGCAAAGATCATTTGCAGCGATTCTAACGTTGGTATCTCTTTGTAGAAGTACATCTTCCTCGAGTCCCTTTTATTACGCCTTGTCATCTTTCCGAAGTAAAAGAAGCTACTAACAAGCCAAAGTTATCAGGATCACAGCAACGATTACCGTCTGTCACTACAAAGAGAGGGAAACGTGGAAGGAAAAGGTAGGCGGACCACTTTGAAAGGAATCCGTCTCTTCTTTAGAAATTCTGGGCTACACGAACATGTACGCATAGTCGAGATGATTGAAACAGCGACTGATTACGAGGGTACGTAGATCTTTTAGAATACTGCTCTAATGCGATTTCCTTTGATTACTGTTTCGTATAAAAGGCTGAGGTAGCATATTGATAAAACTAACAGCGCTAAATCGAGAGAAGATCTTTTTGTTCCCGTCATGAAAACTATTTATTTTTCGATGATTTCATGTATTGAGTAATAATTCCGAGATCTCGTCCGGTCTAAATTAAAATTTATTTTAAATTGATCGCGCGCGAAAGGTCGTTCTGGAAATATCAATGATTCTGGAACACATCGGGTACAGTGATACGAATCGCGAATTCATCCGACGAGTAGAACACGCAAAAAACGCGCAACCCTAAATCCCATTACGCTTCGGCAGATCCTCGACAGTGATTTCGCTTCTCGTTAAAGGCGACTATGTAAATGCATCGTTAACTTCAATTGATTTTATTGGCAATAAAATCAATGTTTGAAACCATTGGAAAAGGTTTTGCGGCAGCAAAAAGGGAATGCGCAACGGTGCAGCTCAAAGCTGTCACTCGTGGGAGAGAGAGAGAGAGGGGAACGACGTGTGGATTATTCGCTACTTCCCTATCGGTAGACATTGCGCAATTGAAATCGATGGTCACACGTGGGCATGATCGTTTGCGGCGGAAAGGGACGCAATCCGACATAGGTAAACCAAGAGGATTTTCGAACGTGTCCGAAATCTGGCCGCTGATTTCAAGTGTTCGTCCGATTGTGCCTTTATCCCTGCACCCTTTATGGACTCTTCGAATTAACCGTGTGTCGCGAGTTTACTTTTGCTTTCGAATTTAATCTTACGTTGCGCTGCTCATCGCGCGCCGAATCGCCAAGTTAACGAGAAATCCGAGTTTTTATTTTAACATCGTATGTAATTTCAGGATTTATATTTCCATTTTACATTTATGGAAATTTTATTTTATTTTTACAAACATTTTATTTAATATTTAATTCCTACGAAAATATTCGAATTAAAAATCTAAAATTTACAAAAAAAAAATAATCTCTCGTAATCTTTTGTTATATGTATATAAAATATCAATTTTAAATATTTATAAATTCTGCTTATGTAAGTATTATATATTTCTCGTTAAGAGAATTACCTCAGAAGTCACGAATTCACTAGAAATTTTGGTAATTTATACGGTCAGATAAGCGATCTTCAGCAACTATGAACGCTTCTTGCGCGGGAGAGCATCTGACACAGAGATTAGGCTAAGCGCGCGCGAAATTGTCTCGCAATGATATGCAAATCGCAACATAAATGCTAATTGCAATTGCCCATGAAATGAATTCAAGGGCTCCCTCACGACGAAGGGTTCGCTTCGTAGCTTAGTAGCGACCTTTGCCCTGCGAGAGTCTGCAGCGAGTATCAAGCGACAAATCTAGAATGTTATCTAAAAGTTTTATATTAAATTGACTTGCAATGTTACAATATTACCCACTCATTTTGTGATATACAAAAAGAGTTTTTATAAATGATGCATTTTTTCTGTACGAAAACAGAAGAAAAACATTATTCATTTCAAATCTAGCCAATTACTTTTTATTTAAACTACTTTCAACATAAAAGTCGAAATTTGAAAAAGCCGATTGCCAGAGGGAAAGCTAAAACAGTCGCCAATCTATAGAAACTTGGTTTTACGGTAAACAAAACGAAATGATAGGATTACGACACTAATTCATTTATGTATTGTTAACGATAATAGAATGCAGTGAATCGGACAGTTTCGGAACTCGCCTTAACATGCCTACGAAACTTAATAACATGCTTTTACAAAGCTTTCATAAATGATTGCTAATGAAATCTGTGCAGTAAAGTCAAAAGCTTTGATGTCAATTTAACTATGTTGATATCAACAAATATATATAAAGAAAAGCTTTCCATTTCGTCCATGGCGGTGCCTGAATTCAACTTGCGAAATTGCGGGGGGGATTAAGATCTCGCCTCGAGATCCAAGCACACGTACTTGCCATCGGATGAGTTGGAACCATGTCGTTGACAGTTTGTAAATGATCTAGTTTACGACGCGAGAAAGTGAGGGATGGAGCGCGGCGTATTCCGGAGTATGACGGAAGGGGAAATGACGATAGGAAGAGAAGAAGACAGAGAAGGAAAGAGAGCAAGAAGGAATAATCGAGGATGGCAGGTCGGAGGCACAAGGAGAGAGAAGGGTTTTATTGACTATTTATCTTCATGGCGATCAAACAAACCTCTTTCGGCCCATTTATACGTGCAAAGCTGAGTTTCATGAATGATATAGACATCGGATATTCTCGAAAGTATTTAGCTATTATGAATATGCATTTATCGTTCTCAATCGGACAGTTGAATCGGACGGTGTTACATTGAAAAGCCTTCGGCTCTAACCCGGCGCTTTGTTGGATGCGTATAAATTCGCGCTAACAACTACACTGACAGTTTCTGACCAATGTTTGATGAACGCTGGACCCGCCTTCTCCCGCTCGGACGAAGGACAAACCGACGGCTTGACATTTGCATACGATGAACCCGCACGGGCGTTAACTGCTCGGGGACGCGGAACGAGCTACAAGTCACCTGGTACCAGTAATTGAAATGAGGGTAACTTTGAAGAGGGGTTGCACGAACAAACGAGAAGCCCGAAAATTCTTTCAGTAACAGTAACACTCGTGCGATATTAAACATGATTAAAATTGTGTGGTATGGCTATAATACACTTCAATAAAATTTAATAAATATCGAGTAAGGAAACAGAGCATTTTGTGATTTACTGAGTTTAAATTTATATTTCTAACGATTTAACATAACTTGAAATGCTGTTTAAAAACTTGCAATTCTATCCGGCGAGATTTTTCTAACGATAATCGGCCGTACATTTTAATTTAATGCATAGCAAAGCGCGTACTTTGGAAGAGGACGAAAAAAATCTGTCGAGAGGCCTGCCTGGTTGAAACACGGTTAATAAGTGGAACGGCGCTGGGAAATGCGGGAGGGAGGATTGAAATACCCCTTGAAACTTTGCGAACTATGAAAGCGGAATGAGAGAGAATGGGCGGTCGGTACAGCGGGTGGTTCAGCGACGAGGATAGGGATGGGAAGTTTAATTAAATATCACACGACATATTAAGAGGAGGGGGGAAGGGGGCGGAACACCATGTGTGGTGTCGATGGCAAGCGACGTCGGGGACAGACACCGCGAGACCGAAAAGTTGGTGCCAACGAGCGAATGAGCGCCTCGCAGTAGTAACAGACAGCAGCGGGACGGCGGCTATCGCCGGAAGTTAACAGAGGGCGGCTAGCCGTCCCGACGTTTCAGCGTCATCGGTACCCTTTTATAAAGCGGCCAGTCTGAAAATTCCATTCGGTCGACCCTCGCGCGTCTCTTATACTCATCCCCCTTCGAGCATCGACGCGACTGCTGATTCAATTCTCGCGAAAGGAACGGCATTCCTCGAACGGCGCGCGGACGACAATTTACTTTTTAATCTCATAATGTCTCTGCCGAAAGCTTGGCTGCGGAGATTTCGGCGCGAGTCGGCGAAAGATGCGATGTGTAGGGCGAATATTTCGTGACAAAGGAAGTTAAGCGAATTGTTCTCCTTTGTTTGATAGCTGTAAAAGAATGTAATAACGCGCTATATATTTAATAAAGTTATCACGCTGAAATTATTAGCTGAAAAAGGACGAGTTATAAGATCGCATGATGCCTCTAACGTACCGAGGGAAAGAAACAAACCTTTGCGCAAATCTGCACGTTTGATCCTTGCTACGTCTATGACGACTCGCGAATTAAAAGCCCATGAATATGGTAAGGACGCAAATTCCGCCGGTGTTTACTCGGGACTAGTATTACAAGGCAATCTGCATACTCGAATGTCAGAATATACGATGACGCGCCACGTGGATCACACACACGAACCAGGTCCAGATTCTCTTGGATCGTATACTCGAGACAAGCCAAGTGTAGGGTTAATCACGAGCCGCTGCATTCCTTTGCAAGGAGGAATTTAATTCGCAACTTCGATGTCAGTATCTCTAGATCTCACTCGATACTCAGACCAGGGAAGGACGATAGATTCTAATCCGTGCGGATCCGCCCAGCGATTTATGGCAATCTCCCGAATCGATGAGTATCATCCACCGCGAAAAAGAGATGATCCCCCATTTCGCCCGATCTCGTCGATTAATCCGTTAGCCACTCGCGACCAACCTGTGCGTACCGTTCAATTATCGAGGGGCTCTTCTCCCTCTCTTAACCGGCGCTAACTGAGTTGTTACCTCGATAATTCGTACGTCGTAGTATCGGCGGATAACACCGGGGGCTCGCCACATTAATTTGCGGCTTGGCATGAGAATTTCCGCTTAACTGCATTATTCCGAAACTTATCGCATACCATCAATAATCAATCGATGTAATATCATAAATTTCGCCTTATTAAACGCTGCGAAATTATACGATTTGTGCTTCAAATATCGTCATTATTTTTATATGTCAATTAGTATTAATTATTATTAATTAATATTATATTAATTAATTAATGCTGTTGAACAAAATAACTACCATAAATTGATGAAAATATAATTATAAGACATTAATTGCATTTTCTTCAGAGATTTATGAACACTGTAAAATTTAAAATATGTGCTTTTTTTTACATATTTCTTATATCTTTTTGTTTTTTAAAACAAAAAGAACTATTCTATGTTTCATCCAACGCATAATAACTGTTGTAGCTTGTTAGCTAGAATTATATCCTTGTATTATTATGTCCGATGTCGACTTAGAGGATAGATTTACCTGTGTAAGGTTGACAGTAGTTGCGATTTGCTTTGCTGTAAATCGTCGGCAGGGACGACTCCGCTCCCGGCTCGACGTACGCTTTACTCTTGCTGTCTCTAGGGTCGCTGTATTGTTCCACAATCTCGACTTCCGCCTGCAAACAGAGTACAAATTATTTCCTTCCGTTACCAGCCGAGGTGCACATTCGGCACGTGTATTTTCGTATAAAATCGTGATCGATCTAGCGCTTTCATTAAATGACGCAATTCTTGCTCTTCCACTTGATATACCACTCGTAACGACTGAATAAACGTACATGCGTTATTGGTCTGGTTGCCGTAACAATGTTAATTTAGAGGCACGTGTTTTCTCGGCGTAGTAACGCACAATTTCTTTTCTGGAAGGGTTATTATCGATAATACATATTAACGATAATAATGATAATAAAAATAATAAATGATCTCTCTTTAGTTCAAATAGCAAATAGCACCGTATGAGGAGAAAACGGAACTCTTCGATACTCTAGACAAAGAAAAGAAATAAAAGTGCCTTTCCTCCTTTTCGATCTCACATTCAACGTTGTATCGTAGCGGATCGTAGCGGAAAAAAATAGAGAGGAAGAAAACTCGGTAACGCGAAACGAGCAGACATCTCAGCGATGCACGACGGACGAGAAGGCGACAGTGGGGAAGACAAGTAAGTAGCCTTAAATTGAAAGACGCCCAAAATTGGAATTCTCCTGCCAAAGTTGGGCGCTGTGCCTCCAGGGGCTGTTTCGAAGACGAAGTCGATTGCTTCCAACCATCTTATCTACCGGCCCGCCTCTCCTCTCTCCCATCGCGCGATTTCTCCTTCGTGGAACGAATAAATTTTGCGGACACGTTTATACATTTATACGGAAATTACGGGGACGAGTTGCAGGCGCGATTGAAGATCGCTTGATCGATTGTCGCAAATCTGATGACAGACGGGCCGAGTCGACTTTTCGCAACACACGTCCGCCAGTAAATCCCGCGCCGATGGTTGCGAAAACGATTACGCGGGATTATATCGGCAATATCGGCGACGAATTGCCGTTTAATTCGGCGAATGAAAATGTGTGGATTTATAGCGATGCCTCGTTAAGCGGGTAAAGTAAATTCGCAAAGCTGCGCGACGGTGAGAGAGACGATAACAAATAATAAATATACAAGGTGTTTCAAAATGTTCAAAGTCCTCTCTGTGTGCGTATTGTTTGATTATTCTTAAAAGGTCATCTCTTGAACATAGTAATGTTAAATGTGCAAACGGTACGAGTCACACCCGATCATATTTGGTCGTTAATGCCGCTCGATTTATCGAGGGCTTTAATCTGATTGTTTGGTCAACGCGTTATAATTGGGTGTAATTATCAGATGGCCCAACCGTTCGATTTTACTGTATTTTACGAGTTAAGTTTGCATAACTTTTACGTCTGTATGCATATCTTAATATCGCATTTTAAAAAAGCATATTAAAAATAGATAAATATTTATTCTTTATATCATTTTAGAAAACTTAATTATTGCAAAAAATAAGACTCGTCATATTTTAAAAATTATGTATCAAGAAATTCCATTGCGTGATACAGATATTAATGTTCAGTGCGGTCTTGTAAAACGTCAAACTATATTAATAGCTACAGTTCATAACATAAATAACGCCGTTACACAGAATAGCACTTTCGAAGAAAATGTCGCATCTATGATGTCGATCGCTCTTAATTTTAAGAGAAACAAAGCAGTATTTCCATAATATTCGAGATAATTTAAGGACACATTATGCAGATAGGACGTTAAATAAAATAGAGTTGCAAGAAAAATAAGCGGTAAGATAAGGCGCACGTGCAAAAGTGCTTTTTAGTAGCACGGGAATATCAATCACTTTCACTCTCAGAGAAATATCGACACAAAAGACATAGCTTTCTCTTTCCCTCTCGTGCGGAATCAATTTTTTTTTCCGGAATTCTAAGGGTCACAGTTAGACGCTTCCCTCTGCATCAGTCGGGAATTAATTACTCCCACTTTTCAATGTAATTTCACTCGTCGTAAGTTAATCGCCGCTCCGGTAAAGTCGACCTAGTACAAATAGCAACGAATTCCTTTTGGCATTCCGCCGATGCTCGTTGCGCTAAATTTACCGACCAAATAAATCGAGCTTCTAATAAATAAAATGTGATCGAGAGTGTCGCGAATGGCGGACAAAGTCTTACAAATCGATGAATAAAACGGTAGTTTCATATAAAGTTTCGTACAAAGCGCATCTACGAAAAGTTGCTCGTACTAGAGCTCTTTGTTATAGTGATAAATGCGAGCGACACACCAGTGCCCGATCTCACGCATAAAATAAAGCGCTAAAGTATTAAGTAGGGCTTACGGGCGGAACTCATAACGATTCACCCTCTCGAGTCAAGTGGCAACCACTCTCTGTCTTTGTCACACTTCCCCTTCGCGACGCTCGCGGACTTTCCGCGGGGAGGTTGTCGGTGACAACGAGGCGCAGGAAACTTTTGTTCGGCACACTCAGGTGTCGTCCCCTCGCTCGAAACAACGTTTCTTCTTCTTTCCTTTATGAACTTCTCGCGCGGCCCAGCCACACACATTTCCGTTTATTTGTATAATAATCAGGCGTCGAGTTGATAATAAATTAAATTTTTTACAAATTTACATATCAAATGTGAAAGAGGGGAAAAACAAAAATACGTAAAATAAAACATAGCATACGTATAAAATTTGTTTTAAAGAATATCTTTATATAAAAATCTTGATTTAATACCTTCTAAAAAAGGTTTGGCAGAATTCAAGCAGCAGGAAACTGATTTTGATCATTTTAAATCGAGTTCTATCAAAAATGATCTTAAAGTTTCGCTTAAGCTAAATTTATCTAGAAGAAAGAAAAAAATTTAATTAAAGATATATATATAAAATTATATATTACATATCTAACAATTGCTTATACAATTACTTATTGTTAGAGATATTCTTTAAAACAATATTTATTAATTACTGAGAAAATAATCAAGAATTAATACAAAAATATATGCTAATATAATTAATAATACAATGTTAATTATCCAAAAAGAGAGAGAGACTAATTGCAATGCGCAATTGTTGAATGCAATCACTTTTAGTTGCAACACAAGTTCCTTCGCGAGAAAATCGTTTGAAAGCGAGGTATGATATTTCGAGCGTATTTTCGAGGTAACCGCAAAACGCGGGAAGACGGAGCTGTAAATCCACTGCCAAAGTGTTTAGGTGGAATGCCCGAGGCAATCCCAGGCACCAGAAACTGAGTGCCGGAGCAATTATAAGCAACGCCGGAAGTCACCGGTCTCACCACCCTGCCACCGACGCTTCTCGTCGTTCCGTTTGCGTTCGTTGTTCCCACCTCTCGCATACCCTCTGACACTTTTCACCCTCTTCTACGCCCCTGCGATGTCCTCCGCGCCATCGTACCCGGAGGGTATTTTGTCACCACTGTAATTATATTTCTCTCCCTTCGACTGATTCCCCGGCTGCCCGCGTTGCGAAAATATCAATACTATCGTTAGCCGACAAAACGACTCGGGCCACAGTCACAGGAAGTGACATCATTCACACATAGTGTGCGCCGAGATGAAACGGTCGATGGTTATCGCATGCGTAAGATGCCTATTCACGATGACTGATTTATAGAACTTGTATATTTAAATGCAATATAAACATCTTTGCAACTTTTTGCGAATTTTTAGTGTAATATTGATGAATTAAATTTGATTGGCATAATTATATATAATAATGTAATATACATAATAAAATATATATAATAGTATAAACAATAAAATATAAATAATATTAGTATAAACGGTAAAATATATATATATAATATCATATTTTCACGAATAATATAATATTTCGTATAGATATGCAAAAATTATTTGAAGGATTTTATTTTTTTGCGAGACTAACCCCTAACCTTTCTGATTCACTGCACGTCGTGAGTAGAAAATATCGATAAACTTTTTTTTTCGGACTGTAAACGAGCGACAATGGGGACGCGTGAACGCATAACGGCAGTGTGTTTGCTTAACGTAGAATTCATTGAACTGTGAATGCGGATAAACGCGCGATTGCGGTGAATAAAGTTCCATAATCACCGCAATATAATAACGCCGCATTGCGTAAAAGCATTAAAGTTATATAAAAGTTATACATTGTTGCTATTTAATCTCCTCAATTGTGCCATATACGCCATTGTCCCACAATTGTATTATGTATATCGCATAAAACATCATAATAAAATGATAGGGGTTGCAATAAACAAATTAAATTTGATTAGCGTGAAATTTTTTTCCTGTAGCCAAAGTATCTTCGTGAATATCTTATGTTTAAGAAAATGAGTAAACTAGTGTTGGCTTTAATGTAACAGAATATTTAAATGTCTCTTGAGAAATATTAAATTATTTAATCAGCACTTACATTCTCTACAGTCGGACTTGGCAGTGCCCATTGCACTGTGGAGGTTGCAGCCGCCGCGCTGGCAGGACGTCTCTTGTTTACAAAATCGACGGGTAAACTGTAATCGTCGCAGAGCGATACCTGCAAGCATAAACGAAAGAAATGGTATATATCGCGCTCGCTCATTATCATTTTCCATTAACTGCCTCGTTCGATGAGAGATTTCTCTCTCGAACTTTCATCGTCCTTCGCGTCCCTACCCTTAATAGAGTTTCAAAGTTGTAAAAAATAACTTTCATCGAATGATGTAAACTCTGGTAACTGAAAAACTTTATCCACGCTCTTTGAATTCACATTACAGGGTTATATAATACAAGAGACGATTTTTTATCTTTTATTTTTATCCCTTATTTTTAGTTGCTACATAAAGGATCTTAATCTTTGTATTATATAACTGATGTTGAATATACATTTTATTATAACGTAATATAATATTAAATCATTATATACTTATAATACCCGGTGTCCCTAATGGATAGAAACAAATTATCTTCATTTGAATCCTCGGGATTCGACTGAGCGAGCCAGTTGTTACTCTCGCTAGTTACCCTCGACGTTACCGAAGCACGCGTCGCCTTCAACTAAGGACGGGAAATGTTGCTGAGAAAAGAAGTAAAGAAAATGTTGCTGAGAAAAAAGTAAAGAACGACCAGAGCGGATAAAAATCCACGGGGAGATAGGGGATTGAGAGCGAACGGAGAAATTTCTACCACTCGACAAATCGCAGGGTAAGCACCCCGAACCTCCTACGCGTTTTCAAATCCCTGTCGACGCTGACTGGATCGGACCAGCTCATCAGCGATATTTACTGTCTGCCGGAGGATCGATCTATCGATGCGTGGATATTCTCGTTCCACCCGGTACGACGTATGAGAACCGGGAGTGCTCGACCTACCACCTACGTCTGTACACGCATATAAATGGAGACAATCGCGGATCCCTAGCGACGGCTTATCGCGCTGGAGGGGAAGGAGGCGATGGTGGAGCCCGGGAACGCGCGGCACTCGCCCCTGCGAAGGGAATTTTGCTCCCTACATGCAAATGGTCGGCATTTATTGCGAGAAAAGAGAGCGCCGTATGAATATGTGAAGTGGGAATCGAAACAAAAAAAAAAAGAGAAGAGATACGGACGGTCGGAGGACAACGGAGATGGGATGAGGAACGACCGATTCGCGGAAAAGCGGAAATAGCCACGTATCGAGAAATGATGCAGCCGAGACTTACTAGCGGAGAGGAAGCAACGCTGGATAGAAAAATCGATTCGTAGTATTGCGAGATTAACTGGCGAGTTACTTTTTTGTACGATACGATTGTAGAGAGTAATTTTTTCTTCCGAAAATTTCTCCGTGTTACAGAACTGCTTATCATTCTTGTCAATTCGATGATTGATCAAGAATGACGAACAGTTCTGTAAGGGCTGCAAAGACCTGTAATCAGCCGGAATGATACGATCGCCGATGGGTAATTCAAAGCGATTGTATTTGTAAAATGGACTGTCACTCGATCGTCGTTTCCGTTAAGTCGTGTAATTGAAGAAGCTGAGCGGTTTAATTTTACGTACTTTGCCGGCTTCAGGGCGAACACCTGACTGAACTGCAGTCGTATATCTATCGTCATGAGGAAGCCAAATGCGAACTAGGCCGACTCAGTAAGGTGCATTCGAGAAAACCGCCAATGTCTGAAGCCGAGGATCATGTTTCACCGTTTCATTCTCTCAAGCTTCTTCCGTACATCGTCGATATTATCATCCTGCGTATTTCTATATTAAATTTGCAAATTTCAACCAACGGTGTGAATGTTAACTTGATAGAGGAGAGTTTCTTTTTAACTCGATACAACTTTTATTCCATCGAGCCTATGAGTTATTCATGAATCTCGTATCAAAATGTGATGCGTGGTTCGTACGCACCTAGCCGATACGACCATAAATCACAAGAAGCGTAATCCTTAAAGTTCGCCGAAATAGATTTCCCCGCGATCCCCGGTGTCTCCCGAAATGATTTGTTTTCCCGTAAATCTTCGACGGCGCGTGAATTTTCCAACATGCTTGTTATTGAGCAAGGTGGTCGCAAAGCTCTCCCCGTCGAGCTCTCCTCCGCGATTTGACGTTTATAAAGTACCCCTATCGCGTTCCTTCTGTTTACCGCGTTTCAGAGGAAACACCTCGTTTACCCTTCGTTACACGCGAACGAGCGCAAGTTCGCGTTCTCCCGCGAAGGGCATTTCGCGTGGCCGAGATTAAGCCGGAATATTTAGCAAATGTTTCGCATAAATCAAAGCGACGCAATATGTTCGGAGTTCGAAGCGAGGCTATGTAAATTCATGGTAATATCGCTGGCCACCCTGCAGAGAGGAGTTTCGATTCGCGAAGAGACAGGAGGGGGTAAAGAGCGCAATGGGGGACAAGCGAAAAGGGGGAGCCGAGTGCGACAGCGTGAGTAGGAGGGTAGGAAGGAACAGGGAAGAGATCCGAGAGAGAGAGAGAGAAAGTGAAAGATGAGAAGAGAAGGAAAGGGATAGAGAGAGAGAAAATGAATGATGAGGAGAGAGAGAGAAACAGGGCGACAAGCGCGTATTTCATGAACCCCTAAAGCAGCCCTGAGCATTGCGGCGACCGCCACAATCCCATTCATTCTCTTTATGGGCTCCCAAGTATTCGGGAGCGAGCTTGAATAAATCGGAAATTTGCCCCGCGGGGAGCAGGTCGGCCCTTCGCTCTTGCGATTTGCCTGCGACTTTCGTTCTGGTCATTTCCGAACATTACGTTTTCATTTTTCGCGTACGACACGCACGATGCACGCAGCGTTAAATCTTGCCCATTCCTATTTAAAAAATTGCGATCGAATTGTCAAGGAATGTCATAGGAATAGAAATCTTGACGATAAGAATGCAATTGTTGAAGTACTCGAGGAATGCATTGCCTGCATATTTTTCTTAATAATAATAATCATAATCTATAAATTTTTATTAACCGACGTGCAGTATCAAGCAATCTAATCAATATCCTCGCAAAATGGGCGAATGCTTTCGCCTTGGTAATGACGATAGTCCGAATCATGGTAATAGGAAGCGATATTAATGATCGTGCTCCGAACTTCAGCTATGAACGGAATGTTTATTTCATGAAACTTCGACATTCCTGTCGCAGTTTGCAACATATGGTTATGAAACTTGTCGCGTTAATTCACTTTATTAAATATTTCGTATATCCTTTGTATAGAAAGAGATAGAGAGAGATAGAGAGAGAGAGAGAGAGAGAGAGGAAGAAAGAATTAATTTTATTATAAAGCAACAACAATTTATTGGTACGAGAATACGAACATTACAGTATATTGAAATAGTATAATGATATTAGTATTTGCAATATAATACGCTCGATTATATTCAAAGTACCATTAAATCTCAGCGCAGCGTAACACACGTGAATTGTGCAAACAGATCAATCACAATGACATAATTAACCCTAAATGGGGAAGGGTTACGACTTGAATAGCTAAGGGTCCCGGTGCTGATGCCTCTACAGAATCCCTAAATACTTGTCGGCAAACGTTTCTAGATCGAATTTGCATCTCAGTTAGCAAATATCCGCATTGTTCCCTTCCAAGGAATGTTTCTAATCGAATGGAAAGAACACTGGTACGCGTACATCCAAAAATTTACGTTATATATAATTGAATGCTCGCTTATATATTAACTTAACTCTTTTTAACTTAACTATTACCGTAGCAACAGTCTCTTCAATTTATTTTTCCAAAATACCGAGAGAAAGCTATCATTTTCTTCGCCCATCTAAAACAAGACCATAAAACCATAAAGAGCCACCATGAAGAGAACTAAAGATTGATGAACACAGTTAACTATGATTGACGATGAGCAAAAGTATACGCACGGCGAGTCCTCGGGGAGTCGCTCTTCTCATTTTCCACGTTACGACAATCTGTGTGATCCGTTCTAACATACGGAATAAACACGTTAAAGTTTCACAAACTGATCTTCGATAGAACACGGAAGCGAGTTTACCCGGAGCTATTCAACGTCTGATAATAACGTACAATGCGCGACGATCCGATCTTCTTCATCACGTATATTTCCCAAATGTGCTCGTAGCTTTTCTATATCTCTTTTTTCTCTTCGTTCATTACGTTAGATGCCGCCGGAAGCAATCTAGCGATGACGAGTTGAAAAATCCATCGATATCTTCGCGAAAGCGATGAAGCGCGAACGAACGAAAATCCTGAACTCTGACATAGCGTGGGTAAACGAGAATAGGGCGCGACGATAAGGAAGATCCGTATAAAGAAATCCATCGACCACGGAATTTATCATCGGAATCTTTTCATCGCGTTTGTTCGTACGACACGGCAGGTTTCCCCGAGAAGTATAGAAATGCTAATGGAATTCGCTGCGTTACCATTGATGGTCGTGAAAAGGGGCTTATCTAATGAATCGTAATCGTCATGAATCAAAATAATCGAGAATATATTTTTAGAATTTTTGAGTTTTGAAGGAACAAATACATAAGATATCATTATCTCACAATTTAATAATTAAAAACGGAACGTCTGGGAGTCTTTCGTCTTTATTTAAGAGAACCGCGTGTCCCTCGATACCTTCGATGTACTTTGGCCCTCGATCGGATAGAAATGGCTATCGAAGGACTACGGATCTTTTTGTCGTATCTGCAGCCCTTTGGAGGGTTACGAAGGGTCCAGCAGGTTGCTCAAAGAGAGCGAAACTCGCTCAAAGTACGAGGAGCTCCGTCATTGTAGAAACCGAGTACTAGCAATGAGACAGACCAAGGGTCCGCAACGGTCCCTAATCATCCGCTCTTTTCAACAGTTGACAAAGCTTTTTTAATCATAATCTCTCTATAAAGAAATATAGTAATACAAAAAATATAATGATATATAATACAGCTATGAATATATAAATATATAAATAAATATTTTAAAAATGTAAGAACGCGTATATCTCGCGTATAATTTTTTTATATTTATTTCTATATCGTTTACTGTGCAAAACATCGTCTACATCTGTTTCAAAGTTTCTGCAGCCGACATCTCCTTCAACTTGTACGTTCTTGACAATCTGCAAGGGCTAGAACCCTGAGAAGATCCTCTTTCATACCATTCAATTAGAGTGAGTGCCACGCCAAGGATAGAACTTACAATCTTGAAACTTTGACTTCGTCATCTTGCCGACGTGTCTCCGCCAATAAATAAACTCTGTCGGACATGCGATTTTAAGTGCGTGTGTTAAACGGAGTCACTAAACTTGTACTGGAATGAGAAAGGACGTCGGACTGCTTAAACCTATCGTCTCTCAATTCCGCTCTCCAAAGCAGCCCCTCTGGGTACAACTTTAAATAGCACTCGAAATGAAACGCACGGTTTCCCTACAATGAAACTTTACGGTCGTGAAAATTGCTCTCTCGGCGCAAAAAATAAACTGTTTCTTATAATTCGTTCTTTTTATTCTTCTAATTATTCAAATTATTAAATAATAGATTATATAAAAGTTCTAAATTCTTTAAATTTACAATAAAAAGTGAAATAAATTGGCTAATTGCAGTAACTAAAATTATAATTTCATTAAAAATGAGTAAAAATATTTCATAAAAAATTCTATTATTAATAAAAAAGATCAAAAATTTATTTGATAAATCCGTTTTCATACACACACAAAATCTATTAGATACCGTACGTCGTTAAAAAATCATGGACACAAGTAAAATTTAAGTAACCTACGATAATCAATGAGTCGTGGGAAACTGCAAACAGCGCAAAAAAATTGCGCCGAATAAATCGATGCATCGTTCGTCATGCAGGTATCTGTACATACGTACATACGATTTTCCATAATCTTAGCTCTCTTCCGAATCTATTCCTCGCGCTCGCATAGTCACTCCGTGATTGTTCCGCTGGTTTTCCTGTTGGGATAAACGTTGTCCCCTTCTTGTTACCCCTTATCGTATGATGGAGAGAAAGGGTCCCTGTCGCGGCACGGGAATGGAACCCCATCGCCTAAGGGGCTGCTAATTGATTTTAGAAGTTCCTTCTTGGGACTACCCTGCTGCAACATCATAGAAGCCCCTTCGATGAGAGTTTTCGGAAAAGGCGCGCTACCGCGCCACGGTGAAAACGTCCTGGTTCCTAAGTCGTCTTGGAGACTCTCTGAGAGAACGGGCGTCGCACCCGACCGCCCTTGTTTCTCGTTAAACGGAGCTCAACGCGACGACCCTCGACCCTCTTCATCTCGGAACGTTTTAAATCGAAGCTTTTCGCTTTCCCGTAACAAGTCGCTGCCGGATTTCTGCATGCGTCGGAAATCCTGTTAATGCCGATCACTTCATTTTCAAATACTGTATATAACAATCTCTCTGCAAGAGGGAAAGAGAGAGAGAGAATTATAATTTATATAACATGATACTATATCTTTAAAAAAATTATATATCTCTTTTTGATTAATTTATATAAACAAATAAATATTCATTATTATATAAATGGATTAAAAATATATGATGGAAAAGAGAGAGAGAGAGAGACGATGCTGAAACGTTAATTAAGACAAAATGCAAAACTTTGTCAGTATTCGGACGACTCGCGTCACGAACTCGTGATAAATAGAGGAAGGGATACACATGCGAGTATATAATCAGCGTAGCGCGACAACAATACAGCCCTCAAGGCTGAGATTCTCCGTGTTTGCTTCACCCTGCTGCTTCTTCGTTGTAGCACTCGCGCCGACATCCATCCTCTTTTTTCCGGCAGCCTTTATCCGTGTGCTACGCTCGGGCACTCGCACAATGAGTTTCCGGTTTATTAAAATCCCGCCTACCCGCGACTTGCTCGTCACGATCAGTCGCAGACAGCAGTCTAAAACGAATCCGCGTTCCTGCATTTCGCTCGTGTCTGGTCGAACAATGCTTCGTGAAGTGTCACGCGAGGCTGCATCTCGGCGCAACATCTTCTTTTTTTTCCATTTCGCGAAAAAGCCCGACGCGACGCAAGCAAAAACACGGAATTGCGAGTGTAATAATCAAGGTATCTTCTGTTGCATCATTCCGTTGTTACTAATCACACATCGCCGCGATACAGAGTAAATTGCATGTAACGCGAGATATATTCAAAACTCTCGAGACTCGAGTATATGCAATGTATACATTTCGTGATACGTATGTCTGACAATTAGTTGCAGACAAATTGAGTGACTTTTCGTATAATTCTGAGATAACTATCGAAGTTTTATCAAACGATCATTCCGTAGCTTTCGATCGGATGTAGCTCCTCCGATTCGTAATAAAATCGACGTTGTCGCAAGGAAGTTTCTATCACAAAGTCGCGCCAAGACTTGGGATAAACCCTTCGCGTTATCGCGTCTTCGCACTTCGACGAGCCCAAGGGCTAAACCCTTCGAGGCCATGTCACGCAAACAAAAACGCAAACTCGCGCCAAGGAAGCCAACCTCGTTAATAACTCGCGGTACATTTGACGCGCTTCGTTTCCGGTGACATTAGCCGACATTGATCTGGATTAAAACAGGGCCTTCGTCGTTAACGACGGTTGACTCTTATCTGGATGAGCCTTCATCTTTTTCGTTTGGTAGAGAATTGTGCGACCAAGTCAATTTTAATGCGCGCACCGCATCGCATTTTTGTCTTTCGATCGAACATTATTCAAGCTTTTTGTGATTTAACTTTAAATTAAATTTTGAAAAAAATAATTTGGTATATTATTGTATATTACAACTCTTCATCACATATTACATGTTTATTGCGCTATCTAAATATTCTCGATAGATTTATTGCCTGTCGTTCGCACTGCTGATAAATTCCGTCTGCGCGATTTCATCGACGATACGATCTCCGGATTTTCACAAGATCGATATCATTATTTAGAAATTAACATCTATCATCTATCTCAATTAACGGTCTATACATTGTAGCGTGAACGGTACATATTTGTACATGCTTCCGATATCGCTTAATCTGAGTTTACTCTCCAGGCGCTTTACAGATGATCGTCGGTAGTTTATAAACCTGTGGGAGATTACGGTGAGACTTTCTATCTAGTCGGTTGTACGAGGCCAATTTGGGATTCGTAAGTATGACAAACGTTGGCGACGGACTACAAAATAAAGAGGGTTTCTCCAGGATTATGCGCAAATGAGTGACATTTTTTAGGGCTTTACAGTTACCGTCAGAAACAGATGGTAAGAATACCACGCTGTTACTTCGTTCGTAATGAATATTAAAGAAGAGTCATTGCCGCAGCATTATAAACTTGAAATATTATATTTAGTGAATAAAAAAAGTAATTTAAATAATTTTAAAAAAGTAATTGAAAAGTGGTTAAAATACATACATATATATATATATATACTTATAAAATTATTCTTTATCATAAAAATGCATATATAATATTCAACACAAATATAGTTATCACAAAATACATATATAATATTTTATTATGTAGAATAGATTTCGTATTATGCATCAGACTAGCGAGGGGAACACGATCTCGTCAAAATGAACGCGAATGAGCAAATGAGCATTGATTTCCACGTCCCTCGACTTTCAGCTCTCCTCTCCCTAGCGTGATCGTGGATGGTCCGTCTCCCAGGATCGACACGCATCACGTGCGCATACGTGCATAATTAACCAGACGTGCCGATCGGCCTAAACGCTGAATTTTGACGTACAAATCCACAGTAATGCGGGATCGGACTAACGACGCCGACGCCGACGCCGTACCGGAGCTTTTCGAAACATTGCCGCAACATTGAACGACTAACACCGAGTTTGCGGTGAACCACAGCCACTGGTTTCATTTACATACGTGTCTCCCTTGAAAAACGAACAACCAGTATAGGATTTTTCTGCGTGAAACTGACATTTTGCGTAGGACAAACTAAAAGATTAAATTCACGCAGTTTCACTTTATCCTGTGAGATTTTTCATATTATTATTTTTTTTAATTTAATTTTATTTTTTTTTAATTTTAAAAAATGTATAGTTCTATATAACTTTTAGAAAGAATTCTGTCACTCTTAAGAGCAAGAAATGTCGATTAAAATAAAATAATGAGCAAATGTTGTCACAAGCGTAACGAAATGAAAACCTTGCAGGTTTTAAAGTTTTATAATATAATTTGTTATAAAATGATTTCCATACAATTTTCTAATTATTTATGCATTTTAGCAAAAATTTGAAAGATAAGTAACGTTACAATATTTTTCAAATAATTTATTTTGTTTAAGAAAAGCGTTAGTATCAAGCGCGAATATCAAGACATGAAGAACGTTGGCCAATTTTGAAAAGAATTCTATCTTTAATAAAAATAATAATTAATTATAATTTAGAATCATTATGATAATTTTAATATATTGAAATGCTCATATATATAAATTAAGAATTTAGAATCTATACATAAAGATCTCATAATCCATCTTTTGTAATTTGTCAGAATTATGCTTCAAAGTCTAATTATCAAACGTATGTTGTTACGGTCGCAGATTGCGTCACAAGAACAATACTATCTAGATTCCTGCATGGAGACTACGCGGGAATGTCCTGCGCGTTCGCGGGGACATGCCGAGAATAATGGCATCCTCGATGATAACCGCGTTATCGGCGAAGCAATTTCGGCTCACGACACGGCACCGGCGGCGGTAACAATTAAGCCGCACAATCGGACGATCGCACTCGATCAAAGTAGGGCCCGCACCTGGAGAAGGGGCGCTACTCCGGGATTCCAGATCCCCCGTCATCGATGCGTCCTAATACGTCCTCGAAATGCCCCGGAGCTTCTACGTACGGATAGGCTCAGGCCTTCGTACGTACCTACGGACACTTAATTAATTCACTTTGCGCCGGACTCGCCATTCGTAATACAGGATCGACCTGCCTAAGAGCCCTAGGGCAGTAATTGATTCAAATGTTGCAGGGGAATGTTACCAATGTTATATACTAGCGCAGATATGGTTACCGTTTCCGGTTGGTCAAACAACTACGTCTCGCGATATGTTTGTGAATTAACATCTTACATAATTGCCGTTTATGTCCGAGAAAGTTATGAGATCTATTTCTGCATTATCATAACATCTTAATTGCATTACGAATTGTCGTACCTCAAAGTGTTTACAACAACATCTGCGGACGTCGCTGTATAAGTTTGATAGTGCACCGAGCGCGGAGAGACATCGATTTATGAAACAAAGAAATTAGAGCTACGACGTGACTAATTGCCAGCCGTTAATTGCGACGTAAAACGCGCTCGATATTGTTAAGACGGACGTTAAGAAGGTAATTGGCTGAAAGCGTGGAACTTTTCGGTACGTTGTCGCAGTCTAGAAATCTTGCGATGACACGAAACCTCGCCAAGGGACGCAAAGAAAGAACGGAGGAGAAGACGAATGCGTACCGATGGGGTGATGATTAATGTAGAGATAGTATACCTCTCTCTTTCTCTTGCACATAATTGCTTAATTAAATTCATACATCACATGGCATTATACGTAGAGATTCACTCCCCCTTTGTAACGACCCCGCGAATATGGAGCTTCTATTCAGATCTATCATATCTCTCTACCCATAAACCGGGTTACGGAGGTTGCTAGAACGTGATTCCTGATAATAGCAAACAATGTCAACTATGATTAGTTGTTGATTATACGCTCTCTCTTTTATGCTGAAAAATCAAACAATTACGGTTACCCGAGAAAGTAGAAAGGAATTTTACGGAAAATTCGTATCTTAAAACGAGAACTAATTCCATAGTTTAAAGGGTTTCTAGAATTGAAATGGCTCGGGTCAACGCTAATTGGGTGCTATACTGACTAGATTGCCGTCATCTTGTTAACGATCCCGTTGACTTCATTGCGAAATAAAATACTTTGCTACGAGACAAACGAATGAAGTCCTTTGTTAATGCATGCGCTTATACGTAATTTAGCACACATTCAATGTACATATGAATGTGTGCTAAATTACTGACAAGATAATTACTTAGAGAGTAAGAGATAAATTTTCGTCGAGAAATTATAATTTATATAATTAAATTATTAATTTTATTATTAACTGTGAATTGTAATCTTTATTTTTTATTCATTTTACGTATTTTTATTCATTTCACAATTATTTTTAAAACAAAATTGGAATATTATTGATTTTTGAAAATAATTTCCAATTTAAATAGTAAACTTTATTCTCTAAATGCGTTCTATTTCTTCTCTAATATTCTTTATTTACATTCTACTAAATTTATTCATGCTCTAAATTTAATTATCAGGATTTATGACCTAATTCGCTTGATCCGATTATAAATAGGTGTAAAATGGTAGCAATCCGTTGAAAGTAAAAACTCTCTTAGTTCGATAATATCCGTTAAACGAGAACGCATCGGTTGGAAAACATTTTCAGTTGATTGCTAGAGATATCGAAAAGAGTTTTTCCGGCGTTTGGCGAGGAAGTAGCCGGTCGTATAGGGGGAAGGAGGATCTCTGAAAACAGTGATCACGTTTTTTTAATTAAACCGAAAGTTAGATCCCCGGACGAATGGGGATCCGGAACAATCGACTCGCCGGAGTTTAATCACGACGTAATAATGACGACAAATAAATTAAACTGGCCCGTTACGCTGTCCGCCTGATCATCCCTTCGAGAAAAGATTGCACTCCTAAAACACGAGGAAGAGAGAGAGAGAGAGAGAGAGAGAGAGAGAGAGAGAGAGCGCCGAAACGTTTCAATAAGCGGCGGTACCTAAACCATTCCTTTTCACTGGGATTAGTTTTCGGAACAAAGCGATCAGAAACATTGGCCTTAAATCATCTCGCTCTCGACGATGTCGGACATATTTCTCTTCATACGTGGCATGTCGAAAAAAGATAAAATACAAAGAGTATGATAAAAAAAATTCTTTAAATAATATATATGTCTGCAGTTTTCAAGCAGATCGCAGACTAAAATATAATGGCGACGAGTATCGATTCTTATGCTGCTGTTCGACGCAAAAGTTTCGCTTAAAGCACGAGGAATGTTGAATGGTCCCTGGGATCTCCTCACAAATACCTGGATAAAGTATTGTATTATCACAAATAACGATGACTCAACATCGAAAGCAATTGCAAGAGAAACACTAGTAAATTCAGATTATCGTCAAGACAAGAGAATTTCAGTTTGCAATTTAACGCAATGTAAACAAACTCATTAAAAAAAGAGACAAGCACACTTTGTAGATATTTCTACAGAAATGTAGACGTTTAGAAAAATGAGTAAAAAATAAATTAAATTAAAATCTTATCGCATTCGAAATATATTTCTTAACACAGAAGATTAAAATTACAGTTTTTTTCTTCTTACGTAAAATCATATATCGATATCAATATACAATAATACTAATTAAGTAAAAAATCATGAGTTTATAAAACGCACATCCTATGCTGATGTGTACTGCATATTTGCAATTCAGTGGGGTGCCCTATGCCGGAAATTAACCGTAGATGGAATGTAAATCGAGTACACCGTACCAAATTGCTATTTATTTCATATACGATATTACATCGAAACGAAAAATCACTTAAAAATTGTGCACTTCTTTAAAAACCATTTCGCAAAAATTAGGATATAAGAGATGAAAATAACAATATGGTTAAAACACGATTTGGGAAGGTATTCATAAATCTTGATTACGTGTTTGTAAAGCGTTCTATAAACGCATATCTTTCGTTTCGACAGTTATATAATCCAGTTACTGTTGACCGAATAGGAACCGCATCGCGCATAGATATTGCCGATGCAATGCCCCTACAATGAGGGTGCAGTTAGAACAATATACGATGTTGGAGGTGCTAATTCAGCCAACGGTGAGTTTGCACGCTAAAGACCGCTGATATTGAATTAGAACTGTGGACTGCCATGAATGTGCAAAATGCATGCAGATGCACGAAATTCAATGCGAGTTTACCATCATGGTCCTAGTTGGGAAAACAGACGTTGTCTAGCTCGTGAGATAGCAGTCTCGCTTTCAATATACGAGGCATCTACCAGCGTTAAATAATACATTAATTCCTATTCTGTACGAGAATCTTTGAGAGACTCATAATGTAATCTATGTAAAAATAATATTATATATGTATATATATTATGTTTATATTTTATAAAACGTACGCGATAATGTATTGATGTATTGACGTGCAGATCTCCAACGACGTAATAATTCACAGCAGAAACTGCTGCTTCCTTATTACGCGAAACGAATACGTAATTATCTTTATCATGGATTTAGAGATGTTAGTCCCTTTAGGCGTGTCGCTGTATCCATCTACCACGATACCGCCCTCGACATGCTGTTGTGTTCGGAGAATATTTCGCCTTACCATCCAGATTACAAGTTCCCCATGATTTGATCCCGAGGGAGCAGCCCGTCTCTCTTGATCTTGAAAGATTCGAAGTCGAGGCTGGTCATATTTGTTAACAAAGACGACACGGTCGTGATTTATTAAAGAAACCGCGAAATTTGTTATCTACGTACAATTGACGTAACATCGTGCGATGATGCATTTTTATTTTTTAACAAATACAGTTTTATGTTGATGAAAAGTATTGAAAAAATATACGACAGAGAGGCTTAATCACTTTCCAAATGGTAATAATCTTCTCTGTCGAGTTTGAAAAGCTCCTTCCTGAATGAGTCATATAGCGAGCGACGAAGGACTTACTCAAACTCATGAAATATTCGAGCTGCTGAGCAACTGAGCTGCTTGCGGAGGCCATCAACACCTGCGGTCGGGATAACATATAACTCCGAAAACTTCCTACCACGTATTACGTTGAAAATTCATTTTACGAGGCAATCATATAAAAGTTAATTTGTAATCAAGGACCGAGCTAATAATATTGACGACTTCAGTTTCCGATATCATAATTGATAAATACATCTTCCCAATTATCGCATAATTTTTATGCTCATCATCGTTGCTATATTAAACTCCTTATGGAAGGCTAAATAATCCATTGATAAAATTTAATGATACACTATACTACACTTCTCGCGATTCGAGTACACAATTTATTTCTATTTTATGTTAATCGTATCAGCAAACTTCAGTAGTAAATGTCGTTATGATGTCAGTCCTAACACGAGCACAGAAACTGCGATATTTACGATTATTCGTGGACCTACTCGAGTATCAATTCGGACTATTGTCACATAAATCGATGACCTACATTAATCAAGTCGATATACAGAACATTTATATGATTCTCCTACTCGTTAATGCTGCGAACTGAATGTACCACATGTGGTATTGCGTGTGCATTGTGCGACAAGTTAATTATGGTCATTGCCATAAACCATCGTTGAACGTATATAATTCACGAATTCTAAGCAATATATCTGTTTCGATAAAAGAATATTATAATTACAAATGAATAAAATTTATTATTATATTATACAATTTAATTCGGTAAGTTGTTTTAACGACAAATTTTATCCTACGATTTAATCCGTCCAACGATTTTCTGTGCTCGGTGGATTTTTCGCAAAAAGAAAAAAGCCCTCGTATAAATCTGACGTATCACAATGGCCGCGCGAGTAATAAATATCGCAACGCGAACACCTAATGGGGGAGCCCGTTTCAGCGTTGAAGTTCGATGATATTGTTTACGGCGCCTAGGTACGGGAACGCGATATAATGGAAATTCCGGCGTCCAGTCGACTATTTATGGGACATCGTCACGTGGCACGCATTGCCGTGCTCATACACGTCGGAGAACAAGCGTCGGCTCTCTCCTCGTAGCATAGTACATGAGCCACATGACCGTCCCGCAGGGACGCCTATTACGGGACGACCCTTCACCTTCCTCGTTCGCCGCCATGGCCTCCCATGGCGATTGTCAATGGAGCGTATTGTGGTTTCGCGTATACGTGTTGCAGCAGGTGCGAAGGCCGAGAAACAGGTGAGAAGGGCGCACGCGCTACATATGCTAGGGTTTAATAATTATGAAAAAAAAGAAAGTATTATGTATAAATTTAGATATTATACTTAAGCGAGGAGTGTGTGAGTTTAGCGTTAGTCGGACTAAGCGTTATATAAATTTAGATATAAGTTTTCGAGTTTCCCTGACATTGTGCGCTTATTAAGAGCAATAATATTGTACGACAGATTGAAATGAATCTTCAGATTTAAGATTACGCAATCAGATTCCGTCGTCGGTTACCCGGTGAGATCATTAATTTATAGATTTTGATATTCCGCTCTCGTGATCGGAGGGCGATATCGATGCCTGTGTACCAGAGATAAGGCTGCCGACCGCCAATGATGGTATATCGCCCGCTGCATTTCTCAACCGGTGGCGACCCTCTTACCCGTCCTCTCGTAAGATTATATCCCCTTGGGCTACATTTACATACACAGTTTGTCGCTTGCATGAACGAGATGGTGACGGAAGAAAAGAATTCAATAAAAAACGAGTCCATTGTTTCAAGATTCTTATCTCGACGAGCTGAAATCTGGAGATCAACGGGAGTTCGATGGAAAGCGGATTGAATGGATAAGACCATTTTAACGAGATCCCCGGAAACGTTTATTTAACGTTACGGAGTCGTGTCTCGATGACAATCAGATTATTTTATCTCACAATTGTTTGTATATGTGTGCGTAAAGCAAAGATACTTTACACAGTTCTTGATGTGATCAAACGAAAGTTATTTATTGGGAGTCACCGTTGGAAAACAAAAGAGCGACTCTTTATTCAATATGCCAATAGGCACATTTTTCATAGAGGGTGGAAGATGGTTGACAAGCCAAACAGAAGAGCATAGGAAGGAAACAATAAAACCCCATCGAGTGTCTGGCGAATGATACGTTGATGCCTCGAAAGTTTATTAAGCCCTATCCATCAAGGGTAGCTTTCGGCTTTCGATGCGAAAGCGCGTTTTTTAATTTAACTGTCAAAGCACGCCAGTCGCCAGTTTTACGATCGCGTCAATAATTCTCGATTTTTTTTGTCTGCTCGTCTGGTTCGCAAGTGGGTTAAACGTCTAACTGGGCACACGATGGATAGACGAATCGCAATTGGAGCGCAAGTTCCCAAAATATAACATATCCCCGCAAGGAAACAAATATTTCCTTTACACGTAATCTCATCGTCTTTGGAAAATAATGCAATCGTAATTCTAAAAGAAAGAACATTAAAATGTAAGTAGTGCCAAGAATAATAAAAAAATTAGCTCCTTCAAAAGAAATGATCTCAGAATAAAAGACTTCATATATAATTTAGAAAATTAAGATCGTACTTCAACCGCGTGCGAGTTCAAAGCATTAAAGCGTGAAAGATAAGAAGCAAGTGAATAAGAAGTTTCGAGCGAGTCGCGGCTTTCTTTCGATGTTAAAGGGCATGGAAGGAATAATTTAAGTGAGTGAGGAATTATTTCTGGTAGGTACATATCCCCTTACTCTCGTGGATTCGTATAGGATCATAACAAATGGCCTGGAGCACCCTAATGGAAATAAAGAAGAACGCTGGAGGTGTTGTCGGCATAGAGTAACAACCAGCGAGCGGAATAAAGAACGGAAATACAGCAGGCTAAAACTACGTGGAAAGAAAAATCGAGAGAGGAAGCGAGAGGCACGCACGAGAGCTGCGAGTGAGAAAAAAATAGAAGCGATAAAGAAGTAGCGTTTGAGGAAAATTGAGCACACGTATGAAACTCTCGACAAAACGTATCCTAAATAAATACACGCCATTTTTCCTCACCTAAGTTTAACAAATAACGTCATCCGAGCAAACGTGTCTCAAGTGAAGATTTTGTCATTGACGATTCACGAACATCAGCGTGCACTTTTTAAAATTTAAACCGCCGATATAATTATCATAAATTAATCTTTAATGTAAAATTTCTTTCGACAAGAGTTTGAAAATATCGAGTTTCAAGAGAAAAATAAGTATTACAAAATTTTCATTTGTTATTAAATTTTTATGATTGCGCTATGAGTTAATTAATTTCGTGTATAAATGCTATTAGCAAATCTTATACCGTACACAAAATACTTTGTTTTTAAAATATTTGTAATTATTTATAATTCAAAAAATTCTGTAAAACTCGTTTTTAATTTCGTATAGTGACAACGTAATATTGTTATCAACGAAATCGCGTAGTCATGATTAAAGACCGATGCTAAAGCCCAGATAACGAATACGTCACGAATTACACACGCAAAGACACTTCACGCAAGTGTATTTGTAGGAACGGGTCGATTATCGGGGTTTTGTATTTTCATGAAATTAAGCAATGGGCGTGATTATCGACATAAGCACCGCGTATTTGCATCTCTTATGGCTCTCGAAAACTTATTCATGTTTTATTTGAAGAGTTGTTGTACGTATAGATAAAAACGTGCTTTAAGTATTTATTTTAAGCTGTACTTATGTTAGTCGTAGCACGCTATTCGTGACGTCGCGAAAAATATCATGCAAATTTGACTGCGGTTTTGTAGCGGCAGGAGAAGAGAGAGGAAAGAGAAAAATGGTAGTCTTTGGATAAACCTGCTCTCCGATCAAAGCCGTGATCTCTTCCCATTGCGCGAAACAGCCTCGCTAAGCCGAAAAATAAAACCTGCATCACGGCTTTGTCCCTCCATAAGAAAATCAATACTCATGAAAATGTTAAAAAATACGACTCCAAAGAGATCGTGCTAACACGATGTTATAAGTTTCCAGCTCTTCGTAAAATCATCACAGCATTACATTATTACTAGTCGAAAATAAAAGAATAATTCAGAAAATCGAATAGTTCGATAAATTGAACATCTTTTTGTTGCCAGAAGTGAAAACAATTATTCTGCAAGTAATACCGTTACCGTAATTACATTGTATATTTAATGAAACAACTTGAGAAATAATTGCTCACGATATACGTCAGACATCATCAGTTATACCTCATTTTCACGCGTTAGACAGAACATCAGAAGAAAGCTTTTAGGAAATGAATGTTTGCAAATACCCATGCTGTGTAAATAGTAATTGGAGTAACGAGATATTAAGCGCCAAAGTACATGGATAAATTTAATATTCTGTATTAAACTGATGAATTGCCAGAAGGTATAAATTTATGATTATGTTTTCAAGCAACAGGAGCCAGTAATATCCGTAACATCATTATCTATATTAACGTGTAAAATAACGTGTAAAAGAATACGAAAGACTGATTGTTAATTATTTGCTCATCAACATGTTGATACGCAATGCCGTTCAAAAAAAAGTCATAATCGTAAAAGCTCTGGCTTCTAATTAGCTGAGATCTCATCATATACTGTCCTCAAAATCCTCATCGCACCGAGACGTAACTTTATGTTTCATAAAGCCGAGCGTTAAAAATATTTTGCGCAAGTAGGATCAAGAGAATGTACGAGGACAGAACTTTATTCTCATCTCTATCCCGTCTCTATCCTTCTGGCTTAAATATATATGAGTTATATACAGAGAAACATAGTTTTCTGCTTTTATTATTACTTAAAACGATAATATTTTAATCATACATTGGTTATATTAGTGAAAATATAATAAATATGAAAATAAATTTATATTCAGTTCGCATTTTCGTATTTTCTCGTCCGTGACGAGAATTCAATGTTACAAAAGAAGAGAAAGAACCATCAGCTTTTTTCAATGAGAATTTATCGCGGACGATAATTTACAGTCAACTACGATTGCGAGCGCACTCCTCTTAGAGACGGTTTTTAATTCCCGTCGTCGTTGGCACGCCTTTTGTTCCAGTATTTAGTTCCGGCCAGTTTGTGAGCATCCGTGGAACGGAGAACCCCTCTTGTATTCAACCCCTAAAACCACCCCTTAACCATCGCCGAGCCACTGTCTGGCCGTGCGACTACGCGTATATATGTAGACACGTATATCTATATGTGTATGGATCCGCTCCCGTCTCTCCAACCGCTGTCCAGCAGCGAATGGAATCACGGGAGCACGTGCAGGTTCGTCGGATTAAAGATTAAAGGATTTAAGGGGAGAGCGGAAAAGTTGCAAAAAAAGAAAGTCGCGTTAATGATATTGAGAAGCATCCTCGCAAAGGACCATTATCGTTTGACTTCATTTAGGTTTCCGAAAAATTTTTCTCAGATCCCCCTTCTCAACGCCAATAAAATGTTATTATATATAAGAAGTATTTAAGTATCTAAAACGCCGAGACAAAATAATAAATTGCGTAATTTTTGAGAAATTTAATATACAATAGTTCTGCTGATATTTCTATGTATAAATCTTTAAATAGATTAAATCCACGTAGAAAATGAGTATTAAGATTATAAAAATATAGAAGAGAGAAGTTAATTCTCTTGTCGAGGATGAAGGAAAAGGGCGAACCTCAAAGGAAGCGCGACAAGACTGGAACAATTTAAACAACGATTCAACCACAACTTCTAAGGGGGTGGCACGCAAACCCCCGAGAGCATATCCAGGCAGGAGTAAAACCGTGCGACGTCGGGACATAATTGACGGTAGAATTAGCAAAGGGACATCATTGCTTTCCGTCTTGCGTGCGGTTGACCGCCAAAAGGACCACACATCTCTTTCTTTCTCCCTCAGACATCTCCATCACTCGTGACTGCCTGACGAGCATGAAAATTTCGAAAACGACGAGAATGGAAATGGACACGCAGCCACCCCGGATCTCTAACTGGTTTACCGAATTACGTCGAGGACGAGATTGGATTTGACTCCGTCGTGGTAGCTAGTTTGTAGCTCGTGTCGACTAAAGCGAGGAGGGAAGTAAGAGAGTTACTCAGTCTACGAGCTCGAGCAATTTGCCAAAATGTACGTCGCCTCTTGTCTCTGTTCTAATCGACCTCGAGAAAACGAAGAATCGATAAGGTCGTGCCTTCGTCGCGTGGGGAAGCAATTCCGCGAAATTAAAGTGTCAGACCCAACGAAATGCGTTGATACAGCACGCAAAAATCTGAAACTTGAATTAAGTTGTAACTTTTCTTCTACATTGCATTCTATATAAATAAGATTAGACATAAGATTATATATATATATACATATTTATATATAAAAATTAGAATATATAAAATAATGAAAAATATTTTAGAAAGAAATACTCACACACAAAATAAATAAATCTGTTTGCCAAGTGTATTATAGTATTATGTAAAAGAAAATGACGAGATTTCAGAATTATGTAATATTTGACATAGAAAGTAATACACACAGATTTTCTTACTACATCGATTATTTTCATGCTCAATACTTTTTTTGAAATCTGTCTGAATCTGATGCGGAAAAGAGCAATAATACTTGTACATACATATAGTGCAGTTTTTTTGTTTTTATTGCTCTATTATTGTCACATGAAAAAGACGATCATGATTAATGATCAGCAAAGCGAGAAGAATGTTTTGCAGAAATCCCACGGCTTGTGAGAAATCACCCTATCATCTGTAGAACTCGATCTAAGGAAAACACTCCCGCAGCAAATATCCCTAAATTGCGTGTAAATATCTTCTGTATCGGATCTTCAGGTGGATCCTCAGATAAGGGGTGAATATCCGTAGGGGGTGTTCAAAATAGAAGTGGCGAGGGAACCCATGGAGAGATTCCGAATACCGTAATATCTTTTCATATCCCGCACGCAAATATTGGAATTTGTAAAATTCTTTGCTGAAAATACGATCGTATGCAACGATAGTATTACCGTTAAAACGATTTAAGAAAACACATATCTCTCGTGTATCATTGTTTATTTGAAAAACACGATCTTATAAATAAAACTGTGATATAACATAAATTTTATATGTGTATTTCGAAATTCGAGAAAATTTTTATTGCAATGACTACCATATAACTTTAACGAGTATAAAGCTCAACACATGATGAACGAAGTCGCGTATATTTTCATCTCACGTCGCTTTTAATAGCGACGCGAGAAGATACATTTTGCCGGCCCCGGCGGAGAATCTGGGAAAAACATCTCGCGGCTCGTCGTTCGACGATAATTATTGCCCAGGCACGGTCGGCTTAATGAAATAACTCGGTAACCTTCCCCTTTCCTCTATACCGCGGCCAGTCGAGTCCGTCATTGCCGTCTGTTTGACCAAACGCAGGAAATCAAGCCGGCCCAGCGCGATCCGCGATACAGTGTACAGGGACTGGCTTTGGCGTCACGTCGAAGGGTAGACAGATCGCTAATGAAGCCACCCGGTTCGTTCGTGCGCCCACAATGTCCTCTATCGTTTTCCTACGCGGGAGACAGGATATTTATACAAACTGCTCTTCCGTGAAATCGGAACGCCTCGAAAAAACACATTAATAGCGTAACATGGATAATTTTTGCTTTCTAACATTCGTACTCTGTTGCGAATAAAGAAATAAGTGCTTGCACAATTTTTTACATTTTTTTATTTAATAGACAATTATCATCATTGATTTATATATATCTCATTTTGCGAAATAGGATTAATATAATATTTAATATTAAATACTCCTACAATTCGTGTACGCATCTGGATCTTCTCCAAATTCTTTGCAACCTCTCCCGAAGTATCTATGGAGGACCGTCAGGTCTCTCCCTAGTCGCGGATTCCTGGCTGTTACCCTCGATGCACCCTTCAGAGGCTGCACAGCAATCATTTGCATATCTGCTGTCCGTAGTGCGGCGCGTTCCGCAAAGGGCAACCAAATTCTATTATCGAGCTACGCACGCGATGGCGATCAAGAGGGGCCCGCTAAGTGAACGAATTGAAAAAATAAGGAGGGAATTTGAGCGAGAGAGAGAGAGAGAGAGAGAGAGATGAAAACGGCTTACGGATGATACAGCTGATGGAAGAGATCAAGCGGCAATTGCAATCGCTATAAGGTAATTACCACCTATACTTGTGTATGCAAAACGTAAATCTACTTAAATAAATTCTCATTAGAATAAAATATTTTTGAAGTACAAACGTCATTATATTGCATATATTACAATATATTGTATCAATAATTGAAGAGCAGATAACGATAAGCCTCGTCCTTCGGTAACATCGCTTTGTGACTTAAAGAAATTCAAAAAAAGTCATGAAACTATGACATAAAGTGAAAGATATGACATAAAGTTTTACACACGGTGTAAATGTGTTTCTTATGGCGGGCATATCAATCGATATGCAAGCAAGTTGAATACGCAAAATCGAATAAAAATAAGGTTAAAGCAGGAGCTACTTGTTTCAAAGGGCACATAATTGCATTCAGATAGTAGCCAGACTTCTAAGTAGCAAGTTGCCCACTGTCTAACGTAATTAAAACTTCCGTCTCGCAACGATCCCGACCGTTTCATTTCGTTGGTTACTCTTAGTCACCGTCCCCCTAATTTTTAAGACAGTTAATTGTGTGTAAGCCAAGACCCTATATCATCTTAATACAATATAATAACCTTCCATTTCATATCAAATTTAATAGGAAGAAGCCGATAAATATATTAGTCAAATGCTATATAAATTATTTATTATAACGAAAATTATGAAATAAAAACTCACATGTATCTATATAAATCTAAAAGGAAATCAATAAAATAAATAGACTATTCCATGAAATAGACACGTAGTCATTTAATCACAGAAAAGTTCTCTGCTCGATGAGTCGCACATTTGCTTTCCTTCCAGGATTGCAATCGGACCTAATGAGAAAATACACTTTCGAGAAGACGTGACAAAAGGGCGCGTGGTGTTAATGTTAGCCACGTCAGCAGCGATCCGAATTAATTCTTCAAATGAGAAATCCCATCTTTCTCAACACGTTCGTACATATTGTGAAAAAAAAAAACCATACATGCATCGACTCGTACACGAACTCTGTTTTTTTTATTCAATGACAAACATTTGCGACAACTTAAATCTGTTATTATATATCGACAAGTGTGCAAAAAAGACTTTGTGCAAAGTGCTCTATAATATCGATATTTTATTATATTAAGAGCGAAAAAGATACGTTAAAGCTCTTAGAAAGAAATATCGATATTTTCGTCTTAACCAAAATGTGAAATCGCTCTTGATGTACCATCCTCAGCTTCTCGGAGAGAACAAAGTCCTGAAAAAAGGCAGTGGAACGAGAGAAGGGGGATTCGAAGAAAAGGCGCGGGTGTGCTGGATGTAATGTAAATGGGAGGGTGACGCGTGCGAGGGTCTCATAAGACACGCGCTTTCTTTTCCGCCCTCGTCTTCTTTTCCATTTTTTCTTTCTTTCTCATATTCCGCGAGCCCGTTCGAATCCTTTTGCGTGAATGAAAGTCTTGCCGAAAAAAATGAATTCACTTCAGAAAGACTGCTGCCTTCGGACACAACGCTCTTGATCCTCTCCCCTCTTCATCTCTACTGCTTTTATTCTCGTTTCCGTGGACAATCATTGTATTTCTTTTTGGACGGCCATTGAGAATCGCGTTTATTGTTAGTTATTATTCTTCGCGTGACAGCATAATATTCCGGATTATTTATTAAACTTCCACATACTTCCCGTATATAATTCTCTTCTTTTTAAAAGAACGAGATCTTTGTCACGCTAAAAGGATACGTAATCATTTCACGAGACAAGAAATCCTCTATTTTGTAACAAATTAAATATTTTTTTTGCGATCAATATCTTTTTTAATAACTTATCTCGTAATTAATTTTCACAAGGTGACAATTATTTTCTGTTTTTAATACTTTCTTCTCTAATATATTATCCGATATCTTCCAACAGCAAATCAAAAAGCAAAGAAGATTACCAATTTTTAATCACACGATATATTGAGAGGTGAAAGATAATATTTTTAGTCACAAGACGTTATATCGAAAAAAGGATAATGTGGAAGATTAATTAAATGCCAATATCATTTTTCATTTTATCAAAATATTAATTTGTTTTTCAGACAAAGTTATTTGTCAAAGGGACATTCGTGTCAAAATATATTTAATCTCTTTGCACACTATGCTATTGTATTATATATGACATCCATAATACTAATAGAATCTTCGTGTTCTCCGAACAATATTGTGTTGGCGCGATGGAAAAATGCCGTCCATTACTTTCCATGGTTCTTCAGTTCCCCGCATCGATTCATCTTCCGGAATATCTCGCGAAAAAACACAACGATCTGTCGAAGGAAAAACTTTCTGACCATTATCATGTTCCGATCAACCAATCGTTCGAGCACTTTGCGCGACCCAGGTATCTGGAAAAATCTTCAAACAAGAACGCGAAATGGACCTTCGCACGACACGGTACAAAGTACGTTGGTCCACGAAACTCTTTTCCTTCAACTTATTCTTTTCTTTTCGAGAGTATTTTCATCTCCCCTTTTATAAGCGCGAAAATTGGATTAGGAGTTCAAGAAAAGTTATATCGGAAGAAGAAAATCTCGCAAAATATTTAATCGAACGAATCGCATGCACTTCCGTTCACTAACATCTTTTGCAAAAAAAAAAGAAAAAAAATTTAGTCACATTGAAATTTGAAAAATAGATCTTAATTATTTTATGTTAAATGTTTGTCATTGAATTGGCATTTACAATATTATTAAATTCAGAATATTTATTAATTATCAGAATTCGATTAATCGATGGACATTTTTTTAACGAAAAATACCAATCGATTAATCATCTTGTGTGTACAGAGACCAAGAACAAACATTTTCGTTCAAGCAAGAAACATTCGGGAAGCTTAATCCTCTACTTTCGATCCGGGAATTAGCCGAAGGAGTTCGTTATAACGCGTAATTAGAAGATTAAAGGATAAGTGCTTTCTCTTGAACGTCTCGCGTGCGCATTTTACCTCCTTATCAAGAAATGAGCAAAATTTTGTGATTATTGATCTGCCGGCGAGCTTTCACAACAAACTCCTTTGCGACGCAAATAATTAACCGCTCAATATATTAGGACTGCACTTGAATGCTGAGATTGATGCGTTGAAAGACTTTATTCGAAACATTTCTATGGAAATAATTGTGGGAGCAATGGGAGGGTGAATGGGGCCGATGCGATACTCGAAAAATTTGAAAATCTTCTTTCTAGAAACCGGAAGTTTCACGGGATTGGATCACGTCGATGTCAATATTCACGAGCGAATATCGTAGTGGATTCACCGTTTTTTTATAACCGTCGACATCGGCCAGAATTCGATATGGGTCAGACATTTATAGAATTTGCAAAGCACAGATGGTTTTATTTTCGTAAAGTCACAATTTTATTTCGTAAAGAAAAAAAAACCGATATTTTTTCGTTTGAAATGACTCAAATATTATTATCGTAAAATATGTATAAATGTGCATTGTCATCTTTTTAATATTACTTTTTGATACGCGAGACTATACAAAAAGATCGAAATAACATTCAACTATGTATTGACACATTCCGCACGTCATCATAGTCGCATGAATGAGAGCACGAAAGTAGTTTGTTAGCGTGTCGACATCGTTGAGCCCGATTAGCCCGGAACCCTTCCGGTATCCTTCCGTAATAATGTATTCGCGCAATGTACTTCCAGCAGTGGAATAAATCGACCCCTGCGGACCCACTTGTTTGGAACCCTTTGATACCTAACGCGGACGTCTCTCTCTTTGTTCTCTGATACACGAAATTTGTCAATGACTTACCGCGTAACCGACCCGATCAATTGTCCTGCTTACAAAGATTTGAAAATTCATGTTAATAATCAAAATTCAATTTTCAATGCATTTTTAATAAATCTCTAATAAGTCTCAAAAAAAACATCTTTATTTAATATTATATAATATTTTTATTTTTAGTTTCAATTAGCATTATTAATTTTAAAATTAAATTCTTTTAAGAGAAGGATAATACCAAGAAATGTACGTCATATCATTTAAAAGGACTGCTGCTATTGTTCACTCTTGCGCGAGGTTCGAATTATCACTGAGGGATGAGTCATACCCTTTCTGTCTGTTTTTAACCCGTCGTGGCGTTGGAGGCATCCGGGGCGTCGCGAGGGGTTGGAGTTTAATCTAACAACCCCTGGCTCACTTTGCATGGCCAGGGCGGCACTGCGCAAGAAAGAGAAAGAAAGGACGAGAGAGAGAAAGAGAGAACTGCCCGCAAGGGGTGCGTTTCCCTGACTGCCCCCAGGGCAAACTATCGCGATAACCTCGGACGAACTTCTGGTATGAATAACGTTTGCCATGAATTATCATTACACGGCACGAGCCTCTACGCACCTTACGTCAATCGTGGGAGGGTGAAGGTCAAGCGAGATTACGAATCCGCGATAAGTAACGCAAACATCAAGGATGGGCAAGTCGTAATGATTGCTAAATGAAAAAGAGAAAAGAATTTAATGAAATCATGTAAAGAAAAATTCAAGGTGTAAAACGCTCTTTGCAGAATTATTGAAATATATTTTATAAAGCAATTAGAGATATTTTTTCATAAGAGTCAATAATAAAAATGCAAGATAATTTTCTTATATTTTGACGCTCGTTTCAAACGCGACCATTGGCTTTCTATGTAACGCTGTAATGTAACGGCATACCGCAATCGGCAGTGCTCATTCAACATTGATGCATTTTCAGCAATTCACGACGATGCGAGTATACCCCGAGGATCACATTCGTCTATTCGAAATGGCAAAGCAAGGTATCCGTTCGAAGGTATGTTGGTCGCGCAACGCGTCCTGAGATTTTCGGCGCCCGACGCCTCTTATCTGAATTTCGATCACGCTGGATCCGCGCCAAGGTGGTGACGTCATATCTGGAATATATTTTGGAGAAATCAATACGCGTGTGTGTGCGCGCGAATACACGCGCGTAATGCGTACACACCTGCGCACACACGTGATCGCGGAGGGTTCGCCGAAAGGATGACCCATCTCTGAGATATTTCACGGTCTGCATTGATTTCGTATCGCATTCATCTAAAGAATTTTAAAACTTGAGCGATCTTTTTTTCTCTCATCACTGTCGCACGCACGTGACACGTGGCGGCATCGAATGTCAAGGGGAAAGCACAAGATCGGTAAAACGAACCATGCGCATCGCTCCACCTCAGACGGGTGGCACCCTAATTCTTCGAGCTGATATCCCATGTCTATCGATAAGGCGAGGCGCGTGCGGTGTATACAAAAACTATTGCAAACTTTAAGGGCATATAAACAAAACTTGTGGATAAACAAACGTCGTTTAATCAAAAACTTTTAAGCTGATATCATAATCTAAAAGTATATATATATACATATATTGTATATATGAAACATCTATCTTATTTAAATAAATTTAAGTATAATTTTTTTGAGAAAATCTTATTAAGAGATATAATCTCTCTATCAAAAAACTGATAAAAATTGAATATAATATATACATATATATAAAGACAGATTAAGTAAAAGAGACGTAAGCGTCTAGTGCATTTTTCTCTGAGAGCAGAACGTGAATCTCCGCAAGTGGTACGATAAATTCTTCTTTAGGAAGTCTTCTGCTTCTTAAACGATTTCAATGTCAAAGTACAACATTCCATTCTTTCTTAAAAACTGGATGCACGACGACAGAAAATCATTTGCGGTTGTTGTCTACGCTCGGAAAGCGCGGCGTTTATGAGCTCGAGGATAATTTCCTTGCGATCCACCCTCGACGGACGATTCGAGGAAGCTTTAAAAGTTTTTACGACACCGACGCGTCTTTGCCCTACGCCCTTCGCGGCTGTCATCACCGAGCGGAAGCTAATTAAGGCAAACGAGGAATGCGAGTTGCAGCTGCAGGAAACGCGTGCTTCTCGATCCAGGGCGGATCACGTGGGGGAGAATTCCGCCCTCCGGATGCCGCAATCACGACTGCGGACTTATCGACGCGGAAATCCGAGACGCAATTTCGTCTGTACGCGAACCGTTTGGTCGGTTAACAAAAAGTCAGCGAAAGCGTCGAGAAGGAAATGTACAGTCACTCGGTTTTGTCAATAAGATCTTGATAAACGGTTTGTGTGTATCGCGACGAGATACGATGGCTTGAAACATACCGGTTGCTCATCGAAATCATTTTGCAGGACACGTAAGGGATGGTCGTATCATCCACTCTCATGGTGTAATGCCACATGGCACGGCATTGCTAACGACGTATTTAACGGAACCGAAGGCGCACGACAAAACATTGTCGGCATGTGCCATCGCATACGCGGTAATTGCTCCGTACATGTATACATACATGATGTAATTAGTTTATAATTGAAACCCTCGCAACCGCACAAGGCGAACATAAATCGTCATGGAACTTGTAATCTTCATTCGAGATACATGCTAAATTATGCGAGTAACATAAATTGTAGTGGAATGTAAGTTCATGCAACATCAAGGATGCTTTTATTGCTTTATATTGAGTTGTTGTAAAACTGTAAAGTCGCAATCAGTCTGCTTAGAAATTAAAATTTTCGTTTAATATATACATATATATTAAATATTTCTGTCGAAAATGTAGAAAATTGCATTCGTAGAAACGTTAAGCAAAAATGTAATGTCGAATCATGCCGATCCATTAAAGTATCGCATCGATAGTTTCTTCAGCAATCACTTGACCCGACATGGTATTTCCTTCTCCTTATTCGTAGAGTGCTGCATTACTTTGCCGGAGAAAGCTTTCCGGGAAAGCAGCAGCCGCTAGAGAGTAATATTCAAAACAGCAAGAGTTACCCCACCGGCATTTTCCATCCGAGCGGATTGTCGCGTGTATCGTCGCGACGAGAATATTCGCCCATGTTGATTCCTGCCATGTTTACGTCAAAAAGAGAAGACTTGTCACATCGCAGCTTCGACTCTGCATCCCTGGACGCATTCGATTTCCATGTAAAAATTGCGAGAAACACGGACAAGCAAAAAAATTAACGTATCACGCAACAACGTTTCGATAATTACTTTCTCGTCACTTCGCGTTGAGGAGCGTTGTCAAAATGTATTTACCATTAAGCTCCAAATTTACAATGCTCTATCGCGAGGTTAATTCCTTCCTCGTAGGAAGTTGTTTATATCTTAAATCTCCAGCTAGTAGTAATGTTTATTCAAAGTAATACAAACTTCCGCAGACTGAAATTGCGAAGGCACCGCGAATAGAAATGTTGTGGACGTTTGAATGAAACCGTAACGCGAGTTGAAAATTGATTTTCTTGAAGAGGAAGCTGTAGAGTTCCCAAAGCGGCAACTTGCTCGTACACCATCGTGACCATCGCGAGGGTAAACGATAGCCGACGAAGAGATGCTTTCGTACATATCTTTGATTGCATTTGATGGGACTGAGAAAAGTCATTTTCATGCTGGGAAATGAAAAATTTTTTTTACCTCTAGTTTTACGTAATATTAATATTACCGAGATATTCCGTCACGTAAAAACGTTATACTTTCTCGCGACAAATTCCGTTACTTCTTACTTGATGGAAGAAGTTTCCTTGCTTCGCGATTTCGACAGTACAAATAAATGAAACATTGATAAATCTGCAGATAGAGCAATGCGTGCGTTGCTAATCGACTCCGGTACCGAAAACAAATTGAAGCTTTGTCTTGTAATTTTTTCACAAATTTACTTCGGGTTTCTAATGTAGTAAAAAGCCCTCGCTAATTTCATTCTAATTATTAAAGTGAAGAAAGAACAGATGAATGCGATTTGTCACATATTATAGAATTCATAGCACCATAGTTTATGATTAAACCGCATATGCGCGATCTGTACAAACCGTATAGATTAACAGGAGCGTCTGCTCTTAATCAGCAATTTATAAGCGTCTTGGCTCTTCTCTCAGCGTCTTTTTACCCTCTCGACGGATAATCAGCGAGTTCCCTTGAGCAAATTTGCCCTTCCCGAGCCGGCCGGGAGGCAAACACTTCGGCGAGCCTCGCTAAATCCTCAGAATACACTCGGGCAGATGAGCTCAACCGTAAGAGAAGGGACGTACGATTTCCTACTCGACGACACGGCAACGACACGAATCTCTCTCTCTCTCTCTCTCTCTCACTCTGTCTCTCTCTCTCTCTCTCTCTCTCTCTCTCTCTCTCTCTCTCTATCGTTCTCTTCGTCTTTCATAGCAATTGACCGCCGCGTCGCGCTTGTAAGATCCATGGGGTTTTCCCGGGACATCTTAAATCTATTGTCTCGATTCCGTCGTATACTACTCTCGCCGAAAATCCCCTATGCTATTGATTTGGATCTCTGTACGCCACCGTTCAACCGACTTTACGATCGTTTAAGGCACCATTCGAATCCACGGAATTCTTCGACCTCAATTATGGACACTAGCCAATCGGAAAATAGCTCTTGAAATGCCAGTCATTTCGGACACATATGATCGAGCCGAAGGGAGAACGGAACCCAAAGAGAGAGAGAGAGGGGGGGGGGAGAAGAGAGAGAGAGAGAGAGAGAGAGAGAGAGAGAGAGAGAGAGAAAGCTAGGGAGAAAGCACGCAAGCGAACATATGCGCAACCAGAGGGTTGGTGTGTTTATGATATTACTTAATTAGAACGGGATCGTAGACAGAATTGCAGGACAGAAGCGCACGCCATTTGCGTTTCGCATTACGAGCTACTTCCCAGGCTTCATTATGAGTTTATTCGTGCAGATCAAAATCGTGAATACTCGAGAGCCGGGTACAAAGATTATTAGAAGCATCATCGTGATAAATCATTCTTTTTAACCGTCAGAGAGACCGACTACACAAACTTTAAACGTTCGGATTATTTTAACCAGTAGTTAAATAGTTATCTTCGGTCTTACTTAGAGCGCTTGTTTGGCAAAACGAATTCGCGTCCTTTTTTTATCTTTATTCAACTGCTCTTGACAATACGGAAACAGAACAAAGGGCAGTGAAGGATTTAAGATTGAAACGTGAGAGGGAAGAAAAATGAGGCCCCGTGCTTCTCTCCCCGAAACAAATACCTAGACGTTATTCAAGGTTTCGTTTCATTGCGATGCAAAGTCAGAGCAGCGCTATGATAATCAGAAGGGGACGACCGCGACATTTAGCAAGATTGATAATGGATTGTCACGGAGATTGTTATGCTATTAAGTGATGGATGTTAGAGAAAATCTGCATGCTTTCTCGATTTGCGCGACATGCAAATTTAAGGATGTACGTTGAAGAGAGTGCGCTTTCGCTATTTTTTTATTTAAGATATGAAAATTACATTAAATCGCACGAAAGAAAGGTAAAACATACAAAAATAATTGAATAAAAACAAATAATAAATGAATCAAACAAAATTAATTAACTTCAAATACAACTCGCATTAAGAGGGGATATGATAGTCTATTATGCGAATTTGCAGTAAAGGCTTTATTTCGTAACGAGTATCATTGAATTAACATAATATTTCCCGACGCATTCGAATGCATAATAATTAAGAGCGATTTAGCGAAATTATGTCGAATTCAATAGGTACTTGTAAATCAATTCCAGTTATAATTATTTGAATTTCTTTCACTCGTTAGTTCAAACTTATTAATGAAGTTTATTGCAATATTTTGTCAAGCAATTTCAAAATATTTTTTGCACACCGTATGAGAAAGATGCATAAATCAAACAAAATCGCAGCGAATTGAAAGCGAAAATTGCCATTGGAAAGATTCAAAAATGAAGGCCCGATAAAGAATTATCGGAAACAGCGGCACGTGAAAAACACACTCACCGGCGCAAAAAAAAAAAAATTGCACCCACTCGAGTTCGCGAAATAGGGGACGGGGGGTCGAGGAAAGCAAGGGTGGACGCGAGAAGGGGGCGCGCGTCGGCGTCGATAATGCGGAATCGCGCGTTCTGCAGGGATAAACAAAAAAGCAGAGACTGAGGCAGACAGAGCATTAATCGCGAGCGCAATCGATGCCCGTGATCACTTTAATCTTCGTCGGCTGTCGACGTGCGTGTGGATGAGCGCGCGTATATTGACGAGTGTGTGCGCGCTCTTTCGTACAAGCATGTTCATCGAACAGGAGAATCCGGCATATAATCAGAAACAGGGGACGTGATTGCGCATGGAATGATACGTATTGACAGATGTCATGCTCATGTATACTTGGCCGGTCAAAGCAAAGGAAAAATTATGGAAGGGACGAAGAAATGAAACTGCATTGTAAAATTAAAATCATTAACACATACCTTAATACATATAATATTCATACAAAAATATAATATATGTGTGAAAAGTTTAAGCCATCCTGTATTCCCTTTTAGTGTTTTCACGCCATTTCGTTATAATTTAATCAGATAATCGAAACGCCATCGTTTAATGTACCTTGCGTTATTTAACAGAAGTAATACACTGGCAGTCACGTCGTTGCATGATTATTATATCCTTTGGAACCTCGCATTCGCAGTTATCACCGATGTGATATGTGGTTTATCGGAATCGAGGGTTGCTGTCAGGTTGCAAGATTCCATCAGCGGAGAGTACGCTTCATACAACGATAGATACGCTATATTTCTGCCGATGAAATTCTGATATTCTCTCCCAAGGCAACCACACGTCAGACATTGCAATTGTTTTTTTAAAATACCAGATAATACCAGATAATTAAAAAACATATTATAAATGTTAGAGTTTAATGAAAGATTTAAATATCATAAATCATTAATTCAAGAGAAACTCTGTAATCAAATTTTAATTGGATGTTTTTAATTACAACATTCAAACATACGTATTCGTAAGAATTATCTTCTGACGATTTTCATGCAGAAATAATATTCACCTGAATTAAATCAAATAAATTTTTTTGATTTTATGATTTTTCTCTCAATTTATCCTTATAATTATATATACCGCGCATTCCCAATTATATGTTTTTCAACAAATGAGTTAACATATTAACATATAAAATATACAAAATATATTTTAAATAATTAAGAGAGAAATATAAATTATTTTAAAGAAACACGCGACAAACTCCGATGTTTTCACGCCTCTATCATTTGCGCAAAAAAAGACAATATCCCTAATTTCTTTAAGACTTCTTCCCCCCAAAAGCGGCCAGATGAAATCAACGAAACATAGGATCTGTCATGATTTCTCAAGCGTTATAAAAAAGCGCCTGACAGACGTTGCCGAAAGCCCGTCTCGCTTTTCATACGCATCAAGCATTCTCGACGCGAATGCTGCCGTAAGCGACGGAGTGGGGTGGAGATTCAAGGAGGTGGAAAAGTTTTTCTAAACTTTCTGATCCGTGAAAAGCAGCGATTAAGCGATTTATAATGCAACCATTCCTCCTACCTTTCGCCGGATCGCCCGCATCTGCCCTCTTAACCATCTTACACTTTCCGCGCCTACTCCCTTGGTCCCACCGTCTTTGCCATAATTCCCTTGACACGGAGGCTTTTAACGCTCACGCGATCGTTTTCAACGTTATTCGTTAAACAAAGGTAAAACGGAATGCAAAGAAACCGTCGTCCTCTACGCGCGGATGCAATTGCAACACGAAAAATTCGAGCGAATGTGTTGTCGCTCGCATAATCCCGCAGAAGTCACAAAGCTATTCGAATATCTTGCTTATATTATATCACAAATTTTATAAGGGATACAGATGTGTTTCGTCATTTCGCTAGGATACATAAAAAGCAGAGCTGACAGACTTATTTTGATCTCAAGATGTCCGTCGAAAAGTCCTCGATCCACAAACTTCTGTTACAACATCCCAAAACTTGTTTTATAAGATTTTGATGTGTGTTTCAAACTATTGTTGATAACAAAAACAGAAGAAAGTTTCTATGAAAAATCAATGTTGGAGCGTGGTCGTCGAAATTACAAGATAATACGCATGATTTATATGACTAGATAAAATTTATGACAAAAAGAATACGCCGACTGGATTAAGATAAGTAGTGTAATTAAGTAATTAAATTTCTCTATTAAAAAAATAATAACACTTTGTAAAATATGCAGTGTATCCCTGCCTGGAATAAATCGGAGAACTGAATTTAAATGCAACTCACGAACGGAGCGATTTCGAATGATAGATTCGGGATACGTCGACGCGAGAAAAACCGAATTACACGGTACGTTAAGGATGTCCTGCAAAGACATCAATCTGGATCTGGCCCCATTCCGATCTCACCCTCCAATCTCTCCGTGCAACTGCACCGAGGACACGCAATGACTCACGCGCTTTATTGCGCCTCTTTGCCGTCTACCGAAATCAATAATAGTGACATCATGCGGCGCGATTATCGCGGTGAAAATAGCGCATGAGCTGATTCAGCCGGTTCGCAATAAACTATTACGTAGGCGTTACACGTCGCTTTGTATTAGCAGTCATTGTTCCTCGCAAACGAAGTAGAAGAGCGACAGTTAATAACTAATAATAGCCACGACAAACTTAGTGACTATATACAGGTTGCCTCAGGCTCTTTGCGCGTTTTCTATCCATCATAAACGTGTTATATCACCGATCTTTCAAGACAATTAATTTCCTTCATGCAAAAGTTACATTCTATAATATATATAGAGCAAAAATATAATATGTTAGTATGACAATTTTTTGAGCATTTTGAGAGAGAAAGAGAGATTATCCAGAATAAAATATATTTACAATCAGAATGCACGTGTGAGTACACGTATTTTTAATGAATTGGATTAATGACACATCCGCTCTTATCCTCATTCCTTCGATTATTTTCAGAAACTAGGAAAGAGGCCGACGAGCCGCCGTAACGGAGTTGGAGTAGAGCCAAGTCGACCCGCGTCGTACAAAGATTTGACGGATCTTCCAACTTTTCAAGCAACTTTCCGCACTGCGGGGATTATCGGAGGTAGGATCGGAGAAGGACAGAAGCACGGCGGGATGTTGCAAGGATGACGACGATGATAACCGGAACGTCGGACAACGAGAGGAAAAATTACTTATCTCTCCAATGCCCCGATGTTTGCGTTTCTGATTGGCCAACACGGCTCATCCAGATCACATCTCTCTTTTTCTTTTTCTCTCTTTTTCCCCGTACTCCTAAGTCTATCCACGTCATCTTTTTCTTTCGCACCTGTTTCGTCAAATCCGTCATTATATCGAGGAGATAAAGTTTAACGACTTGCCATTTGCGACCCTCATTTGCCGACTTAACGACGCAATTATTTTTTTATCCTGTAAATCCACGCCTGATGATGATAGGCACGAATTATGGAAACGATGGTACGTGAAATGCGGTTTTCCAAGTTTTTAAATAATTACTGAAAAAATCTCTATAATGATATAAGAGATAATATTTTTTTATATAACAGATATATTTATTTATTTATTTATTTTTTTATTGTGTTAAATACAATATTTAAGAATCTGACAGCTATCCTTTTATAAATATTGCACAAACAACGCTTTATAACACTTGAATCTACATTGCCGAATAGAATTACAATTTATTTGCATTAAAATTCACAAAACATATCCCCTCGAGTACAAATCTTTTCATTCCACCCACCGATTACAAACAACGATGTAATAAAACAAGGAAAGTATCATACTGACAATGTTTTCGGCGAAGCATTGCGAATTTTTTAACGCTCGAGCGCTCAAAAGTTCGACCGCGAATGAATTTAGGGAGGTCGACAAGCCGCAAAGCACGCACAAAAGGAAAGCACACGTTGAAACGAAGAGAGTATACGAGAAGGAAAGAATGGCATTCCCGAAATGCAAGGGCGTTTTGGGTAGCAAGGGAGAGAGCTGGCTGTAACGTTAACGTTATATCTGCGTGTGTGCCGTGCGTATATTTTTTCTCGCCTCCGGCCGTCCCAAAACGCGAACCCCACGCGCATCGCTATAAATATGTCTCGACACTAGGCTAGGCGAGGATCGCGCTATTCCCATGGCGAAAGCCTTCGCCATCGATGCGTAACCGGTCTGATATATACAGTGCTTCGGGACCATCGGATGTCTTTCTAGCCGCAAACTTTGGTACGAACGATTTTTCGTGCGAAAATAAAAATAAAGACTATAGCATTTATATTGCACGCAACTTTCTAAATTTTAACATTGCATATCTTTGTAATTAAAATTTATACATAATATGCTATTCAAATCTACGCAGATTAACTCACAAAAAAAAAATAATAAAATAAAATAATAATTTATAAATTTTTGTTGTCTTATCTCTTTTCTAAAAAAGATAACAATTTTAACATCCTTGTTCGAAATCTATATCTATTCCAAATCAATTTAAAAATTTGAAGAAAAACATTCAACAATTTTTTTTTTTTTTAAGTACGTTGTAGAAACGAGCAAGGTAGTCCGCATCAACGCACAACTAGATTCAGTCATTTTATATCCTTTAAAATGACGATGATCGCTTTGCGATATCGTAAACTGGACTTCAATATCAGAATTAGTACCCCATGTAATGACGCATTATAGCGTTTATGATTTTATGAAAAAAAAAAAAAAACGCTACGTCTTAATATTCTCTAATTCATTCTGATGTAGCTATATATCGATTAGAATTTTAGCACTAGATATTTTAGTTCGAAAATAAAAATAAAATAATATTATAAAAAGATATTTTATAATTTACATAAAGACGTTATGTGTTCTTTTTTAAATATTAGAAGTCTACATAATATAGAAAACTACTAGACATATACGGAAACTCACTCAACTTCGCGCGACGATAAGACTTCATGTTAATGTCATATGAGTTCCTCCAAAAGAAAAGTTGTATGAGCACTCAGAGACAACTCCACTCGAAAACATGTCAGCAAATTGTGTTTGTCAGCAAAAGTTGGCGGTTGATATCTTTGTAAGGAAAATATGTAAAGCTATATATATATATATATATATATATATCTCGCTTTTGAAAATTAGATTCTCTGAAATAGATACAGACAGTATATCTCTGTACATATACGTGGCTGAAATCGAATTATTCATATATGTGAAAATTAATATACGCAAATAATAATATAGTATATTTAGATAATAATAATGCATCAAGAGAAAGAGAGAATTTATACATAAATTAAATTAATTTAATATAATATCATGTGAATTATACAAACTGCAAAATTAAGAAGGAATAATAAAGTAAGAATAATTTAAAAAAAAAAAAAATTTTTTTTGTTTCAATTTTAGCATGCTTTAAATTAGCAAGTAATTTCAGATAGAGTGCGGTTTGCAAGCGTGAATGTATCGACGCTCTCACTTGTAGAGATTGAAACTTCATTTTGAAATGAAACATGCCAGTAGTCGAGCGCTAAGCAACTTCGTTCTAAATGCAGAAAGTTTTGTCCGATGCAATCGGTTCATTCAAACAAGCACACATGCATGATGAGAGAATTCACATATGTGTCTCTGTAGACAGCAAGTTCACGCGGTGATTCTGTCTACCTTTATCTATATTTCTCTCCCTGACCATAGCATTCATGATACTTCCATATTTTCCAGCATTTTGCTCAGAAATAATTAATAATATTTGTCACGGCTTGTAGCCGTTTTAAAACAAAATATAATAATTAATTATTATAATGAATAGCAAAAAATATTTAAGAAGAGAGAAATGTCACGCATTTTCATTTTACATTATTATAAAATTCGCATGAAATATGTACGAATATATAACATTTCTTTATTCTGATTAAAGCTCTGCTTCTTCTTGATAATAAAAATAATATTTAATAATCCAAAAAAATATTAACGTAATAATATAACATACAGGATGCTAAATTTCAAACGTAACAGACCGAATATCTCGATAACTAAATGAAATATCGGACGTCCGGTTTTTTTTTATCCGTCCATCCAAAATCAAATTCTTTTTATCAAAATTTGCCCGCCTCGAAACAATACAATCTAAAAAAACCTGGACCTCGATATTTCATTTAGTTATCGAGATATTTGTCCTATTACGTTTAAAATTTAGCACCATGTATAATTTAATATGTAATTTAATAATGCCTTATAAAATATTTATAATAATACTAATGGTCGGTTATTGATCTAATTATTTGAAATTGATTCTATTTATGTACGTAATTTAAATAAAAACAATATATTTTGCAAAATAATATTCGATGTATTGAAACATCACGGAAAAAAAGGAGAAAGAGAGAGACTTTCTTCCAAAAGTATATATCTCACACGAAATATCGGTAATTCGTTCAACATATTGTGGATAGATATGCTGAAGACTATAAAAGAATGCAGTACTTTGCGACAGTTTTCTGTTAACGTGCAGCGTCCGAGAAAGTGTCCGAACTTTAAAGTTGCTTGCACAAACAGAAAACAACGTACGTTATGGCGAGAAAAGTTGAGCTCTCTCAATACGTTGTCCTATATATTCATACAAACTCATATATCTCATCGATGGCAAAAGCGGTCAGCGATTTGGGATACATCACGGTTGACACGGCAATACAATTATCCCCTCGAGATTTGAGTTTGCTCAATATTCTGTCGCGTACGCTGTTTTACCAGTCGTGGACAATGTTATCAAAAATAAAGATTGCTTAATTTAGTACCGGTGCGCGTCTTTAAATGATGCAAATTAAAGCACGACAGTGGGGGAATTAACGATTTCAGATACAATGTTAAAGGAAATATTATTAATCGTTAATCTTCATGAATACTTGAAAATGCTTCTTTCTCAAAATAGTAAAAAAATATTGACAAATTATATATGCATTAATTTATAAAATTAAAACAAAAAAATCTTAATACAAATATACTACATAAAAATTTTATCAACCTACACATTTATATTAGTCGATAAAATATGCTAATGGCTTTCTCGATGACAGAAAGAAGAGTCAAGATGGTCTGACTTCTATATTTCAAAAATCAGTATATCTACCAATTTTATTGAAACAAACTGTCTGACAAAAATGAAAAAAATCACTTTGATAGAGTTTTACCATACACGTGTTGGCGAGTGCGGCTATTGCTGCAAGAACTATGCATCCCGAGACATAGAGTGCATACACTCCTGAGAGGAATCCGCGAGCCCTTTCGCCGGGAACAAATTGTCGAGAATATTATCTCGCGTTATTAAAGTCGACTGTGATAATAACTGGCTCACGACTGAAATTTTGCGTTCACCACCGAGAAGCGAACGGACTTAAGTCACAGCGAGTGATGACAGACGATCAAGCGAACGTATGTTTACACCGACATCAGATCGAACGTGTATACGTGCGATGACGAAACACACTTCTCGCGCTGTTAACTCGGTCCAGAAATACGGAGGGGCACGATCGCGTAATGGAGCTACTGATGGAGAATGAACTCACCTTCGTTGGTGGAATACAGCTCCCCGGGGCCCGGATCTCAGCGGCAAACCGGTGCAAACCGGACGGGGTGAGAATGTCGAGCACACAGGTGCAATATCTCCGATGATGCGGCTACGCCGCTCGAGTGTTCGGTGTGGACTGCAGACGAGGCCGCAGATGATATCAGAGACCTAGGGGAGCACTGCATGACATCATCGCGGGCCAATCCGTGCGAGTCCAGCGGGGCGCACGCGCCGCGCCTGCCACCCTTCGGCACCGGGGATGCTTGCGATATATCGCAATCGATTGCATCCCCGACTTCGCGCCCCCGACGCCGGAGCTCTCTGCTGGCGAAGCTTTACCCCCGGCTTTTGAATTATGGCGCCAAGTTTGTTTATGTCTTTGCATACGCGTCATCCCTTATATATTGATTTTATAGAATTTTTACAAAAAAAAAAGCTATTGTTTTTTAAATTACAATTTATTGATCTCAAATGAATTAATCTTGCACAGATTTTTCTAAGACTTTTCTGCCATTGTCAATAGTGTAATTCTCCAATTTTTGGGACATTTTGATATCATAATTTCATTATTGCAATTTTTGCTAAAAAATCAGAAAAATGAAAGTATCGTTAATAATAAACCTTGTTGAAAATATGTCATTACCAAAACATCTGGACTCCCCCATGAGATATACGTAACCGATATATCAGACTGATACACTTAACAAGAACACAGATGCAGTCCGAGCGCGCAACATGTAGATAACGCTTCCCACACTATCGGGATGTAAAGCAAATAGATAAGCGGACTGATGTCAAGTCAAACATACATATATAAATCTTATCGGAATAACGCTTACAATAAAAATATTTTACATATATCCCGACGCTCTTTTCTCGGCGTAGATAACAGGTAAGCTCCTTTGTCACCGCTTCGACAAGCTGTGCTGAAATATGTAAAATTATTCCGAGATTTTCGCGGTGCTGGGACTGGTTTACCTGTCGATGCTGGTTTTCGAATCCAGGACATTGTATTTCTCGTATTCACGAATGTCTTCCCCATTACAAGCTCGTGTAACACGCAAACACGCGCGACCGGCTGCAGGTGCGAAGAAGGCTCGTGGAGGGACATTATCATACTCGTGAATACAAAAGTATCTTCTTTGCAAGGCGCGAAATTGCCAGGGCGAAAAAGCGGGTCGAGCACCAACAGCTTCCGAAGAATGCTGCGAAATGGCAGGGCGAAAAAGGGCTTAATTTCCTGAAAAGAGTTTGCGACTCTTGTTGCCTTTGTGATTTAACAGCAAAAAATTCCGCTGCCACGTCCTTTCTTTCTGCTCTAAAAAGAAATCTACGGAGCGGACAGCGTCATGTAATCGTACGGAGAAAATAAATATTACAAAATTTCCTAACTATTTTCTCGAATACATGACGTATATGGAGTGATTTTACGGGAGCATTTATCAATTTCGGAAAAGCGTCTTCCCTCGTCAAACAATAAGATCCTGATACCTTCTGAATCGATTTTCGTTTCGTAACTTCGCTTTCGCGTAATATAGGGGAGTTCTGTATTCCGCGTATTTATGAAACTACAAGCGATACACGCGTGCCTACACATGTCGAAGTTTGTTCCCCCCCGAACTCGCAAACGTGGTATGAGGAATGGCCGAATTATGCGACATATTGCACGATTCAAATCCGCCCTATCGAACATAGTCGGGTATTTGAAAAGAAAAAGCGGTGTTTATAGGAACAAGGGAAATCTTTTCGACTCACTGACTGCGCGTTACTTTGTGCTACAAAGATAAATATCGTATCCGGCGATATTAAGGTTGAAAGATCCAATTCCATTTTAAAAATTCGTCGAAAGATAATCGCCAACATATAAAAAATTTAATTCAATCGGTGTAATCTATTTTGACCGATTACGGTTTTTGTTACTATCCTACGAGCTTGTGATAATTTCCTCGTGTAAAAAGCTCTAACGGGATCAAATTGCGGCAGCACAATGGCATTTCGAAGAAAAGATCGATCATGCTCTGCGCGTAAGCTGGAAATATGTTCGAATCAATCACAAAGCTAGTCGTAAGATTAAGCTGCGCAACGGCTTCTATTATTGATCAGCGATGCTTTACCGTTCGCTGAAATTCGCCGCACGGCCTTTCGGGGCGAGCGATTGGAGATTAAGTGGCTAATGTGCGGATGGCTAGCATTGCGGAGGGTATACGAAAGATAAATCAGCAGTTTTAGGAACGACTACTACAATCAAGCAGGGATTGAAGCCGATAATTACCAAAACACATATACACACGCTAAATGTTTTTAAATGCTAGGAAAGCATTAATATAGGGTTAATATTTTAATATATTATGTAAACACGTGCACGTTATGTTACGCAATTTTAATGCGTATGTTCAGCGTCTCAAATGAAAACCATTGAAAAATAGCACCAAGTATAACAGATTTCCTCGACCCTGACACTTAGCCTACTTTCCTGAGATGACGATGGTGCTTTTCATCAACATAACGAGCTATCTCGAAGTTGGACGCATCATAAATAATCACGTCGCGTGCATAAAATGACGATAATAAGCGAAACATACGCGACAAGGTGAACGAGATTGTGCGAATATTGCAAGCGAGATTTTCCGGAAAAATTTGATGGCGCAATATCGTCGCGAAAAAAGGGCAGCAGGAATAAATTGATGTCTTGAAAGAGGCTCAGGGTACTTGAATACTGAGCTGCCGTCGCGAACTTATTTCGTCTCGTTTTTCCTCGGTACCGTAACCGTACTCTCTCAATACCTTTCTGTCTCCCTGTTACGGTAGAGGGTGAATTGAGTGGCGCAAGAAAAATTTATTAAATATCCTCTCAGATCTTTGCATTAGACTGACATTCTGCGTTAATATAAATAAGCGATAAACGATAGACAAATTAATAAGCGGTTAAAAAAATATTGTCACATCATTAACAAGTTCTGCTTTCACTTTAACAGCAATTTTTTTAAGATTATTTACAAAGATGCTGGGAAATGATTCTTAAACCATTACTATTGTAAACAACTAAAATCATTACAGAACGTTGAATATCGCATTCAATTTGGGGTTCTTCGTAGTCACTATGCCATCACTGTGAGTTGCGTATTTCCATCTCGCAGATTTACATAAGTGACTTATGGTCAGCAAATATTACCCTCGTGGCAGAGGCACGGGGTCGCTCGGTCGTATCTTTGATGCGACGTTCACGCGGGGATTCAAATGAAGGACGGTCGTTACGAGATCCTGTATGGAATATCATACGAAAGTATTTGGTTTCGTTATTCGCACATATTCGCGCAATGTTTGCCAAAAAATCGAGTAATCTGAATTTCCTTATTTTTTAAACCATCTCATATTTATCTCTTTCTTATCGTGAACAGTAACAATTGATGAATAATAATATCATATAAACATTTTTATCAAAATTTTATCGAACTTCTTTCATCAAAATCACTTTGCACAATATTAACTAACAAAGTGTCTGTTTGATTCAATCAAAAACGCGATTGAAGATTCACTAGCTGCGCTATTGTAACGAGATATACATGCCCTATGATAATAATGAACAATTCTCGATGTAACCATTCAATTAAGAGAATGGTTGCGGCTTTCGATTATCCATCAAAATTGTATTCATTAAATGGAGAAAATCCATTTCAATTTTCGGATATCCGTATCCTCTTGCTCACTTTAATGACTGCTGTTAAAACACTTGTGTATCTCACTGTTTGCAAATTGCATTAATCCCACAGAGAGATAACGCTATCAGGCTCACCGCGTTTAAGATTAAATAATGCAGTATCAGCGAAATCTTGACAATGATGTATGCGAAAACTGAACGTATAGATTTAATTTGAAAATTATCGCGACGAAATTATTCGATATGTAACGCGCGCGCACGTATTACGCACAAGCACGTTGTCGATTTTTCATGTATAATTAACCGTCACCGCTTAACGAGCGTGCGATCCCACTCTCGCGATGAAGATCCATCGCGCGTTATAGCTCGTCTGACAGTTACATAAAAACGCGATTTTTTTTTCATACATATATACATGATGTCTCGGATTTCCCGTATTTTATCTACAGACTCCTTGAATAATTTCAAGTCGATCTTTTCCCGGCGTCTTCGAGATTTCCGAGAAGATGATATCAATTCTAATTTGGTCGAGGCATCTGTGCGTGAAAAAGAGAGCGGAAAATCTCTGTGACAGCCCGTATGATACCACGCGCAGAAACCGTATGAATGATCGTTAATTAATTCCAGGCACGGAGCTAGCAAAACAACCCGCCGGCAAAAAAGCACACCCGCCTTATATTTCCAATTTTTCACGTGCATATGTACGAGCATAATAAATACCAGCGGCTGTTACCTTCCAATGACGCGAAGTGCATAGCAACGAGAAGACGCATTTTTTTTATCTCCCCCTCTCTTTTTCGAAGCATATTGTTCCCCCAGCCAGGGTTTTCTCTGTCGCAAGGAAACGTAGAAACGGAATCCCTATCATAAGCGAAACGTTTTATCAGATAAAGTCATGCTATCGGTCTCGCCAGATAAGGGAACGGTGACAGACGATGACACACGACGCCCGTACTTTCGGAAATATACGTGTCGCACTAGCTATTTTTTTTCCGCTCCCCATCTCGCATATGATTCTCACCTCTATCGTCGTCTCGAATAGAAGATAACTAAATAAGGTAAGTAGTATTTCCAATATTATAACTATAATCTAGTGATTAGCATAAAAAAGAGATCGACGAATTATGAAACGCCGATGAATGGCTCTGAAATCTGCGACGAAAATAATTAAATCCGCGATTTATAAAATTCGTTCTCTTTAAAAACAAATTGATATTTAAAGCTATTAATATTTAAGTTTTATTTTAAAAATGTTGAGGACTTGTGGATTTATTTGTCATGTAATAATACGCGTCTGCGGACGTCATTTGAACGGCTGACGATGAGTGTTTTCTTCATGTGACCGTTATCAGGTATAAAATTCAAGATGAGCACACACTTGATTAAATAATCGATCGCATCTGAACGAGCGCACTTCCATTCGCATTCCTCCTAATCCTATTTGCACTTTAGCCACGACCCTCTGCCTCTTAAGTTCTCCATTATTCTATATTGAATTGCACATAAATCTTCATAGCAAAAGAGCAACTTGGACTGTGGACCACCTGCGAGCCGGTAAAGAAAGCGCAAAGTAATTTCTCTTCATCTCTTCGTGCGGATAGTAGCGGAGGAGCGGGATAAAGCGGTTTTTTTCCCCCGCTAAAGTAGATTCTTCTCAATCTCAGACCTAAAGAGCCCTAAGGATAGAAGGCATTAAATAACCGTCCTCGTCGATAGGTCATGGACACGCTCTATCCGAATCTCTACGAGCGCTTCAAGACCGAGGGACTCTGTCCCATCTGCCTCATGGAAATGGAACTCACGCCTCGGTACTCGTGCGTCAACGGGCACACCGTCTGCCATCGTTGCAAGCCCTACTATTACGGCTGTCCCACGTGCAAAGCGCCGTTGGATGTGGAGATTCAGCCGCTACAGACAGACGCACCACCACCGACACACTACATGCCGCATCCCATGCCACCACGATCGTATAACGATCATAATCCCAGCGCGCCGTCGATGAACGATTTCCTGGATCGCGAGAAAGGGGCTTGGGAGATGCCCGTACCATTGGAAAATCAACAGCTCGAATCGTGCTCGTTCTCTCATCTAGGATGCTGGGTGAAGATACCGGACCATTTGCGCGTACTACATGAGTCGAGGTAAAGGCTCGAGTTATTTTTATCGTCAATGTCACGTTAATCGTTTTAAAATTATAATCTCAGGTGTCAATTTCGACCGCATTTGGAGGAGGAGCACATGCCAACCGATCTTCATCACGGTCACAATGATTTAGTAGAGTGCACGTATACCGCAGCGGGTTGCAAGGTGCAAACGGTGCCATGGCGACGTAGCATTCACGAAAAGTTTTGCATCTATAAAGACAGGTCCCAAGCCGTAAACGACATCAGCGACGGTCTCGCGTCCGCAACGATCGCCGATAACGATTACGGCGGCGATCCCGACGAATTGGTACAGTGTAAGTTCGAGCGATACGGCTGCATGGTGAGAATGCCGAGGAGACGGAAATACGTGCACGAGCAGAAATGCAACTACAAGAGCCATCAAGGGGACGTAAGCGATGGGTTCTTCGTTTATCCCGCGCAGCCGGAATTAGATCCTGAGGAGCAAGTGGAATGCAGATGGTCCGTATACGGTTGCCGAGTCAGGCCGAAGCGTTATCGTATGCAAATCCACGAGACTAAATGTAATTACAGGATGGAAGAGTGCGCGTACAAGGATTACGGATGTAGTGCCTTATTTACGCCAGCTAGAAAGTACGCTCATGAGAGCACTTGCGAATATGCTAATTAGATTTTTAGATGTGTTTCTTAGATAAAATCTAATTTCCACGTAGAATAGATGTATATTTGTTAGAAATGGCCGCAAAAATATTTGTTCTATATTTTTAATGATCTTTAAGAGATATCGATCAAGATGTAGTCTCACGATGTGAAACCTTCTTAATTTTAGTGACGAGAATAGCAAAGATATACAAATTGCCTTCGAGAAGATCGGATTCATATAATCACGGAATGTTAATAAAAAAACGTTCTTCACTTTATATCGCAACGAACGAGTAATTAGAATATTAATTGGATCTATCGAACTAACCCGTAGCAAGTTTATTAATCTGCAACGAAAACTCGCACAGAGATAACAACAATTAACAACAACAAAGCAAATCTATCAATAACCGCTGAAATTCAAGTCTATTTTACAAAACCCATCAAGCGATTTCTTCAAGAACCCGTGGGATAATACACGGAAGAGGATTATTTACTCTATCTCTATCTCTCTTTCCGTCCCATTGCAAGAGCGAGACTTACGCCTGTCGGTCGGGGGATCATCTTGAGCATGATCGTCCGAAATGAGGGGGTGATGGTATGGCTGGGATATCCAACACCTGCAGGCTAATGGTGAGTCTCCCTGTGCGCCCACGATCACACACCCCCATCCCCCCATCGTCGCTCGATGAAACGACACCTACACGTTTATAGCGCCCATTTATAACACCGTGTGCAAAAGATGGGAGCGGACTTCGTCTAGATATCTGATGTCTCTAAATGTAAATCTCGAAGTCAATAAAACGCGTCGGAATCAAACGTTACGTAAACTTAAATTTTATTAGGTCTATTAATGATTAAAAGACAAAAGTAAATTATATTGGATTATTATAAATAATATGCAGTAACTCTATGCTATGATATTACACATCATATTGCAATATGTAAACTGGGATAAAGTAACATTTATTTAATATAGTATTGGCATATATTTGAAAAAGCAAATATTTAAAAAAGTCACAAAGTTCAACACTTGTGAATAAAGAGCGCGAACATAGATTGAAATCTATTTCTCGTGCCATGAAAATCTCTGATACTCCCATGGGTAAAGGCGTACGCCTTCGTTCCTAAATAAATATCGAATGGACCGTGTCGCGAAAAAATCTTGTCCGCCTGCAACGCGAGCGATACGCCATCTCAATCTGGTCAGAACTTTAACATTCAACGGGGCGGTCTGCTGGACAAAGGGACTGCAGGGACTGTTTTACATAGTAAAGACCAAAAAGGATCCCTACCTCTGACCAACGGATGCCTTAAAGAGGATACCACCGATCGTATCCAAGTTCATAGTTATACACAAAGAGAGACTGCCATTCTAAATTATATGCGAAAACAATCGAAATGATTCTTATTCAAGACACTGCAACCCCTCGATCGCAAACCTTTACCTTTTGTAATTGCGTTTCAGGCTATTTGTTGATTTTTAATTAACCGATTTATAAAAGGATTGCGCAGCTTAAAGAAGATATTTCAGTACAACTGATTTTGATTTGAAACATCTGCTGTTATTTGCTTTATGCACATAAATTTATTTTGCGATTGTATTTTATATAGAATTTAAATATAACACATTTATGTTTACGTAATCGATTATGATTTTCATTTTCCAATATACACAAAATAATATTCTCATATATATAATCTTATTTTTTTTTTCATAACAGATAACATGTAGATAACAACAGATAACAATATTATAGAATCGAGGAAGCGCATATTAAATTCGATATATAATTAAAAAAATGTAAAAAGATGTTCGCTTTCTAGTTCAATAAATCAGAAAAATCGCATTAATATATGGAGATTCGTTATTTCTATGTAAAACAGCAACGCGAAAGGAAAAGTTGACGATGGATAAGGGAACAATTATCAGACGGAAATTAATGGCTTTTTTTCTTCATTAAAACCTCTCTCGCATAAATTAATCAGCTGATCGGCGTTAGATGATGAAAGATAAGAAGACGGCTGCCAGTCGCATTTAAGAAGCTCGTTGGTAGGCAAAACGGATACAGGCACGGCAAGTTAAAACCGACCGATGGTGGGGTTGAACGAAAGAATGGAAGGAGGAGATGCGAGTAAATTGCACCCTTGAGGACAAACCTGACGAGTGAGGCGAAGGACGCAACAAGCCAGAAGTCAGCTAACTTTAATTAAGACGGCGTAGCAAGCGAGATGTAGACACGAGACTTTATATAAGAACTCGAGTTTGTAAAATTTCTTTGTTACCTGTGAATTGTAGGACACATATCACAGGAATGAAACACGATAGTGTAAAGCACTTTTGTTACTTAAGTTACAGAATATTTCAGATCTAGATATTTATTTTTCATCTAATTTACAGTTTCATTGTTTAATCCAAAGTCAATGTTTAAGAAATATGTTAAAAGAAGCGCTATCACATTTATCACAAAATTTTTCAATGTTAAATATTTTTGCAATTAAACCTCAAATGTTACAAACCTATTCAAATAAAGTCCATTTAACATTTAATGAAGAATAAGATTTTATTACTGTTTGTCGCACTTTTAATTTAGTTCGGACGAAAACCTTTGCAATTTTAATTAAAGAAAAATCACTTTTAATTTAATCAAAGGATCCGTGGAGAAATGACAATCTAAAAGACTCTACAATGATAGCGTTAAATGTGAATATCGATTTAACGATTTCGTGACCAGAGGCGTCTAAATCTAGTACATGTACGACTATTGATCATCGGCGTTCAGCCTGAACTTACCGATCCCAAGATTCAGGAAGATCGTGTTCTCACGTAAATATCTCAACGCCAAAAATGACGCTCTCTCGCGTCTCTCGCGCGGCACGCGAGCCCCATAATTCACGTTAGCGTTGCTCGCCGGCCGCGAGGGAGAGATCTGATCATATCTCAATTTCGTCAGGATATAACTATCGGAACGTCCACATGTAACGAATAAATCCGATTCTGGGCAGAGCATCGGATCGCGCAGCACGTACGCGATTATCATCGTCGAACGGAACGCGGGGGCGAGCACGGCAGATAAAGACTTACGGCAAGTAAACATTCGTCATCGAGACGGAAATCCGACGCTGGTCGCATCATACCGGGACACAATGCTATATCCGGACGATTATGTGAAAAAAATAATCCTAATTTTTTTCCCTTCCTTAATTGCCTTGGAGATTCGGTGGATCGTGTATGATACTGAGAATATATTGTTCGTTAAAGTAATGTTTAACTTTATTATTAATATAAATCGAATACGATAAGAACCTATGAGCTTGTGATTTAAAATCAGCACAATATATCACATATCTTTATCAAATTTAGAGCTACTATGGATAAATTCAATGTTATTAAAAAAATTTTTTTTTTTTGTTAAATAGAATATTAAAACTTGCAGATATATTTAAAAATTTACTAATCTCACTGTTTGCACAGAAAAGAATAACCATTATCGTGAAACTCATAGTTCTCGAGTAAAGTAATTACAGCAGTAGCTATGGCAAGAGAAATCCTCTAGAGCGCTCCTTGACTGATAATTAACGCTGATATCTTATTTCAACGCACGTTCTTGGAACGAACGATTTCTACATTCGGTGGCGACAAACTTTTCCCGCAGAATTACAATTCTTAATACAACTCTTCCGGGCTATACAGGAAGGGGATGAATCCGAGAGTACATTCATGACGGTGGAAGAACCGGCCGAAGAAGAGGTACATCTGCGGAGGAAAAAGCGAATTTAATGAAACGAGAAAAACCTCGGTAAAGGTGTATTTGTAATGCAAATATCGAGCCGACGTTCCCGCGGGACGAAAAATGAAGGCTCGAAACAGGCAGGAGCGAAATCGAGCGTCCCATCGCTCTCGCTAATCCGATTCCGAATTTCTTCGTCGTTCGCTCGGCCGAATCACGTTTCTGACGCTGCACAGCCCTGGAAAAAAATAATCCTAATTTTTTCCCCTCCTTAATTACCTTAGAGATTCGGTGGATCGCGTATAAAACCACACGATTCGTCTCGAATGCTTATTATTTCAAAGAATCTCGGCTCAGCAATAATGTTTTCAGCAATCTCGCTTTTGTCGTTCGTAATCATTTTTACAAAGCTTCCGTTTAGCGGAAGCTAAAAAATCAACGTGAAACGGCGTTCGCGAAGGCGAAGAAGTGAAAGATTGGTGTCGAGAGGATCGAAGGAATCGTTATTTACCTAAAGTCGAGACTATTGTCCCCTCTCGGCGGACGCATTGTCGAATTAAGAGCTTTTGTGTCAGAGGACGACGGGGGTCCGAGCAATGCGCGTTTCTGTTCATCCGACAGTCCGTTTGCCTCTCCTCCTCTATGGTTTTGACATGTCCCTCCCTTCCCGCGTCGCTTTACGCAAATGAAAGCACTTTTCCGCCGAATAGACAAAATAAATCGAGTCGCGCATGACAATGCTGATAATTTCGCAACAATGCGCGTCCGCCCGGCGTCGACGTACGCACGAATAAATACGCAGCTCGCAGAAAACGCGCGCGAAAAACGGACGAGATCGGTAGGGTTGCGCCGCATTTCTTCTCCAAACAATGACTAACTGCTAGGGTAAATCAATGCGAGATAATGCGTGCCGAAATGGCCTTTTCGCTGATGATCAACGTACTTTTTTTGAGAAGAATCGCCCCTTACTAAAAGCCGTCTGGCCATTCAGACAGTATATGTAAGAAAATTGCAAAAATCCCTATTTCAGTATTATTATTAAATATTATTTTATTCGCAGAAGCCTAAAGAAGTTCCTCACTTGCATTATTTGTTTATAAAAGCGAAAGAAAAGCGCTGACCAAGCAGAAGAGGTGATACAACGCGATGATTTATCCGCGATAATTAAAGGGCCGAACGTCACCGCCGGCTGCGTATCGATGACCAACGGCCGGTGCGTGAGTCTCGTATTAATAGGGTGTTTTAATATCCACCGCAAAGGTTCTCCATCAATTTTAGCCTCGAAAGATTCGTTGAACAAACGCGTGAAATTTTTGTCAGCAATATTATATAAAGAAATTGCCAAATGTGCAACGCGCATATGTTTGATTAAAGGAACGAAGTTATATACTTGCATTATCTCTTTCATTCTCTCAAAGCAAAACTGTATTCTTGTGGAAAAAGTGCAGACAAATACAAACTCTTGTTTACCGGTTAAGTTTCACCTTAATAAAGCATTTACAGAAATGCAATAATCCCTATAGGAACACTCAGAATCCATTTCGTCGCAGACGCACAAACATGTGAGAACTATTCGCGATAAACTTTCGAGTTGGCGAAGTGCGAGTTCTAAAGTATCGAAGAAGTTGGATGGGATATGGAATCACGATGATGTAAAAAAGGGGGACTTTTTAATGGCGTATCCAGGTGCCGGGATTCCTATTGCACGTTAAGCCGTGCCTAATGCTTCGTCTTTCAATGCGACACTCCACTCTATGGACTAAACAACCTTCCTTATTTCCTCGGCAAGCATTTATCCTCTTGGCTGCAATTTTCTTTCCCTAATTGTAATAAAACGAACGAAGTAATACGATGAGAAATTACCATTCTTAATGCTTCTAAAATTATTATTTACGTGACGTAAAATTGTTCATCTGTCATCCGATACTTAAACAAAAAATTATATATGTACTTTTATTATTTCTTTGCGTAATCGACTAATATTAAAGTAATCATCTTTTTGGTTTTTTATTATATCTTGTCTGCTTTATATTTTTTTAAATAACAATTCATAAATTTGTTGCTTCGGCAATCGCAATTAAAAATATCATAAATGTACGTATATATTATATTATATAGGAATATATATAATATTCTTTAAAATATTTTATATTACTAAAATATTTCTATATTATAAGAGATGTGGCAGTAAAATAAGTATAAATTCATTGAAATTTTCAAACTTGTTACAAGACCCAATCATCATTTTACTTTCGAAAGTAATCACTGTCGTCTCTCTATCTCTATCGCACGCCAATCCAACGAATCATCTCATCCAAGGTCGACCGCTTCGAAATCTTCTTTACTACCCTCGAAATCCCCGAGAGCTACTACCGCCGGTGGTAAAATCCAGCGCCTCGATATCCACTTCCAAACTGCAGGAAAAATAGAAAGCGTGAGAGGTGCGTGGCCGTGCAACATCGGGAGATAATATACGAGCGTGGCGCGAGTCTGTGCGCAAACTTGATGTAGAGACCTCTCTTGAAAAGTGGCTGTCCTTGCTGGTACCACCGGCAGTTTCCTCCATGATTTACAGGTGTGGATGACGTCGTGCGAGTGTCCCGACGGTTCTCAGTCTCAATCGAGGATTATCTACCACACACAATGGAAAAGAGAGACATTTGCGATCCGAGCACCCTTAACCACTTTGATCTCTATTCTAGTGTTTACGCGAAACTTTACTCGCAAATGCACGCTGTTACATCCCACAAAAGGCGAAAAGAGATCAATTTCTAAACAGATAAAACGAGATGATTCTTTTTATAAATGTATTTATATGAGACAGAATAATCGATATGTCAACTTGAAAGATGACATATGTATGTCATTTTTTAACAAATGTATACGCAACGCATCGATAAGATTAAATGTGATCATCTACATTTTCTTTTTCTTACAGTAATCTCGATAGTTTCAGAATAATCTTAATACGATATAATTAATATTTTTTAATTATTCCAAATATTAAGATAGCATTACATCCTTCCAGAACGAGATTTTCAAGGACGGGTTATATTTTCGTCTGCGGTTTCGTCCTCGCACCCTTCTGTCTGTCGAGCGTTGCGGACAAAACGCTTGGAATTTCACGATAGGACAGCGTCGTCCGTTACGGCGAAAGACTCGGTCCGTCCAGCCGCAAGTTGGTGGCGAGTAGCCGCGCGTCCGAACGACCGTCTAAGAGTCATCTACGTTGGTAATTCGCCGACAGTTTCCACCGTTCTTCCCGACTTGCCAAGACACCGAAACTTTCCCCTGAGAACTCCGACGACTTTGGCAACGACGACGTACATATGTATCGAGTATACATATGTATGGGGACTATACGAATCCACGGATCGGAATCCCACGTCTTCGAAAGAATTCTTCGCCTCGTTCGCGACGGAAACGGATCTTCCTCCCCATATTTCCAACGGTCTAGACTAGATGAAAGAAAGAGCCCACCACGCCAGCGACGTAAATTTTTTCTTCTTTTTTTTTCTCATCGAATTCGCAAAGCGTTTTATTGAGTTTTAACGCGATCGCGTTAGAGCGGGACAGAATGGCTCGTAAATTGGTTTCTCTTCACGAATAGATACGGATGGTTTTAAATCTGCCGTGAAAACGAGTCGAAGGTACAAACCGAGCACACCTGTGCTCACAATCGCATTCATCGAGGGATCGATCTTGCATTTTAATAAGCGCTTTTAACTCTAATCTCATTTAAATCTCAATCAAACTTAATTATTAAATTATTTTACTCAAAGGATATTCGAACAAGAACTTTCTCAAAATTTCTCCTTTTCGCACGTTGTTCGATAATTCTCAACGCCACGCTTTATAAAGCCGTGGACAAGAAGCAGAGGGCTGACGTCTTTTCATCGCGACGCATTAGTCGCATAGACTTTGACGGACCAATTAAATAAATGGTCGTAAATTGTAGCCTCGGCGACGACGTCGACATCGTGATGCCACGAACGAAAGCGCCTCCATTAAGAGCTGTAGCATCATCCATCCTCTTCCCCCGAAATGATGCTGGAAGCCACTCTCAGTCCCCGTTGTCGTCGCCGACGTTACAGGAATCACATTGAATCTACAAAGGGTTGACGGAAGACTTTCATCAATGCATACGACGCCTCCATTGTTCTTGCAGTGAGATTGATCCCGCGCGGCACCCCACGATTTACTCCGCGGAATCACCAGCCGAAGGATGCCGTAAAACGATATAACCCCCTTCGGAATCTGAGGGGCGCCGGGGAAAGAGCGATAATAGAAACACCATGTTGAAGGATATTAAATTTCTCTTACATTCGAAACATTCTCTTTTATTTAAAGCAAACAATTGTAATGTAATATCCATTATATATATAATTCCTTTACACGAGTGTTACCAATGATCACAGCGCTGTCATTGGCAGTATCCTATTCACGACGAAACGCTCTCGACTGAAGAGATATATGAAAATACGACTGTAAAATACATTAGGTAATCCAAGATGAATCTGATGTAATACCTAAGGGAGGAATTTAGGAAGCACACTGTTATGTCTACATATATAGAAATAACAAAAATGGTTTTGCTTGAATGACAGCGACTGACGGATGAGTTGAGGATTTTATTTGTATGTCAGTGTATAAGTCACATGTGTCTATATACGTATAAAATATGTGAAGATAAAATTTTTAACAGTTCGGCTTGATACCAAACGTTCAAGAAATTTGAATACGTCCTGACTGACTGACAGCGCATAACTCTTAAAAGCGCGCAACGTCCTGAATGTTCATCTTGCTGATCGCGTCTCGGCTATGCCTAATACGGAAAGGGAACCACGTACCGGGCGTAGAAATCGTAATAATGCACGTAACCCGCCCAAGAAATATATACAACGCGGGAGATGGATTTATGATGCGGCATTTTGAAGAGGCCGCAGAGAAATGTAAGCGAAAGCGCGAGCGCAAAATATGAGGAGGAGAATAAGGAATGGAACGATGGAATGGGGGGGAGGGGGGGTGTCTATTTAGCGCGCTACGTCGGCTATGTCAACGTTATTATACAGAGATTCTCAAGGGAGAGCTCTCGCACGCTTGCACAGAAGAAGGGACTGAAACGAATGTACATCAGAGAAGCGGTTTTTTAAAATATGGATAGATGATATGGTCGGCAAAAGCGAAACGAGCATGTTTTCGTATCGCGCTCCGAATATTTCTTTTAGATGTAAATATATTATCCAAAAATATTTTAGAGAATGTTAATATTCTCGCGCTATTTAGTTTATAAATCCTGACTAAATAAGAGCGACGGGAGTGATTATATCATCGGAAGTAATTTCTCTTAATAATAAGTGATAGGCCGTAATGATTCGAAGGAGAAAAGAAAACTGTATTTGATCTCGGGAGACTCGCGCATCCGTTCTGCAATCTCGTGTGAAGAAAGAATTTCCGCAGGCAGGATTTTCAAGATAACCGCAGCAATAACCATTTCTCGACCCTCGAGAAAACGAGCGAGATTGAGGCGTCTTTTATTCTCTCAAACGCATGCGAAGATTCGAGCTCCAATTTAATGAAAATTCTTATGAAAAGCTAATATATTCTCTTGATGAAAATATAATAATAGTACCGCAAAACGTTGTTCAACCTCATTGCATTGAAATAATTACGAACATCATTGAACACGAATTCTTTGTTAAAACTGTTACGGATTCACGTCTACGACAGGAATCCCCAATTTGTTTTTCATAAAGCAGACCTTTCATTAACTGAACACGTTCTCGGGACGATTACGTAGGTAAACGTATACAAAGGGGGAAACAATCGTTGTCGAGCTCGTTAAAAGTTTCAAGTCCCCGTCATATAAAAAATATAGTCGATGATTTTTAGGGTATCTGTAAAAGCGTCAAAATGGCTTGCGTCAGATGAAATTACTTTTCATTGTTGCGTGATATTAACTTCGATATTCCAGAACGCGTACTCCGTATGCAAAATGCGAAGCGTCTGTTCCCAAATTTGCAAACCGTTCTCTTTCCATCTCTGAAAAGCAAAAAGCACGAACGCTAAGCGAAACAAGGAACTGAGAAGACAGAAATTTTTCCGCGCGACAAAAAGAAATAAATAAGAGCAATGGGAATGGTTATATGCGGCGGAAGAGGAGGACAGGAAGAGAACTGTCGGCAGAAGACAGATCAGGCAGTACCTTGGGGATTCTGTCTTTACGTTTGCCAAAGCGTATTCCACGTAGAACTTGCTAGCAGAAAGAACGGACCGGAGTGATAAAACACGACGCACACTGTAATAATAAATCGCACGTTAGATTCTTTACGACGGTATTACTTTGAGATTATCGAGTCGTTGATCTTGATAATAAATCTGTAATAAACTGCCAAGAGTTCATCTCTATAAATAAATTAGCAAAATATTAGCTCTCGAATGCCACATGTGAGTATCATGGTACCGATTATCGGTGATTCTCGCAGTATTCAACGTACGATTAAATTATTTCATATGTTGTTTAAAATACGAAAAAAATATTACAAAAATAAACAAATAGTTACTGTTCTTAAACATGGTCAACAAATAGTAGCGAAGATAAAATTTGTGTATATGCTGTAGCGCACATTTCTAATGACTGGAAATTTAAGGTAGATCTTAAAATCATTAGTTGACAATTATGTAATACATACGTGGAAACTTTACAATCTCTTTTACTTCCCCTTATTTTAAATTCCCTTTCTTTCGACGAATATTCAGATAACTGGCGGTTCCCGCTCGAATCCCCTCGAAAGGAGGGATCCTTCTACATTTCCTGAATAGGATTGATTCGACCATGAATGGACCACGGCATAGATGTAAATCGCATTGTCGTAACAGCGGATACGAGTTCCCAGCAAAGATCTGACCGGGCAATTAGCGTTTCTAGAAGCCCCTCGATACAAGCATCAACTTGAATCGACGCGCAATTATAGCGGGTATATAAGCGAGGGAAATAAAGTTAAATGGGCATGTAAACTGCTTTCCCGATATAAGCATCTATAAGAGAATATATTAGAATAAGAAACAATTCTCTTTGTACTTTTTTGCGCTAGTGTTCTTTTGCATTTTAATTTATTTTGCTTGCTATTATATTAGCAAAATATAATTGCAAAATATTATAGAATATAAACTGCACTTATATTGCTTTCATACATTTCTAATTAATCTATTATATATTAGATTTTCCATGATTTTTTTTTATGTATGTTTGTAGGGATAAAGCAAAAATCGCGAAAAAGCTTGCAGTAATTTTCAATAGTGTCCTCTCCAGGAAAGCTTTCGAATCAAGTTCACTCCACAGATATATAAATTTCTACATATAAAATAGAAAATTATATCTAATTTAACAATAAATTAACTTTCAACGAAATGCAATTCTTCTCTACGCATATACATTATTTTAGAAAAATATATTATATTTTTTTTATATATAATTTTCATTTCATTTACCGTTGATAAGAGTAAAGCTTGATAAGAATATATTTAGAACACGAGATACTGTACAACAACTTCTGATAAAATCCCACGAGTAGGTAAAGAAGACTTTCACCGATAATACAGGATGGTGCTTGCGAAGCTTGCGCAAGCTGCGAAAGCTTTTTATGAGTTACCCATAGAGTAGCGTAAAAGTCGCATCCTTGCCACCATCTAGCTGAGTCATCCCTCATCTCGATTGTTTCATTGATGATAATTTAATATTTATATAATATTAAATTATCATCAATGAGAAAAAATAAAAGCTTTCGAAAAGCTCATTCATAATACTGCCAAAATCTACATATGTTACAATCTATATCTGATGGTTGAAATATACTCATATTGTGTTGGTAAAATAAATAATATAAATTAATAAAATTAATACTAATTATATACATGTATAATTGACACATTATGTATATTGTGTAGTAAATATTCTCGTGAGGGATTGAATAAAGAGATTGAATGCGAATATATGTAATGCGAGGATATAATGTAAATTGCGTGTAATTTAATGGCAAACGATTCATCCCAATTCATGTATAAATCGATTCTATTAAAAGACACATCGAGTGGCCATGTTAAAATTGCAATTAAATTGAAATAAATAAAATCTGTGTAGAGATTTTATATTAATGCCAAAGTCTTTTATGTAAAAGTTTGAATCACAGAAACACAAAAAACGCACTAAGTGTCCGATTTCAATAAATCATAGGAATAATTCTACAAAGCGCATACCGCGTATAAAAACTGTTCGATGTTTGTATTATACATGCATAAAGAATATTTAACAAGTACGTGATTCGATAGAGCATCTATTGTATCTTCTCACTAGTATGCGCGCATTCCTTTCGTGACATGCTCGAATGAAAAAGTCTCGTGTCACATTCCAGAATATATCTACTGGCATATATAATGCAGCATAGCATCTATTAAAGTAGCTCTGCATGCTATTATGTCTAGCGCCTGGTTAAATTTATTATACGATATTCAATATAATGAATTTTCTATCTATTCATCTTTTTATCAATGCAAGAAATTATCAAGTTCTTTTTATCAATCGAATACATGACATGTATTCTAATAGCGGAAAAAAATAGCGATATTTATACATGTCTTTTAAAAGTAAATTAAAAACTGGGTAATAATAGCACGCATCATAAAAAGCTTTAATTGAACTTATTATTCATGTCATTGATGATAGTGCATAGCAATACATCGCATTACAAAATACTTAGCTATATGTCGGTTAATAGTCCGAGAACTGTAGGCACAAAAGCGCAAAAATAAAGCAGTTGGGCGAGATAAAAAGCGGGAGAGCCGCGAGTAAGAAGAACGAAATGGATCCGATGTTATAAACCGCCATTAATGTAAAGCACCGATATACCGGAAACGCATCGCGCCACGTTTACGGTCGCGCGTGCTATCGCGGTCATAGAATTTCTCAAGCTTTTTCCGTCGAAAATATGTGCATAGAGAGGAAGAGAGGGGAAAAAGAGGAAAAGGAAAAATAAACAAAATGTTCCTTTCTCTTTCGCGGTTCCTTCGACCACGAGGCGAGCCGCGCGAGAGAAGCAACCCCAGGTTCTTCGCGAGACACCCCGATTTTTATCGATAAAAACGTTTAAGGAAAAACGCTTCTCTCTTGCTTGAATATCACTTTTTCCCTTTACGCTCGGCGAACGATCAATGCCCCGAGTTAGGAGCAAAGAACAGGAAGCGTTCGAGTTCGTCCAAATCCATCTCGCGGCTCCCGAGATGCGAGCTCGTAGACGTTACGTTACTATCGCAAAAGAAGATCTTTCGATATCGGAAAGAAAAGTCAAAGACGGATACGCTTCTTACATCACACTTTTCATGATAAAAGAAATTCTTCTCACGATTCTGACGTCTTTTTATAAAAACGCATATATAATGCATTACATAAACAAGATTCAACAACTATTGTGTGTATATATAAGCTTTTTTGATTGAAAAGAAATATTCTATCGAGAAAATAAATCTCCTTTATTTATTGCTCCTTTTATAAGCTTGCTTTTTCTTCTCGCGAATTAAAAAATTTATCTGAACTAAAGGTTCAAACAATGTATCTACAACGAAACAATATTTGATTCCGAAATTGATATAGTTTTCTGGAAAATATTAAAGTTTAGAAGACAATCGCAAATGTGCGAAATAAAGTACTACAGTCGAGGCATGTATATGGAAAATTGATAGAAAGAGATATCGTAGCTACTTTCCTTCTCATCGCAAGGACGCAGTCGCGTTCAGAAATGCACCATACGCGTCTCTGATACCGTAAGTAACGGCATACCGAGGGTTCGGGCCACTTTGAGGAATGAAAAAGATTACGGGTGAAATCCGATAGTATAGAGACGAGTGGTTTTAACGATACTCAATCTCAAGGATTGGATTGCATTGCATTTTAAGACGGGAAGGAAACGAGATGCTACGGCGAATATCCGGCAGTTCGTTTCCGTCCTTCCGCCACTTATTCGTGAAATATAGCACTTACCTCAGGCGCCGAGAATTACGAGACTGTAATATTGAATCCCTTGAGTTAGCGGGCTGTCCTGAGCATAGCGGCTATGATAATATACTTAGGCGACACATGAGTCGATTAATCCGAGCGTAAATAATTTTTAGTCCCGGTATTTCGCCGATAAATTATTTCGCGTGAGTCCTGCTTACAACGTTATAATTGAACATGTACAGTATTCATAGCTCGTATTAGATGATTGATCCACTGCCCAACCCCGTCTGACGCTTCTGCTCTTTGCGCAAGCCGGCTGTGATTATGGCTCTCGCGCCCTAAGGGAGTTATCATCCTTTGCGGTCCCGTGTCACATCTACGTTGTATCATATATTTTGCTTCAACGAAGCTTGCATCTCTGTAGATTACGTTGTTGGAAGTTCGTTAAAGAGAGTAAATAATTATATATAATAAAAGGATATTAATAGATAAATAATCAACATAATAGATATATTTACTAGATGTCATTAATTAATAAAAATAAATTAGATTGCAATAAATGAATATTATTGCAAGCTACATTCATTCACAGAAGAGAACGTACTTAAAAGATAAAAATTTCTATTTATATAGCTCAAGAGAATGCTAAGTAACATGACGATGCATTATAGTTTAAATCGATATTCGATGTGATGATATTAAAATTTTTCGGATGGAAAAATCTTGAAGAAAGATATAAAATACAACGCGAACAAGTTACATAGGTGATGGAGTACGATTTAACTCGTCGCCCACGTTCAAAGTGTTAATTAATCATGACAAAGTGAGAAAAGCCGACCTCTCCGAAAGAGCTCTCTCTCTCTTTTCGCGTCAAGCCCGATAAGTCCGTGGATTAAGAACTTCCATGGCGACCAAGATTTATCGATACACGATGAATCGAATAATGGCGCACGATCGGCGCTAGAAAAGCGCGAGCAAGGAACGCGATTAGTCTCGCTCTCCCGCACTCGATCGTTCCAGGTTGAACGAAAATCCATCACGCGGACATATTGGATTTGAGAGAGGATCGAAAGCTCGTTTCCTGTGCAGGCGCAGGTACTATCCGTCCACGTGCGTCTTCATATTCCGTGATATTCTTGACAAGAATATTCCTATCGTGTTTATGCAATCAATCCAATCAATTTTTATGAAAATTGTTTTCCTTGAAAATCGCAAATATTATTACAATATCTGAGGAATCCTTTAAAGTTTTCTGTCAGTTGTAGTCCTGCATTTGACGGGAAAATAAACGATCGTTTTATCTAAAGTCACGAAATCGCACATAAAAATTCGGTTAAAAATGATGCACGTACAAGAGCGTGTACGATAAGCGTGTATGAGCCTAAAAATCGGATGCGAAGAAGGATGAACTCTCATATCTTCGACTTATCGCAATATCCCGACGCAGATTCAACATTGCGTCAATAGCTATCAATGTAGCAATCCACTGCCCCTCTCCTTCTTCCGAGACTCTCTATCTTTATTTTTTAATAAGCTCAAATATTATACGAACGCTACTTCGAAGTCACTGAAACCTGCTGAATTTTTAATCCTCCACGTCTGGTTCGCGATATATCTATCTGCCATGGAAATCCACCAACTTCGGGTAACAAGAACGTTATGGAATCTACGTGAGATTCGTACTTCAATGTCTCAACGGGATATCGAACTAGTACTTGTTGCAAATTCGAATAAATCCGCATTCATGTTGCATGCACACGCACGGATCTTCCCAGGAGCGACATATTTGATATCGACGTAATCGATAAAGGCACGGTGTTATTTCATACGGTGGTAGTAGAGAGAGAGAGAGAGAGAGAGAGAGAGAAAGGGATACGAAAAGCGCACGTATTTTCACGCGTAGAATTTTCGCGGAATAATAAATTTAAAAGCCTGATTGTGTCGTGCGAGCAAAAATCGATGATAAAGGTGCTACGACCGGGCGAGCAATTATCGCTAATCCGGAGTGCGAAGTGCCGCGAGATAAATGGCGAGATGTAATAAAACGCACCAGCTGTTCTTCTTCTCTCTCTCTCTTTCTCTCTTCCTCTTTCCCTTCTTCTCGTGGCCAGCGCGCAACCTCATGTAAATTCAAATGGCTCGCTCTCTATCGCGATAATATGATGGGCAACAGCGAAACGGACTATCTCACGTGTTTCTCGACGCTCTCTAAATCGCAAATAACTCGCAACAAGGTTTCTGCTTCGTCAAAGTATTAAAACGCCAACAAGGATGCAAATTCAATAATCGTGTGCAATAACTTATATAATCGATGAAGAGCCATCCGTCTCGTTCCGGCAAGAAGAAAATAATAATCAACTTTTGAGGGAAGGGAACGCATCAACCGCGATTATCTCAGTACTGAGATAATATTTTAAATATTATCTACCTCTCTAATCTTAGAACATTAGGGAACAATATTCAGAATAGCGTCAAATATGATAGTTATCGATCCTAAAATTCTCCATTATATATTGTATAAAATTACTAAAGTTTTTAATTGCAAAATCTTTGAAAACAAAGATTGCGACGAGAATCGTTAATGATTATTAATACTGATAATATTTATTCTTCTTATCACTAAGCATAAGCAGGCATAGCCTTAACTAAGCTTTTATCCAGCTTAAAATACTCTATTATAAATTATACAATATTGCCAAAGTTCTTAATCGCAGCAAACTTCGACGAGACGCATTGGTATGTTACTTCCACATTATAAGTTTGCCGTGGCATTACATTCAGCTCGCTCTACTGCGTGTCACGTTCAGCCGGTAATCCTGTGATGTAAACTATACTTTATATAACAATATTAAACTTTTAAAACTAAAGCTTACAAAGTTGTGAAGGAGAATGCTAAGAGTCGCGAAAATATAAAATTATATAGCAAATATTTTTAAGAAAAACTGCAGAGAATTTTTTTTTTTTTTTTTTTTTTTTTTTTTTTTACGGAATCTGTTAGTATTATGTATTAAAAGGTAATTGCTTTAATCATATCATCGCGCGCGCGCGTTTGCATATATTTATTTTCAGATTTGAATACGTTAGAGATACGATTGTACGATATCGAGCATTTAATCAATGTTTATCAAAGATAAAAAAAATCAGATATTTAAAAGAGATTATGACATGGCCATGAGCGAGATATATCAAATACTATTTTAAATATCAATAACTGATCTCTCTATCTAATCTTGTGTAATATAAAACATAATTTTACAGACGATATAAATACACACGATTGACGTATCAAAAGTATCATTATATATTTGTAATAAACGATATTAGCAATAACGCAGGAGACGATTAACCATGACGCTAACATTATTATCTTTAATTTCTTTGATGGTTATTTCTCATGGTAATAGACAAGTTGATTCCTTTCTAATGTAATTACTTAAATTAATAAATTTATCGAATTTATATAAATGTCACATATAATAAGTGTTATGTACACAGGCGCATTAATCACGTTAGATCCTAGGATTGTGGGAGGAAGAAATGCTAAGCCAGGTGAAATCCCGTATCAGGTAAATTACTAACAAATCATTATCAAAATATCGTAATATTAATCTTATTATTTTAAAAGCATCGAAATAAATATAATGCGCAACATCTATTAACATCGAGTCTTGGATCAACTTTCTTCATTCAGTAGTAAGCTGAAGAGAAAGCTGAATCAACTATAAATAAAAATAGACAATATATATACTGTACTAATACACGAGAAATTTCTCTTCTGTCTCGAATTGTGAAATAAAAAATATATTATTTCAGGTTTCTCTCCAGATTATCGAAACGGGACATCACTTCTGCGGTGGAGTTGTACTCAATGAAAAGTACGTGTTGACCGCCGCTCATTGCGCGTTTGGGTAGGTATGAAATTAAAAGTTCAAGGAAAACTTCAAGATATAAATTATTTCACGAAAATATATTCTTTCCAGTAAAGATGTCAAGCTTATCTCGGTTACCGTAGGAACGACGGATTTACGAAAACCATATGCAGTGCATTTCATCGAATCCTCTTATATACACAAGGGATACGATCGCGACAACTCATGGCTCAATGATATCGCTTTACTTAAGGTAGTGTTAATTAAATTAATATCGATAATTAATTGTTTTCATGTAAATTAAGTAACTTAGAAAATGAAGACCAAACCAAGCGTTTATATAAAAAAGAAACATTCATTTTTAGCTTAAATCTCCATTTAAATTTTCCACTTTCGTGTCCCCCGTCATATTACCGAAGCAAAATCAAACTGTGAAGACTAATTCAATAGCAATCGTGTCAGGATACGGCAGATTATGGGTAAGTCTCTGTTCTCTCAAACTGAATTAGCAAACATGTCACTGATTAAAGCAGTAACAAGATTTCATCGAAAGTCAGACAGTATTTCACTGATTTTCAGTGGAAACACTCACACTTTGCTCCTCCGTCTTATGTATTTCACTGATTATAACGGTAAGATTTCATTGAAAAATCAGCCATTATCGCTAAATGATTTTTCTCAGTGAGATTTCACTCTGTGCAGTATTACATTTATAACTAAAATCAATATTATTAGTGATAATACACTGATTCTATTTAAGAGAATAGATGAATAATTTAAGCGGTTAGGCATTTATTAACGTTAAATTAAAAATTGTGCATGAAAGTCGCATCTCAAATTTATTTTAAAACGTCATGTATGTACTCAATTTATACTTTGCACTTACAGCATAACGGAAACAGAACCAATGAATTAAACATCGCTAACATTAAAATAGCTGATCAAGCCTACTGCAGATATATGTATGCGAAACATTCAAAAAATGTTTTCGACACGCATATCTGCGCAAACGAGCCAACCGTAGAAAGGGGTTCGTGCAAGGTAAACCATTTACAAAGCTTTGCAGTAACATCACTGTCATTAGTACTGGCCGCACGTGCGATTTAACGCTGTCTGCCTAGATACAGTCGTTAACTACTTAACTCGCACCATTCTTCTTACACGCAAAGCTTCAACTCGCCGTCCTATCTAATGACTTTTAAGCACAACGTCTCAATGTAATTTCACGTATTTCGAATTGAATAACGTGCTCTAAATGTCTTCTGATAAGCCCGATATATCATTATCGCATCGGCGGCAAATGTATTCTGTGGACTCATCACGATTGTAATCTTTTATTTATCAATACTACATTTTTTTATCAATTAATTTATCAGTTAATTTATTTTTTGATAACAAATAAATTCGTACAAGAAATGTTCGACGATTATAGCATATCGATCGACACGCGCCATTAATTATTTCGTATCATTAATGAAGCATCATCGGTTTTCCTCGTCACATTTTGTAATTCAATTTAATTGGCTGCAAAACTGCGTGACAGCTAGGCTGAACGAAGCAAAAATGCGTTATTATTCATTATCAGTGTAATTAAATTAACAACAAGAATAATGTATGAGCAAACTTTATACTAACAAAAAAAATATATATATTGAAATAATCTAAAAAGTAAATAATATCGTTTGCTCGTGATTTTTTAAATTAGATTCTCGTAATATTTAGATAACCAAATTAGAGCAATGCATTTTTCATTTTAGGGTGATTCCGGCGGTCCTCTCACCGTTGATGGAAAACTCATCGGACTCGTCTCGTGGTCATACCGTTGCTCTGACACCGTATATCCTTCTATTTACACACGCGTTCCATCATACGTCAATTGGATCAGAAAGTACGCTGTGTGAGTTAAAATAATTAATACGCGAAACGAAAAAATCAGTTTTGATATTTAACGACACACGTGTCACGAACTGACGTATAGCGTAATTATATTTTAAAATATAATTACGCTATATATATATATGCTAATACTAGATATTTTCCTAAAGTTTATATTATAAAGAAACAACATATTATTTATCAGATTTTTTTAAAATTAATATCATCAAAAACTTGTACGATTATTTACGCGTGCTAATATTTATTCCTCTAGTTTAAAATGAGTAAACAAGGCGATAAGAGTGAATTTAAAACAACCATTCAAATAAATTAAAAATATTATATATGCATTGCACGTCCTGCCGTTGCTGCGGTCGATATCCTAACAATAAACGGATCAAAAGAGAAAAGTGGGTCAAAGCAAACCGTTGAACCATTCCGACAGCATACGTCAAGTGCACGAAATTATTTCAGAGAAATTAACAAACACTTCTCTCAAAAGCGACTGAAAGGACCATTTACATCCATTTTCTCTCATTTCGGTCCGACGTTAATTTCTACATCTCGCACACACGCGCACAGGTATGTAGAGCTTTGTAAACAGGGAACTAACGCGTTTGTTAAAATGCTACACTTCATAATGTCTCTTCCCGTTTTACGAAAAGTAATAATCGGCAGCGTCATCATACTGCAAAAAGATATTCATTTTCGGATGATTTTCGCACGCGAATAAGAAAATAACGTTCATCGACAAGTATCAATTATGCTTAGGAAAGAAAAAGAAAAATTCGACTAACACATTGATATCGCTGAGATATTCGGATATAAATCAAACAGAGAAATCGTTTACGGAGGACATGTCGCGTCGGTGCTCTTCGTTTTTACGACACGCCATAAGGGCGATATTGAAAGTACCCACATAACATCCGATCCTACACTTTAAACAATTGACGTGAGAAATATGTGATTATCCTAAGTTTAAAAAAGAGATTTTCTCTGATTCCTTGTATTTCCTTCGATAAACTTTGCACTGTAACTCGCCTTTCCGCTTACTGCCCCCTTGGATATTATATATAAAACTGTTAAAAATTACAACGCAGGAAGTTTCTACGAGCTTGTTTGCTTGAATTTAAGTCAAGTTAATTCTTTATGTGCATTATACATAAAAATGATGCACATATGTTAATTTATAATAATTGTTCCATTTCATTGCAAATTAGTTTCTCTTGATTATATAACATTCTAGGAGATACAATTCTGATATTTTGACATATTTCATATAAAACAATACGAGTTTTCTCGTTAAAAAAATTATTGACATTGACATTGATATAAAACGTTAATAGAGAAAAATAATAATATATATCAAAATATTTTAGCTATCTTCTGTACTCATACATAATCGTGCTTTATGATTAGAAAGAATACATGTAGAAATCTTTTTTGTTAAAAAAATAACGCATGTCTAACTACCACATCGGACATTTTTAACTTTGTATACGGTTTATTTCCGCTGATCTAAATAATTTGAGAGCAGTCTGAATAATTTCACAATCATTAATGAATTAAGTGTAGGATTGCACACGTGAGTCAGACCGTTTCACTACCTGTATGATCGATGAAAAGCTCCGGATATGGGGGTCGTCGGACGCAGGTGAGTCCTGGAACAGCGGTTCTCAATATCTCTTCTTGGTCGGCAGGATCGATCGACCTTTTGCCTCCTACTACACTCCAAGATATCACGATTACAGAATCTCCAGGTCTAATCAAGAATCGTGAAACTGTGGGACGTATCGTTACATCTCACGCAAGGAGTCCTTCCGTTACTTTCAGCGACAAATTAGAAATCATATTTTTGGAAACGCAGTATCTTGCATTTTAAAATTCAAAAGATCTCAACACATACTTTTATACAAAGAATCTTTTCACTTATAGCAGCGTAATTATCTGTACATTCGATAGTTCGATTTTAACCAGCCAGACTGCATTCCATTAGGTAGAGAGAATCGATCGATCCGCATCTTGGAATCCAGGCATTTCGTTTCAACTACTATCTGTCAAGATTTCGTGATAAAGAAGGATGGCGCCTCCAGAACAGACGAATTCAGTGACGACATTGCGAAGTTCGGAGTGGAATGAAGTATAACAAATTCTGAGAACTTGGTAAACTTTCATCTTCTTAAAGTTCGAATATTCGACTCCTTATAAAATTTACTTCGAAAATTTCTCTCTTCGATAATCTTTCGACGTGAAATGATTACCATACATTAAATTCTACTTATGTCTTTGTTACCGAGTAATAATTTCAGCATTATCTTTCTCTTTTATAAAAGATCATAAAATGACATACGTTGAGACGCATAAATATTTGTTTTCAGATATCAACAAGCGCATTTTACGTCATACATATAACACATATTAGAGAGAAATTTCTGTCTTTCTATCTCAACTCTCATGAACCTATGTTATACTAGCACATCCAAATTTTTTTTTGACAGATTACTAAATATGATCCGTCCACTATGCAGAAAAAATATTTTCGTAGATATCATTTATATTATATACTGCGCATGCGCATATATGCGTGCACTCTCATATGTCGTAATATAAAAAAAAACTTGTACAAAACGAGTTTTCCAATAAATGTCGTTTCTTTCGTGGAAAATTCCAAAATTGAATGTCAAACATCAATTTCATACAGACAATAACGTATTAATAAAAAATTGCACATATTTGTACACATTAGTATTCTTTACATTCATCATGGGATTGTGCTTATCTCTACAATTTAAAAATCACATGTGAGCAACCTGAGATTTAAAAAATCGAAATTAGCGCTGCATTATTCAAAACTCTTCGTTTAACGGCGACGCGTTTAACTCGTAAAAAAAAAAATATCTCTACAGCATTATTAGCGCGAATAAGGCTTTCGAAGTATCTGGAGCTGAGCCAGCGTCGCCTTGGATGCAGTTTCGCATCTGTCCTGGTATATCGATCGAAAGGTCACTCAACCAGGTGCCTTCGTAACGCGTTATGACACCACCGGAGATACGCTACATTGACTGACGGCTACTTTATCCTAATTAGAGAAAAACAGCGCACAACTTGTTCATCTTAACGCGTTGGATACAGAAATAAAGGACTGCGAGAGGAATTTTAAAAGCCCTGTTTTGCAATGCTTAAAATTCTATCGACATTTTGAAATAAAAATTTCTCCTACATTTGGGCGAATTATTGTCCATTAGCTGCTATTATCAGATGCCAAATAAAATAAGTTTCGTACTATAAAAAAAAAAAATGCTTTTAGCTACGTGTAAAATTAATCTATAAAGAATGAAATCAGCATCCGATATAATCCCCCGATGTTACATCTATATCGACATTACAATATTTTTCTTTACGCACGACACACAATTCCGATGAATAAACGTTTTCTTATCGTTTTGGCATTGAAGACTATATAAAAGTTCTACTTATATATAAAGTTATATAGGAAATATATATATTTCCTTTTTTCTTATCTTCACTTCTCACATTATCATCAAAGTTACGTTTTGTTTCCACTAAATGCATAAAATAAATGTGGTTGAAATATATTTATTATATCATTGTGATACAATCTAATAAGACAATCATGATAATTAGCAATCATAAAATTTATATTGAAATTAAAAGTATCTTCGCAGATATAAATATCAATCAATCAATCACGCGCGCGCGAGATGTTCAGAATTTATATAATGAAGACAATATCTCCGACAAATGATTGTAATTTATAATGCAAATTATAAACAAAAATCTTGCAAAAAAATTATTATGCCATTTAATAAATTTCTTCATATCACAATTGAATTATAAAATCACAAAAAATATATACTTATAAAATGCATATTATTTTTTTATATATGCAAAACACATTAAAAAAAATATTTTTTCGTTAATTGAAATTTGTTCATTTGTATCACATATGCAAACGAAACTTTATTCTATTTCGCGATTTCATTTTTCAGATCTTGGTTCTTAATTCTTTCCGAGATTAAAATCCTAAATTCATGTATATTTATCTATTGCTCGTAACCAAAGATACTATGTCAAAGAACTCTTCATATTTGATAATACACCCGTCTCTAAATTGCGAATATACTGATAAGCGAAAAGCCGACATAGAAATAATCGGAATCCATCGTTGATTAAATTACTTATCTAATCTGCAATGTTCATATATAATTGTTTGTTAATCAATGCATTGTTAGTGTGCATGCCAACTGTTATCCGATAAATATATATATTTGTTTAAATCCAATCGTGGCTATTGTCGTTTAAGATGTTGTTCGCAGCTTTATGTCTTCTTAGCGTAACGTCTATCTCCCAATGTAAGTAAAACATAATGATAGAATCATATATGATATTTACATGATAAATAACACACACTATATAAAAATAAAATATATATGTGATACATAATACATACATCATCTAATTTTTACATACATAAATTTGATACTTTTTTTTAAAAAACAGAAAAATTTGATGTATATTGTAAATTATTAATAAAATTAATATAAATCAATATAAATTAAAGTAATTCCTCATATCGAAATATAATTGACAAAAATTAGAAATATATATTTTCATAAAATTAAATAAAATTAATAAATATATAAAATAAAAGGCAATAAATATTAGACAATAAATGTTATCATAGACAGTTATAGATATCATAGACAGTTATAGTTATCATGGACAGTTATAGATTTTCAATGAAATTTAAGTAAGTGCTATATTAGCAATATATATTTTCAATTATATTAAAATATACAAGAAAACAAAATAAATTCTATAGTAAAAGCCTTAGCTCAAATAAATTTAATATTGCGTCAACAGCTGCCGTACTGCAGTACGAATCACGAATCATAAATGGAAAAGATGTAGCGCCGGGTGAGATACCGTATCAGGTGAGTTCTAGTGAAATAACCATCCATGAAATAACATTATCTTCCTATATAAAATTTCTTTCTTATATTGCAGATCTAGGTTCAGCACTTCAAGTATCGATATATAGACTGCACTGACGTTCTATTTATATTTGTTTGATTATTTAAATATAGAAAAATAGAAAATTCGATATAAACATGAGACAAAATTAATTTCTTAAATTCATTTCACTCTAGGTCTCTCTGCAGACAAAAAATTTCTTTCATTTTTGCGGAGGATCTATCCTTAATGAACATTCTGTTATCACTGCCGCTCACTGCGTAGATGGGTAATTAATTTTGACATAAATTTTAAAATATCATATATGAAATATCACAGCTTATGCATTTAAAGTCGTTTTTAACAATTTCATATTTTAATTAATATTACTGCTTTTACAGTAAAATACCTGCAGATATCATAATCGTCGTTGGCACCATAAATTTGAACCGCTCGGGCATAAAGCATGCAATTAAAGAGATTATTTCCCATAAAGAATATGATCCTTCTAATTCGTGGCTTAACGACGTTGCATTGATCAAGGTAAATTACCTCGTAAATATTATACCAACTGTTTCTTGGAATTTCGATTCTCATCGTTGACGCATCTTGCTTTTTAGGTGTTCTCTCCATTTAGGCCATCGCATAACATTGGATTTGTAAATCTTCCCAAACAAGACGAAGCGGTCCAGCCAGGTACTGTGGCAAGAGTTTCCGGATTTGGAAGAATATCGGTAAGTGTAGCATCGATTCTCTTTGCGTAGCTCTTACTATGGTTTTTAAATGCATTTACCGAAATTAATGCAGCAGCATAATTCTAGCAAGCACCGTATTTAACTCGTTAATTTCGTGGTTGTGTATAAATTATAGGAAGACGGACCCGGTTCCAACATCTTACAACAGGCTACCATTTACATAGCCGATCAGGATTATTGCAAGAATATGTACAGTAAAATGTTGTACAATATCTATGACACTCATATCTGTGCCAACGATCCAAATATCAGCAGAGGATCTTGCAAAGTAAGTTGTGTAAGAAGCATTTGAATTATTATTTGTTTTCAATATAATTAATTTTTAGTGAAAATACGTACAAAAAAAATTATTAAACTATAAATCAAAAAAGATAAATTAAACAATTACGAAAAATAATTAATTGTGATACTCTTTGCAAAATATGCATAATAGGCAAAGAATTAAAAGAAAGAGCAACAGTTGTGCAAAGGATTGTATCACTTTACAAGCGTTAAACTTCAGATATTTTATGCATGCACAAATCGTTAAAAAAAGATAAAAAAGCGCTTTAATCTTCTTTGCAGGGTGACTCGGGCGGTCCTTTGATTGTTAATGGAAAACTTGTTGGGGTTGTATCATGGGCGAAAGCTTGCTCCCTTACCGACTATCCGACTGTGTTCACCCGCATACCTTCGTACATCGACTGGATCGAGAAAAATGCCGTGTAAAAACAATTGATATTCATACAGACCTACGATCGTCAATTGCGAAGATATCGAATACATTAGATTATGTTTATTTTTTCATTTTATTACATTACGATAAGTGTATCGTCAATAAGAGGTACCTTAAGTATCTTGTCTTCCATGGATAAAAAATTCGTTATTCTGAAATATATATGTTAAATCGTGCTATGTCTTGCTAAACTGATGTCACAAATAGTAGTTTATAAATAAGAAAATTATAATATAAGCACACACACACACACACATTTGTAATTGTATTGCTATTGCTAGTGCAGATACTAAGCGTTATCTGTAAAGAAAGAGAGAAAAAGAGAAAAGAGAGAAAAAAAGAGTTTAAAGGTCTACAATAATCATGTCCAATCTTTTTTCATTTATTAACGTCCATTTTAAATATATTTTAAATAATTGGTCATTTATAAATAATAAATAATAAATATAGAAACTCCCAGAATTAGCGGAAAGACTGTAACATCTGAGATTATAAAATTGAGATAAGCTGAATGTGTAAATAGATTAATTCGATCTGTCTTTAGATTGTAAACATTTAATTTTTGTACAAATTACGTATATATAGTTTAAAAACATAATATTTGATATATAATAATTAAAATAATTATTAGTTAGTTTTTATGAATAAGTACTTTAATCCAAAGAATTAGCTGAGATACAAAAATAAGAATAGCAATAAATACAAATTGGAGTTATCTTACATCTTAAAAAGAAATCTTTACGTCACCAAATTTAATCAGACGGCAAAAAAAAATTAAGATTATAAAGTGAATATTATCTCCATTAATATTTACGAATAAATAAAATAGAACGGGTAAATGAGAGCCGCTGTGCGCTGAAAAGAGCGCTAAAATTATATTATTCTTCGTAGGTATGAATGTATTTATTAGACAGTTTAATTGAATATTGGACCTCATTTTCAGTCATTTTTAAAATTTATTAATTTTATCAAATTAAAATCATGCTTTATATATATTCTCACATTAAAAATATAATATCATACAGAAGCACAATTCGCTTGCTTACTTGCGCAAAAGCTATCGCTTTAATATTGCTATTATTATTAAATGCGTCACTAATTGCGTCACATAATTTTTTGAATTCTAGTAAAAGATAAGATTGCTTCGAGACCCCTTGAGAATAGAGCAAAACGCAAAAAAAAAAAAAAAAAAAAAAAATGAACAAGTGTCGTATCAAAGTCGTACAAACAAACTTATGAGCGCGATGTTGAGCATTAATTAACGACAATACAATCACAAAAACAAATCGGAGACTTCGCACAAACTGGCAATCGATGTTCTTTTATCGCGGCAGGTCATAGCGTTGTGATAACATAGCTGTCACAACTATTTTTTCCAACGACGAGAGTAAGAAAGAAGAAAAGCGGTATTGTATGCGTTCGTTGAACCGTTTCTGACGGTCGCTCGAGAGCGAGGGTATTGTCAAAGTTCAATGTACTTCAATAAATCGCGCAATTGTTAAAAAAATCGCCAAGTAATGCGTAGTGAATTTATCATCCATAGTTCGCGACGTTCTGATAGTTGATAAGCGTATCTGTATTGCGCTGTGGTTACGATGTAATCATTATGACCTGAATTAAATGAATTCACAATAAACTATATTCAAAAGTAAATAGCTAAGATGTATAAATTAAAAATTTCATGAAATTAAATAGATTAAAATAAATAGTTATTATTAAAAATATGAAAACGCACATACGCACACACACACACACACATACACGTACACACTATATCTACTCAGAACTATATTTTATTCATGAGCAGAGATTATTATGAAAAATATTAAACATATATTTTAATATATATAAAAAATGCGGTAATTCATTGCAACTTAATGATAATGGCAGCATCTATAATGCATATAGCTATAATGATAATAGCACTATCAATGATAATGATAGTATCTATGACAAAAATTATACATATTTCTTGTCGCGTAAATAATTACTCGGAAAATACGTATTTTGTACTTATTCCCACTAATTTTTTCGCTCTTTAAGCGCTTGTCTTTTGTTTGAAAATCTTGACGATTTTACGCGTGGAAGAGAAAAAAAACGGGCTCTCGGATTTTTCTGGAATACGTTAGCAAGAAAGATCTCGTTGTTCTCGGACAACCTTTGATCCTTTTATTCCATTTACACTTGAATAACGCATGCGAAGACAAACTTTGTCGACGTAAGAAAATAAATCCCTCTGTATGAACAATATGCGTTCGTAATGTGTCCTTACAAGCGTATTTACAAAATTACGAAGATTTATATGCACAATCTAAAAACTACCGCTACATAATAATTTAATTTCTTCTATGTAATCTATTTATCTTATTTTTTACATTTATAATTGCTAAAATAAGAATACTTATCGCGATACTATTATTAAACGATTTTTGTAAATATTGAATGGCGCTAAAGTACGTTTTATCAGATAAGCTGACCTATAATAAAATTAAATCATACTTGCTATCTAAGCTATACTAATGTGATTGAGAAGTTTCTAGTTTTGATTCATATCATAATATTTTAAGAACGCTTCGTTCAAATAATTATCGAAAATGATTTTTTTATCGCATCAAATATTTTTATCAAGCGATGGAGTTGTCATTATCACAATTGATAAGCGATCTTATTTATATATAATATCTTATTTATATATTCATATTTCGTATAATATATTGCGTAAATAAATTGATGAACATATTATTAGAATTTGATATCTTTATATCTATTAGCTTATCTTGTCTTTATCATTGCATATAAATTTCACAAAATAAACAATATTATTAATAATAAATAATATTTTTAATTCGCGACAACAAAAGTATCACATTACAATTTAATTATAAATAATGTTGAAAAGGTTTAAACATTAAATTTTTTAATCACGTAATTTCTTTTAGCAGAAAAAATAGAAAACACGAATTATATTTACGATCATCACATGAATTCGTTCCAAAGTTAAACACTCCCATCAGTTGTAAATTTATCCAAAGCTCCAACATGCTATCGTGACGTTTGGTAAAAGCTAAGTGCGCGAACACGATCGAAAGTTTCTCCACGTAAAACATCGGTGATCTCGATCGTTGCGCGAATCTTTGATCATCCGTACGACCGATTACGTGGTCAGGACACGAGGTCGTTGATCGCAGATGAATCCTACAATACTGATGCCCTGTAACCGTCCTGAACAATCGATCGTCTCCCACTTTTATCCGTTCGACGGTCCATCAGGATTTCCTGATAAAACATCGTCAACTGTCAAGAAATGACGGAAACTTTTTTATCCCTCGAGAGATCTTCTATTGAAATCAGCGCCGCGAGTATATGTAGAACTTTTAATAGGAAGTAATTAAAGTTCTTGACAAAGTAATATATATGAAGCAGAAATGTTAGTACTAGGTCTATATTAAAAGTTATTTTTGACATTTAATTTACATAAAATTTAATGTAATATTGCGCGAAAGGACATTAATGAAAAAATGTATTATTAGGTCGAGAATACGTCAGCAAATATTGACACCATTATGTACATATATTTTAGTCTAACATATAAATTGTTTGCGAACGATAACTCTAATCGATAGATTATTTTCGCGAAGATTAAAAATAATGTCTACCATGGTTATAAAGTATCATGTATTTTATTAAATGATAAGTCATACGAAATGTAAAAATGAAACGATGCTGCGATGATTATCATATCAATCGAAGGATCACGATATTCTATCACATTCAATGAAACATGCTAAAAATTCATCAGGCAAGATTAAGTGATATGGGAAAACCCAATGTCTCATAAATCAGTCAACGAGATAGATGTTAACAGGACAGATTATTGTTATAATTGAACGATAAAAAATTGGATAATTAAAAAGATATTATAATATGTATTATCTATTACAAATTAGATCTACACATATATTCTAAATCAAATATACTAGCTTATATTTAATCTGAATAGTTATTTACAGTTATACATTATTGTAAGAAGTATTCTTCTTACATTTTAATTATAACAAGTTGAAAATTTCATAATAATAACTGGAGAATAGATGTAATTAATTATCATTGACTCAGATTTTTTCTTTTCTCAAAGGAAAATATAAAATAAAATCCGCAACTAATCAAAATAAGGAAACGATTTGTGCGATCTAAAATCTCAGTGTCGCAATCACGTTTTTATCAAAGAACGATTGATCTGCCAATCCGTATCAATCTCGGTAGAACATCTTCGATATATTACTTCGTAATCGAGCTATCTAATCTAGATTTCACAAGAAAAAGATTGTTAATCATTGGACTACTTGTACGGAAGTAGATTGGAAGCAGTATATAAATTCGCGGTATCAACATATTACAATACAGTCTATACGGTCGGCGATCAAACGATGGCGTTAACGATCTTGTGTCTCCTCGGCCTGTTGGCATTTTCTCAAGGTGAGCGATGATTCTATAGTGGAAAACCGACGATCATTTGTTTAACATTGACAAGCATTCGTTTAAATGAATACAAATTGATATACTTCCCCCTTAGAAATACTATAGCAAGAAACTTACTTTACTGTGATGTATTATTTAATAATTTAATTAAATGATTAAATTTATATACCAACATTTTAAATTCGATTATTAATTACAAACTGTAAGAATCGCAAAACTATACTTTATAATCTCTGGAGAAAAATTTTGTCAAAAAATTGTTAACGTCCAAAAATCTGAAAATTATTGCCTATTAAAGTAGCGAAAAAATAGGCGAGGAGTGTAATTTATTATGCATATTGAAAAAACGTTTATTATTTATTATAGTTTTAATTTTTTTTAAATGCAAATTTTTTATCTTCATATTACATATAATAATAATAACTTGTCATTGTAGCTGGAATTTTGAAACCATACTTTGATCCTAGAATCGTGAATGGAGAAAATGCCAAAGTAGGCGAAATTCCATATCAGGTACATATTGCCCCAAAATAACGTATAAATAAAGGTATAATTATTAAAATTTTCGCTTCTAATAATTTATAAAAATATTTCTCATTGCGATTAAGAGCATCAAAATAAGTAAATGCATAAATATTAGAGTGCTTACAGTTATATTTATAGGTTTCTCTTCAAGACAAATATTCTTCCTTTCACTTCTGTGGCGGCTCAGTTCTATCTGAACACTACGTTATCACGGCAGCTCACTGTGTTGAGGGGTAATTTTATTACAAATTCTTTCATACTATATTAACGAAAAATATTGTTAAAGTAACGTCATATAAAAGACGCTAAGACATAATTGAAACTTATTTTTTTTCCTTTGCTCATATTTGCGTAAATATTGTTTCGCCAATAAAAGAAATATAACACTCATTAGGAGAGATTATTTTTTCGGATAGATGTTTTAATAATTAAATTTTTATGATATATATATAGCAAATTAGCCTCGAATGTAAAAGTTATTGCTGCCACCATCAATCTGAACCACCCACAACTGACGAATGAGGTCACACAAATCCGTAGGCACGAAAAATATGACTCCTCTGATTCCTGGATTAACGATGTTGCTTTATTAAAGGTAAATGAGATTTATTACAAATTCTCTCTCTGTAGAAAATTAAAATTATTTGATCCTGTCCCAGCTCTTTTTCTACTAATCAATAATACTTAAGTAAAAATCTTTCAGGTGAGAGATGCCTTTGTAAGATCGGCAATCCTTCAATACGTTTCTTTGCCACCAAAGGGCCACGTTATCAACGCCAACGATGTTGCTGTTGTATCAGGATGGGGCCGACTTTGGGTGAATTTTCTACTTCCCTAACAATTTTTTTTCTCGCGCGTAATCTGCGCTATCTTTTATGTAAAGACCGAATCCTTAAGATTATATTTATATTTATTATTTATGACACGCGCGGGCAAAAAAGTAAAACAGACTACACTATCACTGAAAGCACAGCAATTATAAATATTACTGCAAAATTACAGCAAGGCGGACCAACTACTGAACAATTACAACGAGTCAACATTGTGATTGCTGACCAAGGCTACTGCGCCAATATATACAACAAAATGGGATATAACGTCTATCCTACACAAGTTTGCGCATACGATCCGCGAGTGGAGAAAGGATCTTGTCACGTAAGTTCTCTTTAAAATTTTAATATCTATTTTATCCACACATTCATCTACATTTAATATTATCACATTAATAATATATTATATAAGCACAATCTCTAAAAATATAATTAACATATGTCATAATAATTAAAAAAAAAAACGAGATTTAATAAGATAAAATATTCGATTCAATGGTATATTTAAAATGATATCTTTTTCTAGGGTGACTCTGGTGGTCCATTGACCGTTCGTGGAGTACTCGTTGGATTGGTATCCTGGGCGAATGGTTGCGCTAGTACTTCCTACCCGACTGTTTACACACGTGTCGTCTCTCATGTTGATTGGATTAAATCTAATGCGGTCTAATGCAATTCTATTCTATTCTATGATTCGTTCGTTGTGTTTTTTTTTATGTAACTCTTTAACGATCAATTGTTGAAATCGAGAAAAGAAGATTTTCTGATGTTTATACACATATGATAACGATGTGACGTAGGGTTGTACAGAATAAGTACCCTCAAAATTTTGTACACATCTTCAACACAATAAATATGTATATATATATATATATATATGTATATATATTGTTTAAAATTGTACAAAGAAGATCGTTAATAAATATATTTAGTTTGTACTAAAAATCTATAAAATTAAATTATCACATGATAAGTGCTAATACGAATCAAGTCTAGAGAGATTTTGTTATAGTTCTATCGAATCTAGTAGAAGAAATTGAATAGAACTCTCAGCAAAATCAATACACCGTGACCGCGCGATGCTCACGTGTTGCTCTTATTTCCGGTGACACTTGGAAGAACGGAAACGATCGATGCGGACATTTTAACTGTAATTGACAGTCATGATCATAATGTCGTTTATCAGTTACATGATTCTAAATAAAAAAATATTCGTTAATCGCATCATTAATAGCACCACAAATTTATTCTTATCATTTCCTATATGATCTCCTATATGACTTTTAATATTACAGAGAAAATAATAAATATAAAATATAGCTAAATTTATTTATTTATTTATTTTTTTTTTTTTTAAATAATCAATAGTATACATTAAAAATTTTCAAATAAAAATAAGATCAAAAGTAACTGTAACGGAATAGATGCTTCTTGACAACAGAGAAACATGAGCACGGATTATTCGTAGCGAATTCTATTCCGTCACCCGTATTTACATTGCTAATGAAATTTCATTTCTGCTTTCGCCAGTGTTCCACAAGAGGCACGTGATAGACTCTTACGTCACTCGCCGGATTTGTTTTGCCCCTTTTCGACGATTTTACTTGGAGCGTAAGAGCCTAATAGTTGCTCATTTCCGACGGAAGATAATGTTATTATTAATTCACTACGCATCTCTCAGAGAAACAATTTTCTTGTTTTATCTTACTTAAAAAAAAAAAAAAAAAAAACTGCCTGCAGAAACCTAATGGAAATCATTTTCGCCACTTGTGCAGGAACCCGACTAATTCATAATTTCGGTGAGTAGAATTAGTACACATAATGAAATTCGTTGTTAGATTTTCAAAATTAATTCGTCGTTTAGATCATTTTTCGTCCTAAATATGTAACAGATCAACTAGATCACTGAGTATTGCGTTTACAATTATTCCTAAATAATTATTCAATCTTGCGCTAAATATAATATATTTACTGCTCGGCCGAAAAATAATAAGTTTTATATTTAATATTATGTCAAGAATTGATTATATTATCTGGCGAAATTCTCCAAGCCGATACACATAAACTTCTATAGTTGTAAATTTTATAAACTCGGTAGTTGTTCTAAAGAGTTAATTTCTACTTTTTTATTATAGCATTATATAAACAGATACGGATAAAACTGCAAACAAACAGCATTATTTTTTCTTATAACCGCGTCAGTATTTTGTAATTACGTTGGAACCAATCACGCCTTTGTGCATATATAATGCATAACTTTGTGATATATAATATTTAAATATAAGCATGTGCTAACGATACATATCACGTGTAAAAAAGGTCATACAAACATACAAAAAAGATTAAAAATTATATTAAAAATTAAATACGCACAAATCATTTAAATTAAAGAGATACGTGTACGATTATATATCGTTAATTAAATTTGAAAGATTTAATTAAAAACATAAAAAATTCAAGAAATGTATTATTATCTGAATACCATATATCAAACGTTTAATTTTTGCGCAATACAAAAATATTTTAACTAATTTAACTCGATGTTTTTTTTGTGATTGTGATTTCAATTAAATCATTTAGTATATCTGCACTACAATGCATATCAATGCGCTAAGAAACGCCCTTCCAAAAAATATCGCGACGAAAAGTCTCGACGAAGCCACCGAAAAGCTTCAAAGTGACGAAGCCCTTTTCTATTCGCGATCAATTCGACATCGTCGCGCTACCTCCTCTTTCTTCCACTTTTTCTTTCTCTCTCTCTCTCTCTCTTTATTTTTCCCTCTCCTATTCGTCTTATTCCTTTCATTTCTTTTTTTAGACCCGTAAGCCGACCTTGAGGTCGTTGGAATAAGTCGAGAGAGTCGTCGCGACAACTTAATTTTATTAAAATTCTACAAATCATTTCGTTAACTACAAAATATCATGGCTTTTGATTCGATATAGGAATAAACGCAAATACTTTATTCGGGATATGTAATAAAAAATAGTAAAATTTTATAATCAGCAGACATAATCAAAAATAATCAGCATATTTGAGACTATGAATTGATTGATCGCAACACATAAATTTCATGAGAAATTATTTTAATAATTTATTAAATATCGGCCTAATTTTCACGGAAATGTTTTCATAAAGTCTCTTGTTTATTTCGTATAATGATTATACCCGATTATTAGAGATTATAATGAAATACTCAGATAACACTTGCTTTTACTATTGAGAGCAACCCGATCTATAGAAATAGCTAAATTAAAGAAATATAATATCTCGCATTTCCAATCGAATAAATGGCTGCGCAAATAGGTTTAAATGAGTCTGAAATTATAAATCATAAACTCGAAACTTGCACCATTGCACTTCGTGCCTTCAGACGTATGAAATCGCGATACGATAGACGCCCATTGAGTTCATCCGTTTCGAATGCTGAAGATAATTGCATTATACGATAGCGATGTAAAATATTGTTACGATCATGGCGTAAATGTGAAAACATTCTAAATTCAGAGCTTATCTTGTTTTATATTCTTCTCAATACATTTTATCATACTAATGAAATTTTTTTTTCATTGCATTTTTACTCGACAATATATTGTACATTAAAACTTCGTTCTACAAAAACGAATACCGGAAAAGCATTCCCTTTCGTATTCATGATTACGAGCCATATAACTCTGCATTTTTTCTGTTTAAATACTCTTTTCAAGAATTCTTGAGAATATCTCACCCAATATTGAATACCACGTGCGACGCATAGCATACGCGATTAAAGTCGAGCTTTGGCATGAAGCCAGTAAAATCTTTCTTTTTCGTTATATTAATAATAAAAAAATGTTAAGTGTTATTAGTACCAACGTGGTAAAAGTTTTATTCGATCAACGTAGAATTGAGTTTTTTTTTCAATTTGATTATTAAATATCGCGATAAGCAATTAATGACAGTAACTTGCAATTTGCAATGCAAGTTTGAGTATTTATGCTATTTTTTTGCTATTGACAATTATAAAAGAATATCATTTCGATATCGTGAACAAATAATCTTTATTCCATACACGGTTTCTCATGCCAACAAATATCATCAAACTTTAAAGGGTTCACCTGTACACGAAATAGAGTATAGTGCTTTTCGTCGATTCTCTAGAGACTACTGGATTTTGAAATGCTTGTGATAAGATATATATATATATATATATATATATATATATATATATATATATATGTATATATATATGCGAGAAAGTGGAATTAAAGTCATGATGCTCACATTGGTATGAATATCAATCTTTACTTTCTTTCTTATTAAAATTATATGCTATTTACACTCAATTAATGTAACGAAAATATAAAAGAAAATTGTACATATTGTTATGATAAAAAAATAAAACTAATTTTTAAATATATCTATTACGTCATGTGATTTAACTCTCTATTGATGATATATTCGTAGGATTCTCTATATATTGTGTGTAGTACTTTATATGTAGATGAAAATAAAATAAATAAATGTCATATAGTACTCACGTGTTAACACGTGTCGCGTGTGATTCGCGATTTATGAAAGTATAATAAATAACTCGGAATATACAATATATTCCGAAATATCATCTCTCTTCGTGCTATCTCGTATCCAAAAAAAAAAAAAAAAACGATTGAGATCGCAGTGCGTGGACTTAATTAGAAGCGAATTCGGAAGCGGACGGACTCACCTGCTTGCGGAGCGGCGTGACGCATTCGTCCTTGGTACGCTCGAAACGCTCGAACTTGAAGCTGTTGCTGCGGTAGAGCTCGTTGTCGCTCTGCTGCCTCCTGCAGAGCCGTCGCGTGAGCGCGCGCGGTCTACAGGGCGCACATTCGGCGGCGAGCTCCCAGTGCAAATGCAGCATCGCGAGCTCGGCGGTGCAACGAGCCATCGCGCAGCCGGCGCGTCTCACGCGGCACTTGACCCGCTTGATACGGCCCTCGGATTGCGGTTTGTGACCGCATGGTTGAGTGCAACTGCAGTCCATGCACGTGCGACGCACGCTGCGCGTTTTGGCCGTGTGCGAGCACGGTTTCGCCTCCTCGCCACACTCGCACTCGCATGGCGCCTCGCCGCCGCCTGTGTGGGAGCAATTTAATCTCTCGTCGGTGCATTCGCACGGCTGCTGCTGTGCTTGTTGCAGCTTCAACTGCGAGGAGACGGGGGAAGATGAGGATTGCGCGACTGCTCGGCGACGAGTGCCGGCGCCGCAGGATGTATGCCGGCAGGAACGATCGTTGCATTCGGATCTGCAATGAGAAATATGGGCATGTTAGATGAATAAGATAAATTTGAATGGCAAATTGTGTCAAGTTTGTTAAATGTTAGTACACAGGAAAATTTGTATTAAATTTAACATATATATTACATATATCCGAAACGATCCACACCAATTTTTGTTTTAATTTAACATAATATAGATATATTTGTTAATTGGTGACATTAATACATATTTTTTAACAAGAAAACATAAATTTTCCAACTGTGTAAAGGAAAAAAAGAATTTTTGTTTATTTTTTAATTCAGAATTAAAAATTAATTCCTTGAGACCAAAGAGTTTCTGCTTTTGAAACATCGTATTGATCTTTCTCGAGATTTATAAGTATATCTGTAGCAATTATGCAAGTGTCTAGATATTACTGGAAACGTCGATTTTCATATAGCAATATATTTTGCCCGAAATATCTAACAGCAAGTTAAACCGAGAGAGTTCCTATCGACTATTGGAAACTTCATTTAGCGTATTATCGCACAATGATATTGTGAAATGGTAGAATTCAGTTTGGGGGCCGCAAGAAGGAAAGATAGAAAAAAAAAAAATCAGGTCAGACTGAAAAGGAGAACCGCGAGATGGTTTGCGAGCAACTGTGTAACGATTAAATTTAGCCGCATGTAGATAATTGCATCGCGAGTAATAAATTGATTTCATTATAAATTGATTCAATAATTTAGTAATTTTCCGCCTCAATAATGCTATATCTATAATTTCTTGAATTTCTTGCATGCTCTACGTTTCTCTATTAATGTGTATATATGTATATATTGTGAAGCTCATGAAGAAATAAAATTTATGCATATAACGTTTCAATTATTCGTTTACTTATTTATACAAGCTGATATTTTCATATGTATAAATTTTATTCACAATAAAAAGTATTTTGTTTTGTGATAATTATATATTAAAACGAAATAAATAGCCGTATGTAAAAAATAAGATAAGATGTATTTTTGTAATCTGATAAATGTGATTTTCATGATATTTGTGATCGCGTGAACTAAAATAAAAATGTACGATCGTATATAAAATTCACCGTTTAACACGTGGTACTTTATAAATCAATATCTCAGCATCTCTTTCGAAAATAAAAAACCATGCACGATTTAATATTCTTAAATTCATCTATTAAGCACTGAAATTTGTTCTGTTATGCCGACATGAAAATGCTTTTAAATGTCACATTTGACATTTCATCGTCACAAAGATTCCCCCATGTTAATCCAGACAATGTAATCACTTCATTTATCCCAGGAATGAGCATTTGTATCACTCTTGGGCAACAGCGAAAATCTAGAGATTAACTATGCTAGCTATACATATTCGTCTAAAATCTGCTACGATCAACGCAAGTATCAACAACACATTAGCTCATGATCTTCATCATGCCTTCCACCCCTTTAACCGTGATCTTCTAGAACGCGTAGCCAAGTTTTATGTAATCGACCGCGAACTATAATATCACCATCAAATCGAACGATGCCTATAAACGATTATAAAACAAGATCGCCACCAATAGAATTAAAGCAACGCAAAGCGAAGCATCCGCGATAATGAAGGAAGTACAGCAAATTTGTAACACCCTGTATGTGACGGCGTATCCGAATGGACGTAACTGTTATTCCTACTCTTATCGATCGAACGAAATAGTCGAAAATGTAGAAAGAGTTCAATAACAATAACAATTTTTCAAGGAAATTTATTCCACGATAATTATTTTTTTATGATTCATCACCGGAAGGTTGATGGTCAACAAGTGCTATCGATTGGATAAAGCATCTCATCTTGTTCACTCTATGCAATAAGACCGCAATACTTGAAAAACAGTTTTTTCACATTTACCTAACCAAACAACAACAATAAACATGCTGCTTTCATTCACAGGATGCACCGTCCTATGTATATATTTTATATTATTACTCCGTAACGTGTGTTTATATTTACCTTCTGATTCTTCGCGCGGCCGATCCTCGCTGTACATGCGGACAGGGTTGCGAGTCCGGTGGGCAATCGCAACTGGTGACGGCCGCGGCCGCGCTGGCGGAAGCGGCGGCTGGTCGCGCACGGCGGATCCTGATGAGCACTGGATGCACCGGGCACGGCTGTACCTGGCAGCCGCAGACGATAGTCTGGGGTCCGCCGCCGCGGGATTTACGGCCGCCGCCGCCGCGCTTCGCGCGTTGGTCCACGTGCAGCTGACACGGCTGTACGGGACAGCCGCAACGGGCCGCGGCGGCACCGCGACGCCCGGCACCCTGTACGCGTCTCCACACCCGCTCCATTCAACGACCGGCGTGCGACTGACAATCGGCCACCCCCCCCACACCACCGTCACCCGCGACGGCGCGCGCGCGCGGAAACCGCTTCGATCCTCTCCGCGCGACCTCGGCCGCTCTCGGCTTCCTCTCGCTCTCCGGGGGATGAAATCCCCCTTGCGACCGACCGAAATGCCAAGATGTGTGCCGGTCCACGCTGCCGTCTCCCCACAGCCGACATTCGTTCTCCCTTCCTTCCATGAACGGACAAATCCGGGCGTTTACCCGGAGTGAAAGGTCACAGCTGACTTCTTGGCGAGACCTCGCGCGAGATAACGCTTTGATATATGTGCGGATTGAGATGTTCTAATTTGTGTTTACCTCCTGGCAGCTTGAAGACTGAAAAGATTTTATGTTAGTAATGTAATATGTCGATTATTGGATGAGACCGAATGAGGAAGTGCCAGTATTATTATGTACATATTTCTTTTTAATGACAGTTATTATATAAGTTTGTTATACTGAAGCTGTGCTCTTGTGAGATTTGTAAATATATTCAAAATTGGAAATTTTTTATTTACATAAATTTATAATAATTATATAAATGTGATTGTGTGTGCTATGTATATAAAAACATATATCCCCAAAAAATTAATAATTAATCCTATGTTGGTAATTATATAAATAAAAACGCCTTATATTTTTATAAAATTATTCCGATTAGTTATAATCCGCGTTAAGTCGACCGCGTACTTAAAACCGAAGCGGCAAATATCTGCTGTAAAATTCGTGGTATATTTTTAAGGTCCATACACACAAATGCGCGACCAGAAGGCATCTTTTTCATCAATCTAAAAGTAGCATAAATATCTGAATTAGAGTATTGATTTTACTAAGAATATAAAAAGGGATAAATAATGAAAATTGTAAAATCACCTGTTTGCTTGATCGCCCAATGATCCGATGAAAATAGCGTAGGAATTCACGTCCACATTAGACATCAATACTTTCGCGAATCGTTCAGGACAAATGCCATAACGTTCGAGATTCGCATCCGAAAGAACAACTACAATAGACTCGTCGGAATCTTCTTTCGCCAAACTCGCAATTGCGTGTTGCGTCGCTTCCAAGGTATTATCCCCAGACATGCAAAATTGCGAGTGAGCGTGCATCGCCTAAAGAGATTAATTAAAACTTAAATTATAATTAAATTGCACAAGTAATTTTATAAAAGAAAACGACATAAATAAATCTTACCTTAATCACTTCCAATCTTCGTTTATTGTCCGTTGGTGGTTGCGTACGATCGACAAAAGCAATACGATAATCGTCACCGGAATGACCGACAATGTCGTATTGAAACTTTCCCTCGTAGCCGCTGAAAGCCTCCATCATCATGACGCAGGCCTCTAATTCGCGATCCAATCGGCCGTCATAACTATTGAACCTGTACATGCTACCGGACACATCCGCGACAAGTTTCAATCGTTTCGGTTTCAATTGAGGAGTGCCAATCTCCGGCTCTTTCTCCGCTCTACGCCGATAAATTGTTTTCTCGCCCGTTAATCCCTCGATTAATTTCGTATCATCCAGTTCGCCCGACGTCTGATGCCTGCACCATTGTCGCTCGTTGCTCTTGGTCTGCAGCGTACCTATATAAAATAAAGAACGCGTACAATAAAGAACAATGATGTCCTTAAAAGTTCGCGGATGCGGACTTGCAACGCTCACCTAATACGACTCTCAAGGCCTGCACTTGATTATGAACAGCGTCGCTGAACTGACTATACAACTTATGGTCGTATTCGCTCATTTTTATATCTTTCAGCCGCTGCTTAAATGCGCGAAGGCCCATCTCGCGAGCAGCCTTCTTTACATGTTCCGGCACCGCGTTCTTCTCTTCGTCACTGAGTTGATGCACCGTGTGTCCAGCATCTAGTCGATACGGTCCTCCCTTTCCGCCTAAACCCGCCGTATCTCGACCTAAATATACATTCCAAATTTTATTTTGTAACAATTGCACGTTGAAATGACGTTTAATACAGATGTAATCTCTCTTCAAACTTTATCTTATTTATTATTTTATTTAGATATTTGTATTCACACCTCCGGTTCCCCCGGCCCAAGTATTGCCACCTACGTGTGGTTCATTATTTTTATCGACCTTGCCGTGCTTCGGGCCGGTGACATCCTGTCCCGAATATCTTTCTTTGGTAATCTGCACCTTCTCCTCGTCGGTGCCTACCATTTTACGCCAAGCGCCCAATGACTTTTCTATATTCATGATTGATGTCTCCCATAAACGTATGCAGCCACCGGCGTCTATTGTGACGAGACCTTCGTTCGATGTAAGTGACGCATAAAGCGGAAGGTCCTTCGTATATAGCCATTGTGTCAATGGCGAGACATTAACCGGTCTAGTAAAAGATTTAATGCTTTTCTCAGTCGCGTTCGATCGGAAACAGATATATATAAAAATAGCACAAGGGGGAAGATATATATTCTATATTATATTTATACATTATTTTTTTTCAACGTAAAACGTGAAATGTGAAAGTTGATAGGTATAAGCTTTGCGAAAACTTGCATTTTTGTTAGCACATATTTATCGTGTTTATCGCAAATTTACTTACTTCGGAATAGGTAAATATCGTAGTTTGTGATTTATCGTATCGACTATCTCTAAATAAGCGGAGATTCCTGCATGTTTTCTATCCTTCGGATAAACTTCATCGGATACTTGACTGGGCGAAATCGTTCTGATCACTTGTCCGTTCTGCGTAATGATAGGCGTTATAAAGCTACGCGTTCTTTCCTTTCTCGGCCAAAAATGCAGATCGTTGGAACTGTCCAAATCCGGGAAACCTATCACAATGCCGGCGTATGTATTATCGGTCACTAATAATCGATTCGGAGAATCTATCTTCTGTTGAAGAGCTTTGCTCAGTTCTGTTTTGTGCAGACCGCTTCTACCGCAATTCAAAATGCTACCGGTTTTAAGATCGGTGCTATTAGACTCGTCCAATTCATGCAAGATATTAGGGCATGGATCCGAATCCGTAGATTTCATGAGAACGTATTTATTCTTCGACGTATCCTGAATTAACCATTTTCTATCGGATGCGAGTAAAACCGATTCGATGTTACACGGTAAATTCATCGAGTAAGCGCACATATTTTGTAAATTGACAGCTTCGATTTTGTTGTGGTTTTGCGTATGTAAGACAATCAGATTATGCGACAACAGTAAATCTGCCTTCATTTTCCACTGAGGAGTTTTACTTCTGAAAGCATTTGATAATCTATCGCTGGCAACATCCAAAAAAGATGAAATCTGTAATTCTCGTACGGAACCCTCGTTTATATTTACCATGAGCATGGAATTACTCTAAAAATAATCACACAAAAGAATGAGAAATGAAAAGTTGATGAAAAAATCCTATGTAACAGATATTTGTTAACAGATATTACTTACGGTTTCTTCATGTACTATAACATCCCCAAGATTATCAACCGCGACATTATAAAATGGCATATTGCCTCTAGCGGGGCTTATCAAGTCTTGTAACGATGTCTCGCGAATTTGTTCCGATTCCGGCGACATGCTAAATATACTCAAAGGATTCGTCGTGAGAACGTGTATTCTGTCGTCCGTACCATCCCCTTTACTTCCGTTCGCAACCGCTAAAGCGGTCACTGTACTATTCTCGCTAATGGGTATTGTCCAGTAAGTTTGTAATTCCGTGAACCAAGCCGATCTGGCTTCAACTCTATCTAGAGTCCGGTCGTTTTGCGCCGGAAATGTCGGCGACTTTAACTTAACATATCTTTCCTGAGCAGATATATTTTGAAATGCGTTCGAAATGTTCCAACTACCACAGACCTTCATCTCAGGTAAAGATATTCTACAACGGAAAAGAGGGAGGAACATTGTTTGAAAAAAATCGACATTTCATATATCTTTTATATTCTTTTCATTTTTTCTTATATTTTTCTCGCATTCTCATTTATTATCTGTATAAATTCGTACAATAAGTTCGCGCTCTATATCATAAAATAAAAAAACAAATTACAAAATTGTTCAAATCAATTAATAATTCTTGTGTATTTAATTAATATATATGTTTTTTAAACTTCAAAATATCAATATGTACAGATTATCTTACTCTTTAGCTAAGGAAACATTGGTTGGACTCGTTCCAACGGGAATCCCATGTTTATGAAGCACAGTTACCAAACTATCATATACTTCTTGACTATATCGATCAAAGTCAAAGACGTTGCGCACTACAGTAGCTAACGATTCGTTCGGAAATTTCTACAACATTATTGTGGAAATTACATCGATGCAATATATATACCCCCGAAAAATTTTTAACTCACCTCTAAATGTTTAATTATATTAACCACTTCTCGAGTCGAATAAGGATACGACACTAGACCTTGATCGGCCATACTTCTCAGCTCGCCGAAAGCCTTCACTAATTTATGTATCGTCTGTTCGTCTATATGTGGGCCGTATTGTCTCAAGAGCTGAATCTCGCTTTGTATACTCGGATTATCAACTGAATGCGTGCTGAATAGATCACCCAGAGCACCGAAGAAATCGTTACCCAAGAACGGGAAGCCCGGTCTGTTTGCCAACACTATCATTCTAAAGTCCGGATGCATAGGAATACTGTTTGAATCGCGTCCGTTGTCACTGGTACGAGGAACGATTCGCCTACCATCGGACAAAATCATTTCGCCCGATTCCACTAAGGTCTGAAAATGAAACAGAATCGTCTGAAAATTCATGAAGCGTATATTGTTGTTGTAACTTTACATATGTGTTGTCAAGTACACACTTTCAATATACACGTCACATGCGTGGGTGCTTTGTCCGCCTCGTCGATGACAAGAACGTGGCCTAGTTTAACTGCTTGCACAAGCGGCGAGTCTTCATAAACAACTTTGCCATCTCTGACCATCGGTTGCAGGGTCAAAGTTTGCACGGTCGTGTCCCGGTGCAACTGTATGTATTCGCGTGGCCGATTTAGCAACTGCAACAATCGATCCATGATCTTATTCTTGCCGACACCCTGATTACCGACCAGCAGAAGATTCTGCCCCAGGCTGAAGTCTTGTAGTAACAGCTCCAAGAGCGCGACATGCTCCGGCACGTCGTAAAACACGATATCGGGTACTTTGCTCAGAAACGCGGTGCGATATCGATCTACGACGGTGTCGCCGATCCTCACGATATCCTTCGTGATCGTGCACACAACCTTCGAATCCTCCGCGGTAGATTTTGGAAGAACGATGTTCAGTCGACGACAACAGTCCTCGAGGGCCTGTTTCGCGATTGCCGGCAAGAAGCGCGCTAGACACGCGCGTTGTACCATGTTGTAGGCATCGTTGCACCGAAATCTGTGCATTCGCTCGGCGATTCGCAAAAGCTGCCGAGTACTCAGCGAACCGGCGAGAGACTGTAGAGTCGGATCCTCGGACGAGCGCAAGACGTGCGCCAATTCTACGATATTCAACAACGCTCGGCTAGGCTCTCCAAACTGCAAAACAAATTACTCGGTGAGAATTTACCGGAGGCTGAGTTCTCACGCATCGACATTTCTCTTCATGATCACCTTCGACTGGATAATATGAATCTCCTCATGCTTATCGAACGGCTTCATCTCATGGAAGAGAAACAAGTTCAACAGCTCGGAATTCAACCATTGCCCGGATGAACTGTTGACAATCGGCGGCTCAGCCAAGGCTATCAGTCTGAAAGCGGGATGAATTCGCAAAACACCACGATCGCGCATCTCCTCGTCGGATCTATTGTATTCTCTCTTTATCTCGTCGTAACGATCGGCTCGTACGAGTCGCTTACCATCGTGCAGCTGCAACTCCCGATCGTGGACTAATCTGCGAGCAAATGCGGCGCAAATTTCATTTTATTACCTCGCCAATCGCTAATGCCAACGGAATGCCGAAAATGCCGATTACCTGTGCAGTATAGCTAAAGTACTAGAATGAATCCTATTAATACCATCCAGCACGGCTAATTTGCCATTGAGAGCCGCGTCGACCAGCGGTGAATCTCTCCAGACTGTGTCGCCGTTAAGGGATGTGGTCCGTTGTTGTATAAGATCTCTAGACGTCATATCCTAAATATTTCAACCGTTTCATTACGAACGAATTGCCGCAATAACTGTCGTACGCGCGAGCTAAATTTTTACAAATCGAACGAAAATCGTCATTTTTCACGAGAAAACACATAATCGCAAACTAATGTTGCGATGTAATCTCGTGTTTGTAAGAAAATGCTCGAGACTTGCCTGATAGAGGACTATTGGCTCCACTTGATATCCTAATAAATCAGCGAGCCGTCGAATGGTAGTGGACTTGCCGCAGCCCTTCGGTCCGATCAAGCAGAAATCGGACGTCAAGTGAGACTCCAACATGCTCGCCAACAAATTATTCTGATAATTAGTCTCTACATACAGATCATTATTTACGCTACTAGATTGGTTCGTGCCGCAAGAAACCTATTCGCAAAATAAATTCGGATATTTCAGCAACAGAAATTAGTAATGTAACGAATATAAGCGTATTACAAACAAATAATTATTTATAGCTTACGTGAAAATTTGCTTGCCCATTATTGCGCTTTATGTTGATCTCCAAAAGACCATCAGCTGTCTTTGTAGCATTAATTTGACTATTAACAGTACGCTTCTTTTTGGAATCACTCAAAATGTTAAAGGTTCTAAGAATATCCTCGACGGCATTCTGACCTTCTTTACTCAAAAAAAGTTTATACGGATAAAACCTATAGAAGACGTCGTACATCGACAAGTCGGGGCTTTTGTCCTATGCAAACACGCAAAATTAACCCCAAGACCAACAAAACGTGTCACGTATAATATATCGATCCAAAAGCTGAAAATTTACCAGAATTAAAGCAGCCGATGACAAATTGTCTAAAGGAAAATCTGGCAAGCCTATAGTGATCGCTTCTTGAGTAACTAATGCGTGAGCGCACGATAACAATTGCGATAATTTTCCAGAGTCGACGTTAGGCGCTAAATTTCTCAAGATCTCGAATTGTTCCTTAAAAATCAAATCTCAATATAGTATACTCGATATTTCGCATATGAACAAATGTTAAAACTTAATAAATTATGTGTTTGCCCTTGCCTTTTGTTAGATTGGTTTCATTTCTTGTAGAGAATAAAAGTATTAATTATTTTAGAGTATGCTATGATTTTATAAAGATTTTTTTTTTTGCATTTAACGATACCAATCAAGAGAAAGAACAATTGAATTTTTAGCAATTGCGTTACAGCCATTAAATAAGCGTCCAATTTATGCTTAATAATATTACATTCAGGCAACTAACGCTTAAATTCCGCACTCGAAACATCGTGGCAGAACGAAAGTTTCAAACTCACGTAGAAGTTTACGACTGTGTTGTAAGATTGTAATATATTTAACGTTATTTAACGCGGGTCTCTATCCGCACAGCATACGTTGAATCGCTCGAATTTGGTAAGCCCGTGGCGGGAGTTATCTTACCATTACTTCCGCCTTCTCCGATGGCATAGCTCGCATAATCGGCATGCGGAAAAGCGGCGGAACCGTCCGCACGTGAGGAATGTACGACTCGATACACGAAACAGTCCTCCTTCCGAGGAGAGTGATTAACGCCGAGAGCCTTCCAACATTGCGCGCCCAGATGAATAACTACTACTCGGCACGGAAGCCGCGCGAGAGATATCGTCGCGCCCACCCACTCGGAATTTCCATCGAAAACTTTCAATCGGACCGGATTATAATCTCGGGCCCTCGATCGACTGTGTAATTGCGGCGTTGGCGGAAATGTGGTTTTCGTGACTAGTCCATCCCCGGAACTCGTCGCGAAAATAGAAGAAACGAAAAATCAATTTCGCGCCGAAGCTTCTCGTAATTCTCTCGACACTTCTTCGATTATTATCCATGTCGGAGTTTCGTCCTATTCCGATTATTCGCCGTTATACGTTATATCGAATACAGACTGCGCCGATTTCGGATAGATAAGATCAACGACCGAGCCGACATTATCTCGCGATTAAATACGAATTTGTTATAAAACGCGAACTCGCCAGGAAAAATCCATCATCTTTCTTCAAAGATGCGTCACCAGCTGTCGAAATATTAATCAGCTGTTCCGCAAACACGCGATTCCTTGTTCCTAGCAATTTCCGGTAGTTCAATGCACTTTCGCGTTGGAAATCAAATATGACACTTGAATTATTTCGAACAGAAGACTCTCGCCCATTTTAACAATGACATTTCTATCTTTGTAGCTTAAAAGCATGTAATAATATAAAACTTCGGTATATGTATGCATTTAGAGAATAAAATAAATTTTAATACATCATAAGCATTGCTCAGACATTTACATTTTTACTAACCATAATAATAACAGAGCGAATGAATCATGGCAAACTTAAATTATAACACACAATATTTTTCCCAGGCACATCCATCAGCTATAAAGTCAAGCTTCTATTTTAATTAAAGCCAACTTTCGCGATGATTGATTATTAAACGATGGTATCATGTATGTAGAAAATAGATGTCTGCACACCTTTATTTATATATCTGCCAAGTTTTATTACTCTGCAAATATAGGCGCCGGGCATATTAGCTGTCTTGTGCGGTTTCTATAAACGTGACTTTGGCGCTCTGTTATTTTCATTTTTCATTATGGTGACTGGCAGTAATTTCGCAAAGATGGCCCACATAAGCTCAGTCACGAGCATATAATGCTATATACAATCCATATAAAACGCAAAAATAATTCTGATCCAATCCGTATAATATTACACAAATGTAATATTATTACGTGCAATTTATTCTAAATTTATTTTTCATAAATTCTTTAATACATAGTATATGTGTTTCTTAGTTGGTTCTGCACGTGACAGCAGTTTCTACGGACTCTAACGATATGTACACTATGTATTGTACATTTCGTGACGGATAATATTCGTTCCACGAGAAACGATTTAAATACTCCATGCTGTGTAATTATTTTAAAGTTTTAAGTGATCTTTTCCACGAGTTTTATTATTAACTGAGTTCAATTCAGTTTCTCCGACCGGCGATAAAACAAGGCGATGTCTCCGCGTTGACTTCAATTCTCTCGGTGCGCAATAACGAGGTTGCAACACGGCTTTGGATTAATTCTCCATGAAAATGCTATCTATCAGAATGTCGAGATGTAAAGTACGTTTATATCGAACTAAAATAATGCCTTGTATAAATTTTGTATTAATTATAAATAATGAAGAAGCTGTACAAGCAAAATTATTTATAAAAGCTTTTTATAATAAAAACTTGCATTTTATAGGATAATTTAAAAATGTTGATTATAATATTAAAAAATTTTTTTTGTAAACTTAAAATGATTCAATGAGAATAATATCTATAAATTTGTGCGCGTGTGTGTGTGTGTGTGTGTGTGTGTGTGTGTGATAAGAAATACGTAAAATATTTTGCAGATATATAATTTTTTAAAATTTTAAATAAATACCTTATACTTCTCTTTCATCGAAAATATGTACAGGATGTTTTGTGCATTGATAAAAGTAATATAATGCACAAAATGTCTTTGGCAAGAGTCATATCAATTGCACTTCATTTATCACTTTGGAAAATAAACTGTTTATTAAGTATCATTGATTGCAAATATAAAGGTTCTCTTCGTTTCTTTTCTATCGGAGATAAAAACTCACAATACGGTATTGATAAAATGATGATACACAAAGAATATCAATTGCAGCTGGAACAATGAAACACGAAAATAGAGGAATGCGCGTTTAGTCGGTCTATCATTCAATTGCAGGCCAGAGATTCCAACGAGGACGCGCGTTTCTCAAAGGAATTAAAACTCGGCATTACAATGTGCAGCTGCAGACGACCAGGCGGAGACCATGCGGCCGCTAGATCGTTCCGAGATTCATCTTCGTTTTTCAAATCATCCTCCTCTACGTCCGAGATTAGATCCTTTGACTGGGTGCTCTCCCCCTTCCGAATTTTGTCTCCCGTCGCGTCCTTTATCTTAGATAATCGTTTTCGCGTGAGTTTCGCCTCGGTTGCCTTTGTAATACATTCTAACTTACAATTCTTCTGCAGCTTGTAATTCTGCACAACTATACGCTCTCTCCCTGCAAAGATCGAATCCTCGCGCGTCTGCGAGAAATGTTTCCTCCTCCGGACGGCGCTCCATCGTTCTTCCACTTTCTTCGAACGCTCTTCCGATTCCATCAACTCGTAATCTTGAGCTCTTCCGGAGAGATCCAACCATTGTAGCACTCGCTCAGACAATGGATTCCAATGCGCATCCGATAATCTATCGGCTTGTTTGCATTCCGTCATAGTGGAAAACGTGTCTCGCTGCAAACACATCGACTGCCCGACGTTGCTGCTATGATTAAAGGCGGCTTCGTTCATTGAGCGAAATGTCGCTTCCTCTTTCTCCAACGTTTGACAATCTTCGTTCAACTTTTCAATGTCATTCACGTAAATTTCCAGGAGGCCTCCGGTCTTTTCGCTGCACATTCTCGCGCAAGGTGGAGCCGATTGCCTACGCACAATTCTCGGCGGCATCTTGTTGTTTGAAAAATTCTTCTCCACTACGACGTGCAAATTCATTAAGCAGCTGTTCAAGCGATCTAATCTGGTTTCGGTTTGTTCGTGTTTCGCGGAAAAATTCTTCTCCCCGAATATCCGCGGACGTCGATGTAGCCGCGGATTAATGACAGGATCGTCAGGTGACAAGACAGCGTGTCGCATACCATCCACCCAGACAGTTCGCACGAATAGAGGCCTCTCCGACGACGCCCATATAGCCGGCATAACGCGATTTGATACGCGTAAAAATATTAATAATTATTCCGTAGCAGCAATAATTTTTAAGAAAGTTTAGCGTCGTCGATCAATTATTTAAAAAAAATCGATATTTTACTTAATTCTATATATATATAATAGATATAGAGAAATAATATTATTATTTTTATAATAATATTATATTAACATAATATTATTATTTTTAATCCAGTACGTCTTCAACACGTTATATTTAATTTTAATGTGTTGTTCAGAATATAATAATAAAAAGAAAAATTAAACTGCTTGGTACAGCAGATATTTCTTCAATATCTTTCAATAATAATTAACGAACATACGTATTCCGCGAATGATATTGTCACATCACCGTTTCTCACGAAATTTTAGAAACATTTTAGAAAAAGGCGAAAATATTATTATGCTAACAGTCGCGCGGCTAACGTTGCTGCGCTGTCAAACTGGAACGTTGGGATTCGAAGAACCCCGATGGCTTCGCGTTTCTTTCTAATCTGAGACGTAAATTCGTTTGATTCCCCAACGTATCGACTCGTATAGGACAGGGTAAGGTTTCGATTGTTTGTGAGACACGCGATCCGAGCCGCGCGATGCCTGTGACCATGGCGCAGCCACGAGCCCGCGTTTATATGCGAACGAGAGAAGCAAATCGGAAGGAAGGGATGGATGCGGACCGCAAGGGGAGGGAATACGCGCGACCTCCGCACCCCATGCCTAATGGTACGCTACTCCGGCCCCATAAATCAGGCAAAAGTTTCTCGGAAATTGTATCGCACCGTCTCTCCTTTGGGGCCACGCCAGCGAAACATACGACATTCTCTTAAAATCACCGCTGAGGCATCAAATCGTTATTACCTCATATTTTTATCTCATTAGCAATTATATCTCTGATAGTCGAATATGACTGAGAACAACGAATAGATTGAACTCGTGTCTTTAATCACCACCGTCGAGAAAGCTATTTTAATGCGACAGTAATCATACGATACGTACGTTCGCAAATTGCTATGACAAAGTTTAATGAAACCATATTACTACATAATTAGAAGCTTGTTTAATGACTTTTCTAAACGTTGATTCAATTTCGTATGTTTATGCAATATATCTTGGAAAGGTAATACCAATTTCCGTGCATGACATTTAACATTTTAATACTTCACGTAGAACACGGAATCTATTCAGTTAATTGAGCTCTTTGGCTGATCCAACTTTTAAAAATCACGTACTTAAGTATACATACTTACCTCAAATGTCGGCGGTGGAATGTGACGAGCCTGAAATCTAGATCTGAGAGGAGGATCTAACGAATGACCAGGGTATCGTGGTGACGGTAGACCGAGTGCTATTACTATGAAATTTTCGCTGACTCGTACGAGACGCCACGCGTCTAATTCTGTTTGAGTGTGCATCTGCAAATAAATTTTCCACAAATTTATTACTTATATAAATTAGATGGTTTAAAGAGAAATTCTATCTAAGATAATAAATTTTTTTCTATGTAGAATCATATAGATGGGCAAATACCTTTAGTAATTTGTCGTATCGAGATGCCGGGATAAGAAATCTACCATCTTCTAAATGCATTTCACGATTTTCTAATAAATTATTTAGCACAGGTAACACGTTTCGCTCCGCCTTTTCCACACCTTCGAGTATGAGAACTCGTCCATTGGTCGCGGCTCTTACGGCACTCTGATCATGATAATATGCAGTGCCGCTTTTGATCTCTCTTCTCTGCTTTAAATCTGCTTCTGTGGTATCACGGGTAAGTGCGATGAATTCCAATTCACGATCGGTTAACTCCAGGAAGGCTAGCGCGAGCTCTCGTCTACGCGCACCAGGTCCGCCCATCAAAAACATATCTTGATGTAAAATATCTTTCTGAAGCATCCATTTTAGATGTCTCAGTGTTTCTTGAGATTGCATATTTAACACTATTCAAAAATAAAGGAAAACATGCATCATATACTATACTGCTTAATGACTTATCAATTTATTTAATTCTCTTGTACATATCATATTATATAATATATGTGTAATAAATAACAAAATATGCAACACTTACGATACTTTCTTGGAACATACTCTGGATTGTTCGCTAGTCTCACTTCTTTTGATACATCACCAATAGTGATAACTGCATTTTCTAAAACAGAAATATACAATTACTCAATATCACGAGGAAAACAAATCAATATCATCAGTAAAGTCACCACAATCTCACCTGATTCACAACGTAGAAACACCAAAAAATTTGGCCTATAGGTAAATCTATTGGATCGCTCCAAAATTCGACCCACCGTTGACAGGCGATAGAAATTCCGAGGGATGGATAACATCTCTCACAAAACAACACTTTAATTCCACGTAGAAAACATGCTATGCCTAAGTAGCGACCTGCAAACATTTCATATGATACATAATATAACGAGCTGTCAAAAATCTTAACAAAGTGTTTTAAAATAATGACAGACTAAATGACTGTCGGTCTTTACTTACGTTTTAATATAACATAACCTAATTCGTCGACACCACGTGTCGGCACACGTGATCGCGTTAGATGTTAGATCATATGGTCGTATCTTACGTTTTCATTAGTAGTCATAGGGTCTGTTCTTTATAGCTAAACTAATTCAGAGCTTATCTTTCTCTTGCCAATGTGGAAAGAAAAAGAGACACTCTGAACTAGTGCAGCCAGTTCAGCTATAAAGAACAGATCCATATACATGAATGAACAATGAACATATATATATGTACGAATGATTTTTGACTGGCAATCTGTATTGAAATAAACAACAAGATTATACGAATGACAGTGCAATCTAGCGAAACACGTACATCGTACATTATGTAACAATATGCTCGCTATTTTTCGATGTAATCTTCCATTATTATAATCGAAATAAAATTATTATCATTATTACACGGTTTTAATACAAATAAATAAAAATGTAAAAATATCTTGAACTTTTTAAAAATATACTTCACTTTAATTAAAATAAACTATATTTATATTTGTAATGTCGACGACGATCGATATCGTGGAAATTTCAAAATAACTCGACGCACAGCTATTCTTTTCCAAATACTTACAATAGAATACGTGAAGTTCCTTTTATCTTAAGACGCGCGAGTAATTCTACAAGTCATATAATATATATTGCGTATGACACACAAGAGGTCAAAGTTCAATCGCCGAGTCGATTACGGCAAAGATCTCTTGAAAATGAAACAAGAGAATTACATTAATATATATTTTTTTATTTCACTAGTTTTTATTGAATATGAAATTTTTATCACATATATAATATTGACCCCAGAATTACAATCATTTAAAGCTCGCTGTGATGCTGTGTCTAGCTTTAACATTTCTGTTTACTTAATAATCACTAAAAATTATAACATTGTTAAAAGTTAAAAGCAATAAAGCATGAAAATAAAATAAAATAAAATGTCGTTGATATTATACTTTGCACTTCTTTTTCCAAGATATACTTATATTAAAAACCTATATTAAAGAATCATTAATCAATGAATATATTATTATTATATATATTATATAATAATATATTAATGAATATATAAAATATTCAGTAGCTGTCAATATAGTAAGTGTACATAAATATGTACTTGTAATATAATTATAAAATATCAAGGTATCATTCTTATTCATTCTTTGTTCTTTAAATAATAATCAGAACTGCTATATGAAATATTGCATTGAAAATTATTTTAAATAGTACACAATGTAATGATGAATTATGCGTCATATACAGCTCCTATTTAATAGTTAATGATAATTTATGCTGACTATTGAGAGAGTAATGCGACATACATTATATGTATTACAAAACGTATTAAGCTAGAGTTTAGTGCCTACACAATATATCACATATTTTTATATAAGATACATAAAGTTTAAGGCCTATTTACATACTTCTGAATTGGAGATCCAATTGAAGCAAATTCTCGACTAGTTCGAAACGTACAATCGTTGAATAGTAATTTCCGTCGTAACTTCGAAAGGACGGACCTACCGCGGAAAAATATTATATCGACCTTGATAACGACTAGTATCGTATCAATCTATCTTTTACCTATATTCTTCAGGAAATACGGGAGATATTCTATCTTAGAAGTATAAGCACTACAATTCCGTAGTAAGACAAATAAATGTTACTACTTTAATTAAAGTGGAGGGAAAGGAGGGATCACAAGTATTATATAAGTATTATTCAAATAACTTATTACTCTAACTGTCTTCATCAATACTGTAAATTAGAATGCGATATTTATATGTGAAAAGCATTCACATATATTCAATAAATATCCATAGATAGATATACAATCAGCACACTATATATCTTTTATAAATATCCATTATCAATAAAAAGACTCATTCTAGAAATATACAATAGAACAGTACATTAGATACAGCAATTTCTATTTACTAAAATTAGCGACCAAAAAATGCACAAATTGTAGATTGTACACAACAACAGACTTTTATATATTTTTCCCCTTCTTACTTTAGAAATATCTCTATAAAAAATGCAGAAATCATGTTAAAATTTATTTGACCAATCTATATCATGCATTTGCAATATTAAACAAATATTATAGACTTACTTCTGGATAATCGTCTCTTCTAACGTTCGCAGGGTAATAATCGACGATTAATGGACGTGGCCGTTGGCCAATACCAGCGGGCTGTTGGAGCCCACACGCTTGCTCCTCATTCGTAATTACTGTCACCAAAGTGTTTATAACTTTTTCATCTAACGCCGACATAGCTTTGCTCGGTGCTTTCATACGCCTGAGGAATAAAGCGTTCCATTTCTGCCGCAAATATAAAAACAATTGGGCCGTTTCGGGATCAAGCTTAAATACCACCCAATCATCGAGTTTAAAAATAGTCCCTTCATGAGATTCATCAACCTCTGAATCCGATTCGCTTTCCGGAACAGCTATTAATATTTTTGTTCAAATATATATCACATTATAATAATGTATTGTATATAAAAAAGAGAGATGCGCCGCTTACCTTCAGTTTCACAAATTATATTCATTGGTAATCTAGCTGGTCCACTAAATAATGCTACAGTTAATGGATTAACGAGTGTAACGACTTTCACATGACAGAAACGTCCTGTACGGCTCATCTCCTCATAAACTAGCCAATCGCATGGTAAAGTTTGTACATTAGCTGCATGTGTTTCTACGGACGTCATCCTCGGAGATTTGGGATAATCTCTCAAGGTCGACGACGGATGGAAGAACACTTTAACTTCTTTTCTGTAACAAAATATAAGCGCATACAGCAACGTTACAAACTGTCTACAAATTATGATAGCTTGTTAAACAAAATACATACTGCGTTCGTAACTGCATATGCTCTCGATCAGCTCGAATTAAATTGGGATATAAGCCCGCAGTCAGGGCTGCTTTCACAACAGCCCAATTCTCTGAATTAGAATTTAAATCCCGAATATCTCCAGGACTCCTAGCTCTAACGAATCCAGATGCGCGCAATTGGCCAAGTAGTTGCGTACGCATTCCGACCACCATCTCCATGACAGGAGCAGAAATAAAATTTTTCTCGCAAAACGCACGTTCCTTGCCGGCCGCTCTAGCGTTCTGCCAACCCTGGAATGCTCGCAATACTACCATATGATCCGAGTACGTTCCAGTCGCAAATTTTTTTCGTGCTGCAGTTAAAGCTCTCTTTTGCGATGGTTGCGACGGTAGTATGAAAGGATCTCTGCAATCAATTGTTTTACAATATAATAATGAACAGATATACAAAATTTAAATTCATATACATTATGTATTTAAATGTACACTCACTTGTATGCTAAACTGCAAACGATTGTTAAAATGGGATCCAAACATTTTAGAACGACGGCGTATAGCAACATTTTCCCGAGTCTCGGTTCAATCGGCAAATCTAATAAATGACTCCCTAATTCAGTAAGATCTTCCCATGGATCTAGTGCATCAATTGTCTTTAATAATTGAACTGCATTTCTGGTCACTATATTAGATGGTGGCTCCAAAGCTTTATCCAAGAATTCAGCTATAGGTGTATTTCCCGGCGTTAAATGTTTAGTGAATAAACACAGTTCTTGCAACGGTAATCGCAGAATTTCAGGTGTTTGGTGAAGCTGCATATTATTATATCGGACCGAAGAAAACAGACGATAGCAAATTCCTCTTCTACATCTGCCTGCTCTACCTTTCCGCTGTTTTGCACAAGCTTGAGATATCCAGTTGGAAGTCAGCGTACAAACGCCCGATATAGCGTCAAAAGACTTCTCCTTAACCTTCCCCGAATCAATGACATACACGACATCATCGATTGTGATGCTAGTTTCCGATATATTTGTAGAAAGGATAATTTTTCGTGTACCCTGAGGACTGGGTTTAAATACTTTCTTCTGATCACAAGTCTGCATATTCGAATGAAGTACATATAAAATGTAGCGTAAATTTTGATTCATTTTTTTTTCTTCCGCATTTATTTTTTCTCTCATCGTCACTATATCATCATATCCCGGTAAAAATATTAAAATAGAGCCATGAGGCATTTTTATATGAATGTAAAAGATTAATTCTAACAGTAAATTGTAATCTATATTATCGTCGTTAAATGTATGGTATATATCGAGCAATAATTTATCTTCTTCAGAGAGCGAAGTTGTCTCCGCAACGTGTGCTAGTTCATTATTCGATACCGCACAATCATAAGTTTTCATGTAAGCTTCGATTAATTCAGCACATTCGGTATGATTCCTGCTCTTTGCCCAGTCTAACGCGGTACAACCGTTAATGGCTCTCAAATTAAGATTCGCTCCTAGATTTAAAAGTTGCTCAGTTGTGTTTATGCAGCCTCTAACAGCAGCTGCCATCAACGGTGTTACAGAAGTTTCGGAATGCTGATAATCCACAGAGACATTTTCTGAAAGTATAAAATGCAGGAGCTGTGCAAAGTTGTCTTCTCTCCCGTTTACCCAAGCATCGAGAATACTCTTGTCCATTTCTTCTATCAGCCAAGGTTCTAACTTAACTTTCTCTGGTATAGGGTCACTCTGTTGAGCTAAAATCGGAGCGGGTAGCAAATTCTTTTCACTCTTGGTATTTTTATTAGAATGTTGGGGCTTATATTGCTTCCAAGATTCCAAAGTTTTCTGCTTATCTTTACATTTCAAAAATTCCTTTTTCTTCATGAGCATTTCCTTTGTCATGTAACCAGTCATTTTCAAGATATCCTCCAGAAAATACACATCCACGTCGTAGAATCGGCCCGGAACGTTGGTGACAGTACATTTATTAAAATATTTTGCGAAGATACTGGTGTCCATTGTAGCACTCATAAGTATCAATTTCAAGGAACGATATTTAACTAACGCGTCCTTTAAGGCTATCAGAAGAAAGTCGCAAAATCTGTCCCGTTCGTGAACTTCATCGACGATGATATGCGTGAGCGTAGTTAGGGCAGAATCTCCGCCCATTAAAGTTCTAAGTAGTACTCCATTTGTACAATATGTCAAGAGAGTTTTCGGAGCTACTCTACTTTCCAATCTTATTTGATATCCGAATGTTTGGCCAATTTTTTCGTCCCTTTCGAACGCCACTCTTTCGGCCACGGATACAGCCGATAAGCGCCTGGGTTGTGTGCAAATGATTCTACAAGCCTGATGCTTTTGCTGATAGTGTTCCAAGATGTATTGCGGCACCTGTGTAGTTTTGCCGCATCCCGTTTCACCCGCGATTATAACAACTTGATGATTGTTCAATGCATTAATAATTTCTTCTCTCGCATTAAAAATTGGTAAAGACTTGCGAAAATGTAGCACTTCAAAATTAGTTTTTAATTGAGGTACTTGTGGTATACTATTATTCAGCCTTCCCATTGTCTTAGTGTTTGTATTTACTACCACAATAAAAATATTCCATCAAAAAATAATCATGAACTAAGTTTTTATATGAATTAATAATTATATTAACATGTGTTAAATATATTCTATATCATTTTCAACTATAAATAAGCATAAATAAATTCATATATAAATAACTAATATACCTAAATAAATATATATAAATTAATCTTTTGCATACCATCGTTATTGAGAGGACGCTCCCTCTCGATTGGAGGCAGCAAGTCTTGACATTCTTTGTGATTTAATGGAAAGGTTTGCATCAAATTATATATGCTCTGCTTCGATGGTTTTCGTAATTTTATCACAGCATCAGCTTGAACTATTGTTGATCCTTCTCTCTTATATACTGTCAAGAATCGATTCATACCTTTCCTGCAAAATAAAAGACACAATAAAAATAAATTTGTTAAAGAAAAGATTAAGCGGAGAAATGTAATTGCTGCGTTCAATAAACATAAAGTTCATCACACTTAATCATACCCTCGGCTTTTTGATTTTAGACCAAGTTGTTTAGCTAGTACATGGATGTAAGCTCTCTCTTCCGCTGTGTACGAAGATGGAAACTCTAGCTCCTTTTGATCTGGAGTTTCCAATAATTTTTTTACAGTTAAATTCACTGCTATTCTAGTATCTTCCCCTATAGGGCGATGTCTTTGCTGTTTTCTGCGTGGCATAGTAAATGCTCAAATCACCTGTTACCAATAAATCAACACGTTTATTTTAGGTTAAAAAATGCATTCTATATTCTACAATATATTCAAAAATAAAAACTGGTTGCACGCACATGATACACCAGTAAAATATTGTGCTCATAAAATATATTGAAATATTTAATTAACTTATAACTGATACACAAAACGATTAGTATCGAAGGAAATATTCCGAATACTTCAAAGATCGAGAAATTTGGACGATCGCCGAACGTATCGACAGCAATTTCTGCACCAAAAAAAAAAAAAAAAAAAAAAAATTTGCTTACTTACACTCTTACTACTTTGGAGCAACACACCACACGCCAAAGATCATGAATTTCGCTCCGATATAATAATTTATTTATGCTGAAACTCAACAAATGGTACGAAATGCAAAAGGCGTAAAATTACACTCGAAAGCGCATTCACTTGCTAAATGCACTCGTTTACCTTGCACGAGAGTGCGTTTATCTTTTCAGAAAATTTTACGAATATAATGGAAGCCAAAGACGTATCCCGTATCGCGTTAGCACGAGAAATAAATGTTGATAATTAGCAAAGCAATGGGCGCATTCAGGAAACACAACTGTTGAGCATCGTCTTGTCAACACTCGACGTTGATTTGTTGGTTCTAGAAGCAAGAACCAATCACGTTCGATTGCTACTCAACGGTTGTGTCTTCTGAACGCACCCAATGTCTAACAACGATCGTCAGCTCCACCTGCATTTTAAATATTTGCACTCGCTTTGAATGCGCCACGGATAAAATTTTGACGTTATATATAATTCTGATTTATAATAATATAAATACATAAGCAAATCATATATAAACTAATATTAACACATCTAAGAGAGTAATTACAATGTTACGAAAAAAATTTTATATTTCAAGAAACTGCAATTTCTTTTATCTCTTATCGCGCGTCCTTAAGTGCTTACTTCTCTTTATTTATCTAGATTTCTTGAAATTATCAGTCTTAATATCTTAGACAAAAATTATGAAAAAATTGATAACAATATCTTTATTATTAGTATTGAAGTTCCCGCATTGCATCGCATCTCGTAGAATCGCGCGACGGCGCCGATGACAGCGACGTCGACGATTGTGCGCAACGCGGTCCATCGTTTGACAGCTCGATCACGGTGATGTGCGCGGTACATGCGTACGCTCGTACCCGTTTGCGCCGCGTTTCCTCATCTCCCACTGGCTGCGATCTTCGATCGTGGTGAGACCGGTGGGACGACGCGCTTTAGAAAGACGAGGCAGTAACGAACGAGTCAGTGAGAAGCTACGAAGAAGCCTCTCCCTAGGTCGCTGACGACGACTATGACGGCGACGCCGCAACGCGGCTACGCTTCGGCTCGCCGGCACTCGCGATGGTTCATAGTCGCGGCGCAACGGGATCAGTTGTGATGTGCCTAAAAGCGAACGCGATTACGCGATCGACGTGCGTGGAAATGACATTCGTGCGTCTCTCGTGGAGAGTTCTTAGCTAATTAAGAGTCAGGAAGATCGATTTCTCAAAAGCAAAAGAGGAAGAACGAAGGCAGGTAAAGAGAACGAAAGAGGAGAACTACGTTCTTCCTTCCGTTCCCGGAGTGACTCGCGGAGATCGCGCGAAAGAAACGAAAGGCAATCGGCCGATCGATGTGTTATTTGTGATGGGAGTGCCTGCGCGGGGAGCACTCGCGGCGATCGTGGCTGTAACCGCGCTCGCCGTGTATCTCAACAGTCTTGGATGCGGTTTCGTCTTCGATGATATCTCGGCGATCAAGGACAACCGCGACCTCAGGCCCCACACGCCCCTCAAGAATGTCTTCTACAACGACTTCTGGGGTACCCCGATGCACAAGGTGCGAGAGAAAGAGAGAAAAGCAGAGAGAGAGAGAGTGAGAAGAGGAGGCATCGTCCGGCCCTTGAAGGACGCGCGTTCGAGATCCTCCCCTCTCCCTTCACTATCCCTATAGATGGCCCCCTGCGTATTGATCCGCGAGCGTCCTGTCCATTTTATCCCGATCCGATCCTCCTTTCTCTGAATCTTCCGTCCCCTCGCGTGCGTTCTGTCTGACATGAATCAAAAGCCGGTACAGCATAGCTAAATTCCGGATTTCCATGCTATCGATATGCGAAAATATATATATGATCCCTGAAATTATTTTTAACGTTAGATGTTCCGCATCTTTAAAGCGTTTATAAATGATATCGCCAAAATTTTATTGATTTCAGAAGAATCGAAATTGATAAAATTTCTAGAAAGTCAAATTTCTTCATAGATAATTTTTTATTGTTGTATGATGAAAATGCAAAAATTGGAGTACATTATATTTTTCTGTATTTTGGTATAATATCAATAATTATTATTTTCATAATTGATTTTAATAAAGTAAAATAGAATAAACTGCAAACCTGTCTTATGTAGAACAACACATGCCTGTATCAATTCAAAGTTTTTAAATCTGTTCATTTTTATTGCATTTTCTCTCTCTCTCTCTCTCTCTCTCTCTCTCTCTTTTTCTTATATATGATAAGTAGCAATATTTATCCAATTTAATAAGAATTGGAAAAGGTACCCATGAAAATATGCAATCTATAATCTTATCTTATCAATGTATTACTACTTAATTATCTCTAGCATTTTTTTTTTTTTTTTTTTTTTTTTATATAATAAAGATATAAACTTAATTAAGATTGCATAATCATTTTGAACAAAAATCTTAAAAATATAAGATATATTATTTAAAAAGTATAAAAAAATATGCTATTTTCCTTACACATATGTTTTATGTTTATCTATTAATAATAATAATTATGCATTTGCTGCACAGGTGATTAATTATTATTTTCATCAATTATATCTTTTTTCAATAGGAACAATCGCACAAATCTTATAGACCACTTTGCGTTCTCACATTTCGATGGAATTACCTGATTCATCAACTAGATCCTATGGGATATCACCTGCTAAATGTTATTCTACATGTTGGAGTATGTCTATTATATTTCAGGTTCGTGGATGTCGCTTTTTATGGTTTATGTCTCTTTCTTGCAATGTTTCTCTAATGTGGAATTATAGAAAATTACTACTCTAATTTATAGAATAATCTTATGTAAAGTTTGCGTTAAAGGCAAGAAAGAATATATGCAAAAATTGTTTACAGGACCTGTTTGATGTTTCTACCAGATGCAGCAAGTTTTGTATCATCTTTATTTTTTGCTGTACATCCTATACACACAGAAGCAGTATGTAATGCCAAAAATAGAAAGATTTATTATTTGAATTATTATTATTAAAATAATGTCATTGATAAAAATATGGCTGTAATTATATTCCTAGGTCACAGGCGTAGTTGGTAGGGCAGAAACTTTGTCCTCCTTATTTTATCTGGCAGCTTTAATTACATACACTAAATGTTGTAAAAGCAAAAGATCTACAGGTAATGACTTGACTCATGTAGATAATTTACATTGTGGAACATTATATCATACATATATATCGGCATTTTACAGGATGGAAATCCTTGATGTTATCTATGTTTTTTGTATTTACTGCAATGTTGTGCAAGGAACAGGGAATTACAGCCACAGCAGTTTGTGTATTGTATGAAATTTTTGTTGTACAAAAGGTAAAAAATCTCTTTAATGCCACACATTTATTATATCAAGTATGGCAAAATTATACTAATAATATTCGTAATTTTACTTAGGTTAGAGCAAGGGATATTTTCTTAGCACTAAAGTCAGCTTTTGGTGGTAATAAAATTTCACCTGCATGGTCAGGCGAGGGTACAAAGCGTTTGACCGCCCTTACACTTGTTACATTTAGCCTGCTTATCCTACGGTTACATATAATGGGCTCAAAGTTACCTGTATTTACCAGGTATGCTGTGTGTATGCATATAATCGTAATTAATTTTATTTTTTACTTAATATGTATTTATCTTTTAGATTCGACAATCCCGCATCAGTTGCTGCGACACCAACAAGACAGCTTACATATAATTATCTTGCTGCAGTGAATTTAAGACTGCTATTTCTTCCTAGTGATTTATGCTGTGATTGGACAATGGGAACGATACCATTAGTAGAAAGCTTTACCGATGTTCGTAATCTCGCAACTTTAGGTACTCATGGAACTGTACTAGGATTGCTTGTGACAGCTGTTGTAACACGTAGCAGACAAACGTCGGTTATTCTCATTATGGTTAGTAAAGATGATTATTATGCAAATAGATATAAGAGAGAATTAAATAATTGAATAATATGGTGCGTGTTGAAATAAGAAAAATATGTGATATCATGCATGCTCTAGAAATTTTGTATATGTATGTGGATCCTTTATAATTAACAATACTAATATTTAATGAACATGTTGTGTTTCCAAAATAATGCCTGCAGAGTTTAGCTATGATGATACTCCCTTTTTTACCTGCGTCGAATCTTTTCTTCCCGGTCGGATTTGTAATTGCTGAAAGAGTGTTGTATGCACCATCCATGGGGTTTTGCATGCTTATTGGATATGGATGGAGCATTTTAGCAGACAAGAAGTAAGTTGATTTGTCTGTGAACTGTAATTCAATTTGTATAGATTACGCTCTTTCATGGATCATAGAGAATATATTTAACTATGTAAATATATATATATATATATATATCATCTTTTTTAGATGCAAGAAACTGGTGCTATTTTTACTTATAACGCTTCTGGCAGCGCATACGACGAAAACATTTATTAGAAATTATGATTGGTTAGATGAATATTCGATATTCATGTCCGGCTTGAAAGTGAACGAAAGAAATGCCAAATTATTTAATAACGTAGGTCACGCATTGGAAAGCCAAGGTCGTTTTAAAGAAGCATTAAATTTTTTTAATATGGCTGTACAAGTTCAGGGTGATGATATCGGAGCACACATTAATGTCGGACGAACATATAATCATCTGAAAATGTTCAAGGAAGCTGAAGATGCGTATTTAAAAGTAATTAACATCATTGAATTTATGCAAACTTATCTAACTTTATCGATTTAACTTGTATTTTCATATATATATTTTTTTGTTTTTTGTAGGCCAAGTCATTATTACCAAAAGCGAAACCGGGAGAATCTTACCAAGCGCGTATAGCACCAAATCATTTAAATGTATTCGTTAATTTAGCCAACTTAATAGCTAAGAATGCAACTAGATTAGAAGAGGCTGATTTATTGTACAGACAGGCGATCAGTATGCGTGCGGATTATACTCAAGCATATATTAATCGCGGCGATGTTTTAATTAAACTTAATCGTACAAAGGAAGCTCAAGAAGTTTATGAGCGAGCACTATTTTATGACAGTAATAATCCTGATATCTATTATAATGTAGGTATTGAATTGTCACAAAAGAAATATACATAAATATATTTTTTTTAAATGCTAAAACAAGACTGGACATTATTAAAAAATTAAATATATATATACGATTGACATTTCTACAGCTTGGTGTTGTATTTTTGGAACAAGGAAAAGCATCCCAAGCTTTGGCATACTTGGATAAAGCTTTAGAGTTTGATCCAGAGCATGAACAAGCGTTACTGAACTCTGCTATATTACTTCAAGAGTTGGGACGAGCAGAATTACGTAAAGTAGCTAGAGAGAGACTTCTAAAGCTTTTACGGAAGGTATGGTTAAGTGTTCTACTTTTTTCAAATCATAAAACTATAATTATATTATTAACAAAATTATCATCTATTACCTAATTATAGGATTCCAATAACGAGCGTGTACATTTCAATTTGGGGATGTTGGCCATGGATGATCACGACAGTGCTAGCGCGGAGCGTTGGTTCCGCAATGCCGTTGCATTGAAGGAAGACTTCCGTTCTGCGTTGTTCAATCTCGCATTACTATTGGCAGATGAACAGCGTCCACTCGAAGCGGCACCGTTTCTGAATCAATTGGTCAGATTTCATCCGGATCATATAAAAGGCCTAATCCTTTTGGGAGACATTTATATCAATAATATAAAGGATTTAGATGCTGCGGAAAATGTAAGATGTTACGCGCAACTTTTTAATTTTTTATTGAGGTTTACACAACATGCAAAGATCTTATATATTATACACGCAAATAACAATAGAGACAATTATTTATATCTACAATTCCATTAATTTACTTTATTGAATTTCAGTGTTATCGCAGAATACTGCAACTGGATCCTACCAATATTCAAGGATTGCATAATTTATGTGTCGTGATGGTGGAACGGGGTAAATTGGGTATAGCAGCGCAGTGTCTGGAACACGCAGCCGCTCTAGCACCACATCAGGATTATGTGCAGAGGCATCTTTCAATCGTGAGAACTCGTATTAGTCGTCTACCACCGGATCAGCGCGATACCGACGTTTTCGATGATTCTTTTTGGAGCAGTAACGTGAAGGACAGACCCTTCAATACCGCCGAGCCGTCAAACGGACAGTTTATAGGAAAGACCGAGTCCGTTTTTGCAAATCACGCGACAGTTCACAATCATATAGGAAGTAAGCAGAGCAATACCGATTCCCTGAATAATCACATTATACATTTAAAGGGTCCATCAAAACCTGCCCGAGCGATGAGTGGTGCCAGTACGACGGAAACAAAAGAACAGAGTCCCAAACAAGCGACAGTCCCTGAATTGAGTAATATCGTGGAACCTACCACGGACAGGGTTTTCGATAGAGTTATAAGCGCTGATATAACGAAGTTAGATATCACGCAGAAACACAGCTCGAAACATACGACATCCGACCAGTTTAATCAGAGTGCCGCCGCAACAATCAACGGCAAGCAAGGGATGAAGCAGACAAAGGACAGCGCGTTGTCATAGTATTAATGTAAAATCCGCCGAATATTGTAAAGTTATATGCATATAACGAAAGATGGTGGTACAGTCATATAGAGCTAATGTGTGAATATAAAATAAATACAGAGTATTGTTTTATATGCTGTATAAAAATAGGACATTTTATAAAATATATTTAAAATTGTGCATTTTTTATATTTTATTTGTACATATCTCCACTTTTCCTTCAATTCCCATATTTTCAAATCATATATGATTATTTGAGAAACAAATGTAAGCAGCAAGTCGAAGTAAATACTATACGCTTTTGTTACAACTAATATTATATAATATATTCATAATTTATAATCTATTTTCAAAAGCTATTATATCTTTATTAATATTAATTTTAAACTTTATGAAGATTTCTCTTTAAAAGACATATTCTAGGTATATAAACTTTACACATATAGAAAAATGTTTATATACTAACGATATTATAGTAAAAATCAAATCTCAATTATGCTTATCGATTTTGTAGTATCCGAAGTTTTATAAACATATAGATAATATTTATCACTTTTTTCAAAGCTTGTTCGAAAGGTCATCGCCCGATCGTCAATTTAGTCCATGCATTACTTGCAACTTATCGATTGCAGCACGAAAGCAAGCCGTTGCGGGTTATAAAGTAGCAAAGTAATGAATCAAGCTGGCTTTCATGTTCATCGGATGCCAGACTGTTGAAACATCATACAACATGCATGTGAAAGTTACAAGACTTTTACCCTATCGCGCCCCTCACCCACAGACGAAACATATTAACGCATTGGTGTGTGTATGTGATGTAAAAAAGCTCCGTCCGATAAATATGGAAATGAAAACGCGAAGTTTACAATATATAGGGTGCCTGCGAATTATTCCCAATTTTATTTCTTATTTTATAATTTCGATATACGGGAAGTATGTACATGAGTACAAAATTATTTTTTTTTATTACTTAAGTTTATACACATATATTACATTAAATATATATTATTTTTATCATGTCTTTTTTTTAAATCAATTTTAATTTAATACTATTAATTTCTAAAAAGTGTTTAACTTTTTAAAAATATTTATATTATATCCGTGATGCTGAAAAATGTTAAATTTATTTCAAAAACTTTTTCAGATATCATATTGCAAGTTAAAATATATTATATTTTACTTGGAGAACAAGGATATCTTTTTCTAAAGATTGATAAAAAAAGATATACAAAAATATTTGGAGAATTCATTCATGTAAAATTAAACCTGTGAAGAAAGAGAGAGTTATTATTAATTATATTTAAAAATCATTTTATGCAAAACTTTAAAGCTTCTTATCTGATTTTTAAATCATATGAATCACGAAAGAATGCGGACAAATGCGCTGTTTTTACACGGCCGAATCCTTCGTTCGTAAACACTATTCTATCAAAGATATATGATACTGGTTCATGCTTCAAGCGGGATTTACATCGTCGAATTTTCTAAATGGATCTCAATTATTAGAATCTATATTAAGAACAACTAAATTAGATTCCGTATTGCCTGCGAAATCCGGCGAACTGGTAACTGGATGTGAAGGTTAACGTGTTAATCGACCTCGAGACGACCGCTTGCTGGACCGAGCGACTTCGCGACGCGACGAGCCACGCCGCACCGCCCAGGAAGCCTGAAGACGCTCGTTGACCCATTATAGCTCGCGAAATTCTGTTCTAATCAAAAACAATGTCCTTGGTAAGTCACGCCGGCTCAGCCCGAGCGTCTGTAAAAGCGACGCCGGTGTTCCATTTAAAAATTCCATTTCGGAGCGCTATTTTAGGGGGATCTAAAAATTTCCGATCTAACGATTCCATGAAAAATATCTTATTTTTAATATCTGATTTAATATTTAAGACAAAGTCTATTCCCTTTTCCCTGCCATCGAATGTCAGAGATCTAAGATACATTTTTATAAGAGGCGTCTTGGAAATGTCATTTGGTACTGTATATTATTAAATAGCTGTATCGATATTGTGTTCTAAAGATTAGTTATTAAATATTTAAATTATAAGAAATATTTCACAGATAGGATAAAGTTTATAATGTTCGAAAAAGTATTTTGAATTATATGTTAAAACAGGTGGAAAAGCAGAAGAGTAGGGAAATACAGTATATAATTAACTGAATGCAGAAAAACACAATATATGTATATCTTTAAATATTATCTATAATATCTTTTGTTTAACGTTAGATTTATGAATTAGGTATCAACTACAAAATCATATGTACGATAGTCTTATGTCAGGGTTACTAAAATTCATTAATAACTTAAATAATAACTTAAATAATAACTTAAATAAAAATTTAAATTAATAACTTAAATAAATAAAATAACAGCAGAAAATTACACAAACGCATTGCCTAATTGAACGTCATAGCGTGGTTCGCTATTGTGGAACAAAGTAAGTAACGGCGACCCTTTCTTGAATCCGTGGACCGAAATCGGCCGGCGCGAGGGTGCAAAATGAGGGTTGTAGGAGGGAGTTCACGGTTGACCGCACGGCCTTCCGTATGCAAGCGGCATTAGCCGTGTGCCGCGCGATTAAGGGAAGTTGACAGGTAAGCCGGTGCTTAATGAACACGTCTCCGTTACTCAGTATTACCACTGGCGAGCTGAGTGTTTATAAGGGAGGCGGCCACCTTTTCGGCCACCATAAGACGCACACGCATCATCGAGTAACAATCACCGGCACATGTGTACGGTAAGTACCACGCCGATCTTTCGCCACCTTTTACTCCGCGCAGGTAGGGACGAATCACACAGTGTTGTGAAATACACACACGCACGTATACTTATCGATCTTTAATTGTATATCAAACGGCAATTAAGCGCGATTAAGATCTGAGTTACATAGTTTACTGTAAGATCGATCTTTTCGCGTCTTTGCATCTTATTCACAAATAAAACAACATTCCCGTTAATTTTTATTTAATTATAAATATGTGTATTTAAAATATTTATTTTTCTTACACTATAATGATATAATTTTTGAAATATCAAAATTTGACAGCATGAAGCACATATTTAGGATTTATACATTGGTCTATCATTTTGATATTGTTAAATTTAAATATCATAGATATATTTTACATCCACAATGAATTGATATAGTATTAAATGTTATGAATGAATAAGATTTGATGCCGCCCTTGTGAAGATAATTAAAGATTTCAAACTAGTTGCCAATAACGTCATCATTCATAAAAATGCGTTTTATTCGACTTTTATTTATTTTTATTTACGTCATTATTTCTTTATCTCGTTTACTTTTATTTCATAACACATTTAATATTTATATTCCGGTATGTCATAATTTTTTTGTTTTTTTTCTTATACGGATAATACTCTCGTCGTCTCTGTGTCTACTGAATCTTGTAAACTTCTTCCGATATTTATGATGCAGGCTGCTCGTTCGGGCAATAAATATTGTGCATCGCACCATACGATTTCTTACAAACAAATATCAGAGCAAAGCCAACTATATGTATACCATGCTAATGTCACGAGTGAAAGCCACGCTAGCCTTTATCGATCACGATCGTTGACCGCGTCATATAAGGTGTCTCGGTATTTTTTCTTCAGTCTTTGTTGTGATCGCGATTAATTGAGCGTGTGCGTAAAAGTTCCCTTAATGTCATATATTTCGAGGAAATTTCTCTACAGTCTATTGTTATAAATCCAAGTTTACATAACGCGATTCCGACGGAAATTCGAAAAAAGTAAATTGATAAAAATGAAAATAAAGGCAGCAAACAACAGCCACGAACAAGGCTGCTTATTTACATATTCATTACATTACATTATCTATCTAAGAATAAGACGACGAACGGATCTATTTTAGGTTTCAAACAGTTAATCGTGAGAGTGAATCCGAAAAGAGGGCGTCTTATATTCTTCGGGATATATATCAGGATATATCTCTTATAATTTAAAAAAAATAGTAGTAATGAAGATTTTTTTTAATAATAAATTTAGAAAATTAATAAAAAATTGATAGCAAAATTAAATTCATATTATTTTTGATAGTCATGCATTATATGCATCACTAGACATGTGATTTTCATATAGCAACCCTTGTAAAAAAGTTAATGCATAGTGAATAAAACGATCTAAAGTTGTGTTAGATATAGCTCTCTATGTGAGAGGATAAAAGGCATATGCACTCCACTACGTTGTGAAAAAAGCTTGACTGGATAAATCAGGGTAGCGAATGAGTAACGTCACGCGAAGCACGATATACCTGAAGATTCTTCGTATTACCGCAATTCCTTACGATTAACTTATCATAAAATCACGTTTTTATACATTTATTTCCAAGTTTATTTCTTAGAAAATAGCTCGCCAAAGAGACTCTCTACTTTCCCAATTTAATAAACTTAATTATATCGCCAGTATATTGCGCTACGATTTACTAGCAGAATTAACTATAATTCTATTTAAAATATTTTTTTTTTTTAATATATTATATTTGTATTATATTTAATTATATATAATAGTTTCTGATCACGTGCTTAGTAATGGGTTCCATTAGGGCTGGCCGATGGAAGTAGGACAGCAGTACTTTCCGCTTACGAAGACAATTGCCCGCGTATAGCGTTATTCCGTTGACTCAATTGCAGGACTTGTGATCGTTTAAGGAGAGGGTAGTTAGAGCAAGTACTCGCAGATCGAGATCATTATCAGAGAGTAAAGTCTCATAGAAGAAGTACAGTCGCTAAGAATATCGAAAGATTTCGCGCGCTTAGAGAAAAATCTCGACAGCTTTTAAACTCATTTATCAGAGTCCTTAATATTATAAATTATCGTGTAAAGACTATGTTATTCTTTATATTTAAATCTGAAAGAGATAATTATTATTTATATATTGAAACTTAAGTTACTTCGTAACTTAATAGAACGCTTACAACTTACGTGATTTTATGCTACATGGAACATGTGTGTGAAAAAGACGCGTTTCTGCCCGCGGTGCGGCAAACAGTGACGATCGCACCGAGGAGAATGCACTGACAATGAGAGTACATCCGTACGATCTGGTTGTGGCACGTGTTCGCAGACAACTGTCCAGACGCAATTGGCCGTCTGCGGAGGCTGGAAGAATGCGGGACAAAAAGAAACTCCGTCCGACCGGCCGGCCGGCGGCTTTTATCTCGCATGTCTCCTCACACCTCTCGTGTACACGACCCCTCTCGATAAAGGTCATGCAATTTGAAGGCGATCGTTCGTAGACGCTACGACCCCTCGAATTCTTCTCGATCAACCGCGAGAGAAAGAAAGAGAGAACGATCTGGCGAAGAATGTAGAGAGACGGAGGAACAAGAGAAATTAATTCGTATTAAGTGCATCGATGAGTGCAGTCACACCGCGGCTTATCATAATCCATCGTCCAACGTGGAAATTTTTCCTTAATCGCAAATACACTTTTTCATCGAACAGTTCTATTTCTATTTGTATTACTTCGTCGATTTCGCGATAATAGTTTATTAATTGCAAATTTTTTTTTTATTAATTAGCAAATCGCGAAAATAGATGTAATTATATAATAACAAATATTAAAATTAAAATTTACATCACAATTACATTACAAATATTTATATATCTATTACTCAGAAATATAAATGGCAATAGTGAAAAGTAATTCATCTTTTGCTTGCGAAAATAAATTCGCGTGTGTGTGAAAAAAAGGTAACTAGTGATTATTTCTTTTGCACGATAATAACCAGCTTGATATCTTTATCGAGCAACGAGATATGAAATTTTCTTATGTATATATATATGGAGATTTTTCTATTGCAATATACATGTATCATATATATGCTTTCTTATTCATTTTTGTATATACGACAATGAAAGAAAGATGTTAATGTATTAACTATACCTTAAATATAATTCGATCAAGCAGATTACACGCAGTGCCAATCTTTAAGCACTCACGTCACCCAATTAACGGTTAAACGATGATGTGTGATCTGCATTCGATCTTCGACAGAATACAGAAATAAGACACGTCGCTCTTCTTGAGACCGATTGTTTCCCTCACTCGTCACTCTCCCTCCTCAATCTGTTTACTTTCTTTCTTGCTATCCCCCGACCACACTTAAAGGACAGCAAGCACGGGAGAAGAAAGAAAGAGAGAGAGAGAGAGAGAGAGAGAGAGAAAGAGGGATGATACGAGCCACCTTATACTAGTTCATCAGCAACCTTCTACCGAGACGGAGAACCGAACCTCTCTCAGGGGACAGGTCTTCGTGACAATTGCGGTCAATCAGGCTGGCATTGTCAGAAACGTGACCGCACGTTCCCAGTTGGAAGAGCCTGAGACGCTCGTCGGCGACCGAGCGGTCCAGACGTGCCTCGTCGATCTTCTCAAAGAGAAGCATCGGATCTGTGCCCGCGTCATCGATTACCACCTGCCGATTCTATCAGGCTGCAAAGAGAGATCCTTCGGTTCGAGGCATAACAAGATCATTAACGAAGGATCAAACCTGAATCGAACGAGATATACCCGAGGATCTCACTAAAATAAAGAACGCGCAACTGCATCGGGGATATTTTCGTCGGAGAAAAAATTCCGGGAGAGAGGAAAAGTACACGGCTGTGATCCACGAAACCTAAATACCGAGCTAAGAATATTAACTAGTGTACATTGTGTCAGCTTTAGCTCCGACGAGCCTGCGAGATCGGTGTGGATCTGGAGAACCAAAGAATCCAGATACACAAGAGTCGCACGACGCTTTGGCGTCCGGGACAATCACGGACGGGTCCTCTGCTATCGATCGATCGATTGCAATTACTTTCGGGATAGAAAATAAAGAAAAACGAGGAGAAGAAAAAGACGCACAAAGTGCTCGTGGACGGGCATCAATGCATCCCAGACAGTGGGAAGGGTTGATTTTGCCGAGAAGCCAGCATTGTCTCGAAACGGTGGTCCGTTATCGTCTACGGAATATTTCATGATCGTTTCCCCATGAGAGAAACCAGCCACGCTATCGTCATTGCGATCGTCATCGTGATTACATCTCACCTACTGCGTCCGCGACATTGTCCGGCGTTGTCCGAGAAAAAGTACCAGACTGTGATACTACCCCGTGTGATAGAGAAATCGTCCTTGTGATCCGTGTTTTACCTCACCGTACTCAGTAAGTCTCTCGCATCCTGTCAGCTCCTTTTGCCTTTAATGTCGTTCTTATCGGAAAGATGTGTGCTCTCTTCTGCGTAAAAACTAATTATAATATCCGAGAAAAAGAATACTCTCTCTTCCGTGAGAGCTGAAGATAGATCCGTTCGATACATATGCTCATTTTATTACTCAATTCTAGTATTTAATTTTTCTGGTTTTTGAAATGAAAAAAAAAAAAAAAAATAGAAAACATATTTTTTATTCCTGCAATTAAATTTAACTATTATGGGAAAATTGATATATCTGACACAGCTCCTATCTGTGGATGGACTTACAACTGGCGCAATATAAAATAATGCTTCATTGAAATATACTGTACCTATAAAGACTCTATTCAAGTATATATATAAAATTATTATTCTGATTGTAAATTTTCGATATCTCTTTGAGTTAAATTTATCGCGTTAAATATCCAGTGTTGTTTTTATTTTACTTCAATTTGAGATAACGGCTTAATATTTGTTGAAAATAAGTCAACTTTGTGCTCGTGCATTTGATAATAAAACTGAGTAAGATATTTTAGCTTAACGTAGACTTGTCTGAATATATATCGACTTATCTGTTTTATCTCTTCCAAAACACATTTTAAAACTTTAAAATTTTTAATTATCGCAAGAAAGAGCAAATTATCTCAAATTATTCGAGTACAAGCGGCTGCCACTAATTCTTGTAATGCATAACCGTTTCAAATATTATATGAGACCTGCTCTAATTGATGCACATGAGCGCAACATGCTTGGTGCTCGTGTACCCTGCAATTGTATTATTAGAGAGTGCATCTGCCTCTTAAAAGTGCCTCGTTGCTTCAGCTCATTTCTTCAAATTATGCGTCAGCCCGAATTACGCGGCGCCGATTACGGAGAAATTAACGCGAGTATTGCGTCATTAAAATTAAATTAATCTTCATGACTTTGATAGTTAATTCTTAATCTCCTAGTATCGTTGATCTTTCTTCGTAATTGCTGAGATACGCATAAAAAGTACGCGAGAACACTTTTTCCATTACTTACATTTCACGCATGATTTATAATATGTAAATGTATACTATCGTTAATCGATATGCTGCATAGAATTGCATAGAATTCTGTATATTACGGAAATGTGTTTAATTAATTACAATCACGTTGATTACACGTTTAGTAATATCGGAAAAGTATTTCGATAAGAGGTGATCTTTTATCTTTGTTTTTAATTTCAAGACAGAACTATGCGATTAGTTTATTAAATATTATTAGTCTTTCTTAAAAACTTATTTTTAAAATATTTACATATATTTTTCGTTCTGGCAATTGTGATTGTATTCGATCAGACTGGATAGATTTTTTTAAAATATATAAATTATGATATATACGTATAGTTCTCTAAATCAGCAGAATTGCACATATGTTATAGACGAACTCCGACGAGATTAAATCAAAATAAGTTTTTATCATTCATAATTCACACAATAGAATGATGCTGATGATTCTTCATCGGTCTCTTATATCATAATTTTTCCTCCCTGTTTTTTTATTTATATAAAATATCCGAATAAAATATGATTTCTATATAGAATAATGCCGAAATAATCAACAATAGTGATCGCAGTCAATGATCAGTTTATGTTACATTTATATTCATTAATTTACTTACAAAATATCGTTATTTATATAGGGAATTGTATATACACAACAAATAACAAATCAATTAAAGATAATGAATGCACACGTCAAAAATTGCATTTGTTGCATTATGAAATGTATAATTTTTTTTTTAATTAGACTTTCGTAAAATTAATCGAGAAATTCATGCGGTTTGATTACAAAACGGCGCGATCGAGGCGATTTAGAACCTCAGGATTTTTCAACTATTCTTTTTCGCACCTGTCTGCATAGTCGCGAGAAAGCGGGAAAGTTCCCTTGCCTACGCGATCGCGCTCTAATCGGAAAAGTCGATCACCCCTGGCCGATTCGCACTCGATCGGACGTAAGCGCGTTTTCTCATAAGTGCGTATAAGTACAGCTCGTTTAGTATCTTTCCGAGTGTTATATACACGTGTTTATACATTGTTACTCGTGGTGTCTGTCGGCGGTACTTCGCAGATAATAATAAGAGAAAAGACGAAGACAAAAATAGAAGTGCACCAGTCTTGCGAGAGACAGCAGACAAGAGAGAGATAGAGAGAGAGAGAGAGAGAGAGAGAGAGAGAGAGGAAAAGAGATCAAAAGAGAATAGCTCCAGATTGATGGAGGAAAGGGAAAGCGATCAAGACAAACGAGTCCTCTTTTCAATTTACGGGACTTTTCGCTATCGTGAAATGCGTCTCTTCTCGAGAACGGGAGAATCTATGTAGTTCGGTACTCTGTTTACAATCATTGAAGGCGCCAGACGAGAAGCCAATGAACGGCATACACGTTATTATCGATACGTATAATTGTTGTTCAATCTCATTTTATGGGAAATTGAAGCGGTGCGATACGGCCTGATATCTCACTTCATGCGCAAAATAATGCGAATTCAAAGAAATCGGTAAATTATTAGTCGATCTGAATTGACAAAATTGTAATATTCAAAAAAACGAGTGCGCGCGAGAAAGTGCATTAGATAATATCTTAAATCTATAATAAAAGATAATATCTTAAATTTATCCGTTCCGAAAGATTTTCCATCTCCCACTCTCCTCTCCTGACTTTCCATTCCCCTCTATAAAAAGGAAATTAGTTTTAAATTAAGCTAGTCTTCTTAGAAATTATATAATGCCTCGCTCCCAAATTGGATTACCGCATTGATATGGGATATTTAGAATAACGGGATATCATATACCATGTACGGACTAATTATCGTCGATAAATGAGGCCGATACATTTTTATTTGTTTTGCGCCCACGACGTGTCGACGGCTTGCGATCGCGCTTATCATTTTCGCGGTGAGATATCACGAGTCTCGGTTGTTCGCGTTCGCAAAACACAAACATAGTTATTTACCTCGTCCGGGTTCTATATTTTGCCGCTTGAGAGACGTGCGATCTTTTTCAGACCGACAAAAGTGAATCATGCAAAAAATCGCGCAGTTCCTTTCATACGGACAAAGAAGGATTACAGATGAATTGCTGTTTTGGATATTTAAAAAAGATTTGTGTACCAGAATGCAAAATTTTTATAATCTTAAAGTATACATGAGAAAGAAATTTTAAAGTAGATATTACAAATAACTTATATAAAAATTAATTCGCCAATTTTAAAGGCAAAGTATTGATCCAGTTTGAAATCCTATTTCCATATTCAAAGTTTTATAAGCGTGAATATAATTAAATAGTTCAATCAATTCATCGGCGCAATAATGCTTCTTTCGAATTGCAAATGTATGCGTGTTTTCAGCGCTACTAATCGCGAGGAAAAGATAAATAATGTTAGATAATTCAACATCAACATGCGTCGTTTCTTTCAGTTATTGCTTGATGTTGAACGCTAATTTCTATCGCCTCGATGCGCCGGAAATAGAAGTGGTCTGCCCTATATTCGCGTTACTTATTTTAAAAGAGGCAAATCAATGTGTCTGCTGCGGCAATGACTCTGGCAAACCTAATGATATGACATTTGCGAATCGATCGCGAATAAGTTCCATCAATCTTGAAACGTCAAAATAAAAGTGCATTATATTTTTGACGGAAACTTATATAAATTAAAACTAGACCAACATTGTCAAGATTAAAAAGAATACCGATATACAAATGACAATATTGTATCAAAAGCATATTTAGAATCGATTTTTAGTAGTGAAAATATCGAGACACTGATAATTGTTATTATTTAATTGTAAGCTATTGGAAATGAAAATTTTCTCTCTGCGAAATAAACTTTGAAAGGATATTTATATAATAAAGAATTATTCATTCATTAATTCAAAAGACATTTTAATTCAAAGCTCAATTATTGATCTTTCTCGACATTTTTGTTAAAAGAAGAGTTTTTACTTTCAAATTCAACAGAAATAACATATATGTATACATGTCTATCTCCTTATACAAATTATCGACATAACATCAATTTTTTTTTTTTTTTTCGAATTTATTCTAGATAATTCATTTTTTAAATACCATCATACATCAATAACACTTTGTTTGTTTTAAAATTTTGGACATTGTAAAAAATGTACGCGTTAATTATTGTTATCTAAATGTATTACATTATGTTTTCGTACTAAACTCATGGCCTGATTTTCATTTTCGTTGATAACGTGACTAATCGAATATAATGTAGCCTGCAAAACAAGTCAACATGGTTGTAATTCAATCACATAGGGTATCATTATTGGGAGGCTACATTTTTGAAGTAAATGCACAAGTATCATTAACCTATCACAAGCAAATTTAAATATTATTTTAAATTACTAGAATTTGTATTTGCGTACAGATGCCTGTGCACTGTAAAACTTTTGTATCTCTTCAAAATACAATCTACATGCAATTATTTGTTTGTTTGAAACAATGTTGTTTCACAAACATAATCGAACATTCGATAAAATACATATATTGAATGTCTCCGAAATTATCTGAAGAGACACGAAATGAACATGCACGTGCGATACCGTAAAATAATAAGAGGACCTCCGCGTATCGGTTTCCACTTGATTGCGATGTAACATAATTATACTGGCGCTTAACGTGTGACCAAAGGTCGCTATCATGGACAAAGCACACAGAAAAGCCTCTTCTCTTTTTCTTATTCTATCGGAGAAGATTCCCGTCGCGACGTGATTGCATGACACGCGCGAACGAAAATACGCGATCTGTCTCTCTTTTTCTTGCGTTGCGAGATTTATATTTAAATGAGAGATATCTAAAAATAGAGGCACACCCTATCGCTGGAATGCCGCGGCACTATATACCCGCATTTAATTAAACCCGATACGTAAACAGAGGCAACATTGAGGTTTCTTAGACGATGAGTGGCGTCCATTTCTACGCTTAAACGGCATCGTGTCACCTACATAGACAGTTAGAAAAATATGTCTAAATAAATATCTCTGTGCTGATGTGTCGAATAAAGAGTCTAAACATTACATATACGCCAATATATGCATATATAATGAGGCATTATTTTAGTAAACAATCCGGCCCGCGAGTGTTCCAGATAACTTCATTTTTAATCGTTTAGTCGAAGGCTGCGCGATGACACCGATAAATGATCGTTGTCCACAATTTCCACTCATTTCTAATTAACACATTATTTACTTACGTTTTATAATCTGTTTTTTCTTTCTTAAAATCGTTTCCAACATAAACAAAAGTTATATTTTCCTGATATAAATATAATATATTCCTTCCTTTTGATTTTCTTAAGTTATCATAATTTAATTTTTTGAGTTTAATTTTTTATTCAAAAGTAATTACAACAAAATTAAAATAATAAATATGAAAAATGACATCCAGTCTCGTGTATACGTTTGCATAATTAAATGAAAATGGTTATTTTCAGATGTCCGCAAATCGATTGAACGTGCTTGTGACCCTAATGATCGCCATTGCGTTCCTTGCAACCGAATCAGGAAACGCACAAGCGGACGGTTATCCCCAATTTAATCCGAAACGACCCACCATGAGCGTGCCGCAAAAATATTGCGGCAAGAAGCTTTCTAATGCTCTACAGATAATCTGTGATGGCGTGTACAATTCTATGTTTAAAAAGAGTGGTCAAGGTGAGTATAAAAGCTAATCGATAACGAAAAATATTTTTTTTCCTCGTTTCCGACATCGATATCAAGTGACGGATAGGATACATATACCGGTAATGGATCATTAATGAACAAAGACTAAATTTGCCTGTTTCTGTAACAATGTTAAGTAATGTATTTGTTCCTAAATATCCGCAATTTTTTCTTTATCAGATTTTAACACTCATAATTATAGCTGAAAGCGACAGTTTAATCAGCAACTTTTTTATAGATTATTTCATGTGTCTCATTGTTAATGTTCAATCATATTTCACATGATAAATAGGAAAATATAAATCTTAATTATATTGTTTTAATTGGTATTCATAGATTATAAATGTCAAAGGAAAAAATTGAACTATTCTTATTAACATAATATATTGATACAGCACAGACGAACACACACACACACACACACACACACATCTATTCTGTTATTAGAAATCATAAAAAAGAGATAATTTTAAGGAATATGAAATATTCATTATTGACAACTTTCCACTTTGATCATTATATAAATGATTTGCGAAAGCTGCATTCTCGAATTTATCGATGCAATGATTTTGCGCGCATACAATCATGTCAATAATATTTAGAAAGTTAATAATAGAGAGAGGAAGAATTAAATATGAGAGATAAATATTCAGGAAGATTTCTGGCGCACGCACGATGGCAGTCTCTCCGTTACAAAATTTGCCTTTGTAATGCAACGATTTGGTCATTAATATTAATGCTGTTCGCATTCCTTCTTTCCCGATTAACATCACCCGTGATGGTACGGCGAATATTTCATAATGGAACTAATAATGGAACTACCGAGATAATCCCGTCGTCCAAATGCCAAATTATCAAATATATGTTTGGTTATCGCAAGATTTATTTAAATGTATAAAAATATCCATTAAATATTTTACAATTTAAGATACATTTAATAATTATAATATCAATTGCATGAATATATAAAACAAACCGTTTGAAAATACAAATAACGTTTAATTTGTTCTGAGTTTATAATTGAACGGCTCAATATAAGAATGAGGTCAGTTAGTAATTTAAAATGTTCATTTTAAATACAACTTTAAGTGAACGTTACAGGCTACGAGTTGCTTCCAATTATGAGAGAATTTTTGCTTTAGACCCGACAATTTCTTAATAGCTCCTCGAGCACGATATTATACGAAAGGCGATTAAGCATACGATCAATCTCTGTGCCCACAATTAACCAAGTAATCGCCACTTTGTCGCCGATGAATAATGCATGTAAGCTTGCATTACGTATTTTCGAGCGGAATCATCTAAATCAACAGAGGCACTCTTCATAATTGTCAACTCTTAAATACGCCAATAATTAGAGGCATTACATTTTTCAGTAATATTTTTATTCTCTGGTTCAATTAGCATTTTCATCAAAAACAAATGTGAGAATTTACATCGAAAATTTACATAAAACATTTTCGGATACATAAAACGATTTATCGCAGAGCTTAATCGGTCAAATAGATCTATATAATCTGACATCGAAATCTAGATGTACCTGTACGATTTATTGACAATCGTGGAAAGCAAATTCTGGTCATTTACGTCAAATAATATGTCTTGTATGACATGCAAATATAAAGATCCACTATTTTTTTCTAAAATGTTCGAACCGTGCCAATCAAAACCAACGCGTTTTTATATCAAATATGATATATAGGATTAGCATTTCGTGTGTGCGTGTGCTATCAAGTTGGATCTCAAACTCTCTCTGTTAAGATTAATTGATTTTTACTGACATATTATATTTGTAATTCATTTAAAATATTAAAAAAAATTTATCTTACTTTTCATATAAATTAGAATTAATTGTATGTATGTATGTATGCCTTTTCTAATTTATTATCGCTAAGAAAGTTTTGAGATTTTTAAACAACAATATTCTATTTTGATTCCTTTCACAGCCCGGGAAGAAGCGAATACCGGCCACAGGGATATCAACTTTGACTACGTACGCACCCAAGGTACGATCTTGAAAATGATTGTAAAGAGAGCTTTGTCGAAAATCTCAAAACTTTCTTAGCGATAATAAATTAAAAACTAGATATTTAAGAGAGAAGAAATTGTTCAGTTAAATCGATGGTGCACGCATATATATATATATATATATATATATATATATATAGAGCATGTTTAGAATAATACGATCTTTTTACGTTATCGATATAAAAGTTCACGCTTTCCTTTCAGAAATGGAGATGGCCGATTACCCGTTGGCTTACGAGTTTCCCCCGTTCCTACCCCGAGCAAGAGCACGGGGGATGCTGGATGGACCGTTCGCCGGTAGACGCTATCGAAGGGAATCGCATGGTATCCACGAGGAATGCTGTCTTAATGCGTGCACGATAAGCGAACTATCCAGCTATTGCGGTCCCTAAGCGCGCGTCCGGAAACCGGTAATCCTTTGACCTCCGCTTTACCGCTCGTTCACCATGCAACCGAATAATCTTAGACACACGCGCGTATATCCATATACTTACATACAGACATACACACAGACAAATACACACACACACACACATCACATATGTGCAATACATGTTTGGAAAGTTTACCAGTTGCATCATCGCTCATGCTGGAGACTGACTCGTGATAATTATGTATACATTTATGTAATTTTATGCGGAGAAACTGATTTCTCTCAACGCATGATCGTGTGCGGGATTGTATTATTTTCTTCATGATTTTCTAAGGACAAAGAGACAGCGAAGAAAAGACAAAACTCGAAAGAGACATAGAGTCTTAAAAAACGAAGTATATAATCACCAGAAATCTTACGTTCTTCAAATTAACTATATTTGTCTAAAATTATAATAACTTTTTTGTGATTGAGAATGCTTTTTATATATCATAATTATATAGTAACATAATTATTGTATAGGTAATTTAGAAACAAAATCTATTTAGTCGGATTTAAGTTTCTTCAGTTTGTAAGCCCCGATATTTATTTGAATATTTGACATAACTCTCTTCCTTCGCTTACTCTATGATCATGAAATAATTAAAGCAAAGTTCTCGAAATGTTTGACAATTAACTGCATTATACGTATAAAACAACATTCTAATCAAAATTATTTTACCTAAATTGTTGACAATTTAATATAATAAATTGAACCAGAGATATTATGGTCTAAATTTCATTTTGCTTCTATAAATATAATCCTTTCGCTATAAATGTGCACATTGATCAAGAGCTTTGAATCACGGTTTACAGATAAGCTATGATACACAATCCAAAAGTGTAAAAGAAAAGATTAACGATTTCTCGAAAAGACGTCAAATTGCAGTGAAATTAAATATTTATACAGCATACAACTTATAATTGTACGCGATATTTATCATATATTTTTTACGATCGAAACAAACAGCATCAATGCTCATATTTTGTGAATCAGTCTGCGAAAGTTAAATTGGTAAAGAGAATCAACGTGAAAAAAAGGCAAGAAACCAATCGCGATCTGTAGATACCACGTATATATCTAGCGTGTCATCTCATATAATTATACTGGCGATCATCGTGCGACATATATGAAAAGTAAAAAAAGCACCTGTCGACGATATCACGCGACTTCATGCTTGCCACGAAATTAATCTTGGACTTAAATATTGGACTGTATTTTTTAGTCTGTTTTTTTTTTCCGTTGAGTAGCATCGAATGACGCGCGTAAGCGATTCTTATATACACGAGTAATTGCACCTTTCTCATTTTGATCGACAAGGGTTTTTGCGTACACATTTTACATTTCGACGACTCTACATACGCGTGCATCGTTGTCAAATGTCCTGCTCGTGAGCTAAGCGTTGAAAGATTTGTCGTAATTATCGGGGGATATAGTCTCAATTCGCATGGTGATTTCTGACGACGAAGCGCAGAAGAAATAGCTCGATAGCCATTAATTTCTTGTAATAATTCCTTCTCTTTTTTAATACCAAACTCGAAATCCGTTAAGCAACGCGAAACGTGAAAAGGATCATCATCATGAACGGATGTCGTGTTTACTATTTTACTCTGTAGCTTATTTTTAATCAGTTATTTTTAATCTGCCAGAGGCTGTGACAAATTTCAATGAGCACTCCACGATTATACTCTCTGCGCGCGCGCATATGGTGATATTATTCTCTTCTTTATAGAACATGTATACTCAATAATTATGTATCCTATTTTCGAGGGAAGGACCAAGGTAGAGTGCGCTCGCGCAAAACGATCGGGAAGCTCAGATTATGTAAATCGATGTATCGCTTGTAGTGAAATATGTGAGCAAGATCGATTGACACTTTGCAAGGCGATCCAAATGAATATTTTTGACTAACTTGGGTACTTCAAGCTGTGCAGTAAAAAATAATTTTAATGAGACAATATATATTAGTAAAACGATATAAGCCGAAATTACGAAAAAATTTTATGATTATTTGATGATCGATTTAGGTTTAATCGGGCGACAGAAAAGAATGACGAATAAGAGAAAATATTTACCGTGAAATATAGTATATTGTTGTAAAGGAAGAGAAATTGGGATAAATTAGGGAGGCACACCGTGAATCGAAAAACTACACTCGCCGATCATTTGTTCGAGAAGTTTTATAATAATATCGTTTTGTTCTTTCACTGAAATAATGTTAACTTTTGTGACGTATTGAGTGATCTCTAAATCGCATGCCATTAATCTCGTCACGCACATCTAGCATAAGAGCACGTACCATTCCGAATTATATATTGTCATCACCGAAGAGTTATTTTAATGCTTCTCCTGCGCGATTAACTGAATCTGTATCGTAGGTAAAGCTGTAAACAGCGAATCGCTAATCCCGAATAATTTGACGTAATCCGTCTCGTCACGATTCGTGAGGGAAATTCGGTAACATGCAAATTCGAAAAAAAAAAGAGTACATTTTCTTTATCCAATTTTTATAATTTTTACAAAAAGCGCTTTAATAATTTTTAATCAACATTTTATAAATGATTTTGACTTTTTTAAAGGAATAATAAAAAAAGAAAATCAAAAAAATTGACTTTATTCTTTAAAATTTAGTTTTTCTAATCTCGACTAAGATTAATTATTTGATATCTTTCGAATTTAGAAAGTCACCGAATTTTCGTTATAATCATAATATCATTTCCATGCGCGCTTCTCGCCTACTCGCCGTTGGATCTCTCAGTGAATAATGCGACAAGATGATGATAACCGCCAAGGTCATAAGTTATTGATTAGATGAGAGTCATCGTAATCACGTTTATCATATTCATCATCTCGAGATTAGTCCTATTTGCCGCGTTAGCGCCGTTATGATCATTTTTATCATTTCTCATTCTCTCGTCATCCCTTGTCATCGTTATAATGAGATGTGATCTGTATCGCTAATGTTGCTGTCGAGCTTGCTTCAGTACATTTCGACCGCGTTTCTCGCGTGCTATTTTCTTTACACTCCCATCTGTCCCCGTTTCATTTTGGCAATCTCCCTCATGCGATGATTGTAATATAATACGGAAACAAGTAAGGGTTGAGACACACGATGAAATAGCGAAATCAGATATAAACGGTAAGGGATAAAGTTTACAACGTACAATAAAGTAATCACACTTATATCGATCAATCGATATCACGAGAGACATACGGATGTGTAAAAAAAAAAAAAAATTAGACGAATAATTTTACCGAGATTGTATAGAAAAGGATATTCAGTGTGCGATCAATGCAAAATGAAATAAAATTTGTGTAAAATCTATCCGGAGCGTAAGCGAATATCCGTTTTTTATATCCGTATTATTTATCGATAGACTATTTATGCTATTTGTTTTGTGTCTCAATCCTGACAAGTCGCTCGATCCTGTGCGGAAACGCGGTGGTGCTTTTTGCTGCTGCGACTGCGAACGAGAGACAAATCAGGTGCTCCGGCGAGAGGAGCGGCGATATATAGTACTATATATTATATATATGTAGGAAACAGGAGATGTGATTTGTATATTGAGATGTACTTCAATTTAACGATGAACAATGAAAATCGTTCCCAAGAAGAACTGTTCTCTTTTTTTCTCGATCACACCCACACCTCGTTTTATTTCCGTAACATTCAATAGAACAAGGATGATTAATCTCAATGATCTTAATTCTAGTTGACGTTAGACTTTTACACGCCGGTATATGTGCACGTCCTATTAATAATATCACTATTAATTTCCTCTGACAGATGATTCACATGATTATTTGCTTAATGTTACTAATGGTACATATATTGATCGCATATATATCTTCTAACGCAATAACCTTCATGACTGATATAACAGTACACTTGCATGAGAACTTTACATCCCGTTCGCAAACATTAATCTTTCGATTTATCTATGAAATATCATATATGCAAATGTCTCTCGCTCTATTGCTAATTGCTTTATATTACTCTAATGTAAGCATTAGAAATATTGGAAAAAAAATATTTATAACTATTGTTAATTATCTCTAAGATTCCTCTTCTATGCTTGATAATGGAATCTTGAAATAAAGAATGATTAATAAAAGAAATAGATCCACATAAAATTGTCTGTTTCGTTCTTATCGCCCGGAGATCGGATCAGACAAATTTTACAAAGTTAGAAAGTTAAAGCACAAGACTGCGATAGATATATGTATTGTGTAAAATATTAGAGTTACAACTTGCGTGACACATGAAAATGATACACGTGTCTATTTGTCTCATCATATTTAATACTATCAATCAATCACTCAATATCATAATCATAGATACTGAAGAAACCTCTATCCCTTTCTTTTTTATCCACATCTCAATAGATATCTATCTATTACTCACATACTAAAGATCTTGAGAGAAAGATATCTATTAATCAATTTCATATAAAAAAAGAAGATATATAGTCATATTTGACTATATTGAAAAAAAAAATACAAAATGTATAATTTTAACAATGATAACAAATGTAACAATAATCTTGGAAAACATAGCATAGAATTATCGAATTTTTCTACTTGTCACAAACATAGACGCAAGATATAATTTCATCGATTACTACATCAGTGAAAAGAAATAAATAAACGTAAAAAAGACTTGTAATCACCTGATTATCAATTATCATACCTGATTTTCACAATCAACGAAATCAAAGTAATGATGTAGATTTCAATGAAAAAGAACAATTCATCAACCTCTGTAAATTAATAGAATCTCTGACAAGATAACTACTTGGATGTATTAGAGGGTTAACGGCGCCCGCGCGTATAGAACATCATCGTGGTTTTCTGTTAGGCCTTTTCCCCTCTTTAACGAACACCTTCAACAGTCGCGTGACACGCTGACATGAAACGGCTCGTCACTATATTGCTGTCGTTCAAGTCAGAATGACTAGACAAGTGTCAGTATCGATTCACCTGGCTGCTGGTTATGCCACATTATACAAAGCATTTCCGATTATGGGAAATGCATGAGAAGATTTGCTGATCAAGTTATAAAATGAATAAAATGTAGTGCGGATACATCGTTGAAGAATGCACAACTTCCAACAGTTTTTACTTGACACGTTTATACTCGCGACTTTTTGCCACAGCATCTACGGGCAAAGTAAGCTTTTTGTCAATGAAATAATTATATTTAATTAATATTTGTTGAAATTTATATATATATATATATATATATATATATATATATATATATATATAAATTATTTATTATAATTTCTCATTCAAATATGTTAAAGATATACACGTAAAAAAATAGATTAAATATAAAGATATGGAAGTTAAGTCGATAACAAATAAAAAGTTTTACAAGAATATCTTTTTTTTTTTAACAATAAATTATAATAAAATAAATATAATTAAATACAGAATTTATTTTTTGTTTGTGTAATAATATTTTAACGTTAAAACTAAGAATTAAATATATTTAAAAAGTAAAATGATTAAAGCTTGACTAAAAACTGGAAAGACACATTTCATGCAGTTCGACGTATCATTATCCTTAATTTTATGAAAGTCAATATTATGTTTTCAGATGTTACGACGACTAACGAACAAAGCTCTATGGAACCAATAATACCTGCAGAAATGAAAATAACGTCATGGAATGTAAGTTTAATTGTTATAATTATGTATGATTAGAAACAAGTAACATTTATAATAAAACGTATTTAATTTTTGAGAAAAAAGAAAATTGTATATGATTAATTACAAAATTCTTGTTCTTGCCATTGTTTACATCAATATTTCGTGATATATAGATAATTATATATATATATATATATATATATATATATATATCGGAATCCGTATAATTAGAGTAATAAAGTTAATAATAAATAAGTAAACTTTTGCTATTTACTTTACGCGGAATCAAAATGATATTTAATTATATCAAAGGAAAATAGCGTTTTTTGATATAATAGAGACAGACATAACGTCATTTATATACTTTGACGAAACTTATCAACATTCTCCGAACAAAAATTATAAAATAGTGTCACACTTTCTAGTTTACTAACTAAAAAAATATTTAAGTGCAATTTACTTTTAATCAGCGTATGTGGCAGTTATTTTGCCATGTATCTAATTATAAACTTTAATTTATACGCAAATTATTTTAATACACAAAACTTACATTATTGAAATCAAGAATTGATCCAAAATTAAATATTCTAATAATAATAATAATAATTCTAGTTACGAATTGGCAAGTGATTATCATTTTGATAGTGCGAATATATTACATGTAAGTTTATTATAGAATATTTTATTTTATTACGCCCTTCATACATGATGGCGCATTAAGTGCACATCTGTACGATGTCATTTCGTAATGCACGATAAGAATATGGCGCAAATGTCACAATATGACATTTCCAACAGAAAATATATATTACATCTTTATTACACAATAAAAAAATAGCCTATGTATTTCTTTTACGATGATTATTGACTGCATTTATGTATTTGTTAAGTATAAGATTCTTATTAACCATACAATTATCGATATTAAAAATTTATCTTTTTGAATGTCTCTTCTCTACAATCTTAATTATTACAATATTAAGAAAATAAAAAATAGAGATTAATTAAATAAATATTAATTAATTTTTTTTTAAATATTAATTTATGTCCACCTGCGTAAGTACTTCGCTTGTCAAAAAAAGAATTACACTGGATAACCCCCTTGTGTCTTTTTTCAAAATCTTACTTATTATAATACGTATTGAGAAAATAAAAAGTAGATTAATCAGGTAAACATTAATTAATTCTTTTTCAAACTTTATTTAATGCCCACACACGCATATCTCGCATATTAAAGAAAAATTATACTGAATAATATATAGAAAAAACTATTTATGAAAAAAGGATCTATCACTATGTCATATTTCAAGTGACAATCCGTCACATGATTTATTGATCACTGACAAATCGTCCTACTTTTCTATATTGACGATGTGAAAAACCTAGAATTACAAAAACACACGACGTAAAATCGTCTCTCACCTTGCACATAAATTCTATCCTCTAACATTGAGAGCTAATTTTACTGTGGAAGTGCATCATTCTATGCTTCCTTTATTCTAACTACATTATTGTTTTTTTTAACTAGTACAGTCATGCTAAATAATACATAAATGCGATAAAGTTTAAAAGAAAATTAATTATAGCAGGACAGAATATGGTGCAAGAAATGAGACACTTTAATTGTAAAAAAAAAAACAAGAATAGATAATAATGATATCAATCACAATTACATAATTTTCATTTATCAACATCTTTTTTTTTAAATATGCGCGTTAAAATTTATCTACATCATATTCCTATAATTTAAAATTTTCTATGATGAAATGTTAACAGACAATAATATTTAGAATATTCAGTACACAAAAAGAATTAAAAAATAATTATCGCGCCGATTGTACAATATATGCAGCTAACTTTAAAGATGATCTAATACATTTTTCGAAAATTTCGAGATTTGTGATTTCTGTTGAGTATTAAATATATTTAAGTTTCTAATTTCTCTAAAAGTCTCATATAATCAGAAGTTGAATAGTGTACCTTCCTGATGGCATCGCGTGTTTTGCGTGCCGTGGTAAACAAAGAGCGCTAATCGAGTAACTAAGCATGCTATTAGAACTGTTATATTACGTGAGTCTCGTGGCTAGTAATAAGGTTTGCCGGGGGAAAGGGTATATATGAATGTGTATTTCGCGACATGTCGCGCATCTTGTAATCTTATATTAACGTATTCGTGCAGGTCGATATCAAACGTTAAAATGTACAAACATTTAAGCGAGAGCATATGCAATTAATCGTGCTCGGATCATGACATTGTAATAACAAACGTGCAAAAATAATAATTAAAATAACGTTCAGAGCGTCTAAGCGCTATTGTGGCATTTGATATCATATGTAGTGGTACAGGAGAGTATACACGCCTACCTTTTTAGAATAATATTTGATAATACATGAGATAATATTAGACAATAATAAAAGATAATTACGGGTCTTATATGAAATAACAAATGTTATATTTAACATTCGTTAAATTTTATCTCGCAGAATTTTGAAAAATTTTCATCTTTATTTTTAATGTTAAATATAACCATTGTTATACATTTGATAAGAATCGCAATTTTATATTTATCCTAAGCTACGTAACATCGATTGCGACTATTGTTATAGGACATGCCGTTTTCGGGGTTAGTGCAAGAGAATGGAACGTGGGTGGGAAAAGGTTACGCGTTTTACTTGCTCGAACTGCTTAGTTCCAAATTAAATTTCTCATATACTATTATACCGCCTAAGCAGCAGATACTAGGCAATGATCGAAGTGGAATACTAGGTTTACTCTACGAAAAGGTAAGGTACTCTTTGTCATAATTGATTAGGGAATTATTCTTAACTATCTTCTCCATGCATAATCAAATGTAAATTAAATTTTCCTTAATAAAATTACTTGAATAAACAATATTAATATCTAAATTGTCGAAAAACAAAAATATAAATTCCCATTTGTACAGAAAGTGGACATGGCGGTGGCTTTTTTACCTATTTTACCGGAATTACGCAAGTATTGCACATTCAGCATACCTTTGGACCAAAGCGAGATGACGGTGTTGATGAAACGACCTCAAGAATCGGCAACCGGTTCAGGACTGCTCGCACCATTCGACACAACTGTTTGGCTATTGGTACTCATCGCGGTGCTTTTCGTAGGACCCGTAATCTACATTTTTGCCAAGCTTAGGTTCGTCAAGAGTTATGAAGAACAAGCAAAAAAACATATTTTGACACAACTATTCTTGATATTATCAATATCTTTTAGAGCGAAATTATGGAAAAACCCTGACTCTGAGAATTATGGCTTGTTTGCTTGCGTATGGTTTGTGTACAGTTCCTTGTTGAAACAAGGAACGAGTATAATTGCGACTACAGGTATGCGACTACTACGAGCATTTAAATAAAAAGATCTTAATTACTACGTCATTTGTATGTATCTGTATTCTCTTAGGAGTTATGACTCATTTGCGTGCACGACAATTCTATTTTATAATGTTAATGTGCATTTGCACATATTCGTCGTTTAACTCTTGTATACTTTTTATACGATTATTATCAGCATATATTACATTTTCATAATAATATAAAACCGACAAATATATTGTAATAATATATATATAAATATCTATATATACATATGCTTTTCTTACATAATATTATTATCTTATGTTATCAAAATAAATCCATGCTGATTACAGACTCGACGCGAATTCTTTTCGCCACATGGTGGTTATTCATCTTAATACTAACGTCCTTTTATACGGCGAATCTTACCGCGTTCCTCACAAAACCACAATTTACCTTGCCAATCAACAACTTAGAGGATATAGTGCGCAAAGGTTACCAATGGGCCACTTACAAAGGACGCACTATTGATTTCCTACTTCATCAAGTAAGTCTTTTTGCAAATTTGTATCCAATCTTCATAATCGATAACATAACGTTACGTTTTTTTTGTTTCTTTTTTGCGACTTAAAACTTATAAAATTTGCTACGAGCATTTTTTTGTTACAGCATATAACTAGTGAAATATTCTTTAAACATATAGTTAACTAAACGTTTTTACATCTTAAATATTTTCAGGGTGTTACGGACGATTTGAGTTTGTTAAACACTGTACAATGGAAAGGCTACTATATTACATCGTACGAGTATCCGGTTAAATCCATTTTCAACGCTGTAGAAAAAAGTAAGTATTGCTCTAAATTTCGAAGTGTGCGTTAATATTAGTAATAGTATGTATACATATACTAGTAATAGTAATTTAATAGTAGTACTAAATAAAAATATGATATATGTATTAATCTGTAGACAGATTGTTTCTCGGGGACACTCATTACCTCCAAAGCCTAATATTCGCGAATTACATTAATAAAACGCGCAAACATATGTTACATCAGGAAAGATGTACATACGTCATTATGCCCAGTACGATCCTCGTTACCAGTAGAGCATTCGCCTTTCCTTTAAATTCTACCTTGGAGAAATTATTCAATAAACAGTAAGCATCGAATTTTCATGACGGAAAATTTATACAAACTTCTTGATCTGGTCAAATAATTCGTATAATTTAACACAAATTTATTGAAATATTTTTTTTTCTTAACAATGTGATTCAATTAATGCCTCTCAATAAATAAAACATATATTTTAGATTGATGGCTTTAGTGGAAGCCGGTATAATAAAGCGTGAAAAACAAATGAATCTACCGCTGGCGCAAACATGCCCATTGGATCTTCGGTCCAACGAAAGACAACTGTCATTTTCCGATCTGTCTCTGACCTTCAAGATAGTGGCCGCTGGTTATATAATCGCGGCGATAATCTTCATCCTCGAATGGACGATAAACATTTATAAACGAAGGAAAAGGACTGGCAGATGGTGCGTTCACACGCTCTGCTGTAGGTGGAAACGAAAATCGAAGGAATCTGTGACCCCGCAGTTGGTGTACACTATGAAGAATTCGCTCGACAAACGGACCAACTTGCAAAAAATAAGTCCGCGACCACTGCATCAGAATATTCCTATATACGATCTCGTTCCAGGAAAGAAACATAATATTAACGGACGCGATTATTATATCGTGATGAATCGCTATGGCGATCAAAGATTAATACCCATTCGCACGCCATCCGCGTTTCTGTTTCAATACACGGCATAGCAGAAAGAAATGACTTATATGTTATATAACTACTATAGGAAATTAATTGTAAAGTTTATTACACAAAATTCGGGAATTTTAATCATACAAGTGTCAAGCTATGTATGTTAAAAATTATACAATTTTCTCCCGTTCACCATCTAATAATCTATTACATTATTCCAAATAATATATCAAAGATATCCCATTTTATCTAAACAATCGAAAGTGCAACATCTCACGAAAATGCGTTTTTTAATCTTATTTTTGATCATAAAATTTGCATAAAGAGCATTAGAGAATAAATCTGGCATTAGATTCTAGAATCAAGCTCGATTTGTATTACGCTTATTGTAGTTATGTTATAGACACGATTATAAAAAGCGATCAATGTTTATAGGATGATTTTTATTATTGTATAAAGCAATAATAAAGAAGAAGTAACTTGTAAAAAAAAAAAAATTTATGATGATTAAAGACAAAAAAGATAGAAAAAAAAATTAAATAAATAATATAGCTTTAAATATTCTTTTCTTTTATATTATAGCAATATAAAATGTTTTCTTATGTATTAATTTAATTTACTTAATTAGCAGCATTAATTTAATCAACAAATATAAAATAAATTTGTTTAAATATTAATTAATTAATACATTGGAACGACAATATTGTAACGTGCTTTAAAATCTTTCACTAATTTATGTTAAAATATTTTAAATTTTTCTAAAAAATACAAGTTTCTCTGTTTTCTGTTCTTCTAAAAGAAAGTAATAAAATGTATAGCCATGGTTACAAATAAACAATTGCAATTACTTGCAACACAAGATAATAAAAAATATTTTGAGAATATTAATATACTTATCACTCAAATTTCAAATTTTGGTGTCAAATTTCATCGAATTTCTGCAACGGCCATCATATGTCTAAACATCAGCCAGTATCTGTAAGTAAATAAATAACAATATAAGTTACAATATAAAAATCAAAGCAAGCAAAATTTTAAAAATATCAACAAAAATATATGTCGATTAGAACGTATTTGTATCAAGAAAAATTAAATCAATAAATTATTTATTTTAAATAACACTAATATGCAAGCCCAATTTAGTAAATCTGAAAAAATGTTACATCAGAGAATTGCATTAGTCTAGATTCTAGATCACGCTCACACAAACGTTAAAACAACAAATGTTGCGACAGATGTTGCATTTCACTTGGTATTACAAATACTTTATATCATTTGATTGATCAAAATAAAAAGAACAAAGATTTTTTTTTATAATTGCTGAAACGCTTTCGAAGCATTTGTAACGTTAAGCGTATTCACCGTCTGCATCTGATCGCTACATTGTATGCACAATTTTATACACGGTTTATTTTGAGATTGATGAGAAAATTAAACTTTCTCATTCACTTAATTATATTATTAAATTAATTTTTTTAACGTAAGAGACTTCAGAACTTTGACGATACGTTTTCCCCTGCTTGCTCTTTACTCATTCTCGCTCTCGCCTTCGATGACATCAGAGATCTTTTTACTTCTATAATAATTTACCTGTAATATTTAAAAATCTTATGTAACAAAAATTAAAATATTTATATTTTACTTTAGAAAATAATATTTTTCTAATTTATTTCACATTTATTTTTCATTCAAATTTTATTGTATAAAGAAAGAAAGGGGTAGAAAGTATAGCTTCCACAACAAAGAATAGCATTATGTTAGATATTTATTCTTCTTGCATAGAGATAGAATTTCCATAATCTTTAGAGTGCTGTATTAAGAGTGGCAATATCTCCAAAAATACTCGACAAGAATTTTAAGTACGAAGATTCAATGAGATATAAATAATCGACGGAGCTCTTCAAGCACAGTAGTGTTTTTTCGATCATTGGTACACTATCTCGTGCAATAGTCGACAGAATTTCCTCAGGATGTTAAAGCAGTTTATCATTTTTGCGAGTCTGATTTTCCTGAGTTACGCTTGTTTAATTACAAATTGTCCACGTGGTGGAAAAAGGAGTGATATCGCGCCTTTTTTGAGAACTACGCGAAAAGTAAATATGTATATGTTCAATATGTATACATTATATATATATAAATTTGTTTTGGTGTTAAATATACTACATAATAATTACTTTGAAGATAAATATATAATAAATATATCAAAAATAGATATATATAATTAATATAAAATTAAAATGTGTTTATACTCTTTACACATCTATTCGCTTATTTGTGATAGACGACAATTATTGTAGAGTTATACGTCTAATTTTAATGTATTGATAAAATCTAATATATTGACAATCTTCAAATCCTTAAAAAGAATAATTTAAGAATGATTAATGAAGTCTATAGAAATAAATATGTTACAGAACTTTAGAGAAAAACAAAGAATTACTTATAAAGTAAATAGAAAAGTAACACTAATTGTAAGATCAAAATATTCAATCACATGTAAATAGAAAATTATATATATGCTTCTCATATCTACATGTGATAAGATATATAGAATAAGATAAGAATTTTAATGTATTGATTTTTTTATTTCCTATTCTTTTCTTATTTTTTAAAATATTTCTTTATATAAATATCCGAAATCTATGAGTATTTTCATCATTTATATACATCTAAATACATAATACAATATACAATTCTACACTATATATTTAAGGAATATTATAATCGAATTATTATAATATTCCTTAAATATAGTGTCGCTCATGTGGTCCCAATCTTATGGGTCAATGCTTCGGACCTCGCATTTGCTGCGGTCCCAGTATCGGCTGCTTTATAGGAACACCTGAAACATACCGTTGCAAAAAGGAAACCCTATACACTAAACCATGTATCGCTGGATACGCAATGTGTCGTGGAAATACAGCGCGATGTGCTACGAACGATATTTGTTGCTCGCAAGGTTGGCATAAAACAAAAATTAAACTTTAAAGAAAATAATTATATTTTTTAATCAAAATTTTTATATATTGTATATATAAAGAATATTTGTATAATTATATAGTATGCGTGTAAATATCTCCTATAAAATATATATTTAATTATATATATATATATTATTTTCTGTTTAGAATCCTGCTATATAGATACATCGTGCAAAATTTTTGATGCTGCCAATGATCGCAAAGTTGATACTGATTTATATGCGATACTCTCAGGCAATGAAGAGTCTAGTGAAATACTTCAATAATGTAAAATTTCATAATTTTCGCTTGCCACTTTGATGTTTCAATTCATATAAAAATATAATTGTATTGTATTAATAATATGACACATGTAATAAAAAGAATTAATTAAAGAAATTAGAATTATTAATAATATACCTGCAAACAGATTTTTTTGTTTTCTTTAACATTCAATATATATTATATATTAGTACAAGATTTTATTTTATAAATATAATATAAATTTTTTATTTATTTTGTAGAGTTTTAGCAAGGCTCAAGTACAATTTGAAGTATATTAAATGGTATCTTAAAAGTTTAAAAAAAAATTCTAATTACGTGATAATGCTACGCAATTAAATATTAATGTTTACTGTATATATTTATATATAAAGTTTAACATGATACGATATATATTCATTTGTTTTAATTGTTTACATTTGTTAGATAAAAATTTTGTGTTAAATCAGTAAAAATAATTATAATAGTAATGTGTAAAATTACAAAGTAAAAAAAAAATAAAAACAGATTTATATAAAAGTATTGTATATTTTCTGGCATATATAAGCAAATAATATACGGGTATATATGAATGTATAAAATTTACATATTGATATAAATAAATGTATGTACAAATTTTCTAACAGCATTCAGCTCTATCTAAAAATTATGATTTAATTGTATAATTGCATGATCAAGTTTAAATTTAATGCATACTTAAAATGAAATATGTAAAAATTAACGTTTATAAATATAAATGTATTTTCACAATACTTTATATAATATTTTTTCCGAGCGTTTACTAAATGCAGAATGGCAATATTTAGGCTAAAAGCTATACGAATTTAAAGTTATATCCATATCAAATCATATTCGATACTATATATAATGATTAAGTACGCTTAAGATACATAGCAGACATATTACTAATATATATATATATCGCTATATATATATATATATAATATTAGACATGTTTATTGACATAGTGTCTTGATATTTATAATATCAACCATTAAGAAATCTTCTATTATCGTATAAACAACATTTTTTAACTTCAATTTTGACTTTTAAATATCATTTGATCTGGATTGAATTATTTTGATCGTGTGAAAGAAATTAAACACGCATTTTGTTTCTCTTCATCCTCTTTTTCCGATTCGCACAAATTTCGTTCTGACTTCTTCATACTACTTTCCATCGCACTCTATAAGAGAATATTGAATTTTTAAGTCTATAATAATTTATTTCATCTGAATAATTATTTAAGTTATCGTAAGTAATAGTTACTTTGTATAGTACATATAGTTTGTATGAATTATATGTAGAAATATTGTATACAACATATATTGTAATTAAATATATCTGTAGTAGCATGCACGATACAGTGAAAAAAAATAATGTCATATTTAAGTATAATATATATTTATTGATCTACTTTTACCTTTAATAACTTATCATCGATAGGATTAATATATTCATGTTGTCCGGGAGATATATTTGGAATTATAGGATTAAGTGTTACTGCAACCTCATCTCTTCGATCATATGATGGATTATGAAAGCGAATGCTGCTGAAAATAATCATATATCGTGCCATATTATTATAAAATTTTTATATGAATAATATTATATAAAATGTATATTTTAATGTTCAAAATTCGGGCAAATAAATTTTGGACGTACTTGAGATCATTCAATGTTTTCAACTTTAATTTGCTTTTTTGATAATAGTAATAAATGCACAATGAGGAAAAAATAATCAGTAATGTGATTATTGTTATGGTATAAATTCCACCCTGATATCGCATTTTTGAGATGCTGATGCGACTTGTAGCGAGTTTCATTTCATTATTCGTATGTACTTCCGTGCAAGTGCTATTAGATGCTATCGATTTACCGTCTTGACAAATGCATGCCGTATCGTTAGCTTTTAAAACGCACATATAGTCGCAGTTCAGTTTTTCACAAAGATTCTCAACTGTCAAACAAACACATAATTTCGTTTTGCGATTATTACGATTAAATGTCGATATACAAAATTTAACAGACCATCAAAATAAAAATTTGACTAACCGAGAGGATGTCTGGAAATATGTAGAATAGCGAAGTGCTTGTGAATATTGTTCGGACTTATATCTATTATTTCGCACGATTTGTCGGCATACAGCTTACATTTTTGCATTGGACCATTTGAACCCATTAACCAATAAAGCGAATTTTCAAAAATGTTGACGCCTAACGGTTGATGCATCTATAAGATTAAAAAATATTTTATTAGAGAAAATTATTTGATATATCTATTTTTGACACACAAGATGTGGTTGCGCTTTTTTATATATACAGAAAATGTCCTTATTATAGAATGAATTAAAAAATAGAATGAATTAAAAAATAATGATATTCATCGACGTACATTTGTTTTTAAAAATGTGCTGCGTTGAGTTCCATCCAAATTAGATGATTCGATAGTTTTGCGGAAACTATCCGACCAATATAATCTGGCTTTCATATAATCGATCGCCATTCCACTCACGACGCCTATATCCCGAAAACCAATTATCTTCATATTGTTACCCATCATATCGGCTTGACATATTTCACTGAACGGTTTATCATGCACTTGCCACGTAGTTTGACTCCAGAATAACCATCTGTAATATTAAGCAATTTCGATTTTTTTATATTACGTCAGTATTTTATATTATGCCACAATGTCATTATATGGCATTTTATATATTCTACTATTTTCTGTAATTTCTATTAAATCAATAAAAATGATGAAGCTAAACAAAGATAATAAGAAACTAACAAGCAGAATGAAAAAGAAATACCTATTTTTTGGCTCGATTATGAGGGATGCTACTTTTGCCACACCTTCAATTTTAACTACGGTTGCACATTTTTGTTGCTTCACGTTGCATACCTTTAATAAATAAATTAAATTAGTAATCAATTCAAAGTACTCCCGTTTATTTGATATCAAGAAGAGAAATATACCTTAATCATGTTTGGACGACCGTTATCATTAAAATAGATGTTATTAGTGATCCAATCGATTGCAAGCACTCCCGGATTTCCAACATTCGTAAATATGCTTATTTCGTTTGTTTTAATGTTAATTTTATTAATAGTGCTCAATTCTTCTGCAATAATTTTTTTAATATATATTCGAATAATACACACAACTTTAAAAAAAAAATGCTCCTGATTTTGTATTAAATTGCTTTTGAAAATCTTTTATGGATATTTATATCTTTTTAATAGATGCATCGTATATTAATATAATTCAGTTTTTTTATAATATATAAAATTTAGATATGAAGACTAACCACTACTCCAATAAATAGCATCATCAAATGCGTTTACGTCGAAACCAATTACGCTTAAACCTGTTAATGAATGGATTGCTTCAATTGAAAATAAATTCGACGATATTTTCCTGATGTCATTATCGGTAACGGTAATTAATTCCATTGGCGGTCCTAGAAACAATCATCATTGATAATTCATTGCTTTAAACAACTTGCGCAAAGATTTAACTGCAATCACTCACCAATGGCCTTGCAAGAAACCCTATCGCTGCGAATAACATATCCATCGTAGCATGAACACTGAAAGGAGCCCAGAATATTTCGACAAATTTGCGAGCAAACATCAAGGTCGCACTCATTCACATCATCACATGACATCATGTCGGCGGCTAAACGATATCCTTTTTGACAACCGCAGACACCCCCACGTGGTGTCTTGTAACACAGATCTTTGCAGACATTGTTGTACGCGCAGGCGCTTGCTACGCAAAAAAAGTAATTATTAAGTTATTATTATTAAATTTATTATTATTATTAAAAAGTAATATATTATTAAAATAGTGCGCGCCTATTAATATATAAGAAAAATTTTTTTAATTTCTGAGTTTCTCTCTCTCTCTCTCTCTCTCTCTCTCTCTTTCTCTCTAAGTGTCAATGTAAATTATCTTCTGTAAATCTTTAAAATAAAAAGAAAGACATATAAGCTACTTAAATTTTTAAATTTTCAATTCTTCAAAGATAAAAACACTACATATTTTATTAAATTATTTATCAAGAGTATTTTTTATAAAGATGAAGGATTTTAATAACACAGCAAAGATTAGCTACATACTGCATTTTCCATTTTCATCACTGTTATCTGGACAATCTCGAATACCGTCGCATACTTTGCTAAACGATAGACAAGTGCCCATGTCGCACTTAAATTCTTCACATATGTTCGACATGTTGACATTAACGTTTCTCCACTTATTACCGCTACAGTCCTTCTCGTCTGATTTGTCGCCGCAATCGTCGGTTTTATCACATACCCAGTTCTGCGGAATGCATCTCTTATTGTCGCAGCTAAATTCATCCTCGGAACAGTACGTGCAATGATGCTCATCATCGTTCTTCGGGCAGTTTTGAACACCGTTGCATCTTCAATAGAAAGAAATATGAACAGTATGTTTAATATTATATAATCTCTTTTATAAGAGTCAGAAAAAGTCAATATGATAGTCCGCACAGCAAAGTTTGTTACTTAAAATTAAAAATATTTTTAGAAAAGAAAATAGTCTTTTGAGTTGACAAATATATTAGCATTTCAATATCTGCGTGTAAATTCTCGCAATCATCTAATATATTTTAAAAGAATCAACTCACCTTACCGTCTTTGGGAGACATATATCAGTGTTGAAGCATAAATATTTATCCTCGGTACAATTAGCAGATTTTTTATCCAAACAATGTCTCTCGTCAGTCTCATCGCCGCAATCATCGATACTATTGCATTTCAATGAAGACGATATGCAACGACCATTATTGCATTTTAATTTTCCGTCGTCACACATGTTTGCGCATTCCTCATGTTCATCCGATCCATCCGAGCAATCTCGCTTAAGTATGAACACGTGAGATTATATAAAATGACATTTAGTATATTGCAAGCAGAGTGTCCGATCAATAAATTTTAAAATTAATTCTGATTTATAAAATTCGACATTTAAATGTATTTCTTTCCATTTTACTCTCACAATAATTTTTTATAATCACATTTTAAATTAATCATTAAAATTCCTCTTATAAGATGAAAAACTATTAATAAATCGAGTTACTATGTTGATTGTGCGCGCTAAACATATAATAAATATGAATAATTGTGACCCACCTCTCTGTCGCATTCCCATTCCTTTGGTATACAATTTCTCGCATTTTTACACATAAATTTATTCGGAGGACACGTACGATCTCTGCAATGATTATTAATCTCATCGGAGAAATCGAGACAATCGTTATGCCCATCGCACTCTAAGGAATTTGATATGCAGGTTCCGTCACGACATTGAAATTCATCTAAAAGATGAGGATTAGCAGAAATAAATAACAATACAAGCATAGTTATAGTAAAGTCAACGCATTAAAAAAAAAAAGAAAAAGATCGCAAATTTATTCAGATATAATTAATTTGTCGTCATATCTCTCTAATTACCACTGCGGCATTGCGGCGTAGCGCATCCCTCCTCGTCCGATTTATCAGCGCATTCGTAGTTCGAATTGCAACGATTTTTTGAACTAATGCACGTACCATCTTTACACATGAATTGACCTTTTTCGCAAATACCAGTTTCGCCGCAGTCGCTCGCTTCATCTTCACTGTTCGGACAGTCTATGGTACCGTCGCACCTGAATAAACAGCAAGATATTTAAAAAATATAAAAATTGTATAAAAAAGATATTTACATTATAAAAATAGTTTATTAAAAAAAGAATCTGTTAAATATCTATTTTGATACGATAAAATATTTGAGATACAAGATAGTACACTTTTATAACTCCGAATAACTTATCAGTATATTACAAACGGTTAATATCAATTAATTGTATCAGAAAATGCAAATTTTTGGATAATCTGTATAATTTAATATAACAATGTACTTATGTAAACTATACATGCAGAAAAATCTGTTAAACGCACCACTGCTGCCGTTTTATGCAGATATCATGTTCGCTGCATTTGACCTCATCAGCAAGACACGCAGACTGCAAAGTGCATGTACGATTGTTCGCGCTTAGCATCATTCCAGGAGGACAAGCACAAATCTGAAAATAATCGCGTAAAATATTATAGAATATTCTATCTTTTTTGACAAATAGCATCGCGTGAATGAAGTGACGTATCAAAATAACAATGTTTTAATAATATATATAAGATGCTTGCATTGAATTTATTTGCCACATGACTATATCATTTAAAGTTTGTACACTTACAAATGAAATACCGGAGGAAGGCAAACACACGTGTGAGCAATTTCCATTATTTTTCTCACAACCGTGCTTCTCATGGGTAACAATATCGTGCAGACCTATCACAAGTGGAGTTTCTACACGTAAGGGCATACCTGCAAATATTTATTTATTTTGCTGATTAATTATTCTATATATATATATATATATATATGTATAGATGCATATTCTCTAATGCTAAAACATTAAATAACTTACGGAGCATAACCTGGTGATGATAGCGACCATTGTTCTTATAACTTGTCCAATATAATAAATTAGAATTGCGTTGCGTCCAGAATATATTGTCTCCAGCGATTGCAAAACTCATAGGCTCTGATAATCCGGTACGAAGAAGATATTGATCTACAAATATAATACTTGTCATTTCCCTACAATACTTGGGAAAACTTGTTCTTTCATAATTAAATATTATACACAAATATACAATAATATATTTAGAATATAAAATATAATCTATCAAAATGTTTTAATAAAATACATGTATATTTACACAAAAAATTTAAGAAACATGGCTCAAAACTTAAATGTTAATGAAAAGTGCTAAAATACTAACTTTTATTCTGATACGATGTGATATAACCATAACTTTGATCAATCGAGAAAAATGTCTTTTTATCCCTGTCATAGTGCAACGATACCGTTGCAGCTCCCAAGTGCGAGTTTATTAATTTTCTCGAGCCGATTCCATTCATTTTCATTTCATCTAAGCGAAAAGTATGATATGATGGTATTCCAAGAGAGAGTTCTACCTCATCGAATACGATGAACATTGTACTATAATATAAAAAACATTATATTATATATTAACATTTTTATTATATTATTAGAACGCTGATAATCATCCTAATTGTAAGTACAATTAATGAAACGTCATACCCTTCTTCAGGCGCTAAAGCAATATCGCCAGGTCGATCCTCAACATAAAAGATCGTCTTCGTCTTGGTTGTTAAGCTATATACTTCGATAGTTCTGTCCTCTTTATTCGATAAATACAAGTTATTACCGATATAATCAAATGCCATTCCTCCTAATATTTCATTCTTGAACGGTATAAGATTCTCGCTAACGCCGCTTTTCGGATCGTAACGAATGATATGATTCGAACGCTTATCACTTGCAAGTATAGTGCCTAAATAAGTTTTAATTGTAAGAAAAAGAATTAATATAAAAAGGACAAAACATTTGTAATATATTCTTCTGCAATTCTCTGTCGTAAGAATCTTATAAGTTACCAGTAAGCGAATCATAAGTTGCTGCAGTTATAATTCTTGCAGTAGTGCTCGTAGTGACTTTTGACTTTCCCAAAAAATCGTGAAAATAATCTATAAATATATTTTCCGTGATGACAATAAAGTGCTGCTTCTTCTTTACCTCTGAAATTGTACTTATGTTAATTTGGAAATATAAAATCTAGTAATATAGTAAGGATTTATACCATTAATATATATATATATATAATTGAAAAAAAAATACACATTTTTTGATAATTTACCTCGACACGTATGATTGTCAGCTTTCAATTCCTTATCTATGGTACAGCCGCATGTATAGCCTTTATCCCGACTTAACATACATAATTGAGAACATGGATTAAAGTGACATGGATTTGAAATCTGAAATTAAATCGAATAATAGTGTAGACTTTGCAACGCTGATTTTTTTGCAATACAAAAATAACAGTAAAAATAAAAATTTGCATACCTTGGGTTTTTTCCCCATATGTTCTACGTGTACGCCATAAGGTGTATCATCCGTTCGAATTACGATCTGCCAATTCTTGCCGGTAAACTTATCACAGGATTGTATCGTATTTTCCTGCCAGTCGCTCCAGTATAGTTTATTTTCGAAAACCGCCAAGGAAACTGGATATCTGATTATATCGTGCAATATGATCTGCGGATAATTTAAGTACAAATGTCTTTTGTTGTTTTCTTAATTGTATCATAAAAAATAAGAATATATAATAAGAAAGAGAAATATAAACGCTAACTCTTCGATCGGTGCCGTCTAAGCGTACTGATTCGATTATATTCTTCTTTTTATCTAACCAATATAATCGATTATTCGGATAGTCAATAGTTATACTGGTAGGCCATTCTAAGTTTTGAGTGATAAATAAGCTACTGTTTTTGCCATCCATCCCAGCCATTGCAATATGCGAGGTAAAACCCACATCGCACCAAAACATTATTCTGTAAATATAGAAACGCGTAAAAACACACGCACTTAATATTTTCGTATTAATATACATATGTGTAAATAATACAGTTTATTATTTATACAATAGGAAAGAATTTAAATATATAATTTGTTTAGGATAAATATATTTACCCTTTAGTTGGTAACAGAGCGATTCCATTTGGCTTAGACTGATTATTAATCAATATGGTACAATATGTACCGTTACTATCGCAAACCCCGATATACTTGTTACCTTCGTCGGTGAAATATATATTACCCGTAATCCAATCCACGGCTATACTCGATAGCGAATACAAACCTTATTTACGAGAAAAATACGTAAAATTTAGAACATACGATAAAAAGATTCCAGGTAAAATAATTATTCTATAAAAAACGATATTTATTCCATCTATATTTTTCTCCTTATTTTTATGTTATCATATTATTTCATATTATTATTATATTCTTAATCCGCACACACACTTATCTCAACAATAATATTGTATAATAAATAATAAATTGTTTGTATATGTGTGTAGTTATCAATAACTTGTACAAGTTGCGAGTTAACAAATAGAATATTCGTATCTTTTATTTTATTCTGCCAAAAAAATCAACGTTTTCCGAGATAATATATGAATATTAAAAACTTATTTCTGCGAATTCTTTGCAAAGACTATAATTATTTATAATACCATTAATATAAGGCGCTCACCTTCCGTAACAATGGCTTCGTGTTTTCCATCAATAACACCTTTTACAATTGTTTGAATACTTTCTTCAATAACGTTTGAACAATAGAAATAATCCCCGTTTATAGCGATATTTTCAGTGTGACTCAAGTTTTTCGCAGCTGTAAAATATATTTTAGAATCGAGATATATTGCGCGAATCTCCGTTTTTGTAGAGAATAGCAACGTAGCCTCGCCACCTATCAGTTGAAAAATTCATATTTTTGTAAAATTTAATATAAAACAATATTTTTGTCCTATCAATCATATATGCAAGCTAACTTACCATCAGCTTTGCATGTTTTCATATCATCTTGCAGGATGTAACCTGCTTCACAGGTACATCTATACGATCCTGCCGTATTCGTACATCCTTGATCGCATTTGCCATAAATCTGACACTCGTCAATATCTATAAAAAAATTGTCAAATAATCCTTGCTATAATTCACATAGGATTATTGTTTTTACTCATCGGGGATTTACCTGTGCACAAGCGATCTTGAATCTCGTAACCCGGTTTGCAGATACATACAGGCCCACTAGGTGTTATTTTGCAATCGTCACTGCATTTTGTCGATGCGCAACTAAATGATTTACCTGAAAAAAAAGAAGAAAGTTAATTAATATAAAATTGTATAACAAACTGCATACAGATTACATCACGTGTTAAAAAATGTTACAAGTATTAGAAAACTATAAGATAATAATTAAAAATATGTATATCATATTAATATATCATACTTACAACCGGCACCTTCATCTGATCCATCGCCACAGTCGTCCTTTTCGTTGCACACTGCATTAAAAAATATGCATCGTTGATTTCTGCATAAGTATCGATTATGTGCACTTTTACAATCACTTGCAGATAATGTTTTATTGTCTAAAAAATGCAGCATTTAAAAAAATTTTTTTTTTGTATTAGCAAGATATAATTATTTTGTCTTTATTATCATTAATAAATTATATTTCAACAAACTTACCGCAATTCGATTCATCGCTGTCATCGGGACAATCGTATCTACCGTCGCACACCCAATCTTTTCTTATACAATGTTTATCCTTGCACCGAAATTTGTCGTCGCACTTTAACTGTTGCGATAAAAATAAAATTACAAATACATTTTGCAAAATAAATATGACAGATGGACAAGTGCTACATGATAACAAACAAAAAAGTGATGCCGATTTACTCACCTCGTTCACGCAACCGTAATACTCGTCGCTTCCATCACTGCAATCATTCACTGCGTCGCAGAACTTTTCTTTCGGTATACAATGTTTACTTTGGCATTTAAATTCATTTGTGGCGCATATTATGTCATGGGGATATTGAAGCTGGAAGTACAAAAAAACTTTTTTGTTTGATGCTATATCTATGTATTTGCTTATTTATATGACATACATGACATGACATTAGATTAATGAAAATATAGAGAATAAGATATATCATTCTTTTTTTATTACTAAATTTTATTTAGACTTATAATTTAGGCAAATTTTATAAATGTTGCAAATGTAACCTTTGCAACGAACAAAGCTGTTGTCTTAATGATAACGAGAATTGAGCTTGCTATTGAGAGAAATGAATAAAAGAGAAAATGACGACATATTTTTCAATATAAATAATTATTATTGCAAAAGATTTGAAAAGAATATATCTTATTACATTTTTGGATAGAAAGTATGAATAGATAAATATCGAATATATGGTCTGCAGATAAAAAAAAATAAGGGCTTTTGGAACTGTTTCAAATTTTACGATAAGATGCATGTATTAAAAACAATGTATTAAAAATAGATATATAATCTAATTGCATGTAAAAGATAAAAGTGGTCCACACAAGATAGATTGAAAAAAGTTTCCACAAATTCAAGATAGATAAGAATAGGAAGACAATTGACAAAAAATAGAAAATTTGTATGAGTTGTATACTAATACTCACATTAAAGTTTTCGCAGTGCTCTTCATCCGATCCATCGATACAATCTTCCTCTCCATCACATTCAAATGTGAATGATATGCATTGGCCATTACCACATCGAAACCAATCGGGTTTGTCGCATTTTAGAAGTTTGTCAAGGAAAACTGTACGTTATTAAAAGAAACTTAATTAATTTAAAAAATGCAAGGGAATAATTCGATTTTATCAACTGCAAATTTATTTTAGGACATCGACGTACTATATGATAGTCTTGTTTTTTAAATAAAGAAAAATGTATATATCTAAAAATTTTTTTATAAATACAGATATTTTTCTAAATATCAAAATATATTAACCTACCAAGATTGCCATAACAATAAAAATTCAAGGAGCTGTATATAAATAGCAGGCTCACAATACGTGGCATCATCTGCAAATGAAAGCTGGAATTAAAGTTTTATTGCGATGAAACAAATTAGATTCTTCCAACTATTGTCTCACTGAGTTATTTGAATATATGCGCATATTAAATCTTCTAAATAAAAGTAGAATCAAAATATAAGTAGCTGTTGTAAATAATACACAACTCGCTTGTTACATAGAAATTCAAGAATATCGTAAATATGGCAATGTGATAACAATATATTATCCTATAATGTTTTCGATATAATATTTTACTTTTCGCGAATATAAAATGTAAGAGAAACATCAGCAAATAATTTGATTTAAATTATATTGGCTTAATTAAATTTTAATTACATTTAAATACACTTTCTTATATAAATTAATATATTGAAATATTATAATATAGAATACGTATGTATGTATGTATGTGTGTGTGTGTGTGTGTGTGTGTGTGTGTGTGTGTGTGTGTATATATATATATATATGTAAGGTTTATATTATATATGTGTGTATTTATCTATATATAATATTATACATTGAAAATTTTAATGAGTGTTGCATTTTGTTATATGTAATAGAGAGTAATTTTTTTATATTCTATATTACAAAATGTGTTTTAATATATCACATTACATATTATTTAAGTATTAAAATATATCTTTTACATATAATTAAATTAATTAAAATATTATATAAAATACAAATGTATAAAATGTATAAGATACATGTAATTAAATCATACATAAAAGTTGTTGCCCTTAATTAATTATAAATTGAAATATTTATATTTGGAGAAAAAAAGATGTGTGCATTATATATAAATTCAATATGATAAAAAATGTATTATGAAAAAACTCACTGCGATAAATAAAACTTCTTATGTACACATGTAATATTCGTATTTTTTATATTTATGAGAAAGACGAGATGTTATGATCCGATTGCGACGCTGTACGAATCGTTTCTGGGATGTTCGCTTCCAATTCGAGGTCCCTTCAGATTCTTGTTTCCTCTACGAATGTTATCAACTGACTAAAGGTCGTCATCGACCAGTACAGGAAAGTTGTGAAAATCTCAGATAAACAGATTTAACATGACAGGATATCCTTAATGTACAAATTCTACTAGGTATTTCTTCTTAAAATTGAGGCAGGTATATGAAAATATAAAAATATATAAAAATCAGAATAATAAAAAATTTTATAACATTTAAAAATCATAAATTTAAATTTACTGAATATCGAGACAACGATAGAAATGATAGAGATTATGTTTGACATTATATTATATTAATTTTTATATTTTACATAATAATTTACATATTAATTTTTATATAGCACAATCGTATAGTAAATAAATTATGTGGTTCAATTGTGTGTACATGTGTCTTATTGTTAGGTAGACGTGAAAATAGAATTAAAAAGATAAAAGAAAAAGATTATAATATATTAATAGTAATGTATAAAGGAGGAAATTAGTTTTTACAGAAAAAAGAGAGAGAATTATTATTTTAATAATATCCCAATTATTTATCAAGTACACACTCTAACAATCATTGGATAATACGCCACTGCTTGGCGAAAACAAACGCCGGTGAAATACACGGTACTGCCATATTGCTGCTGTGGTGGTCAGCAGTTGAACATTCTTTGTATTCTTTGCAAATAATAGACAGTCCCATTTTTTTATTTCAAGAAAAATGCCACGTTGTTTGATAAAGTCGATGGTGCGATACCAGAGAACGGACAGTTCGAACGAAGGTATTTTTGCTTTTTTTTTCACAGTATCTCCTTCTTTACGGCATCGTCCAGTATACTATTAAGATTAGCCCAGTCCTAATGCATGCATCGACGATAGGGCAAATATCATTTACAGTCATGAATGTCCTGATATGCCAATTTTAAATTTATTGAAATAATACAAATGTCTGTGCGATCGTTACTTCAACCTTGGCTGTCGTTACAATAACAAACACTCCTCGACTGATCATGCCATTTGTCTCCTATTTTCGCGTGATATTTCCAAGTACTATAAATCAGAAATTTCTTATCAAAGAAAACACATCAAAAAATATTTTTTTTCACAAATTGTATAAATGCTGTATGTGTGATAATAGACACAATTAATTTTTCAATTGCTTATTATTAAAGAGAAAAAAATTAATTCTTCTTCATTAGAGATAAAGAAAATGAACTGTGAAACTTTGAAATTTATTTCGATGATGAAGAACTTTATATAGAATAAATTTTTTATAACAACTCCATTTAATTAGTTTATGTTTCGCAAAATTATTTTCCTTTGAGTTCAAAATTGATGATATCATCTTTAAAATATACTGTAAATAAAGATTTACTGCATATTTTAAGACTAAAAACTATTCCCTGGTAATAAATAGTTTGCCTATGTTTTATCTCGCACGTGACAGAAAATCGATCTTTACAGAGACCGAATTCTCGTGGTTGCCGCCATCCGCGGATTTCAAGCGAAAGAATCATACAAAAGATGCAACGTCGAAGACGAGCAATATTTGGACTTGTTCAGGACTTCCCATTGTAACTCGGTACAGCTTCCATAAAGTCAATAATGCTACGTTTGACACCGGCTTCAATGCAACGGGTCGAAATTTTGCAAATATTCGCGGGGATGCTCCGTCAATCGACATCGTAAATACGATCGACTCGGGGAAGGTATCTGCGATATTGCTCGACGATGCATCTCAATCCTCCTCTAACGCGAAAGAATCGTTAAGAGCAACGCAGGTAACGGATCCAGGGAAGCTCAACGAGACGATAAATCAGAAAGTCATGATCAACGGCTCCGAAACGCAAACACTCTCGCAGGCTTTATATCTGATGCCGAAGCAAAAACACGAATCGATGAACTCCGTCGAGAATAAGACGCCTGTTAAAGAGAACGCTCAACCCTGGAAGAGAAATAAAACAATGCACTATTGTCCGTATTGCCGCAAGAGCTTCGATCGACCGTGGGTGTTGAAGGGCCATTTGCGTCTTCACACAGGCGAGAGGCCCTTCGAGTGTCCCGTTTGCCATAAATCTTTTGCAGATCGGTACGTAAAAAGGGATGCGAGAATAATATTTATTAAATTAGAAGTTTTCAATCGATAATGTGTGTATTTGGATGTACTGTTAGAAGTATACATTCACAAACTTATTTAAACTTATAAAAATTCCAATTTTTCTTTATTAAAAATTTAGCCTCATAAAATTTTCCTCCAAAGTATCTGGAGAATTTTTAATGTAAATACAAAGAAAAAAATTATAATTTCGAGATATTCTCTGCATATCTAACTTTATCCTATTTGATCGGTACTATCATAATAATTAAAAAGTTATAATAATTATTGAGAGATGCCATTATCGTATGACTAATCATTATGTATATTTTACAGTTCTAATCTCCGCGCTCATCAACGGACACGTAATCATCATCAATGGCAGTGGCGCTGTGGTGTCTGCTTTAAAGCTTTCTCGCAAAGACGTTACTTGGAACGCCACTGTCCGGAAGCTTGTCGTAAATATCGTATATCCCAAAAGAAGGAATTTCCTTCTTCGTAAAAGCGGATGAAAATATCAACTACAAGAAATTCCTATATAAAGTTGTTCTTAACAATATGATGTATTACGTATAAAGTTTTATAATATATTACATTCTCTCTCTCTCTCTCTCTCTCTCTCTCTCTCTCTCTCTCTCTCTCTCTCTCTCTCTCTAATACGAGAACTTTATGCCAACTACCTTTTATATTTTTATATTTTTGGATTCTAACATTTATCCAATGACTCTGAACCATATCGAATATATATAATTTAAAGTTTAAATTTAACAAAAAGTTTATAATTTATATTTATTAATTTTTTTATTTAATTACGCGCGTAAAATCTTTGAACACGCATTAATTAAACAGCATTGATCTCATTGAAATTGTATAGTCATTTCCATCTCTATAAAATATTCGATATATAATTTGGATTATTTCGAATTGGACACGCGATTTCATCCATGAAGTATGTGATTCACGAGACGCGATTGGGAACCACGAGAGACACGTGATTGGCTGATTAGGTAACGCTAGTGTTTTCCCCGCAAAATTGTCCGCGAATCGTTTTAAGATATGAAAACCATACCTTAAAACGACCAATCATAGTAGTTTCGCATCTAGGTACTTTTCGCTCTTTCATGGTACGAATCGTGTATACCGAACAAGCAATAATCGCTGGCATTCGACGCAGTGCATTAGTCAGCGTTAGTCGGAATTTCGAGTTACTGCAAACGGAAAGCAAATCACGAGACGTAGGAGACGGAAGAGAGAGACTTTGAAAATCGACTCCACGCGCGTCACACGCGAGAGAACTCTTTTTTTTCCCCGTAGCGCAAACGACGAGTTTAACAGAGTGCTAAAGAAGAAAAGCGCGGCGGCATCAGCACCGAAACGGCTACGGTGCCCAGACGCAGTCACTGGCGCTGCGAGAAGTCGACGAAATCATTGACATTGGGAACGGCCATTTTGGCGTGTTGTCTCCCACCGATCCAAGACGTGCTCGAGGCGCACACACACGGTATCGACATCGACGTCCATCCGTTTTCGAGGTAAGGAACACGTCGACGTTGCACATCCCGGACGATGTGCGTGCCCGCGATCCTCGCACCCCTCGTCGTCGTTTCGTCGCGTCGCGACGCGCGGCGCGCGTCTCCGGCGAGAATCGCCGCGGAAAATCTGGCTAGTTTAGAGGCCTAATGGTATCATCTTGTTTCTGTCGCTACCAACGGTTCGCGAATCAATTCGAAACGGAGGAAGATATTTTTATGGATTTATCCGAGAGAAAATGGCTTTGGCTATATATATATATGTTTGTGCATTGAAATTTTTTTCAAAAATAAATTCGTTATATAGCATTTATTATAACGCATATTGCACGAGTCTGTTTTTATCGACGATTCGAACGTTATGCATTTGAAATTGGCGAAACTTGTTTGCCTACACGGCGTATCAGCTATCTGTTAATCATGGATACTCGCGATTGATCAAATATGTACTGGTATTTTCCTTTGTTATTTCGCGCTGTTTATATAATTGTTAAAAAATTTTAAACAGATTGAATATTTCATCATTTTGATATATACATATAATGAGCGACGAGCTTGAAAAATACGAATATTCCTTTGTTTTTATTGTATATTTGTTAGTATCCTATATATTAAAAAAAAATGGCTTTGTGTGTTATTCTTAATACTAACGAAATTCCCCCCCCCCCTTTTTTTAATATAATTGAATAAAACGAATTTATTTGATCTTTTATTTTTCTTGAATTAATGATTTATTAAATTATATTTTAAATAGATGTTAATTCTTAGATTTAATTATATAAATTTTATATATCTATTGGAAACTATATAAAAAGGATAAAGAAATCAAATTTTTTTGTTACACAGTTAACGGTCTTATCTACAAAAGTATTCATGCCTCCCTTATACATCCAAACATGCAAAAACACTGAACACATTCAAATGTATTTATAACGGCGAACACTACCTATAGGCATACAGTCATTGTAGGTCAATTTTGTTTGGTCTTGTTCTCCTTCTGGGAGGCTCTCTATTCAGACGTTAACATAAAAACTTAGTAAATGCTTTTGAATGTGCTTAGAGCTTCAAAGTTATATATTATGATCTAATTATTCATATTTTACAAATTATAACAGAGTGGCACAAAATTTTAAGTGGATTTAAAAAAATATACATTTAAAAATATATTGCAACATAATACTAGCTGATGTATATGTAACTACAAATAGTGATATCTTTTTTCTATTTTTTGTATTTTTCCCTTTTTTTTTTTTCAGAAAAAAATACTGCAATATTTCCAGAATGATGATTGAAACGCATATAAACTCTAATCACATGTTGAATTCTGGTTTGTCTAACAAATCGGAAATAGATAAAATGGATGATGTAGGTTGGAAAGCCAAATTAAAAATTCCACCAAAGGATAAGAGAATTAAAACAAGTGTAAGTTTTATGAGAGATAAAAATAATTGATAAATTATTTATATTTTCAAATTTAAATAAGTTGAGATTTAAAATAGATAAATTAACTTTTAAAAATTGATTTTATTATTGTTTATAAAATTCATGAAAAAATTTAAATTTTCTGTCTTAATATAATTTATGTTTAAACATGAATCTTACAGGATGTTACTGATACACGTGGTAACGAATTTGAGGAATTTTGCCTAAAACGTGAATTATTGATGGGAATTTTTGAGAAGGGATGGGAGAAACCATCACCGATCCAAGAAGCTAGTATTCCCATTGCACTTTCTGGTAAGGACATCTTGGCACGAGCGAAAAATGGAACTGGCAAAACTGGAGCATACTCGATTCCAGTGCTGGAACAGGTATATATAATCACTGTACTACTAATTAAAAAAAAAATATATATATATATATATATATATATTTAATTTAGATATCACATTTTTCTTAATATCATATACTATTTGCTGTTTTAGGTTGATCCGAGAAGAGAAGTAATTCAAGCATTGGTGATTGTACCTACAAGAGAATTAGCATTACAAACATCACAGATTTGTATCGAACTTGCAAAACATATGGATATAAAGGTTATGGTCACCACTGGAGGAACTAATTTACGCGATGATATTATGAGGATTTATCAAAAAGGTAAGACAAGAAAAATTTTAAATTTACAAGTAAATTAAATAAGTTTACGCATATATAACTAATTCGTAATTTGTGTTTTCAGTACAAGTAATAATTGCAACGCCAGGAAGGATTCTTGATCTAATGGATAAGAATGTGGCAAACATGGAGCAATGTAAAATTTTAGTTTTAGATGAAGCAGACAAACTGCTCTCACAAGACTTCAAAGGAATGTTGGATCATGTTATATCGAGGTATGTTTATAAAAAAATATTACATAAGATGCAAAATAAATATTTAAATGTACATAGATTTTTTCTATTTTTATCATATCTTGATTACACTTTAAATTCTTATTGAAATAGTTTTTTCAATGATACTATATTGACTATTCATGATTTACATGTAATGTTGTATTTTGTATAATTGTTTAAAATGTACAATATGTGCTCTTGAATGGATATATATTGTCATATTTCCAAGTACATTAAACTTATTTATCACTAACTAATTTTTATTGATTTCTGTTTGAAATTGATTGAATTTGTGCTATTTTTTTAATCGTCATTCTCTTAAGACTTATGTTGATGCCACACTACTTTTTACTGATAGTTTTTTTTAGCAATATTGCAAGTTGATTATTAATAATATTACAACAATTATATCACTATCAATTATTAAAAATAATAATTCAAATTGTTTATGCATGCATTGATGCTCTTTGATATTCATGATTTTACAGTATTTATTATGGTGGTATTATTTTGCTTCTAGATTGCCACATGAACGTCAGATTTTATTGTATTCCGCTACATTTCCTCTGACTGTAAAACAATTTATGGAGAAACATTTGAGAGATCCATATGAGATTAATTTAATGGAAGAGTTGACTTTAAAAGGCGTAACACAATATTACGCTTTTGTACAGGAACGACAAAAAGTTCACTGCCTTAACACGTTATTTTCAAAGGTAAGATATCATTAAACATTTGGTTTAATTTAATCCCATGTCAATACATTACACATATGTAAACTTATGCATTATATTTGTAGTTGCAAATAACACAAAGCATAATCTTCTGCAATTCAACGCAACGCGTAGAATTATTGGCTAAGAAAATAACGGATCTTGGATATTGCTGTTATTACATACATGCGAAAATGGCGCAGGCGCACCGCAATCGCGTATTTCATGATTTCCGTGCAGGATTATGCCGAAATCTCGTAAGTTCATTAATATCTGTGACAACAATTTTACTTATATAAGTGTATATGTATATATATACACATATATACCTGTATATTTGGATGTACATATTTTTTCTGACATAAGTAATAAATATTAGAATAAAATTGCATAATAATTTAATTTATCTATAACAATGATACTCAAATTTGACATTTGACTATGAAATGCAAACTTTTTTTTTTTTTGCAGGTGAGCAGTGATCTATTTACCCGTGGTATTGATGTTCAAGCTGTGAATGTCGTAATTAATTTCGACTTTCCGAAAATGGCAGAGACATATCTGCATAGAATCGGCCGATCTGGAAGATTTGGCCACTTAGGTATAGCGATTAATCTAATCACATACGAGGATCGCTTCAACTTACATCGTATCGAACAAGAGCTTGGAACAGAAATTAAACCTATCCCTAAGGTGATAGATCCTAGTTTGTATGTAGCGAGACCAGAAGACAATAATAGTATGGAAGAAGGTAATGTGTCCAAGTAGTTTCGATACTCTGTTGCAAAATGAAGCTTTACAAGCGCTCAAAAGTTTTAAGTGAGAAGAATGTGTGATTGTGACTCATTTATGTAAAGCATATATTGTTATGCTTAAAACTCGATGGAAAGAGTGAACTCAGTTTGAAAGTGAAATTTGTCACAGTGAAGGAGTGTCTACCAGTGTATTAAAGACAAAACAGTGCTGCAAACGATTTAAGTAAAGAAGTGTTCTGTACAAACAGAAATTGAAAACTTCAATTATCATTGTATTAAAAAAGAAAAGGATGAAAGTTCACTTGTAAATAAAATATATTAAGCATGCATAATAAGTGAGCTGAGTGATTGATGTGGTGTGTGAATGTTGGTATGAGTCATTCTTTGTATATAAATACATTTAAATGTACATAAGCTAAAGCAAATCAGAGTCAAGCCATTATCAAGATGCACAATATGTAAACAAATATGTGAATAACATAATAATCAATCATTGCATTTTATCATAATTGTAAATACTACATGCGGATACACATAACATCGTTTTAATAGAAGATTTTTATACAACAGCTTCATTCTTCCAGTATTTTTTTGCTTCTGTTTTCATCTAAGACAATGAAGAAAAGGGGCATATATAATTTAGAGAAAAGAAATCGGCCAATCTCATTAAGTATAGCATACTAATCTATATGCTCATTACTTTTGTACTGTCATGCATATATATACATATAAATTGCCCTTAGACTTTAATAATCTTATACATATATAAATTGCTCTTAGCAATTTAATAAAATTTGGAATATTAAGTATCAGTTGTAATGTTTGATCATGGCTTGATTTTGCTATCTGTCAATATTGTCATACAACTCTGAAATTCAAATCACTTGTCAATGTTAAAATAATTTTTTTTTCTGTGTATTTAATCTGCTTTTTTTCTTTCATTGCTAGAATTTCCTTTTTTCTTTTTTCTTTTTTTTTTTAAATGCAATTGGATTTTCTTTTTACAGTACTGTGATTGAGAATCAGAGGTTGTACAATTGACTAGTTTTATATAATTATTTTTTATAAACAACTGGCTGGTGGACTCCATTAAACAAAGGTCCTATTCTGATGCTGATAATAACGTATATGTCTACAATCACAGTCTACGTTTAATCATGCAACAGCATTTTATCGAGACAGATTTAACAAAAAAATTGCAAGGATTAATTGCTGAAATTATATAATAAGTAATGCAAAATAGAGTGAATGTAGATGCGTGAAACTAAGCATACACGCTAAATCATATGCAATGTAGAAATAGGGTGCATCACTATTACATTGTATCTCTCATGAAAGGTAAAACAATTGCCAAAGTTATATATTATTGATAATATCGATTAGAATCTCCAAAAATCTCCTTTGAAGAGATTTTTATTCTTTGTCTATACAGCACTTTACTTAAACATTTATAGTATTGTTTTGTCTTAATACTGTTAATCCTTTCATAAATTGTAACAAATTTTGAACTGATCTCAATCTTTCTATTGAATTTAAAATTCATCTCTTAATTACAATTACTCAGCTCACTTATTAGTATACTTAATGTTTTACAAGTAAATTTTCATCTTTTTCTTGTTTAGTGTAATAATTAAAATTTTCAATTTGTTTGTACAAAGCATTCTTTTATTTGAAAGAATTAAATACTGTGACAAATTCTATTTTTGGAGTGATCTCATAAAGTTTGAACAATGAATGTCTTATATAAATGAATTATGATCACACATTCAATTAAAACATTTTAATCTTCATGGAGGTTCTTGGAGATTCTATGTCGAAATTCTATCTGCTCTATTTTTACATTGCAGCATGATTCAATGTGTATGCCTAGCTTCACATGTCTATATCGACTCTATACTTTGCATTATAAATGCTATATAAGTAATTAATCCCTGCAATTTTTTTTGTTCTCTTTTGATCTCTTGGATAAATACATGCAGGGAAACATGCAAGAATATAGAAAATTCATTGTTTGCAATGCGTGACTATAACCGAAATTTATAATTTGAAGCCCACCAGCCAATTTGACTTAGGTTTATGAATGCGAGATTCGTACAGATGATAATACAGGCGATACCAAAATATTTCACGTTTGAGACAAATCGTCTTTAAATGAAATATTAATGGTGTGAAGGCGATTTAAAATGTATTTAGAGATGCGGTGTCAGTAATTGTGAGCTTATCATGGAGACTGTAGGATAGATGTACAGTAATGAGATAATAATTGCTGACACACATACAAATGTGAGAGGAAAGTGATGTTGTGAAAATTGAACATTGAACAGATGTGTGTTGATCCAGACAAATGGTTGTTCATTTTAATCTACAAAAGTATAAGTTACTTCATACGTGCTAATTAAAATTAGTATTAAATTTTTGGCACTATTATATTAGGCGCAACAGTAGCTTACTCGTTGGTTTCGCATTTTCCCGTCGAGACGTAACCAACTTGACAAATATACAATTACATACTGTTCATTATAACATACCGTTTCCCTGCACGTGTTTATCCAAGATTTCACGAAGATTTTTGGAGAGAGATTGTATTAATATTATATATTTCGTAAATAACATACTTATCGATATCTATGAAAAGAAAAATTAAATGAAGTTCGCGATTATCGTTTTTGTTTACCATTTATTTATGTTATTATCTTGGAACTTGGAACTCCCATTTTGCAGACACGCTCAAATTCTTCTAACTATTTTCTTACATTTGTAGTTGCATATAATAACGAAATGCGTGCTGAAACAAAAAGTGGCACAATTAAAATATGTTTGATGATACGACTTGCTGTGCTTACCGATATATATGTTTTTTGATCTTATTTTTCTATTTGTTTCTTCGATAATCTACGATTTGACATAACTTCTCTTTTAACCACGATTTAGCTGCTGTTGTGACTTTTATACTGGCAAATAAAAATCTATTGAGTACAGGTATAGAAGTCAGTGTTGATACTGTGAGAATTTTGCCATTGGTGATATACATATAATGTCAATTCGATGCTCTCTGATCAAAATACTATCTTCTGCTTGAAAGTAGATAATAAGGTGAAGGAAATCGTAATATATATTAGATTATAATATAATATTGTATACAAATCTGATCCATCAACATGGGGCGACATTATTTGCGAACATTTCTATAATAGGTAAAACAATTTAAATTATATATTATTATTGGATTTACTTTTCCAATTAGAAAAACGTGTGATTAAACAAATTGATTTAGAAAATCTCATGAGATGGCTTTAAGCATCATGTATCATGACATTGCACATGATATAAAATCTTGCGATGCACGCGAATATCGGGAAGGAAATTGTTAAGAAATTAACGGGAAACATGATGCGTGAGTAGATACAGGACTGACATTATCATATTTTCATTTCTAAAATGAAAATTGTTTATATACAAATTAGCAGCAAATTTATTAAAAGTTATATTACATCTTAATTTGCTACACATACATTTACATCGTTTATATAATACGTTTCTCTGATCTTTTTTCTTCCAATATGTTTACCGAATATGCGATTATTATTATATCTTTATTGATCAATTCTCAAATGCTATATCAAATCAAAATTTTAGCTGGCAAAGAAAAACGGTTATTTACGGTATATTTAATGCTATGATTATAATATTATTATGATAACGTGGCTACAAATATAAAATTTAATAAATTATCGTAAATCGTAGCAAATATATATATATATATATATATATATATAATTGCCGGTTTTTCGATTTACTCTGATCTTTGAAAGCCTTTATTTTATATATGGTTAACGTCACTATCATTATCTGACAAATTATTGTTTGTTTTTATTATCTCGTTGAAGCAGAAGAGTAATTTGATCATAGACCGCCCCCATTTCGGGTTGACATTATATGTACTTAATATATAAACACAAATGGGTTCGACGAAATAACTAATTTTTTCGCCACTATAATCTTCGAAACGTTCCCGTTTGCAAACTACGAAAATCTGCTTTTATTCTGTTAGCTTCTTCTATTATTCTTATTTTGCTTACAACAATTTCGAAATTTTTTTTTGGCAATCTTACAGAGACTAAGGAGGGGAAAAACTTAGTCTTATTGCGCTGTAATTGGAAACATCGATAGATCCATTTTATGGAGTCTATTTTGCGAAATGTATTTTATTCAACTTTTGAAAGAGTCAACTAGTCCGTGCTAATAAGCAAACATTAATCTTCTCATCTAAAATCTTTTAGACATTTTGTAAACAGTTATGAAAATTTTCTAGTCAAAAATATTTTCAAGTTTAAATTCTTATTTATTTTGAAATACGATATTTAAATATATATATTTTAGAGATCTATGCAAACGAGAAAAAGAGAAAGATATTACGTTTGTTTATTAATATACATAATCTACAAAAATTACGTGCTTTACTTGACTCTTTCTAAAGAATGATGTTTATGCGAAGTGGATATATAAACTTAGAAAAAAGTGGGCTTAAAAATACAAAAAAAAAAGAAGAAGAAACATTGATTAGCAATGTTACGTGAGCAGACTGAAGAATGTGGTAATTTGCCGTTCTTATATTTCATAATGCAGACGAATATCCTTTTCCAAAAAAATGCTGGAAGATAAGTTAATAAATATATATGTCCGTGACACATTTTGCAACTGCCAAAGTAAATCTTTTTTACTTTGGTATTTTGTTTTATTACCACGTCTTCTCGTCTGGCCTACGAAATATCTCCAAGTGCGGTTCCAGTAACTTATCTTGGATATAACAAGGAATGCCCTTGTGAAATGAAAGTAAGCGAATGTAATTCGTACGACGTAGAAATACGTATTTCGGAAGTAAATATGTTAACATCCGGGTGCATGCGAGAATTGCGGAGGACGCTCCCCGATCATCTAGGGGAGGAAGTAAATCTTATTTCTTAATATCTACGATTTAAATCGTAAGAGTGAAGGGGAACATCTTAAAAACGAGCTCTCTAACCAGAACATCGTAGATCTCGTACCTTCGTCTGAATTTATATTTCCATTGGTTAATGCGGCGAGCTGCGTGCAAGCACATTCTCAACAAACGAAATAAGAATCTATCGCATCGTGGAAACTTAAACGGCTAGACAAACAATCTTTCCGCGTTCGAATAACATACGCAGCTCGATTTTAATGGTATTGGAATTAGATCTCCAATACATATTTGAAACACAAAAAAAAGGAAAAAAAAACAAAAAAACCAAAAAAAGTATAATTCGTTTGAAATGTAAAACAATATCAGTTTATCGACTATACCCATGCTTTACCGTTTTGTTAAAGAACTTATTATTATGTACTTGTGTTTATATCAAATTGCGGAACCAATTCTGGCTCAAACGGAATATCTGAACAGCGTATTATATAATACCCTTTGTTATTAGTATTAATATTGCTATATTAACGAAATATGAACGAAGAGAATTTTCGATACTATATAACGGACATCGATTTATTTTGTGACGTTGAAATCTGAGAATTTCGGTTGTTCGTAAATACAAGCGGCGTAACATTGCGGAATTTTTCTTGTGCGGCTCTTATAACTCTACAACTTTTTTGCGTTTGTATTTTATAACTGAAATAATTAAAATTGCATACGCAATTTAATAAAAAGAATATATTATAATGATTTCGCAATGTTATGCAGTATCCAAATAACTCGCGACTCACGCGTAATTGTGCGCAAATGAAATATTCTGTATTTCTGATTTTTAATATGCATTTGTCAAGACAATTATTCTCGTTATCTGTTATCGTTTCGAAAAATATTTACAAAAGCAAAATTACAAGCTGTTTCCCTGTTCCAGCAATGTTATTGTTTTTCTTTTCCTAAATTGTAAAGATGGGTTTGCGCATGACTATATAAGAAAACAATATTTTTTTTTTTATTTATCTTTGTCACTCTGTTAGCTCAAACCCAGTCTAATAAATCGTATGTCAATTTTGTTTCCTAAAGGGACAAAACAGCAAAACTCTCTGTGTCGTCCCTTAATAAAAATTCTGTTTCAGTACACGATATATCTTCTTTACGTCATAAATCCTAAAATGTATTCGATTTAAATTTTCTTTAGCGTAAAACAATACTATTTAACTGATGTTTCAATAAGAATACTAGACGGCATACAAGACTAAATTTTCAGAATTATGGTATGAATGATTTTGCTTAAAATTCCGTAATTACTAGGTTTGACGAGAATGAACATTTTAATTGACACGAAATCTATTTCTCGCGTTATGCAAAAGAGAGAGATTTTGATCTTACTATTTATTTCGAATTGTGATGCGTATAATCGTTTACAAAGTATTGATATCTATAATAGATATAATAATATAATTATAAAAAAGAGAATGCATATTGTCTCTGTAGACATATCTGATATCTCTCATAAAGCTTTTGTTGATCCGTTTTCATTATATACCTATATTTCGAAACATAAACATGAATTTTGTTATAATCCGCAATATATTATATAGGTATATCTAAGGATTTATTAGAGCTAATGCACATTTTCAAGTAGATTACATAAAGTACAACGTTTATATATGGAAATACCGAGGTACTGTCCTTGTATGTATATATACGCTTCATACTGATTTATCAAGAGAGAAGTACATTAATGCATTTTCTTCTATAATCACGTTTAACAGATTTATATGGAACAAGCGTAATATTATATACAATATTTCGTTTTAAAACAAAGATATTTTTATATAACATTGATACCGATGTTAAAATATTGACGAAAAGTTATTCCAGTAGTATTGAAGTATCACAAGGAAAGCATCGAGAAGTTTCATATAGAATATTATAATATCATTTCTGGAACAACAGTAAATTGCATATAAATAACACGAGCTAATTGAATATAAAGCTCGTAGCTGTGTAACTTGTTAAAAAAATTATTTCAGATATATATACATAAAATAATATATACAGGAATTCTTCAATATCGCGAAAGGTTAAATGAAATATTAACGTTAAAAATGAAATATTAATGTGGAAAATACAATATCAAAAATGAAACATCGATACTTTAATATTATCGGATAAACACCTATAGTTCGATTGTATCAGTTAGCGTGAGCTTCTCTAGTTCCTTGCGATTCTTCGGCTCTTTCAAAGGGAAGATCTGTGAAAGAAAGCAGAATTTTCGCGAACGCGAAATATGAGAGAGAAGGTGGAGAAAAAGTCATAAGAATTATACTGTCAGACCCTCGTCGTACGATATAAATGTTGGGCTGTTATTGATTTTAAGTAGTTGCTTAAATAGCGTCGTTCGGCCGTGCTACCACACGGCATCGTCTAATGCATCATGCGCGCAAAGACGCGTTATCATCTCTCTCCCTTATCTCTGTATTAGCGTTTGCGAATCCATCCTTGTTAAGTGTAACATCAATACAGAGAAAGAAAGCTTTGCATTTGCTTTTACCTAGTTTTGTATTTTATCTATTATTTTTGCCTCTGTTTTTTATGAAGTATCAGGTGAAAATGATTTATTATTATATAAAAAACTTGAGAAAGCATGCAATTTTGTGTATATATATGAATGTATATATGAGATGTATTTTTTCAATCTCATCACATATCATGAAAAGTGACGAGTGAGATTTGCTCTTACACAATCTAATAGTGTAACATTTTTAATCCCACAGTGCATTTGTCAGAATCCGATGGAGCCTATACATTTTTACATGCTTGTGCAATTTGTAAAGAGTCTTTTTCTTTGTTTATTTTATTTTGTTTTTAATTTTGAAGTAGAAACTTTTAAAGTATATTTGATTTTATCTTAAAAATTTTTCCTGGAAGTAAGTCATCGTATCAATTAACATTGCATATTGAAGAATTAAATTAAAGCTCTTTTTTTCTATCTGTATAGAGAAAAATCAAACTTGATGAGAAATACATCTGCGTTTTTCCAATCATATATTTTATATAATCAACAATTTAAATCACATCAATATTTTACAACTTTTTTAAACAAACACCAGCGCGCGGTCGGTCTATTTTTATAAAATACTAAATAAAACGATAGAAGAAAGCGCAATTTTATATGACTCTTTTCCGGACCAATTCTGTAAGATTTATTTTCTCGTCACTTTGAATTATCCATTTTTTTTTTCTTGAAAGGGAGAGAGAGAGAGAGAAAGAGGGATACTGTCGCAATTTTGCCGACAACGGACGGGCAGATATCGATTCGGACGGCCAATTAGGTCTAAGAGGTCCTCGAGGGAGAATTTGTACACGACACACTACAAGTCACCCCTCCACCTCGTTCACCATTGCCAAGGTGTCATTCTTCTCGCTGCTTAGCCAAATCTAACCGCCTCTTTCTCTCCTATCTCTCTTGTCCTCATCCGAACCCCATTTTTCTACAGTCGTGGCTCTCTCATTTTCTGAATTATTTTTCCACGAGTCGTTTGCAGGATCGAGACTCTGGAGAATGGGAAGAAAAGAGCAGAGGGGAGGAAAGAGAAAGAGGGATTTGTACGGTCGAGGGAGTCCGTATGCCACACACATCCTACTGGCTCGAATATATAGGCGACGATAGCGGAGGAGAAAGATACAAGGATGCTGGAGAAAGAAGGCGGAATAAAGAAAGGAAGAATACTCTGACCCGTATTCTCGCCTCTAACCACTGCCACATTTAGCGCTAAGCGTGGCCATTGGAGTGTAAGCTCTACAGCCCATCCGACCCATCCTACCATCCGACCATCCCTAGGACGTCTGTCAATTCGGAGAGGTATGTTACCCAAGTCTGAAGATGTGAAAGAATAGGGTGTTTTCAATTCTGACAAATGATGATAAATAAAAATATCTATTTTTACGCACATATTGCTATTCCTGTGAAAATTCATTATCGAAAGTATCTTATTGTCGCGTCTCTAAGATTGAATATAAACATAGTTCTATCACGTCAATTCTATCTCTTTCTAAATACCGAACGTTGACAAGGGGATAGACAGACAATTGAATCACTTCGTAATCAATGTTCAAGGAATCGCCGCGCTTATTCGTATAATACGAGAATCGGAGAAGCACGCGTTTAGCGCCGAGTATGCGATCGGAATACGGGACCTTAGGAGATCCCGAATCGTCTGACACGCGGACGGAATTCTACGGTGGAATTCTACGACTCTGTAGTCGGATATCGTAGTTGGGTCGACGACGGCGCCGGGCGCCAGAAACGCCGTCCTCCATCCCGTAATCTGGCAGTGCATTTAACCACTTTGCGAAATAGCCCGTATATCTCTCCGCTGTATGTGTGTGACATAGCATTCGATATGTCGAGAGTACGAGATTCGGCAGCAAGATCGGCAAAACGGGATAGAACGAGGGGGAAGGAAAGTTCCCGAGGATAAAGAGACGCAAAGCGCCGAGGCACGTTCGCGGCGAGCTCGAGGGGTGGTGGAGGGTAGTCGAGTGGCGAGTATAGCGAGGACTACGATATGCGCGCGCCCCTCGTCATACCCGTTTAGGGATAGAAAGTATCCCCCCTCCCTCCTCCCGCAACCAGGGTGGGGTTTTCCCCCTCGACCGTTGGTAGGGGGTGGAAACGCTCCCGATTCGACTTGCCGCGGTGAGCGCACGACCACCGCCGCCGGGGGTTGGAAGTGGGGATTTGTTACAGAGAGAGAGTAGCCGTAGGTATATATATATATAGAGAGAGAGAGAGAGAGAGAAAGAGAAGAAGAGAGAGAGTATATGGGGGAGAGAAGAGAGATGTATATATAGGGTAGCAACGAGAAAGAGAGAAAGCAAGATAGAGAAGGTAGATGTCGGGACGTTTGCGAACGTACGCGCACCATAGTTGCGGGATACAAGGGGTGGTATAGACATAGACTCGAATCACGGTGGTCGTATGTGTGTGTGTTTGTGTGTATGTGTGTATATACTCGACATATAGGGTGTCGCAAAAAATTCATTATAAGGAAGCCGTATTATACGTTAAGCTTCCAAAGTTGTTCTTGATGAAAATTTCATTGAGCATTATCTCTGTTTATATGTTCGAATTTTCAATATCCAATATCAGGGTAACAAGACATCGAATAAAAATTCTTCCGTCTTAAATATTTTAATGTGTCTTAAGATTTTTGATATTTCTAAACTTAAATGATTCGGCTTTTGTTTTTAATCGTCAAATTTGTCCGATACCTTACCATCATTATTCGTGTATCTCTAGCCACCCTGTAGCGAAAACGGAAGAAGGGTGCGCCCTACTTCGCGTTGACGTTTTCCCTCCCGAGCAACCCTGGCGTGTGCGGAAGGGGGGAGGTGGCGCGGGGATAGTAGCGGGGTACATACGTACGGACGGACGGAGGAGAGGACGACGCGAGATGAAGATACGAGGAGAGGAAAGCCGCGCGAGAGGGTGTCTCTCCGTTTCGCTGCCGGGCGTTTCGCAGTCTCGCATTTCAACAACGACGACGACGACGACGACGACGACGACGACGACGCTAAGCGTCGCTGGCGTCGCCGTAACCGTACTTTTTTCTCCTGAGCGAGAAAACGCGTGCGCGCAAAAGCGATAGATAGAAGAAGCGACATAGGGTCGACAGGGTAAGGAAGGGTGAGAGAGAAAGAACCAAAGTGGCAGGGGGAACGGCACCCCTATCGGGGAGATCCTCGCGAACCCTCGTACGTTGGCCCCCGTGCAACGAGAACAGCGTTACGCTCGAGCGATAGCACGACGGGGTATCTCGTGAAAATTCGGGTGTCAGCGGTGTCTCCGTAGCAGCGACGACGATCGGTGATGTGAGTGGTGGCGGTGGTGGCCGGTGGTAGCGGCGGCGGTGGTGGTGGTGGTGGTGGTGCTGCCGCTGGTAGTAGTAGTGGTGCGGTTACAGTCGATACGAGACGTGGCGAAGGCGTCGAGGAGCTTCTCGTCGGGGACGACGCGCGAGTGGTGCATGTTAATGGACATAGATTTACGTAAGAACAACGACGACAACGACCTGCCTGTCTGTTTAGTAGTGACGTCGTATGAATTAGTCGCGTATGCGCACGTGTGATATCAATGGATACTTGATACAGTGGTTGATTGAAAATCCGAGGGGACATCCTCGGGACGCTGTTTGGGCTCATCGAACGGAGTGCGCTGCTCGAAGCGAGAGTAAAAGAATGCAAAGTGAATGTATGTAATCGTTAAAGGGATGTTAGAAAAGGAGTCACGAATAGACGAGACGGATTCGTTCAACTTCGCTCCCTCTCGTGATTCGCCACGCTGCGCAGCAAGGATTCCGGAGAATGGTGTGGATTCGTATAAGCTTCGAGATGCGCAAGATGTATGAAAGAAACGTTAGCCAGTGAAAGGAGAATCGAATGTAAAAAATAAAAAACGATAGGGAAGAAAGGAAGAGACGAGAGAAAGAGATACAAGTTCGACGAAGCGTGAGAAAGCGGAAAAGATGAAAAGGATGGGCATAAGATCAGTCCCGAGAGCCTTTCCCGTGCGGACGAAGACACTTCTCGGCTGTTATTGAGGTGACGCGTGCGAGTCCCAAGTCGGGACTCATCGGGAAAGCAAGTGTCGCGACAGGAAGAGAGAAAAGAGTCCAATTGCGAAACGCCGTTGTTTGCTACAACAACGACGACGACGACGACGACGACGACGACGACGAAGACAATAACGATCCATCATGGGGCTCTCGGTGTTTCTACTGTACGCGGTGACGGTGCTCGGCGTAACGGCCAGCGGCGACAAGTGCGCCAACCAATGTTCGTGCAAGTGGAAGAGCGGGAAGCGCACGGTGGAATGCGTGGATCGCTCCCTGACCAGTATACCGGACGGAATCGATCCGGAGACCCAGGTGCTGGATATGAGCAGCAATGAAATTCGTCTCCTGCCGAGCAACCTCTTTGTACAGGTACAGCTGACGAATCTACAGCGTCTCTACTTGCGCGAATGCCGTATCGACCGGATCGACAGCGAGGCATTGGCCGGCCTCACGAATCTCGTCGAGCTCGATCTCAGCCACAATTTACTCACTACGGTGCCCAGTTCAAGTTTCACCGATACGCCGTTTTTGCGCGACCTGGTGCTCGCGAATAATCCGTTTGACAGAATTCGCTTCCACGCGTTCAAGAGCACGCCGAATTTAGTTAAGCTCGATTTGTCGCACACGCAGCTCGTTGAAATCGAACCGAAGGGATTCGTTGGACTCGAGCTACTTGAGAGTCTCAAGCTCAATAACAATCGATTGTTTACCTTACATCCGGGCACATTCGAGCCACTCAAGAAACTTACCAGCATCGAGTTGCACGATAACCCGTGGACCTGCGACTGCCACTTACGTGAGATGAAAATGTGGCTCGTCAAGCATAACGTACCGACCCTCGTGGCGCCTGTATGCCGCGGCCCTCAACAGTTGCTCGATCGTGCCTTCACCGACCTCGATATAGACGACTTCGCCTGCCGGCCGGTTCTGTTAATAGCCAGCCGTTACGCCGAGGCGACCATCGGCGAGAATGCCAGTATCGAGTGCCGCGTGAGCGCGATACCGCCTGCGAAGGTCAAGTGGTATTGGAACGGCCGGTTGCTGGCGAATCACTCGGCATTCAGCAGCTATCAAAAGATCCTCATCTTCGAGGAGGGCCAATTCAGAAAGAGGAGCACTCTTGTCCTTACCAACGCCCAGGAGGCGGATTCGAGCGAATTTTACTGCGTCGCCGAAAACCGCGCCGGTAGCGTCGAGGCCAATTTCACCTTGCACGTATCTCTAAGAACCGCGGGTATGTCGACTCTGGGCTCGGGCCAGATCGCGGGTATATCGGCCGCGTTAGTCGTGCTCATATTAATCATCCTGCTGATCATTCTCGTGCTATTCGTGCGCTTGCGACGAATGCCGCTGAAGGACGTCAAGTCATCGGCGGCGATGGAGGCAACATCCGGTGATGGTACCGGCAACGGCAGCGCAGGCGACAACAATCCACCGTCCGCTACATCGACCACTCGCGGAAAGCACGAGGAGATCGAGACAACATCGTTCGCCTTGGAGTCGAAGCCTCCCGCCTCGTTACACTTGAGTTACGTGCAGAGACCGCAAGCGGCTGTGGTGCAGGAGACTGAATACAGTACCATCAGCCGTTTCGACGATCGGAATCAGTCCGGCGTGGCGGCGATACCGGGCGTCGGGTGTTTCTCGTCCACGACGTCCCTGATGCCGATCGATAATCCGGATCTCATCAGGGACACCCGGCGTGGGTCCGCCGAGGACATCGCGTCTTACGGCGTCGCCGATTACAGCCGCGTCGGGACAATGGATGACGCTGGTAAGATGCTCTACTCCAGCTGCCTGTGGGAGGCCAGGGACACCACCTGCGGCAGGACGTCCACCGTCCCGGTGAATGCGTATCCATCGAAGGAACAGCTCGCGGTGGTCGCGGCGCCAATTGTCGAGCAGTTCCCACCCGGCGCGAAGCAGATGCGTGTCTGGCAGAAGGGCGTCCCGGTGCTGCCGCCGGTCTCAGCGTTAAAACGCGTCCTTGGATCCACGCGCAGCTCACCTGACGAGGGCTACCAGGAGGGAACCGGCACCGACGTCTAGGTACCGCTACTTCATTACTGCGACGCCCGGCATCGTTACCTGGAACTGCGTAGGAGACATCAGGAGGACGACACCGATTGCTAAAAGGGAAAAAAAAGAAAAAATCGTCCTCGCGAGTGCCGGACGGGCAGTAGTGAAACAGGAGCAAGAATGTGTGTCGGACGAATCTCGCTTCGAGTGTGATCGCGACCAGTGTGACGATGACCGATAACGCGCGCCATTGTCGTGCGCGAAAGGACACGGTCGAGACACAGTTTTCCGCTACTGCGAACGAAAATGTACGCTAGAGTTCATGATCGTACATACAATAATCGAAGGTACGATATTTTATCCAACGGTATTACCCAGTATCTCATTTAATCAGTGATACGGATTCAAATCAGCACCATGATGGTACCCTGCAATCAGGAAGGTATGATACAAATCGTACGGTACCGGTAGGCAAGGCGAGAGCAATACACTTTAGTTTAACTAAAGATAAGAAAATTAAAGATTGCTATAAATAAAGAATCGAATCGAAAAGCTAGACATACAGGGAGCTTTCGCAAGATCGATTCATAGTTAACTCGTTACTCATAGTTAACTCCAATCCCGACTTCAATTTCACAAGAGACGTATCATATCATCGATGATCCTATGGTCTATGTACATCATATGGGTATACATCGCGATACACGTTTTCTTCGGTCCCGAATAAACTGTATTTAGGGTCATCGCGTGCGATTAACACGACCTTCGTAAACGACACGACGAAACAACCGGTTCCTCTTTCTCGAAGAGACCGGCCGCTTGTGTTCACACTTGCGAGCAAGCATCGTTTATAGTGGCGACTCTTCAAAGCGGCCATTGTATGGATAGTAATTAATAACATAATCTTGTGTGCATTACGTGCAGTGCGATCAGTTGGTAGACATTCGGTTCCATCTATTCGGATATGTACGTACGTCTGTCGCAGAGATTGTTTCCAGTGCTCGACAACATGTTAATTTGTACAGAATGCTCCAAGAAAAAAGGGCTAACAAGTAGTTTGGAACGATAATGTCTGTCATTGCGAATAAGAAAATGTCGCTTGTAGATGTATTTGCCGTCAATAATTAAACAATCTGAATAATTAAGTTGTCTCTATGAAAGTCTGCATTTAAGAATATATAAATATTATGATTGAGACGATAAAGTTTCACATGATTAAGAAATTATGTACATTCTCAAGTTTACAATTTAGAATTCCTCTCGTTGATGCAATGATCGTTCCAAATTAGAGATATATTTATTATTTTTTATTTGCAATGAAATTAATACTATCAACTTTCAAAGTGTCGATCTTTTTTCACCGGAGCACTCCGTATAATGCAACAATGAGAGATTGCATCGATCGACCGGAAGTCGTCGTCACCGATAGCAATGTCTCGCGTGTTACACGCACACAGGCAGAGTGCATACAGGAAGTGCATACATACAGCGTGCACCGAGTCAGAGACGAGGAAGTGATACGCTACGCCGGTCACGTCATTGTCTCGGCGGTCGTGCAGCACAATATCGACGGGTAATACATTTGTATCATAGCTAAGCCGTAAAATCGGCGAATCGCGGGAGATATCCGTAAGATTTCCCGAAATAAAAAGCGTTAGATGACTCCCCTTGAGAAGATAAATGGCGATCGCGAAGACTACGAAGACGATGAGAATGACGCGCAGAGTTACATAGGAAGTGAGAAAGTGACGCTTACAAGCTACGAAGTATTTCGCGGATTTTTTCTAGTCAATTCGGTAAAGAAGAAGAAAAAAAGCGGTTATACGATGGATTATTAATTCGGCGGGATTGGAAACTCGCGCGTTGGCAAAATGTTCTCTCGATCGGAAAGTAGCCTCGTTGAATCATCCCTCGAAGCCTCGGTCGACAAACTCACGATTACGGACCGGCGAGCCTATATTGTTGTTTCGAGTGGCCGGACCGAGTGGCTCTCGTATCCGAGACGAAGCCTTGCGAAAACGATCGAGCGAGAGATAAACGGCAGATGCTGTTCTAGATTTATACTCACAATGACATGCTCCCCGATTTGATCGCGATCGTAGCTTGTTGGCGAATAATCTCAATTTTTTTTTTTTAATATCCAATGTTAAATTTGCAATGCTTCTGACCGACACAAATCCATTTTCCGACGTTATTCTGTATAAATGAAACAAACCTGACTGAATTTTTTTTTATTTAATTTAATAAATAATTTAGTAACATATGTGTTTTTTTTTATCAATACTCTAATGATAGATTATTTTCTGTTATTTATTTTTAGTATTTTTATCACTAACAAAAAATAATTGTTATATGAAATCCAGATAATAGATCAATATCATTCAATAATAATTATAATATTTGATCTTAATGCTTAAAGTTTTTAGGGAATATACCACATTTCTAAGTATATGTTGTTGTGACAATAAATTCAATATATTTGTAAATCTCGATCGTTTATCTTTTATATGTGCGCTGCAGATCCACTAGAATCAATTATATAAGACTGTGTGAAGAGAAAAATAAACTCGTGAATCAATCGCGGGCGAATGTATACTATTGCTCAATCACTAAAATTGAATTTTGCGATTGATTGACCGGGTTATGCTTAACGTAGCGTCTTGTGAGTCTAACAATAAGTGAGTCTTTGTCGATCCATGCATTCGACGATGAATTGTCGTACTGTCAAATCGAATTACTATGCTTTCATTAGAAATAACTTTGCACTATATTAAATGATTACTTCAGTATCATAATAAGAAATTTGACAAAATTATTAGTAAACAATATGTTTTCTTTTTTTTAACAGCAGTTTTATAAAATGCTAATAAATTTTTAAACCTCCGCAGAAAATTTTAATTTTAATTTTCACTTCACAAAATCTTCTTATTAGATAATTTTACATATTTGAAAAAAAAGAAATATATTTTTATGAATAGAAAAAAATGATTAATTTCCCTATTTTTTTTATTAAAAATTTATTATATTTTTTGGCAATGACCAATTTAATTAAAGTTTATTTTTCAAATGCTGACTTATTCTAGAGGTATTTTTTATATCGCTTGCAGAGAGGCAAAATAATCCGATCTGACTATAAGTCAAAACCGCCAGTCGCGAGTTTCGTTGCCTCGTTCGTTCGCCATCTAAAGTATGTCAACGTGCGTTCATTTTGTATGCCGTATATAAGCATGTATTCGTACGGCGTGTGTATGCGTGTATGTGAATATGTATGTTTCCTTCGTGTCAAACGCGCGTACGCGTTTTCCGTTTGTCGAAAATACATGCGGTCGAGATTCAGCCATTTTTGCGTTTGTCGCCGATTTTACTGTATAGCGTATCGCGCGGTACACGATCGATTTTCTCTACTCAATGATCTCGAATCGTATTCGGCATATCACAAAACAGCGTCCTGAAATAACACGGTCACTCCGAACGATATGTCGCATGCACACAGGAGACGAATAGTCCGGACATTTGCATTGATTCTTGCATCTAAAAAGACAGAAGAAAATATATAGACGACAAGCAAAGAACTTATACACGAGTTCTAGTACGATTACACTGAATATTCTGAAAACAGTTACACGAGATTTTTCTATCTGACAATTTTACTGCCTGCAAATAAAAGTCACGGTAATTAAACGATCTCTCGAATAACGAAGAAAAAATTCATAGATTTATGTGAAACAAACAACAACAATTACAATGCTTCGAGACGAATCGGCTGCTGCTCTCGTATAAACACAAGTTGAATATTATATATATATAATAAAGAAAACGAAAGGGGATAATTTGACGTTGATGCTATTTTTTAATATTTTGATATAATTAACGGAGTTCTATTTCTTTTTTATTTATTCACTACGACTTGTTCTTTAACTTATCGATCGCGCGATCAAACAATCGAATCGATTTTTATTTTTTTTACTTTTATCGGAAGTTTTGTTTTGTAACAATTTCAATTTGAGGAATGCGCTGTTACTCAATCCTACCTATCGTTCGTTGTGATCCGTTCGTTAATCTGCGCGAACCAAATTTGTCTCTGAAAAAAAATTTAAAACTTGTACACGCAGTTTCGTTCATACGCGATATTTAAAAAAAGAAGTGTGCAATTTAAATTTGAGAATTTCTCCGTTTTGCGAACATGATTGCCTCTTATCAAATTTAGAGTCGCTAATGTTGGAGACTTATATTTTGAGAGTCGCGAGAAAATGCGAATTGACAAATATATTGCATTTTTTTAACTTATCTGCTTCGTTTCAAATGTATATTTTTTTTTTTCAAGCATTCTCGCGTATATGTCGGCATGTGTCGATCGTTCAAAGCAACCAAGAGTCAACTGTTGCGTGCAAGTTGAGTCTTTATATCTGATTTCCACGAGCTTTTTTTATACCTTTCGATCGACGCGGCACACGACTGACTGCCGCAACATCGCATGCCAGTTCAATATACGCAACGATAACACTCGTTGTCTATGTAGTGACTATAAGGCACGTGAGGTTTAAAACTTATGCCGACTCGATGTGCAAGTATTGATCAAGGAAATATGCGATATTAATCTTGGCAGACTGTCAAAATTGTGCGAATCTTCGGGGTGTAATCGATCACGCGAAATGACAACGCTACTCGATAAAAATTTCTGCAAAATACATGGTCGAACAGTGTAATTTAACAAGACAATTCACCGGGAAACTATACAATCGCAATATTTTTGCCATGAAATTGAGATTTGTAAAAAGTTATGTTATGAAAAATCAATGTACGAAATATATACGTATTACGTGCTCTACTTCACGTAGGGCACAGTGAATATTTTAAAATTTGATATATATTTACTTGAAAATTTTATCTTACGTAAAAATCATTTTCAACAATAGATCCTCCAATGATGGCAGAAGTAAGAGTGGCCTTTTTATTGGTTGTTTTCTCTTAAAAGTTTCGCGCTTTGAGAATGACTCGATAATAAAACTTAGCAAGTACACACGCGGAATAATGCTGCTTCGTAGATTCATCATGGTGTGACTTTGGGATTTTCACTTTTCTAAATTATCGATCCAAGTCAACGCGGGGAGACGTTGCCGTGAATTTATTTCCTAGCGTTCTTTGCTTCTGAAAAACAAATGATCGTATAGTTAGTTACTGACACATGGCGTGCAATATTGCATGAAACGAAACTTTCGTCGTATACATTCGAGTGACGACCTGCTACACAAGTATAACGATTATATTTGCTAATGAGAATGTAACTTATGAAATAATTTATTTAAATTATGTTCAACAATTTCATGTGCACGTGTATTATTTCGCACGTATATTAGATTAATATTAAAATTTCACATATTTTATTATATTTTCTTTATATAATCCACTTAATTTACAATCAATTGATTTAATATTATGATTACACAATAACTTGGAATAAATTATAATATATTTAGTGTTAATAAAATATGAGTAAACATTCATTATATATATATATATATATATATATATATATAGAGAGAGAGAGAGAGAGAGAGTTAGTCTAATTTTTAATATTTTTATAATTGTGGCAACTAAACCCCTTAAATCTCTCTTGTTCCTCCTCTCTCAAAGTTTTAGTAGAATGAAAATTAATCAAAAAAATATTAACTTGAAAACGCGAAAGTTTCGTTATCCATCGAGAAAGAGATATCATTCTATTTATAGAGATAATATATTTTAAATTTATACACAAACATATAATTTTTTTCCTTTCTCTTTTACAAACGACATCGGTCATTCTCATGCCAGAGTATCGATAATGCGACTGTATCTGCATATTTTCACGAGAAAATATATTTGAAACACTGCCGAAAGAGAGAGAGAGAGAGAGAGTGAGAGAGAGAGAGGAATGTGGCGCTACGCGAGACGAACGCAAACAACCCTGTGCACATATTTTCTCACTTCTTAAGGTAATTTTGCTCGCCGGGAGAAGCTCGTGCTTTGCTCCTGGCGTGAAAATATGCTTTCGCGACCGCAACGTTCGACGTCAGGTTTTCGTAAAATTTACACACCTCGAATTTACGTATCTCTTCGGAACCTTATACACGCATTAACATAATGTTATGTGCAGCGGTGGATTTATAACATTTTGAATCCAAGACAAGGTATTCCGAGCCCTTAAAAAAAAAAAAAAAAAACTAAAATGAATCAGATGAATTTTATATAGCTATATGTATGTATATATATATTTCATCTCATAAATATTTTTAATTAGAGTTTATAAAAAAAATTGTTATATATGTATAATGTTTTAATGTTTCTTATTGATGTGTGGCCGAGAAATAGGCCTTGTAACTTTATTATCTAGACCAAAGATTGCATCTGTTATTACGGGTCATTATTATCAATGAATATAGATACATTTTCTGGATGACGTTTCCTGTTGTTGCATTGTGATGTAACAAACGAGTGTTACTTGTTTTAACAATTGGCAACAATAAATCCTAGTAACTGTCAATCGACCGAGAAGTATTTTAAATTAAAACGGTAAATACGACAAGAGTGCGCGTGTATGTGTGAGAGCGAAAGAAAGAAAGAGAGAGGAAATAAGACAGATTAAAAGACAAAGTGTTAATTTTGCCGGATTCGTGGAGTTTTGTATATAGGCAATATTGTGTACGGTACTTTAGTACATTATGATAAAGACAATTAAATGATGCGAGAAAAACTAATTACGTGAATTATGTTAACGGCACGCCTGATAATATAATGATATGAAGTAAGATGAATGATATTGTAGATGCAGAAAAGGGAAGACACTTGTTCGCAATAACTTCACTCATTGATAAGCATTTTTTTACAAATTCGAGATACGCGTAGTAAATTAATTATTATTACATTATAATAGTACACCATATTATTAATTTTGTATCTGGCTAAAAAAGCGAGATTAACTCTTACAATCCCCGAAATATTCTTTTTCATTACAAAGGATTCTATTAATTGGAAAAGATGCCAAAGAAGGTGTAAACGGATAGAAATTAAAAGCAAAAGGCTACTGAATTTTAAGAAAAGGATGTATTCCTTGATCTCAAGCCGATTCGCGTCTTATATAATAGTATTTACATCGCATCTGACGGTACTTCAATCAATTCTAAACATATACGTGACTGCCAGATATGTACAATGTGGTTTTAAGAGTTAATTTTATTCATGATGCGTGATGTCATTCTCTCCGATCTGTTAAAGAGAATTATAAGCATAATATTTAATACAACATCTAACTATATACATAATCACCCACGTAAATAATCTACATAAATCTACGTCGTATTATTGAATGAAGGTATCTAAATGCGGATACTAGTACTCAGGAATGGATAGAGATGCCAGAAATTTTGTAGGTTTCTTCTAAATTGTCCTAATATGCTCTTTCAGGAAAAAAAAGAATCGCGCTATCGTACCTAATTTGATTTTTTTAAATTTTACAATTACGTTTGAAAGCAAGAAGAATAAGAAAGAAATTTCAGAGACGAAAACTTCCTAACAATAAGAATAAATACGAGTAACATATGTTTATTTCTTTAAAAAAGAATATCTCATATTTTTAAGCACGAGGAAAAGCTTCGAAATATGCACCGACGTAATGCGCTAATCCCGGCCTTAAAAACTGCACTTGTATAATTAGAGTGCGTGTTACAAGTCGCATTGCCGCGGTTCGTAACTGGTTACGTATGCTCCGTGTTAACGCTAGTAATAACATTAATGAGCAACTCTTTAACGTTCATTCCAACAAGCGGCTCGAGCACGCGAATCCTGCGAAAAAATCCTCCCCATAAATTGTTGATCCTGTTAATATAATAGATTATGTACGCTAATTCTCATTCGTTATGTGCCATTTTTATCACCCGAAATAGACATCTCGGATTTTCTAATCCCTCTATTAATTTTATATCTTTCATCGTAGATTCGAAGCGCTGAGAAAGAGAGAGCGCATATTTACGCTTCTATTGCGGACAATAAAAATTTCAGTTTTAATGATAAGAAGACGCCGATGGTGTCGTAGCTATTGTTTGAAACAATAGTATTGCGTATATATGCGCTCAGTCGAAAAGATATCACATAACTTATACGTATCATTGCGACATATGGGATCTGAAAACTGAAAACCAGATGGAAGAAAGAAACTTAAATCTCTCGAAAATATCGCGGAAAAGCGATAGAGTTGCCAACGAGATTGTTTTACAAAGTCTTTAGATTTGACAAAATGTAAATCTCTCTTGGAATTTTTATACATTTCTCGCATATCCACATGTTCACACACACATATCCATGTAGCTACATATCCAGTTTCGAAGCATCTTAGTTCGGAACGAATTTTGTTACTGCCAATTAACTCGAATTAAAATCTGAATATGTCTTCGGATCAGAATCGATGCGATGTTGGCAACCTTAAAAAGTGAGCAGAGAATATTGTTGTATATCCTGCGTGCTCGCGTGTACACGCATTTTCATTGTGTATGTGTACATTTGTGTGTATGTGTGAGATTTGCGTATAGATCGAACGCTCGTGTATACGTAAGGAATCGGACCTAGTTTACGACCCTTAAAACGAGCCCGCCAAAGAGGGCAATCACTTTTAAGGATATTAACGATGTACAAATGTGTAATTTAGTGTTGCAGGAAGAATCCGTCTAACGGCGTGGTGTATGACGACGAATAAGAAAAATAAATAAGAAAAAGTATATAGAAATATTTCTTTTATTTTATGAGAGAGAATGTGAGACGAGGAGCATGCATACGATTGCGACCGTTTAGAGGGCATAGACGTATCTATATTTCCAATTACACACTTTTTTGAAGGTATACATAATAGAGCAGAACATACCGTTCCAAGACGGAGATTATTAGTAAACAAAGGAAAAAAAAGAGCGAAGAGAGAGAGAGAGAGAGAGAGAGAGAGAGAGAATGTACGTAAAGGATACGCTGTCATAAACTCACATGTACGGTAAAATCATGTGCTATAACGACAGTTGTCGAAATAAAATTCTTTTCGATCGAATCACAGTAGTTTTGTCCTTTCTACCTATAAGTTTGTATCTATATAATTCGCAAGAAAACGAAAAACTGCCAAATCGATAGAAACGAAAAATATGGGTTGTTTAAAACACCAATATAAGTTTGAACCAATACTGGTTTGAAATAAAGTAAAAGTAGAATAAAAATAAAAGTAAAAGACGAGCTTCCAATTTATAAATACGTACTATAAATATTCATTAATACGATTTATGTATAAACATTTATTTATAAATTTAAATAATCGCGGGCTAGTAAGAGCCATACGCGCGGATGGTAGTGCATCGGTTTCATAGAAAAAAGAGGGGTTATTATAAGTCTCGAATCGAGATTAATTTTAGAAATCTTGGTATAAGACCAAGTAAATTTCCTGCCCTGTGCAGATAATCAGTTTCATAGAAAACTTATTTTTTTATGAGACTGACGCACTGCCATCCGCGTATGTTATATCTTACTAGCCCGCGATTATTTAAATTTGTGATATCACTTGAGAGCCTTAATTTCTTAAATTGTTTATGTATATTTATAAAATTTAGAGAAAAAAATATTTTATAAATTTATATAGATTATATATACACACAGTATTTAAAAGAAAATTTAAATCTTTTCCAGACTTAGCTAATGTAATAATTTAAAAGTACGCTTATTTTTATTCGTATATCTAATAATCAGGTTACTTGATCTATAATTTATTTGACCGGCTTAAATGTTTCGAATAAAAGGATCGCAGAATTTAATATGCAGTAAAAATTTATAAATTTGCTTTTAAATCTCTTACAAAATTTTAGTTTTGCCGTTTAATGTTTGATTAGTATTATTTTTAAAATTGAAATGGTTATGTTTTTTTCGCAAATATTTATTTCAAATATTATTAAGCGCTGAGAGAGAAGAGTAGCGATTCTAAATATTAGAAACATATTGCTTAAAAAAATTTTGTAGATTGTAGATTATTTGAAAACATTGTTATAAAATATTATTATATGTGTATATCGAAAGAAATGTCGTCAATCCCGCGTTGCATTCTCTGTATATCATAAATATTTATCGAGGATTTAACATTTTATAGTCATTTTCATATATTTGTTTTCTATCACGTTAATAATCATAAATATCCGTATATCCCTGATATGTCGCTATTCTCATCAATGCATTTATTTATTGACATTAAAAAGGGGAATTCAACGAGACATGGGCGAACCGACAACCATGAGATTTCAAGTGACTGTCAAACAAACTCCCGGAACGAGGAGCAGTGAGATAGATCGAAGACAGGCAGGACGATGGTGCTCTTGACGTTTGACGAGGAGAAATCTCCAATCCGTCATTATTATAAGCGGCACTTTATCAATAGGAAGAGGGTCATCTCGTATCGGATCGATTCGCTTGCATTTGTCAAAATGAGAAATTATGATGGGTCTCGCGTATATGGTATATATCATGTGAAAGGATCGCGTGAAAATTCAATTGGAAAGTATCTCATGGCATAGAATACAAGTATATAAATAGTATACATAGTATACAAGTAATACACGAAGAAAGGGATATGTCCAATATAGTTTGATATGTGTGAAGATAACGGAAGAGGACCAATAAAACGAGAGAGAATTGATAATTGAATAAAGGAAACGTATAGGATACTAGGAAATCTAGATTTGGAATTATATCTTCAATTCTGTGTGTATACCTGAATAATTAATCAAAGTTTCGAATGGTGGATTATGATTGTTAAATCTGCTAGTTTACTATGCGCATCTCTCGCGTACGTATAAAAACAAAGTGCATTTCATTCCGGAAGAATTTTATAAATAATAATTTCGAGAAGGTGCGAGTGTCGAATTGTGCATACAATTTGTCGCCCAGATTCTGTCGTCAGATTCCGAGTGTCTAAAATGGATTTTAAGCAAATACGGAATTCTGCATGACAAGAACGTGCGATGATAGCGTTCGCCGGATTCCTGGTCGAAAACGACGCAACCTGATTGAAACCTGAACGGCCGAATTGCATCCGGCGACACGGGTGTTGCATTCTGAAATTTCATATCCAACAATCGCGTTATAGCAACAATGCCTTGATTGGTATCATTCTATCTGCGCCGTCTGTCCCGCGCGTTTCTATTTGTAACAAAAAATCAATATATCCGCATGATGCTCTCTCTCTCTCTTTCTCTCTCTCTGCCTCCCCCCGTCTCCCCCACTCCCACTCTCCTTTGCTCCCGATCTTGATATGGGTGGTGGAGAGAGTTATTCTTCATCCATATGTGTGTATCTCTAACTGGATGAACACGTGTCGGGACACAAATGCGTGAGACCATGTTTTAGTCCTGGATTTAACCATATCGTGCGTGCATATCCACACTTTTTTCGAATGAAATAGCATGACGGCTATAAAAGCTGGCACTGCATTGTATGGCGATGAAGAGAGAAACAGAGAAAGAGAGAGAGAAAAGAAAAAACAATATCGTTTGAAAGGGCAATCGGTTACTTTCTGTACTACTGTGATGTATCGAATATCGATCGTGTGTACTAGGAGAAATGCCATTATCTATGTCTACGAGACGGTGAAGCTATTGTTTCTGGTATTAACCGCAATACGTGTTGCACTCATATCGTTATATATTATATTTGTACTTGTGAGAGAAATGCCGTAATATATAGTGCGATTAATGTCGTTTTATTCGTAGAAAATATACACGTATCGTGACAATCATTTCGGAATTATGTGAAATCAATAGCATTGACAGATTATAAAAAAAAAAAAATTTCTTTTACGCGTACACAGTATAAAAATATGTTATTTATTTGTGTAACTTATTTAATTCGCTTTTCAATAAATTAATGTTTACACATTGAATATTGAGATCAAAATTAAAGATCATAACTATTAAATGTTTCTCGTATTATGTATCTGTTACGTTCTAATCGCCTTTCTGATTTCGAACGAAGCCGTTGCCAGCGCTTTGCCATTATACAGAGATCTTGGTAGCAATTTCAATCTCGCAGTGAGATATGCAGGAAAAAAATGCATATGCCGCGTCGTTTCTATGCGTCGAGTATGCATATTTCGAGCGCAGCTTACGGACCATCTCGAAACGGCATTATTACGCTTTAGCATACAATTCGTCGAGGATAAACTCGTGCGTGCACACGCGAATTAATGAACGTATGGTCAGGAAAAACGTCGTTCTATTTTCCCGAACGGTAATCACGGATTTCAGCTGTACGTAAAGCTTGAAAATGCGTATCGGACTGTCTTCATAATGCAACTGCTACCGTGAGCTATTGGATTGGTCGCAATTCTCCCACCTCGTATATTTTAAGGATTCTTCAGGGATAACGCAATGCATGTACATTCATGTTATCTAGAGATACGTACATGCATTCCCCTTATGCTAATATGAAATTTCGCATCAGTGTCACATTTTATATTAAATCTGATTTTTTTACCACAAATATAATAAAAATTTATCTTTTTATATAATAAAAATTATAATTTAATTAAAATATACGCATAAATTATATTTCCAGTTGCTGGCTCATCTGAGAAAACTCAATTTTTAAGAAATAATAATAGATTCGAAAATAATAGAAAAAGATCGGTTAAAGCAGTAGATAAAACCCTTTACAATGGAACATTACCTTGACTTCTCTCGCACTTTAATCGCTCGCCGCTATTGTTGATCAATCGGATCCCATATTAATTAGATGCGAGCAAGAGAGCTGCACGGACGACTGGCAATTATCGTTTATGCGCGTCGATCTTTTTCGCGCTCTCGCGTGCTAAGCTCGCGGGTCGCCGCCGTTTTATCTTTACCTCGAATTTACTTCATGCAATTACCCATGGGTCTGTTTTTGAAATATCGCGTTCTCCAACGTGTTTTGCTTTTAATTTCGTGCCGGGCCTGCGCCGCCCGGCCCGCGGTTATCCTTGGAGAGCGATATTTATTTTATTAAACATGCGTGCGCCCGGCATCGCGATGTGAAAAAAAAAAGAAAAAGAGAAACGGGGAAACGAGAGAAAAGAGGAGAAAAATGTAAACGGGAGCGAATTTCTTTTGCGAGACTCCCCTAACTTCTATATTTTATTGTCCGACGATTAAATTCGCGTGTTCGTAATTCGCACGTTACTATACGTAATCTGGGATGGTTCTTAGACCGATTTGCGATCGAAGATATCGCGTCACTGGAAGAAAAACGCTTTCTGAATTGTCCAGATAAGCTGGAGCACCGCTGCAATTAAATCTCGAGTAAAACCGGCCGAGTTTTTGTGCTCCAAGTTTGAGTATCGTTAATTGGCAAACGCTGCGGTTTGATGTGCTATCGTAGACGTCGTGTATATACCTTTTTCCCCCTTCTGGGTCACTAAGAAAACCCGCGGATCCGGGCGATACGACGAAGTTTGCTCTTCGAAACCAATTTAAGAGGCAAAACTTACACGGCAATATCGGCCGAAATTTATTCAAGCGTGTCAAGGCCATTTTTTTTTATACAGCAAATCCATTACACAAACCTGCTTAACGCACAAAGTGATTGTCCATGCCCAAAAATATGATACGCGTTATTACCTAAATCCTAAATAATTAAAGTAAACAATAACCCGCGCACTCTTTCTCTTTGCCTAATCTCTAGAATAAATGTTGTTTTTTAAAGATATGAATATAATAAAATTAATTGAATATTCAATTAATTTAGACTTTAAGTATTATTCGATGATTACGATTTCATAGATATATCGATATCTCTGCGAGATTATTCTTGATTGTCGAAAGACTTTCACAATTTTAGAGATATATATGAAATTATTTTACTACGTGTTTTTTATATAAAATTGCGTTTTACTAAAAGTAACAATTGCTTTAAAATAGCACACGAGAATTCTCGAAAATATCTATGGATGCGTCCAATGCACACTGCGATATTTCCATGCACAGATAATATTTACAGACATCATTGCGCCTAGCTTTTTCCAGCGTGGCGATAAGCGAGCATGGTGGTAGTGTAGGAAGATGAAAAATCTCGTTTTAAAATCCGCCAGGAGCCGTATCTGTAAATTAAACTTTAATCAAAAATTCCCTCAAGAGCAAAGAGACGAGTTACGTTCTTGTGGTGAACCATGGATCCGTTGGGCATACCATGGAAAAAAAAGATCCTCATCACAGGTATGCCTGTAACATCTTTATCGTATTAGAATTTCGCATCGCAGCGATAAGGGCGTCACGAATGTCGCGCGCGAATTATTTTTGCTACGGTGTTAAAAATACATTTTCAGAAATACGATATCGATAATATATATATATATATTGGTTAACATCGCTCCAAATTACCGAGTGTGGTTGGGCTATTAATTCCATTTTCTCTAATAACTACATCGAACCCGCGGGCATGTCCCGCTCGCATCCAAAATCGAATCATGCCGCGCGTCGACAGTCAATCCATCGCGTCGATTTCTAAGTGATTGCGTGTCGATACGCTCGATTAGTCAGCCGAAATTCGGTGACAGCTTCGCGATGGGATGTGCCAAATAGATGACAAAAAAATTTCATATCAATGTTCAACTGTCTGGAATTAGCCTTCGACTATGAATATAGTTGAACTTCAGGATCTAAAATTTATGCAAATGTGTGTTGTATCTTTTAGAGATATTTTACACATACACACACACACACACACACACACACGCGCGCGCACATATATATATATATATATATTTAGATTTTGTATTATATAAATTTTATATTTAAATTTTGTATATATATAATTTTAGAGAAAAATCAATGATTTCTGAATTTTGCAAATCAAAATCTAGGACAGTTCTCGTTGTAATTATAATTATAATCGACTATTTAACAGGGATATTAAAATCCAATACAAATTTAATTTACATTAAATTGATTTAAATTAGCAAAAGGATTAATAATATATACATATGTAACCTTTTTAATAAATCACATAGTCGGGGCTTACAAACGTCGATTCACTGAATTGTCGGTTCAGAACAAGAAATCATCTCTCTCTCTCTCTCTCTCTCTCCATTTTGCATTTTGCATGATTTCCATCGGGCGGTACCGTTTAACGGGTCGAAGAAGTTTGCGCTAACGATTAAAATTACTTCAAATTTCCGAACGCGGAATAACGGCCGGGAGTAGCGGAGAAGCCGGCGGAAACGGCACGGCAGCGTACTACGTTAATACAGATGTATGAATTACTGTCACGTACCGCGAAGGTTTTCTGTACGCGATGCGTAATTTGTACCGCTGCCTGCGCTCTGTCGTGAGATGAATAAATCATTCGCCACTTATCACGCAGAAACTTTCGAACATCCACACATACATATACACAACGCGCACATAGCGTCGCTGATCCTGCACGGTGGTCGTTGCAGAGTCCTATGTAATACGCGCGATTTAGCTGCAGTTTACCTATTCCCCGAGAGCCCTTTTTCTGCCCGACTTTCGAACGTAGATATATACGCGCGTATATATGTATGTACGTAGGGTAGGTAGAGATATATACGACGAGAAGGACGACGTAACATCCAAACGACGATTTATCCTAGGACCCGTCTCGAACGACGCTAGATATTATTCATCTGAGGATCTCTCCCCGACCCGACGGAGACTCGACGGGTTGCTTTTCTACACGAGAGGAAAGGACGAAGACGGATTTCCGACGAGTCGCTTGAAGGATTAAAATCTTCTTTTGAAGAACGTCGCTAGCGGGCGTCCTTTAAACCGCAACGAACGTAAGTTTATTTCACATGTCTTGTGATATTAATAAAATAATAATAATAGTAATAAGAATTTTATTATAAAAGCTAATTAATAATTGAAGTTTTATGTCGATTATAGACGCTTCGATTTTACCTCGAAAGAAATTAAAAGCGCGGTTTTAAAAGATATTAAGAAGAATATTTGTGACTTTTTGACTAACGATAAACTTTTATTCTTCATTACTTTGAATTTTTAAATCAAAAGGCTTCCTTTTACAATCTGATAATAATAAAAGGAATAATTCAAAAAAAATATGAGCTTTCATACGTATATATATATATATATATATATATATTGTGTATATAAATATACATCAACATGTATCAAAAATATCCATTATATGTAAAAGAAAATAATAAGGACATGTTACTGTTGTATGGTAGAAACAGCTTATATAGCGGATAACGATAACTACGAAACGTAAAACACAATTAAAGCCGGAGATATCCTATTCCATCCTGCCTCATAAAATTACAATAGTGCAAGCTAATAGTATACATTACACGTTTATTAATTAAAGACTGAGCACAAAATGGGTAGCATTTGGTGAGCTAATAAATTCTAAATGCATTAAGCTTCTAGAGCTGAATTGTGGCCGCAATCTGAATTAAAGCATTAATCCCGGGTTAGTCCATTCTTGCCTGCTTCTAAATAATTGATTGTATTTATACGTAGAGATGAAAAAAGGAAAAATACTAGTAATGTATAATTCTTAACTACACAATCTTGGCGTTTTATTTTCTTTGACAGCCGATTAAGCTCATATTTATTAATACAACCCTGTATGGCGACACGCAATTCTCAAATTCCCGGTTCGCGATAAGGGAAGTAAAGTGTCTACGACACGTGGTGCAGAGGGACGCCGTGACAAGTGTAAATCACGGGTAGAACCGCGCGTGAGAGTTCGACTTACCTCGCTCGCCAGTAGCAAGCTGCGAAATCGACGATGCGGAGCAACGATGCCATATGGGATGAAACGAGGTAGAGAGGGGAGGAAGGAAGGAAGGAAGGAAGGAAGGAAGGAAGAAAAGAAAGAAGAACAAAAAAAGAGAATGCGCGCGGGGCACACGTGTGGCCCATTCGTTCCGAATCCTCTCGCCGCCATCCGGTGTGGGTTTCGCGAAGGGTACGGGTGCCGGACGAAGAAGAAGAAAAAAAAAGGCGGAGAGTAGTCACGCTCCAGAGGCATTTTTCAGAAGCTGCTTGTCGACCGCCATATCCCGCCCGCCACCCCAAAAACTCCCCACTTTCTTCTCTTCTTCCACCTTCCCACTCTCGCGTCCCCGAAAAAGTCGATAGTTGCGTAGACAGAGTACTCGGAGGTGGTGAAGAGCGGGTGCCAAAACGGGCGGTCGGAAGGGGCGGAAGGGACCGTGGCTCTCTCGCGGGCCATGTTGTCAGAAGTTACCATCGATTTTTCAAATTCCCCGTGGGTACATAGGCTACTGACACAATCGGATTTTCTTCGTTCGCCAAGCGTCACCCGGGATATTTGTCAAGAGCGTGAGTCTGACCATACTCCGGACACATACTACTTATGCGGATGAGAAAACCGCTTAACTCGTCTTTTTTCGTTATATTCGTAAAACTTTTTCTTTTTTTTTTTTCCATAACGTATGCGAGAAAATCAAACTGTAAAATTATCAAAGTCTGAAACGTTCAAAAGCTTTATGGAAACAAACTTTTTTTATTTACTTTTTAACTATTAAATACACGCGTTTAACGATTGATATATTTTATTTCAAATCTATGTTTGTATCGATTTTAAACAGCAAAGCTAAAATATGGGAATCACGTTTATAGATGCGAAATCATTGTCGGCCACGTGTTCAAAATTTCCGAAGTTTGGGCGTTACAGAGATACGTGTCAAAGCTATTGGGTTATTTCGCGGTAAAGCATGGCGACGCGAGACACTTGCCAAACGAGGCTATCGGCGTAGTAACGTAATACTTGCATAAACAACCTGCCTGCTGCGGTGCGATCGATTTCTCAAAGGCTTATCGACATGTAGAATAAATGGGATTTTCGTGTAATTCCCTCTACGACTAAAGTCATTCCCAAATTGTATTACCACTTCCCGAATATTCCAAACATTGGCATAACACATCCGTTTGCGCGAAAAAAAAGATCTGTTATCTTGTAAAATATAATAATTACTAACAATTAATATAAGTCTTTCGGAGAAACTGCATTAACACTACTCTGCTGTAATACAGAATAAATAAGAAAAATGAAAGTTGAAAGTATTAAATGCGTTCTTAAATCCATTTTTTTATAAATTGCTTTACGTTTAATAATTTTATGAAGAAAAATCAAAGATAATGCATATTTAATTTCATGGCAAAAAATATTAACAGGTTATACTATTCATTAATCTAATCTCTTGTTGTCAAATTCCATTACGCGTATATTAGTCTTCTCCTAAATCTGTTTACGTATAATTTGTGCGATTGTTTCTGTCTTGAGATGTTTTCTACATGTACCATAATCGGCTTTGCCGATCAACAAGCTCATTGGACGATACCCGTTACTGAATACGTATCAATCGATTTATGCCAGTCGGCACAAAATGCCGATCAGCATATATATGGCTTTGCTGATTACAGTTGACGGGCGACAAAAGAAGCCGAGTCGAATCGTGCATCAAAAACATCGATTAATCTTTCAAACCAATTGTTATTAATTTTAATTTTTACAAGCTAGAGAAATCTTTTTCAATTTATTTTTCAATTGACGATTTGATCATTTTTTTAACAACAAGTTATTCATTAAAATCTGTTACTAATTAGCTTTGCCAATATATTTATATGTTCTATATTATACAGATACGCGATCTTAGAATACATTACGATACGCGAGACATATAACGCGCACAAATTATATTTTTACACAACAATATTACGCTAGTACCAGTGTGCACGCTTGTAAGGTTTCTTCTACTTTAAAAATTCTCCACTACGGTTCAGTGACCACGTAGTATACAGGAGATATAGAAGCTACTCTATACCCGATTTCCCAACGTCAACACTAGGTTGCCATTTCACGAGGTTTAAAAATCCAGAGATCGTAGCACGAAGATGGTAGAGGTAGATGGTAGGTGGATTGCGTCTCCTCTGAATTTTAAAGTCAAATATAAAGAAGATCGTCTCTCGATATCTTTCTTTCTCTTTTTACAAACAATACATATATCTAAGAAGAGAGATGCATGATATTATAAACGCTATGATAAATGTTCACCGCACGTTGCAGTTACATATCAAGACGCGCAAATGTTTCTAACATATGATATGCGGCTTGCGGAGTATCTCGCATGGAAGAATTAGCTTTAAGGCTGATTCTCTAAACTTCGTGAAATTATCCATTCATCAACATTACATCAAACAAACGTGGAATATTCCCTTGTCTTAATTTTCGCAAACATCAAATATGACTCCATACATCATAACTTCAAAACACCAAATTATCTTCTCTCCAAAATATCAAGTACAACTTTCTGTACCATCAAATGGAATTATTTTACTTTTGCAAGAATAACAACTTTGCACTGTATTAAATAAATAAATAAAATTAAAGAAAGAATAAAATAAAATTATTAAGAAGAAGCCGAGTTTCAATATCGAAATTGAAGCTCCTAAATTAGTTCCAATTGTGTTTCTGGAAGCTCTTTTTATTATCGGTCGATTGTATAAACATATTGTAGTATCGAGGCGAAAATCTGAGTTTAACGATACGATAACGATCCATCGTTTATATAACGAGGTCCTCTCTCGAATCAGTCGGAATGTAACACTTTCCGAACCATAAGCGGCCGCCGTTGCGGTTCGATAGCCGCGGGATCGATGGCCGAATAAATAGGCCGAGAGCGCGCGCGGCGCGGATCGATCCGTCTCATCCCCATATCGATATCGGATGGGCCGCGTATAGCGCATTCGTTAGATTACCCCCGGAGCTGAAAGTTTGGCCGATCTGACGTAACGAGGCGTGTGAGAATGCGCTGTGCCGTGCCGTACTGTGTCGGTCGTGTCATGTCGTGTCGTCTAGTGTCGTGTCATGTCGTGCCGCGTGTAGCGGAGCGGAAAGTAAGCGGAAACGAGCCGAAAGCCAGAGCGCATGTCGATGCCTCGAGCGGCAGCACAGCCAATGGACTGGCTAAAATATTAAACGAGAGCAAAGACCCTGCACCCTGCACGTTCTCTCGTACCGGCCACGTAGCCGCGGCGGTTCAATTTCTGAGCCAGTCTAGCTCCGTAGCCGCGGCGGGGGGGATCGGAAAAGGCGACCCAGTGGAAATAGACGCTCGTGGCCAGACCCGCCGCGCCGAGTCTAGACTGACACTACTAGCGACATCCGCAAACGAGTGAGGAGAGAAAAAGGCGCGATCGGTCGGCGGGAGATGAGTCAACTTCGATCGGGAATAAAAAATCGGGGATGTGTAAACGAAATATAGATCGTGCAACGCAGATTTGTCCAATCGAGAAGGATATTTGGTATCATTCTTTCTTTACGCTCTTAAAAGATTTTCTACAGGACGTATGTCATATATACATATATGTATGTATTTTCGCGAAATTCTTTGCAAAGTTTGAAATTTTTTAATTAAATAATCTCAAAATGTGAAACGGGAATTATCGAATACAAGTATGCAGAATAATATCGTTTCTATTTTTCTATTTGTTTCTTTTTCTTTTTTTTTTGCACTGTGTGAATTTATCATAGTTGAAGTTATTTAGACTATTACATAAATGATACGTATTGCACAAATGCATCGCAACGATCACGCGTAACGTAAGCGAGCGATCGCCTTGGAGATAATAGACGTTGAAGTTTGGTAGATTGTAATCATGCTAAATTGTCTTTTCTTATTTACGAGTGAGATAATAGAGTTAAACTTCAACGGTTGTATATATCTTAAGACAATGGTGTTGCGCTCACAATAGCCCTCATTGTCGCATGACGTACATCACCCATATATATTCGAATAACTCTTCGATCTCAAGGACTATTCGGTTAATTTTATGTTGGACGAGTTAGTTTAAGCATGAAAATGATACTTTGAACGTTTCTATGCAAAATTTTCTTGTTTTACCTTATTATTATAATCGAATTAGAATGATGCGAAGAATTTAACAAATATCTTAAACGATCGAATAAATATATTATCTATATAATTATACGAAGGGTATTATAAAATGTAGTATTTATTCTAAACGATTTTAATTCTTTTCGTATAAATGCACTAACTGAATAACACGATCTAAAATATTTGAATATCGAAAAAAGGCAGAATAGCAATGCAAGCGACGTTATAGCATTCGCTTTTAAAAAAATTCACGAATACTCGAATGGCTAACCGCAAAAAGGCTGTCGCATTCTTTTTCGATAAATTTCAGCACGCACAAAAGTTTGGCGAACCGCTGCCTATTTCAACAGCGAAAGTTTTGTCATAGAATCGGCGCGATTTTTTCCAGTATACAGTTTATTTAATACGTCACGATTTATACTGTTTTACGCGTGATCATACGAAAATTACATTTGTTTGAACAAGGATATACAGAGCAACAATACCACAATGTGACAGAACCATATCTTGCAAGCGTTATTTTTTTCGCTAAAAATCGCGTAAAAATATTGTTGACTTTACATTTTATCGAACGCGGTTGTAATTTATTAAAATCTGTATTAATTTATGTCTATAATAGCATATATTATGCCATTATAATTTGTGTTCCGTATTCATAAATACACACAGAGTGAATGGACTAAATAAATTCAATTTAATTTCAAAGCATTTATCAAATCACAGTTATTAATGTTTACAATTAACTGCTCACAATTAATGAGCATATTATGAGGATACGTAAATGTATTATTCCATTATATATGTCACGAGATTTACACTATCTGTTTAAAACATGATGTCAGGCAACAATTATTTCATTTACATCAATTAACATCGCTATTGACAACGTCACCAGTTATGAAATTGAGAATGGAATAGTGCCAAAATTGTTTCATACATATTAGTATTATATTCCAATATATATTCTTACTTGCTATTTCGATGCCTCTGCATTGATTGGACGATGATATACCTTCGGTGATCTGCTACGACGCCATTGTTCCTGAAAAAAAGTGATTGCTATCAGCATAAAATTTGTACATATTATTATAGCATGTAATAGATATATTATTATTAAAATCTCTCAGACGTACATTACTATTAAAAATTTTGTATATCATTACAATGCTATCAGCATAAAATTTGTACATATTATTATAGCATGTAATAGATATATTATTATTAAAATCTCTCAGACGTACATTACTATTAAAAATTTTGTATATCATTACAATGTTCAATTAATACAAGAAACACTATAACTTTATTAACAAATGAAATGATTTGTACATAATAATAATATATATATATATATATATATATATATATATATATATATATATATATATATTACGAGATTGTATAAGATTTGTAAGGCACATAAATTGAAAGAAACAAAAAAAAACAAGGAAGAAAATTTTTAAATTATTATAATGAAAAAAGTTTCGATAGTCATTGGAATCGAATAGAATTTCTCTTCGATTAAAATAGTCTAATTCTTTATGTCCAAAGAGAAACTTTATAGCCAGCAATTTCCATACGTTACCGTCCTTCTCGTTAAAGACAATTTCTTCAATGATTCGCCAATTCGGCGATGTTCCAATATACAAAAACTATTAACTCCATTGTTAATAGAAAATAACATACTTAAAGGAAGAAGTATTAAAGCGTACACGTACACACACTCAACTTGCGCAAAAGGGTTAACGGGATAAATAAAAATATCTCATCGAGCAATATATGAACTCGCGGATAGACTCGCGCATAAAGGTCTGAGAGATAGGGTCGAGCATAAATCTAATTTTATGTCTGCCAATCGAGCGACCGGGCTATACCGAGACTGATCTAATGTCCGACCGAAAGACATGATGCGTTTATACGACCTTTGGTAATTCAGAGTTTATAGGTCGTCTCGTGTTTGTCACGCGGAAGGCACTGTTTCCTGTCGTAACGATATCCGACGCGTATACGCGGAAAATCGCGATAAATGCGTTTTATTAAAATCTCTCCATTTTTCAACGACGGCGAAACTTTAATTAAAAGCGAGCTCGCAATCGGCACCGGTCCGTGACTCTCAATACGGGATCCCGCAAACTCCATCGTATTCGCATTGCCGCAGAGAGTTCGCGAATTATTAAATTATTTAAGGTCGATGATCTTGCGCGCGTAAATTCTGAATAGAGACGCGAATAGGTCACGGCTCGATGATTTTTATCTATGACGCTGAATTAAAACGCGACGAAAGGATGCGCGCGTGAATAACGTTCAAGTTTCAAACGGTGTTCCTTTTTTTTTTTTTTTTTTTTTTTTTTTATTCATGAGTAACGACCTGACCGCGCAGTGAGACCCATTTATCGGGACAAACAATTTACCTCCGGTTTCAATAGCTTCTCGATGCATGACATTTTGCTGTTCATTATTTCCAGCTCCAGTTGCTCCTTGCATAACTGCCGCAGTGAGAGAGAAATCCGGAAATCGGTAAAATTATTAACCAAGGACAGAGTACGCGGAAAAAGACAATTATATAAATTATCAATGTTTACCATTTTCTTCGTTTTCTCTTGAAATACGCTCATCCGTTGCAGCTGAAGAGAAAAATATCAAAATTATTACTACGCGCGATGTAAAATTACTAATTGTATATCTTTTAAATTTTGGATATACTCGACGATCAGCATGCTTACATGTTTATGAATACATCTGTACGGAGGTATGATATTAACGACGCTCTTCATCCGCGGTAACTTCTATAAATTATTGGTAGTCAGCGTCTGGATGCCTTTAAAGTATGGTTCAATATCGCTCTAGCCTCGATCAAACTTCAATCTGGCTGTGATTGCCGAGACTGCCACAACTTACCTTCTCCGCTTTCTTGAACAATTCGCGAAAAAGTGCGCCATTCGACGTTACCGTTTTTAAACTCTAACGCCAGAATAAAGACTTAATTATTTGAGGCAAGAAACTCACATGCGTTCTTATAAATTTAAATTAATTTTTTATTAGCAATATTTTTTTATATTATTGTAATTTCACAATTTTAAATTTAATCGCAGATAATTAAAGTTTCCTATTATTTTGCGTTAACTGTTATATTGCGTATTTTTTAATTTGTTTTATTATAAAATAATTCTTTTGCAAAGGAAAAATAGCAGAGCGGAATCAATGAAAACGTGTGTTTGCGAATAATTTGTTTCAAGTACGAAATTATAATTCCTCAACATCATTGCTTCTATAAGGATTATAAGAAAAGTTTCATTGCGTGGGAAATAATTGAAAAATTTCTTTCTCCATATTGAAGGTGCGGTATACTCTTTTCGCGTGTATAAGAGTTATATTGCAATGGCACATGCACGTATCGGTATTCAAGCGATTCGTAAAGTTGTTTATATTTTCTTTAAATCGACAAGAGAATTCGACGTTAGCAAACTTTTCCAAAGATTGATGACCCGTTTTCTTTCATACGATAACGATGATTTTATCAAATCTATTTATAAAAACCTTATCACGATTCAAGGAGGAATATATCGATAATTCTGCGATTTTATTTATTATTTCTTGATTAATTACACTTCGAATTAATATTATTACGTTGATTTTAAAGCAAACAATTAATTATAAAACCGTGTACTCGCATTGTCAATAGCATTTTAATTATTATATTGAATCTCCAACGTCATCATTTGCAAATTAATTGCCAGATTAATATGCTCACTTGAATTTTCTCTACTAAATGGGTAATTATGCCTAGAGACTTTCAAGAGACTTTTGCCTATGCTATATAAATAAAATTATCAGATATTTAGATTTGTATGTGATCGATATGATCTAGTTTTCATTTTTCATATGGTATTTACTGCTTAATTGATTTCATTTTTAAATATTAAAAAAGTAAAAAGGTTTATTCTAAACAAAATTTAATTAATCTAATAAAAAAAACTGTCCTATTTTATTGTTAATATTAAAATCACTGTATACTGAACTCACTGCAATCGAACAAACGGCTATAATCGCTGCAAAGATAAACGTAACAAAAGTCACCGCTCCGCAATAAGCGTTTAAATTGAAGATATGTCTGAGATGGTAATCAATGATGAGGAATCGGTATATCTGAAACACGAAGCACAAGGTTCATGAAAAATCGGATTCCTCGACGAACTCGAGATAACCCTAATCGATCTGCATTCCTGACCAGCGAGTTCAACCCGTATCCGGACGCTCGATAGTATTTGTGCAGTCTGATGTCTTTCATGATGGGAAAAGCGATAACTACCGGATAATTTGTCGAGATCGCACGATACCACGTCGATGCTCGGGAGTATAATCGAGGGAATGGTAGACAATCTACCCGATATTTGACAGGAGATGATGGTTTTTCTATTGGCATGCGCTGCGAGCGATGAACAAATGACAGTAAATAAGTAAATTGCTTTGAAACTGGTCAAGTCAAACAACCAGACAGTTCGACATATAATAAAAAAATTATTGGTTTTGTTTCTATCGTCTTTCGTAAGGATGGTAATAATGTTATTTTTGCCAATAATATTACGGTTCTTGTCTAGGCATCATATTAGCTATCATCCCTACGGTAGCAGGAATGAATGATAATTTATAGATCTAAAGTAATGTTTTGAAAAATCTCAGTAAAAATGTAACTAATCTGAGTATTAAGAACATCTATTCTACGCATGTAAAGATAAGAAGCTTAAAGATGTATCTAAATTAAATTCAATTTTGGACACAAAACAATAATAAACAATCAATTTGAACAGTCATTTTGCTTTTGTATATATAATTGCATTAAAAAGTTTTATATCCAATGTAGATAACCGTACGAATAAATAATATCTCTTTTCAAAGTATCAAAACAAAAAAAAAAATAAACATAAAGAGATTTTCAATTTTTATATACTTTTATATTTCAGCCTACATTTATGAGACCCATCGAACAGTTAATCAGTTTAAAAACTTGACACATTTATGTATAATTAATTTCCATGCTCACCCCCCCTCTAGGTAATATCCTTCCAATTTCTTGCATTTCTCCTTGCCTCTTCAGTATTTACACGAGAGTTACCTCTCGCGTTTTGAAGTTCAGGCATAGTTCGTGTCAGTCGAATTCGTTACGTTACGTGTCATTAGGATCCTCGTGAAAGGTTTGTTTAGTTTTGCGTGCGCCGCCAATATTCTTCCCGCCGCGCCTTCCACCGCGCGTCGAAGTTTCCCGACGTAATTTATAACCCGCAGCTTTATACCCGCCCGTGTATTCGTAACACGCGGAATGTGTTATTGAGTTATAAGAGAGAACGCGATGTTGAAGAGAAGTATTATAATTGATCTTTCTATCGCTTTTTGATTAATGTTCTAAATCGGAGTAAAATTCATAACAAATATTTAGATTGTATATAGAGTCATATATATGTAATGCGAGTCATATATGTAAATCATAAATAGACTAAAATATTGAGAATATTTCTAATATATAAGGTAAGTGACAGAAAAAAATTATTAGCACGAGTTCAACAACAATATCAAAATAACGTATTAATTGAGATCGAGCGAAATTTCGCATATTTTCACGTTCTTGTCCAACAAAGTTCTCGTGATTGCCGCGAATGTCGAGAAGGAGGAAGGGAGAATGGGAAGTGCATGAAAAAATATATAATTAAAATTCAACGTTGTGGGCAAGATGCATCTCGAGCACGAGCAAGGAAATCAGGGCGAGGAGACGAGAAAATTACTGAGATAGATGAAAGCAGATAGGATAGAGGGGCTGACGGCTCAGAAGGAAGATAAATGTGCGAGAAACAAAAAAATAATTATGTTCACGTAGAGAAAAGAGAGAAAATTGTGCGACAAGCGGTCATGCATTTGTCAAAAAAAAAAAAAAAAAAAATCAAGCACGCTACCAGAACGAACCGAGGGAAATGGAAGATGTAAAGTTCATGCAGGTGGAAAAATAGAATAAAACATATTCTCCAGTTAAAGTTAAGGCATTCATTTAACATTACCATTCAAGATATTAAATCGTTATTCAATAATAAAACAGTATAATATTCCATGAAATCAAATTTTCAAAAAATTAAAAATTTAGTTATTTAGAGAAATACAAGGGGCAAGTTCTTTTTATGAAACGCGATTCTTAGAATACCTTGTATATTGAAAATACATACGACCGTGCGCTTACAAACCGCACATTTTATTAATAGCGTCCACAAAAGCATTGTTCTAAAACGGGCAGGCAATAGGGCACTGACACATCAGTTTATAATCTCCTCGAGACCTGACACCTGTAGTCAATATATGATATAAACAGTGAATCTCTCGTGTTTTTATTTAAAACTATTGTCTGCATCTTTATTTAATATTAGCGCGATAAATTAAGAAACTAAGCAATCAAAAAATAAAATTTCTTGAGTTGAAAAATTAGGAAAAATAAATCTAGAAATGCATTTTTCACTCTTATACCGCCGAAAATAACCTTCCCGATATGTCAATTCCTATGAAATTTTTTTAATTCATCTATTTTAACTTATTGTAAGAAATTAGCCTTGTGAAATTTAAATTTGTTTTATCTATTTGAATCGAACGTATAAACAAGATTTTTATATAGAGATTTTGTGATTTTATCTTCTCGGACAAAGATGCTTTTTTACCGAAGAAACATATGACAAGGAATCTGTTCGACGCGCTGAAGACACGCGATTACTTGAGGCTCAATCTTGACGTACGCGATTCAGTTTGACATGGTGAATTCCAACTCTTGCGTGGGCGGCTGATTCTGAAGCCTCTGCCGTCTTTGCCGTATTACTCGGTCTCGTGATCGAGAAATGATTTCAAGGTCGATCATGTTCATCCCGACCTGGATTGAGCGAGAAAAAGTGGGTAATCTTAATTCTAGGGAAGAACTCGCGGTCTCGACTTCATTGCGTAAAGTCGATCAAGAGTTATCCGTTCAATCCCGTCATGAACGAGATTCGCTGCTGCGAGCTGGAGCGGAAAGTGGAAGACATCGGTGGATTTATAAACGAATACTTAGAGTTCCGGATGTCCCTCAAGTTGTTATCCGTGAATTTGTAATTATTTATTTTTTGAAACTTCGCGATTATCGGTAAAAAATTTTTGAAAAATGTAAAAAATTTCATTGTATACAAGAAATCTATTTTATAAAACTTGTAAATACAGTTTTTACTCTACTCTGTTCGTTGAGTGGGTATAAAGATAGACAAAGCGAATGTCCTTAAACGTCGTTTCACTTACTAGAGTCTTTAAAGCGCTAAATCCGCCATTCATAGAAGACATGCGGTTTATCCCAAGAAAATGATTTCTACAATTAGTTTTGTATCGCTTAGCGAAAGCTGGCATGGCGAAAGGGGATTAAAGCTACCGTAAGAGTGAGGCTAGAAGATAGCTTTTATAATACGATTATCTCGTGCCTCTAGGTACAGGAAGCTTTAACATTGTTAAAGGAAGAACTCAAAGGGACCTATTACACGCTCGGAGCATTAGACAAACAGATTCGGCAACAATTACTGGACGATCATTTCCTGTTTAACGAAGGCAAGGACAGGCAGTTTCTAAAAGCAGCGAAGCAGATTTCGATCACCGAGTAAGCTTTCCAATACGATAATGCATGACGAAAATCAATAGTAGTTAATTCGTTCTCTTCTTTGTTTATGTTCAAAATTAATGTCGACGTGTGCACGATTAAACTCTGGATTAAAACACGCAAACAAAAATGATCTCACGTCTTGTATTTTTATGTCGAAACTGAACGGCTTGACGAACGTACTCAATTTATGTTAAATGCGCACTAAGAGCCAGCTTCGACGACCAACGTTGTACGGGGTCAAACTTTGATCCGACTTGCTTTCGTTAAAACATTCAATTACAATGTCTCAAGTTCCTTCAGCTAGCTCGAAAACATTAATCCCGGTAAGCTGAATGCTCCAAATCGTGCGAAGGCTTATGTTAAAATGAAGATTAAATCAAAACTTTACCAAGATTAATCCAAGTTGTATATGAAAATAAGCAAACAAAAAAAAAAAAAAAGATTGTTATACAACAGCAAACGTTTCCATCCGCAACGTGCATTCTTAAGCAGCTTCTTAATCGGAATTTTTCGCGTTTACATTATACATTTAAGTTACAAATCCTCCAAGATACGTCTGTATAAACAAACTTCTACGGTGTAATGTCTTATACATACGTTAGATAGAGTACAAGAGCGATGAGTAGCTGATTAAATGAATTTGCATTAATGATTTTCGTCACGATGGGCTCTCGAAGATCCCTTCGCCCCTAGGATTAGGGAGTTAAAAGGGTTAGAGAGTATTACGGGGCTTAGTATTGCGCTTAGAAGGGTGTGGCGCGTGGTGCTTGAAGAGAGAGTTCGGGGAAAGATAGCCGAATGTTTCGTTCAATTTTTTTTCTCTTTTATGAGTAACTTTGAATCCCACGTTTGTGAAATGTACGCAACGTTCCGAATCATTGATTTGAGTCGCTGCAAAAAATGGAACGCGAGAATATTTTTTGTTTTCTCTCCGAAATTTTCCCAATCAATTTTTTTTTTTTATCTCTGTGATCAATTAACGGACAGTTTTTAAAAATATAGACGTCATAAAATAATTCAAGTTATATGTTTTAAAAGCTCTTTAAGCGAAAGAGATAAAACGAATTATCGCGTCAATTAAAAAAAGGTATTCGCTCTTTACTGTTTGCCAAACAAAGGATCCTCGAGCGCTCTTCTCTACGTTTATGCTTAATTAACAGCACCATAACTCTGTCATTTCCCCTTCCATTCGTTTCTTCTCACCTCTTCTCGCATTTGACATTGTCGCTAATATTAATTAAATTTACAATATACAAGAATATGATTTCGCCATAGGACAGATTTAATTGCGTGCTTTGTTTCTTCTACTGATTGCATATCTCTCGTTGCGTTTCTTTTTGCCGCATGCACTCAACGATTACCAGCGCTGTTGCTTGTTATTCACGAATAATCAGAGAATCGTAGCCGGATTCGTTTTTTTCCCATTTAATAGAGAGATTCGTTTCACACCGGCTGAATCAATGCAGACTATTCTTTGAATGCACTAATAGATTAAAGTGCATCTGGTTTCTCGGCTTATTAATTAGACTTTAGTATACTACACACATACTTTATATTAAACTCTTTCTTATTTCATGCATTTCTACTTAAAAAGAAATAATATTGTTCTTATTTATTATACTATACCAATTTTATATAATTTAATGAAATTGTATATTTTATTGCTACTTTGATAATTAACGAATTTATAAAGTATTTATCTCTAATTAATCTTAATATTTACTTTTAATCCTTGTTAAATTTTGATACTCGTCAGTTTTCCGCTCTTAACTTAATTCAATAACACCGACAGTCTATTAATAAAACAACGAAATGTAAATTGAGGAACTTCTAAGAGACATCTTTGCAAAATATGAGCGAGATTAGAGCAAGTAGTTTAGTCTTAAGACACACTGGCATGATATTTTGAGATAAAGTGACTTACTCCACCATTCGAGCACTTAATATGATTATACGAAGAAATAATAAATTAAACTGTAAGAAATCGGGGAAAAGCTTTCTAATTTCCGGAACATATAATATCTCTAAACTCAAAGTAAGATGGTTCTCGCGATTAAAGTTAAACGTTACATCTTCTTACGATCTATCGATTATCTCTTTTTCGTGACGATTTATTTATACAATAGTTATACCGAATATAATAATAGCAGCAACATAAAAATATCTTCAATACGCTAAAGACGATACGACGTAATAGGAAACCTTTCGCGATTAAAGAAGAAGAGCTTTTCGTTTGAAAGTTCAAGGTATATAAAAACCGGCGTGCTCTGTATCATGCTGTTCTTTCTGTTCGCCTCAGGCAGAAAGATATTTTTTTAACGAGAGGAAAACTTTTCCTGTCTGTGATGCAATGTGGGGAAGATCGCGTGGGTCTGATATCGATGGAATGAAACGGTAACCTCGCGGCAATACGAGGGACTCGTTAAAGCGGTCCAAGAAATCGGGAAGAAATTGGAATTCCTGCGGAAACACACTCGGGCTTCCTCGCATTCTGCCCTACGAATCTTGGCACGACTATCCGAGCCTCCGTGCACGTTCACCTGCTGAAATTGAGCGCGGATTAAAGGTGGTTCGAGGAGGTCACGACCGTGTACTTTTCAAGTGAGAACGCGACGATATTCTATAGGAAGGGTCCGATCAGCTGATCACACGAATGAATATTATTCGATGCATATAAAAGAGAGAAATCAAACTATGCGTTTGATGAATCTGTGTGATCTTTCTCTCTAAAATATATTCCATATTGTAAATATATATCGTATACATTTTTTTTTCACATATATTTATCTAGAATATTTATTTAGAAAATGTTTTTCGCTAAATATTTAAGTTCTCTAAATTTTGAAATTTCTCGCGAAGTTCTATTTCATGATTGTATCCATAAGAATCGAATAATGGACAAAGGAAGGCTAATGTATCCATAAGTTTTGCAATTAACGAAATAAAAATAAATAAGTAAAGAATGCAATTGAAAAAGTTTATAAATTAATTTTGCTAAATATTAATAAAAAGAGAATAAAATTATTATAGAGAAATATATTTTTTACACACAAATGTTTTTATTGACATTATAAAAATTCAAGAAATGAGAGGCAAGCACGAAAAGAGCAAAGGTAGTATTCACGACATCAGCAACAGCGGTGGAGATTGACGGAACGAAAAGCCCTTTTTGAAATGAGATATATTGTTATGATACTGATCAAACTAGGAAGGCAGCTGGAAAGAATATGTCGTGACCTTTTTTTTTATTAATAGCACACAACACGTGTGCACGCCATTTATATATTTCAACTGTTTTATTATTCGGTTATATTAGTTATGATAAGGAACCTTACGCACAATAAAAAAAAAATATTAGAAATAAAAATAAATATCAGATATTAGGAAGAGAAATTTGGAATTATTTTACTTCAAACGACGGAACGGAATATATTAACGTAATGAATTTAAAATTAAGAATAATTAATCCGTTCTTTTCCATTGTTTCCAAATTGTTTTTTCTAATATTTAATATTTATCCCTATTCCTAATATTTCTTCTATTGTGCATAGGACCTTATCGTTATTTATAATAATATAAAATGTTAAAAGATTTGTTACAACCGTTTCTTATAAATATCATTTTTCATATTTATATTTAATTGTATGTATAAAAAGTTTCTAAAAGGTTTTTATTGCACTTTTTGTTAACTACAAAAAATTCTTTTGTGTGTGACATTTATAATATTATATATATATAAATATATACTTTTATGTAACATACGTGAGAATTGCCTTTGAAAAAGATATTCAGTAATGTTTCAACCAGATGCTGTCATGATATACGAACAAGAGTTATAAGGGTTTGAATGTTGGGCAAATGTTGGAATAACGTACATGTGACTGTTTACATAGTAAAATGACATTTCATAACGATGGGACGTCCAGCGTTACCAAAACTACGATCGATCGGTTTCTTTCTACATTCGTTTCCCTTAAAATATAATAATTTATTTGATGTCTCTCCTCTCTTTTTTTTCTACCATATTATAATGGAGCACTATACCGTTTTTCTCTCGATATATGTTTCATCGCGTATATTGTTGATTCATATATTCAAATAGATTTATATAATCGCGCTTATTATATTTATACATTTCTCATTCTTAGCTCACTTAGCTCATACAAAGATGATGCCTTTCATAATTTCGTTGACGTTAAATCGCCTTTCCTAATAAATTTAATATATGAATATTTCAAAAAGCAATGCTGGCATATGTTTTTTCTTTCTCCATGCATCTTTTACTTTTTTATCCTTCGCTTTCATCTTTTTGCTCGTCTATGTCACATTCACTTGTATTACTCCGATCATCACTATCAATAGTAATAGTCTTCTTCCTTTCACTCCGGCTGACGTTGGAATTCCTTTCCACTGTTCGAGCTTCTTTATCTCGTCGCATTGGCTCCTTGATATTTTTCCACCTTATTTCAAAGATAGTTTTGGGAGAAATCAGGAGTAATGTTTTACACTTTAGCCTGTTTCTCTGTCAGACACCTTTTCCATCTTCGTGAAAACCAAAGACACACGACTCTTGAAATGACTTGCAAGACAGAGTTCTGTCGCAGTAGAAATTTCATTGATAAAAATTCATTGAAAAATGTTTGTGTCAAAGTAATAAATTCTATAGGATCAGAAATCATTCTCACTGTTAATCGGAATGATTACTTTGAGCCATTTTGAATAATTGTGCCGAAACTGAATCTCACTTTTTCATGAACAAAGCCATTTTAGCCATCTTAATACATGGCACAATAAAAGAAGCAATGGATATAAAATGTAAATCGACTTATCCTTGTAAAGAGAGATCTTTAAATTTTTATGGCTCACGCAATAATCTAATATCAATAGACATGCCCAGGAACTTTAAATTGAAATGTTTTCCAATTCTTGTGCAAACGTTTTCTTATTGATGTTTATTATTTCTTTTGTTATTCCATTTTTAAAGAACCATTTTTGAATCTCTTATAAAATTCATTTATCTCTTATTACAACGGGGAGGCATAAATTGATTAATGTTATTTATGTAAGCAGAAACTGTGACACATGTTTGTAACAACGTGTAAAAATTTCTTGCCGGAGAGAAATAATTTTACTGTCAATTTTACTGACGATATTATTAAATACAGGTTTTAAATGCTTTTGAGTAGAGATAGAAATAAATTTATTCATAAACTCTCTGTTTCGAGGATACCTTTCAAGAGCTTAAAAGAATCAATATGTTTTATATAATATTTTGATTTTGTTCGTGAAAACTTATTTCTTAAAAAAAAGGAAAGACAGAAATGATACAAATAATACGCGACAAATTTCTTCATTTTATGTCTTGAATTCATGTTTGATTCCATTTTCTTACGCATAAATATATATAAGCAGCGGATCTGATAATTTTTAGAAGTAATTCAAAGACGCAAAATTTTATAGTTATCTTTCAATATTTCTTATTCTTCCAAAAAAAAAAAAAAAAAAAAAAAAAAAAAATGTTTTTTTTTGTTAATCTTAATAGATTGTATTTATCAATAAATATACATGTAAAAATCACTACGAATTTTTGCTATTTTCTGCAAATTCATTCCACTTCAAACTCTATTGCTACAGCATATTCCATCTCTCTTTCTCTTTCTTTAGAAAGAGAATTAAAACAATTTGTGATAAAAAATCATTGAAAAATTATTTAAAATCAAATTTGCATTTTAAATTTGTTAGTAGTTTAATAAGTCAACGTGATTCATCCGATCTTCACCGATTCAATTCATTTGTTTGGGATATCAAAATATTAATTAAAATGTAGCAATGCTGAGGATTAAAAACAATGAAAATTATAATATTTATAAAAGTTTGCAGATTACTAAAATATTAAAAATACTAAAGTTTGTTTTATTAAAATCACGCAACCTTGCTATTTCCGGGACGTGAAAGTTAGAAAAATAATAATAATTAATTATACGATTCAATTTATGATTCAAACAAAAAAAAAAATAATCTGTAGTTTTCAAATTTAAATTTAATGAATAAAAGTTTCATATTTATATTTAATTTATGTCAGTCGATAAAATTTCCAAAGTCAATTCCGTAATGCTGATATATTTGCACATAACAGTGTGTGTCTATCACATTTCCATAATTTATAAACTGATAACTGCTAAATCACTGACTACAATTGTCAGTGACAATTTTAACAATTTACCTATAGTCATAACAATAATGTTATATTTACTCGGATTACGGTGACATTATTGCGCATTCGAAATGCATATGCTGTATGCATTGTAATTTAGATACATCTAACATCCGATATCATTATGCGTAACCTGTAGATATCATACATACACATATATATAATAGTTGAATATTTTGATTATCTTAAAATGATATTTGGCCACGCTTATCTGTAATGCAATGGCAATTGCGTCGTTAAATATAACAGCAACAATAGCTGATTCGGAGAAACAGCACGGACGGTAGAGGTGGTACTATTGCTTCTTATCAGCTGTCTGTTTCTCACATAAGATCTTCGACTTGAATTACTCAGAAATGACGAATCTTGTACTATTTTTGAACGAAATAATAAATATATGAGTAGTCAGAAAAATCTTGGAATTAATATCAGAATAATATTTTAATGTTTACTCATATCCTTTATTTTTAATTTGTCAGAATTCTTTATCGTTATAATCGTAAATGATATAAAACTATCTGTCTCTATATTAAATAATAATTCTTTCTTGTTTACCGTCCAACCTTTTATTTCAGAGGAGAATGCTCATATTCTCTAAGATACACGTATACATATATTTATTTAGGAGATCATTTTTCGGAAGGATATGTTATATACGTGCAAAGAATGAAAACGACCAAATTACAATGGAACGATTGATATCCTTGTGTATGTTGGTGATATTAATCCATTTATCATTCTTATGTCAGATTCTCGATGTTCATAAAAGGATGAATAATCGCTATACATCGTATAATAAGAGCGATGCTGATCATTCAAAAAAGTAGTTATCGCTCTTTTTACATTCTAATAAAGCAAGATTACTCGGCATTAATTTTACTTTTGCTCTCATTTTAAGACTGTCAATCGAGACTGAACATGAAAACACTCATCCGCATTGACAGATCTTAACTTGATTTCGTCCGATTGACTAATGTTATTAAACGCGAGAGAAGATATACAATAATGAAGAATAACAATTTTATTGCCTTTATCTTAATCGCGCGTAAACTGCAAATATATATGTTTTCATGTATGCGAAAAATTCCAAATAAAGAGATAATACAATATATAACTCACACATAATGATATTTAAAATTATTATTTTAATATAAAAAGCACAGTGTGTAAAATACTGCAAAATATTTTTTGTTAAAAAAGTATAATAAAAAAATTTTGATAGTATACTTCGACATTGTTTTGATCTCTTTTGTGAAAATTTTTTTCGAAACTATATAATGTATGTTATGTACTTATCTAATAAAGCATAAAAAAAAAACATAAAATAATAAGTATGTATATAAAAATATGATTAAAATACGGATCGGGAGACGGGTCAGTGGGCATTAACGGTGAGAAAAAGATTTTCCACTTTTACCGACAAAGGTAATCTTCTTACACAAAAGTGCTCCCGGCATCTGACACTCAGAAACACCGATAAAGATAAACGAGCTTTCGTGCTTAAGGATTAACCGAGTGGTCGCGTGTCCCGTAACGATCGATGAAGCGACGAATCAACGGAGAAGAGAGCCGGCTCCCTAAGTGTTCGATTGCTAAGTAAGTAGTAACGAACGTGCATGGACGGACAACGTAACAACAGCGGATGCCCCTCGCATCGTTACTGGGGATTTGCAAGCAAACCACATATGGCTGCTTGTCCACAGAATAAAAAATGAGAGATTTATAACGTTATTCTAAACTTTGCAAGATATCTTACAAGTATCCAGGCAACTCAATACGCTTGAATATATGTATTTACGATGATGTAAATTCGATAGTATTTATAGCTATTTATCTTATATTACATATTTATACTATTGTATAAATAGTGAGATTTGAAATAAAGAAATTGTCGTATAATCTAAGAAGCCGAAAAATTATAAAATATCTATACGCGTTCTTCATCCTCTATTTTAAATTTCTCTTTCTCTTTTTCTCTTAGCGTTGATTCTTTCATAATTATTTCCTCTTCTTGTTAATTCATCTTAATTTTTTTATTAAAAAATATAGACATATCAGATAATGCGTAAGTTCTTCTAAGAGTCTGCTACTTACTACAGAGGAATTGATAGCGGTCGCTGGGGAAGGTTCCGGATGGGCATAGACCTGGTCGGCCGAGCTTGTAGAGCTGCTGGGGCGCGGTGCGATCGACAGGTCCGTAATTACACACGAATACCTCGACTCGATTCCCAAACCCGCCGGGCGTCGCCGCGGTCTTGTTCAAGTCGAGCGTGTAAATCGCGCGGCCGCAACCAACGTAAATGAACGTCGCCGATGCGAGGGAAATGTAAGAGGAGGAGGGTTTCCACGCCGCGCTAGAGTAGTTCACTAGTCTGAAAGGTACGATTATCTGGACTAAATGAAGGTGGATGGTCGGTAGCCTTTAGCTCTCCCCCCCCCCTCCCCCATTGACGCGCAACTTGAATTCAAATTAGGATGGGAGCTTTTCATAATTTGATACGTTCACGCAAATTTCGAAAAATTAAAGTACGTCTTATAAATTTTATCTCGAATGTTGCAAATGGTTGAAAGTTGGAAATAGTTCAAGTTTTTATTTTTGTCGAAAACGTGTATAATAAATAATTCTAAGAAACATATTTTATCTACAATATATAAGGAGAATATTGTAGAAATTATATGTGTATATAATATGTACATATCATTTTCTTTCTTCCCTTATAATTTCGAGATTATTAATATTATTAATATTCAATAAATACATTTAAATAAATCACAACACCTCGTGCTGTAAATATATATAAAAAAAGATGAGATAATATGTCTTCTCGTACACGTCTTTCAAACGACTTTACAGAGTTAAAGCTCGAAGCTGATATTGTATCACATTTTTATCTTATAGGAAATTGAAACTTTTTTTCCTATCAGACCGGAATAAAAAAAAAAGAAAAAAAGACGGCAGCAGCTCGTAGCTGCTGGGGGATCCATGTATACCGGCATATCGATGAGTAATTTGGACTGGTACAATAGCACTCTCGATTTCCAATTTACCGAGAGAATACGCGATTTTGATTGTTCCCGGCGACAGAAGAAGAACAGTTACCCGCTATTCCTCTATTTCCACCCTCTGTTCTATAGAATCGGTCTTCGCTCATTTTCCCTGACGGTCAAGTCGTCCGTTTCTCATCCCTCTCTTTTCTTCTAACCTTCTCCCAATACTGGCTTTAGAAAGATAAAGATGAGCTGTCACTTGAGGCATCAAGACAAGATCGTAGCATATATCAGGATATTGAAATAATTTAGATATTTTTACGGAACATTATCTTTCTAAATTTAGATTTTATGTACATACGTATGTATAATCTATTGATATTTTTTCTACCAAATGTAAAAAAGAAAGCGTAAGAAGAAAGAAATATCTTTAATATTATAGGATTAGATACCTAAGTCTAATGTATTTACATCACGAAATTTATATGCATTTCACTCTTAAAAGAAAATATTATATAAACAATTGTACATTCAAAATTTTTATATTTTTTTGGAAGAGAAAATATATATTTAAGATTCTTTTCAATTTATTCATATTCTTGTTTCCAAATTTTGATTTTAAGTCAGAAGGAGAAGAGGACGAGAAAGAATATTGCTCGGATGCATTTAAAATCAGCACTGAGTCCCATGGGACTATCGCGATCGCGGGCAATAGCAGAAACGAGGGTGGATATGTGGGATGAAATAGAGGATCGCGAAAAGACAAGAGAGTGACGAGGGGAGGAACAGAGCGGTTGCCGCAAACCTTCCCCCGAAATTTGGCGGACCGAGTTAGCTGTGTCTGCATACCGAATCGAACATCGGCCATTCACAAAGGAATGTTAGAGTCTCTCGACACAAAGGAATCGTTCCGATCAACTCGGCTCGGGCCGAGTTCGCATCGCGATTCGTGCACGCGTTACCATCGATCTATATATATAAGGGTGAACGAAACTGCGCGTATGTATTTATGCCGATTCTGTCGCGCGATTTGCATATAACAAGATGTCCCATACCTAGTCAGCCATCTTTCACTTCTTTATAATGCGTGACGGATTTGGAATTTTTTTTCAACAGACCGCCGAAAGAAGTAGTATAGTTAAGTAATTGAGAAAATAAAGGTCTTTTCACACACGTCGCGTCGAAAACTGAGATTTAAAAATGCAAAGAGATAATAATATTCTTCTTCTTCTTTAATTTTAATACATTTAATTTTAAGTAAACTCTTTACTTTATAATTAGATTCTTAATTCAAAGAGTGATCAAGGAAATATTTATTATTAAGAATTGAAAATTTGTACGACAAATAATAAATAATCTTCTCTCGACGTTTTCGCCAACGAGAAATTGGTCAAAAGATCCATCTAAGTGAAAGATGGTACGGGATATCCTGTATGTACCGTTCGCACACTTTTGAATTTTACCCGATTTCCGCGTTGTCAAAGTCCTCTACCTCGTCGTACCACGATGTAATATGAAAGTGAATTCTTTTCCTACTCGTACCATTTTCCATGCTGTCCATATCGAGTACGTTCACATTCTGCCATACTCCAAATCGTTCTGCAACGAGCGACCCGTTTCAATAAGGCATCCGTATGCACTCCGACCTCGGTATAGTAATCGTTTTCAGAAGGGTTATAACAAGGTTCGCTCATCGAGTTTTCTGTGTTAACAATAAAATTCTTGGCTCTCTCTTTCTCTAATATAATTTTGCAAATATCAAAATTACTGTATTTTAATTTTAAAAAGTTTTGTATTCGACATTTTAGATTCAGAAAAATATTGTGCCGTTTTAATGTTTTTATTATCATAAATACAGAGGTCATTTTTGCGTATTGGTAACATCGAAATCCGTGAGCTCCGAATAAGCTCTGATCAAAATTCGAAAAAGCTTGATTAGAAAATTAGAGGGTTCTCAATCTTGTGTACATAATACAACGCATACACGCGCCTGTTTCAGCCGTATCGATAGAACAATTTCGCGTCTGCACGGGTTATTGGATATTGAAAAATAACGTCGCGACTAGAGAGTAAGAAGGAAGGGAGGAAGGGAGGTATGAAAAATGAGATATATCCGTTGGAGTTACTTGCCAATGTCTCGGCACTGATCCTTCTCGAAGAGCTTGCACTGCAACACCCATCTACGCGCTATAACGGCGAGTTCGTCGTCCCAGATCTGTCGAAACAAATGACGCTTCAGATGCCGTCTCCGCCACCCCCGTGATAAATGATTAAATATCGCGCGTGTTCCGTCGATTTTTCTACCAATTCCATCATGGTCCTCGCGGCAGGCTGCGGCCCGGGATTTCCGCGGCTCTCCTTGCCGCTCGCTATAGTGACCCGATAAAAATTATGACTGTCGAGCACGGTTTCGATATCCTGCCCGTCGAGATCGCTATACTCCATATCGATGCAATTCGCGCTCTCGCAATCGGTCTGCAGAGGAATGAATGGCGATGGGTAGCGATTGTAAAATGATAATATATTCTTTGGTTACGAAAAGGAATTTTTCTCAACTACAATACATTAAATATATAGGAAGTATATTATATTTTAATAAAAAGATTAAGGTTAGACATTTGGATGTCGAGGATCTCGAATATCATATCAGCATGTTTCGTCGTGACTTTGAATATTGATTTACGAATAGAATATTCAATATTGAATATTGAATATTAACTTGCTATTCTAATCGATCGAATGCAGTTTACATGTATCCAATATTACTCAAGTAGTTTCTATATAAATATTTACAGGAAACAAGCACATGGTGTGATTGGGACAAATACGGCAATAATTTTTGTCCCCACGGTCGCGCGTCGATATTATCTTTCCTCTCGCCCCGCCGTAGCCGTAACGCGCGAGGAAGAATAACAGACAGAAGGTGTGAACTGTCATCCCGGGATCGAACTTCATCATCGTCAACGCCATATCGCCGCTTTCGCGAAATTGATCGCGCGCGCGTCAGCTGCAATTGCGCTTCAGCTGAGCGATCCGCGCGCAGCTTAATCGCGAGACGCGAGCTTTTCTTCTTTTTTCCTTCCCGCGAGTTGCCCAACTTCAAACCGAATCGCGAATCAATTTAGCAACTTCGACAGTTCGAGATGCCTGAATTGGTAGGGAAATTTATCGCGCAACGGAACGGAAATTCATATCTCCTCTACGCGAAACGACTTGCCAAGCCGGTCTGGTCTTGCGCTTGATCGATGCGGGTACCGAAAACGAGACGGATATACCTAAACAACGCATCGCGCAAACTATTTTAATTCCGCATTTATTACAGACCGAGAATTCGTGGCTGCGTATAAAGAAAACGTGATCGTTGCCGGGACGGCTCGCTGATAAATTGTTTCGCGACCGGCGCTCGGCAAACCGATATTTTTATTTGCTTACGTGGCTCACATCGCTTTATATCAAATTTATTTATCCTCTTCTTCTTTCCGCGTTGCGAAGTATTGGGTTATATTGCGTATCGTTTAATTCGCACGTATCTGACCGAAACGCGTTGCATTTTTGTGATTAAATGATTCTTTGTCATCTAATACGATAAATAATCACATATTTTAATTATCTAATATTAATAAATTATCCAATAATATATATATATATATATATATATATATATATATATATGTAATATATGTATAATATAATAATAATATATAGAGTATCACAATTAGCAGAAATCGAAATTGAATAATTATCAGAGATAAGAAAGCATAAACTGGTCATTAAATCTGTATCAAAATGAAAGTAATAGTAAAAAGCAAAGATTAAAAAAAAGATATATAAAATATAATAAACGATTCTCTTGACTATATAAGATACGGTTCGTAGAACAATTTCTTAACGTTTATTCCCCCCTTAAGTACGATTCATAAAGCCCTCTATAGTAATTCTGGCGTAGCGGGTCGAAATTTGTTTGTTCGATCGTTCCCCACGGGAGATGTTATAGCGTGCTAAACGTGCTTGTTCGGCAAGTTCCTTGCTTCTGCCGTGCCGTATACGCGTCTTTTCATCTCGCGTAGCCGAAGCCGCTTCTCGTATCATTACTGTTTCAATACGCATGGGAGATAAGAACTTCTCAAGTAGCGTCGCTCGAGATCGCCAAACATTTCGCCATCTCTTCTCTCGCTATATCATTATATCGCAACAATAGGTAGAGATTGTTGACAAAATTAATGTACGGTAACCGTTGCGAATTATATTTGCGAGAGCGATTCGAATTTTCGATCGATACGCTCTTCTCTCAGAGTTCAATTCGCGCGATATTTATTTTATCCGAGCGTTGTGTGCACTTGCCATAGTTTTCCTAAAAATTTCTCTCTTTTCTCAACAATTAAATAAATAAATATAAAATATATTCTTTCACCCTCACACACACATATATGCGAAATAAAAAGAGTAAATTTTGAAACCGTAGACTACATGACGCGTTTAACGACATTGTAAATTTACTTAACGTTTTATCGTAAAACGGTATGCATATGCGACAACTCGATTTTACAAGGGTTGATTGTTTTGTCAGTAACGCAATTTACATTTCCGAGTAATGGCATATCAAACATTTTGATTAAAACGAAAAGCGGCGTATGGGCAATGAAACACGCGGAAGAAATTAAAATTAATCTGAAGAATTTCGAATTAATAATACGCACTTGAAAATAGTTTATTTTACATACAATGTTTCATGTATACAAATAGTATATCTGTATGCACAAGTATTTACACGTGGTCTTGAATAGACATTTCAAGATACTTTTGTCTTTCGCAATGAGGTATAATCTTCGATGTTATTATAATCCTTAAAACGTAAACAATGCGCAAGAACTAGTTAAGTAAAAAAACAGTTAATAATTATCATCAACGAGAATATGACTATTGTCGCACAATATATTGCAGCTTATAATTTGTCGAGTGTTTTAATTGCATATATAATTGGAGAATCTTGTAAGAGATTTAAAATCTGGAATCTCCTTCAAAGTTGGAAATATCTTCTAAAGCACGAAGAGATACAAATTGCCTGCGCTACACAAAACTGCCTGTATCTTTGAGAAATTCCTTAGCGACTCATTTAATAGATATGCATACATATGGATATGAAAATCTCTCATTGTGCAATCCCTATAGAAATTACGTATATAAGTACGGTAAGTTAACATTACTTGGTCCCTGACTATATATGTGTGTGTGTGTGTGTGTGTGTGTATCTGCTTCAATAATTATCATATGGAACCCTGTTACTTAATGGCATATCGTCCACAATAAGTTAGGCGGTGCGCGAGTAAGAGATTAAGTAAAACTTATATTAGCAGTACTTATACACATAATACTGCCATATATGCAAATAGATCGTATATCTTTACAAATTGTCTATATCTCGCTTGTATAAATCCAAACTCTTTTTTACATTAAGCATATCATGCAATACCAGCGAAAAAACTAATTTATGCAACATTAAAACTGTGTTTCAAGATTTCCTTCGAAGAAACAGTGAGCCAATCTCTTATGTACGTGAAAAGCTGTTGTCGATTAATTTTATATTTTAACTCTATCGCTTTTTTGTACTCATTTATAAGTATAAAGTATTATTAACATATCTTTAATTAATTATTGTTGATTTAAATGAGAGTGTAACTTCTGGATTAAATCAGAATCCGTCACACGTATTAAAGTTCAAAACTTTTAAAACTGAATTTACGCAATTTTCGAAATAAGTTCGAACGTGAGACCTTCTTATGCACGATCATCCATGTGCATGATCCGACGCCAATGGCGTCGGCATCATGATCGGTGTAGCGCAAAATGTCATAAAATCATATTAAGGACTATCCGGTGCGTTATCCCGCCAGGCCAATATTGTGTTCATGTCGGTAATGCCACGCGTGCTCCATGGTTCGAGCGGATCCGAGGACGACGTCGGCGGTGAGGCCGCCTTATTCAGCTCGATCGATTCCTTCCTCCTCATCGGCTCTTCTATTTCCTTAGGCGATACCCTGCGCGCGAATGCATTAAAAAAAAAAAAAAAAAAACGCAGACTGATTAGGGAAATAAGCAATCGGCCGCCGTTATCGAGCCTCATATAAATATATATTCAACTAGAGATGTTCTTCTTTAAGCTATATATTTCTTTAATTTATACTTTTTTTCGCGAGGAAAAACGTCAAATGTCATGAATTATCGTATTTTGTTTTTCTTTTCTTCTCTTTTTAATTTTCGATATTATACACTGTATATATTTGTAATTAAACGTATTTAGTAATTAAATGGATTTGTAATTAAGCTCTTTAAGAATAAAAATCTATTTATATAAAATTTATTTTAACTGATTGATATACTTATGTATTTTTCTATAAACGCAAAAATATCTTTGTTGAGGAAAAATCAAACAATTTACAATATATACATGATGATTTTATCCTGCTTAGCGCCAACGACGGGATGGTTATTAGATGGAATTTAATTAACACATTATATAAATCACGTCAATTAACGTAGCGTATTGATTATTATTTATTTGAAAAGATAATAGATATAGATTTCTTTTTCTAGTTTTCTCTCTCTCTCTCTCTCTCTCTCTCTCTCTCTCCCTCTCTTACTATCGACTTTCGTGGTTAGTTACCGATATAAATATCGATTCAATAAATGTCGACTTTCAGCTTTATATAAATTATAAAATATATCTGTGGTAAAAAGGCTATATAATCTGTGGTATAAAGCTATAAATTTGCTCACTGCTTATTGAGAATAAATAAAATAAAGAAAATTAGAGAAATAAAATTATTTATAAACTTACAGATATTTTTTAAATTGTATTAATGATATATGAAACTATTTATTTTTTGCTAAAAAGATATTCGTCTTTTTTGCTTTGAAAATATTGCGATGAACAATAGAATATACTTCTTTTTCTATCTCCCTTTCTCTCCCTCTCTCGCGTATAAATTTGTTTCGCAAATATAAAAATATTCCCGTGTCTATCTCCGCTATGTATGACTTATCGTAAAATTATTAAAAAATGTCGTGATTTATCATCGACCATGAATAAGGCATTATTACCTGTTTTTCGCCGTTTTCGGCCGACGTTTCTGAATTTTATCCGGTACCTTGACTGAAATGTTACCATTCTGCTTGACTTCCGACTTAATTGTTTCGATGGAAGTCTTTCGACCTTCAATCTCGATATGATTTGCCGGTTTCTCTTCCGGATCATTGAATAGGGGTCGATATCGCTGATTTCGTTCGATTGATATAGTGGACGAAGAACTATCGTCATCGTCATTACGGTGTGACCGTTTTGACGTAGAAATAAACCTGTTATTCGCAGATTTTATTCTTCGAAGGCGAGCTTCAGCGCCTAGCAAATTATCTCCTGTAAACAACAGTCGTAATCTTTTTTGGATAATATAAGATTTACAGATGTAAGCTCATTGAAGTTTTCGCATTCTTTGATTGAAAATTTAAAATATGATAATACTATAAGTAGATTCGTATATAGAAATGATTAAGAGTCATTTAAAATTATGCTATATCTAAGATTATAATAAAATTATAATAAAAAACACAACATTTTATTTTGCATTTATCAAAATAATAAGATTTAATTTATAGTTAGTGAGAATTTATTTTAAAATGTATTTATCTATATTTTTCTATTATTTTCTTTTGCTCTTGATTTTGCATAAATATATTTTTATCGTTATGCTATTGTTTTTAATTATCCGAGAAAAAAATGATTTATAATGAGATATAACATGATTAGATGTAAATATACATAATTAAATAATTATGAAAAGATCTAATAAAGTATGTAATTTTATAAGTGTAATCATATATAATATAATAAATGTCCGAAATTTGTGGCACGAGATATAATCTTATCTTTATATAATCATATTCAGCTAATAAATCTGTTTTCATATGTATAATCATCTAGTCGAATATAATTATATAAGATAAGATTATATCGCGCCAATTTCGGATTTAATTATATATGATTTTATATAATTATATAAAATCTATTTTTCCCCGATCATAGACAATGATCATAGACATTTTAAAATATATTTAATAATGCGTGAGTATTTCGGCTAAGTAAAATCCTTTGACAGCTGATTCTTAGCAAATTATTTTTTTCTCAATCCTAAGCAGTCTAGTATTAGAATATTTGCATTGCTTAACTTAAAACGCAAAGACTTATAAACGCCAAGAATTATAGCATTAGCATGCATGAGTTAGAATTTCAGATTAAATGAAACTCTTTTGAAACCTAACTCATGGTAATATATTCTTTCTTCTATCGTGAGAGATCTTAAAAAATTCCACAAAATCTACACTTTTTATACAATGCTCTTATGAAACGCTGGAACGACGGCTAGAAATTTTTAATCGTGTAGACTCACGTATGAATAAAAATTTCGAGTTAAACGGGGTCTTCTCAGACCCTCACTGATGGCAAATTATATCTTTTTCTATCATAAAGGGTTTTAAAAGATGTGACACACAACACAGTACTTACCCCTTTTAATATAAAACGTAAGGATGATCGTCAAGAACTTTGTATCGTTTACACGTATATACGAGCGAAAAATTTGGTAATTTTATATGCTTGGTGCATATTTTTTACTATCTTTTAGAGAAAGATTATTTATTGTCATTTTAATTTAAAATATTAACATCTAATTGTGTCCTTCATATTTTTCTATATATTTGTATATCGACAATTATCAGAAAAAGACTTCCGATTCTTTTCTAATCTTTCTTATTTTACACACACACACACACACACACACACACATATTTTTAATATTAATTATATTATATTATAAAAATATATTTATATGCATTATATTTTATAATAGTATCAAATGGATCACTATCACTTAATTTCACGAGGACAAAATAATAAATTAAATAAATTATATACTTACCCTACGATTGCACTGTCACCCGATGCTTCCTTATGTCTCTTCTCTTTGCTGTTCTTTTGCTACTTCTTCATACCACTCACGCGCAAAAATACTTTTAATTACGATCTTACTCGCAGAACACGACGCAAATCATGCGACATTTTGTACGGCACAACCGAAATAAAAACTACGATCTATGCTCGACACTCGAAATTTGCGCAGCCAGATTAACGCGCTGTTCGCAAATGTTATTGTTAACAAATAGTATATACGCTCTCGTTTTAAACCGATTACTATCTTGTATTAAAACATAAATGCAAAATGTACGAGTTTATGAATTAAAGATAAATGTCCGCGAGAATACGAAACAAAAGTATGTTCTCACTCTATTGTCTGCTCGCGCGATAAATTTCGATAAAATAAATCACGTACAAATTTCAACAAATAATCGATGTATATACATAAAGTATTAAAAAAGCTTCGCTACCCGATTGATAAAATGTTTAAACCAATTAAAAGTACTATATGTACCTGTTTGTACCGCGCGTGTAATAATTAAACGCCGCTTGATTCGGAGTCAGTACATTTTGTCCTTAGAACGTTTCGTTAATGAAATAATGAATTGTGATAATGGTAACTTTATCCCAATACTCGCATGATATTATACGAATTGAATTAATAGCTAATTAAGACGGAAATCGTTAGAATATAGAGGAGTAATGCGATGAAATACGGAGCAACTCGTGCCACTACCTACTCGCTCGAGCGTTGCTGCCTGAATGATAACAAGGCCACGAAACGTAAACAATAACGTGCTATACGCCGTGAGAAACAAAGACCAAATACCGTGTAGTAAGCAATATTTATTGTTACCACGAAATATTTAACGCACTATGAGATATAAATATATGCGAAATATATTATTCCTTAAATCTCAAATTAATTATTATTAAACGGTTGATGTATTACTTTTAATTATTTTTTTCACTTAATCTTGCAATTATTATTTGTATATTATTCACACAATCCGAAGATGATTATCAAAATATATTTAAATCACCGAAAAATTCAATAGAAGACACATATTTGAATCTAAATATATTTAAAAAAATAATTATTGTCAGTAAATTTCAAACCATAATTTATAATTTCCGTCCCTTATGACTTCGATATTTATTTCAACTGAATATATTGCAAGAAATACATGCTTTGAAAGAGATAAGTAACTGTATGAAGTACGCTTACGAGTCGTCAGTCGCGAGAATTAATTAATTGTCAAAGGCTGCTAATCTTTAAATGTTATTTAAAAAGGTAATGATCGTATTTGACATGACCGGCTACTTCATTGTGCTTTGAAGAGTTAATGATGATGCACGGAACATCTCTCATCATGTAATTATCTCACGAGGTAACAAATAATAAATTAAATTATAAATAATATAATTAAATAATATATTATTAATTATAATTACTAATAATACATTATAAATTAAGTTATATATATATATATATATATAAATTTGCTCATTCTATTTGTAACATATTTATTTCAAGCAAATATCAAAGTAAAAAAAAATAGAATTTCCAGATTGTTTGACTATGAAGATTTATTCGACGCTAATTATTCCTTTAAATATGTCTAGATTCTCGAATGTAAATAGAAGAAAAATATGTCGAAATCTTAAAACGTATAGATGAAATACGGAGTGACTCTTGTTAACCCGAATAATAGCATAACATTACGAAATGTAAACAATAGCACGTTATACGTCATGAGAAACGAAGGCTAAATATTGTTTACTTACATACGTGCTGATGTTCACTCGTGTGCCTTGTTACATTCGCGCAATTAACTCAATACGCATAATGTCACGCGGTATCGAGATAATCTTACCGTCATTATATCAAAACTCATCAGTTATTAACAAGTCGGTCATTAACAAAATATTTTATAAGTACAGAATGTGTGTCGAATCGAATGGAATTTAATTTATATATGATGCAATATAAAGTAAATGAATGGAAATAAAATTTGTCAATCGTATAGCAGAATTTTGGCGTTTGTACTTTACGTGGTTTATTTGATCAAAATCCAACGAGTCAGAAAAACAAAAACATTTTCAGATATCGCGTTTTTCTCTATAGATATTTATCTTTAATTTTAATTTATATATACTTTCTTTTACGCTTACATTCTGATATAAGAATATAATCGTCTTAAGACAGGAGCGTATATTACTTATTCGATAAGATTGTTGCGGTGTGTCAATTTGACCGCGCGATTTTCGGGCTTTGTGAATCGTGACTTAGTGGAAATATACTTTTCATGTTGTTTCTTCGTCGTAACATAATAATAAATAAAATACGCGACGCATGCGATTAATGTCAGGAATATCGTATAAGATACCGATTACCGCGCAATCGTCGTCTTGTGCTGATTAGTGCGGGCGTGATCATAATTAATAGTGCTTTCGTGAATGAGTGTAAGTGCCATGAAGGAACAGCAAAGGATAAGCAAGAGAGGAGAAGGAAGTTTAGGGAACTATCAGGCGACGGCGGAACAACCGCAAGGTGAGCAATTTATAACTTATTTAATTTATTATTTGTTACTCGTGAAATTAATACTCGTTTATCTCCGCGATAATAATAAATTTGCGAATATATATATATATATATATATATATATATATATATATATATATATATGTATGTATGTATATACAGAGAGAGAAGCATGTAATTGTGTAAAACACAGAACATCGTCAAAAAAATAAAAGTTTTTTTCAGAGACGATTGTCGGTAAATAAATATACAGAAAAACGTTAAGGAAATAATTATCATATTAACATTTTCAACAAATTAAATAACTTTTCTAAAAACGATAAAAAATATATATCAAGCATATAAAATTATCGAAAATTTTCGCTCGTGTGCGCGTATAATACATGGTTAAAAGTTCCTGACAATTCTTTCTGAATTTTGTGTAAAAAAGGGCAAATATATACATGGCATTCTTTAAGATCTAGAAAAAAAATTAATTTGGATTCAGATTCTTAAAAATGCTGACTATCATGACCATCTTTTTTACATTTTACATAAAAATATTTGTTGGAGGATTTTATTTTATATTTATAAAAAATCGAGAATTTTTCGCAATTTTTGTTGTAATTTTATCGTTTTTTTATGTATATATAGCTATTTCATAGCAGCCTTGCTTCATAATAGCGTATTTTAAATTTTTATTCCGAAGATATTTTAAACTCCAACTATATGAGACTTATAAAATTAGCATAAAACTCGTAAAAGAATTATTATAAAATTATTACATTATTAAGTTATATATTGTATACAAAGTTTATAGACAAAATAGCGTTCACACACAAAAATAGACTATTTAAAATATAAATTATTTAAAGAAACAATTATAGATATCTAATAAAATGAAAAAATATGAGTGCATTATAAGCCGTTTTTAAATTTTAGTAATAACTAGAACAACACAGACGCGCGCTGCGCACGCGCTTTTATTTATGGACTTTAAATTTTTCTTTCACAAATTGTCAAACTGTCAAAATTCTTATGATTTGACAGTTGCAAATAACACGAATGAAGCAAGTCGCAGCGCACAAGCAAGACAACCATAGACATAATGACATAATATATCTAGATCGAGTGTTGAGGAGTGGGAGCCGAGGTAGAAAAGGACATACTCTGTTTTGTGCTCCTTGCGTTCTCTCTCGCTCGCACGTAGCATGACGAAAGAGAGCGCTATGCTATGTACGAGCGAGAGAGAACGCATGGGGTATGTCCTTTTCTACATGCATCTTTACACCCATTTTTTAAATAAAGGTAAACGCTCGGTCTAGATATATTGTACTATGTCTATGGAGACAACCAAGCAACATCGCGGAAAAGAGGCCTCAACACTTTGATATATTCGAGTTCGAGGTTTCATGCCTTTTTTATAAAGGGAACAGAAATAAATATCTTGCTTACCGCCGAAATCGTTGTCACTGGATTCTATAAAATACTGCTTCTTAACGATGGATTTCTCAGTGACTGGCGGAGGAATCATGGCAAAATGTGCCAAAATTTGTGAATCAATCGTAGTTTTCATCGAAGCTTCGCTGGCGGCTAGGGCAGACTTCGCTATTTGCAGTAAGATTTCGTAATCTATCGTAGTCTCGGAAGCAATAACTAGTTCCAGAAATGGATCTTCAATAGCTGCTTCGAGCGCTTTTGTTTCTATATATTTAATATTTATTATTTAATTTCTTTACATCCGCGCACAGGATAATAAAATTTGCGGATTTTAAGTATAATTAAAATATATTCTTATTATCAAAATATTATTTACAGAAGCAAAATCAATAAAAAAATTTATCTGTACTTACGATTCGTATTTTTTAAATTCATCGCTTCTACATCCTTCACGGGATTAGTAGTATTATCGATAAAATCCGTAAGACCTGATAATTTAGATGGCTCCCCAATGGGCTGTTTATGTGGCTGGACACTCGTCACTGTTTCCGGATTAGTCTGGGTCGTTTTAATCTGATGGTCGTTGAAAATGGCTTTCTGTTGTGTCGTTTTTATCTGTTTCGCATCGATATTGATGGGTATGCCTTCTGTCGCCGCGGATAAGTCAAAGTCATGTGCAAAGGCCATTACGTCCAAAGCTGCGGTTAACGCACCACCAAAACCTGCAGTAACTGCCGACACTTGCGGTTGGTCAGCATTGGGACTATAATACACGTGAAATTATTGCGCGGCCACAATGTTTCATGATATATCATGAAAATCGAATGTCACGTATTATAAATATACTCTGTTCAAAAAAAAAATCATTATGATAAACAATACTTATTATAATATTAATTTATATATATATGTATATATATATATATATATATATATATATATATATATATATATATATATATATAGGCATAAATAAATACTTCCCTCTTAAGCAAATAATTAATAAATAGATATGCCAATTAGATTATAAAGTATGTTATAAAATATTCATATATATATATATACATATATAATTTTTTTAAATATAACCCAATTTTATTGACGCATAATGCATTAAATTCTCAATAAAATGAAATATTCGCGCGCGCACGAACGGAAGTGATATTCAATTTGCCAGGTAACAGAAGATATTTTTACATGATATTAAGTGACTGATGTTTCGAGGAACTGATTCCTTGTTATTGAGTAGATATACGATCTATTCATCTTACATCCTGCTACATAAGTATTATGTAACGTATCGCGCGCGTCGAGCTTCATAAATATGTAATAGAATCGAGATACGGTCACGTTCGTACCGCGTTGTTACGCGTTCGTTACGTAGAAGCATATAGAGCCAATCCATGAAGGACTCTGTTGTTTCTAAACGCCGGCGGCGTTAACTATGTCCGGATTGTACATGACATGCTCAACGGAATTACGAGATGATAAAAAGTATCGCGTCTGAATACACCGTCTCTCTAACAGAGTGACTCATCCGGCGCAAGAGCGATCATAAATCTATGTATACGCTGCGAGTTGCGAACGGTTGAGACAGTCAGTAATTAAAACAGATTTACCATTCTTGTCGCATACATGGATTAACAATAATTAAATAAATAATTATTATAAAATAGTAACAACTATATATTATATTAAAAGAAAATCAAAAAGTCGAGAAAAAAATGTATTTATGTATTATTTAAAAAATTTTTATCTTATAATGACATAAAGTGATATAAATAAATACAATCAGTATAATTATTATAATAAAAGCATGTATGTTATATAAAATAATAAAACAATGTAAATATTTTTGAATAAAAATATAATATTATAGAATATGGATAACTCTGGAGAGAAATAAGATATGATGAGATGCAATGAAAGTATCATTACCTGACTCGCACAGGAGTAGAGAAGGATTCGCGGCCCCACATTATATGTCGAAGCTGCTCGCCGGTCATACCTCGTTTTCTCAGCTCGTTTATCGTGACTTTTCCGACTCGCTGCAAAAATGCGATGCATGAAGCGAAAAGATAAAATTAAAACGACCTATCGTATATAACAATGCAGATTATTCATGTTGCTTTTATAGATGAAAATTGACATCTAAAAAATAATATTAATAGTCACGCCATTATATACATAAACGATGTTTAGTTTCTTCAAATAACATTATCGATATTTAAATCGTATCAATGACAATTTTCTATTCGTTCGTCGATATATTGGAGAAGACATGCAATTTGATGAATTATTAAAACCATTAATTTTTAACCCATCTTGGGGTAAATATTTCGCATAGTTATTCTATTGCGACAAAATTTATTACATCGTAGCAAAATTCGATGCGTGCATTTTACGAGAGTCCTATATCAGTTAAATGGGATGCCGATAAATAAATTCTGACGCTTGATGCACAGATATGGAATAAATCATGTATACCATCATTGCCAGCGCGCATATATACGAAAAAAAAGAATAAATATAAATAAATATATCACCTTCCAATTAGCTACAGCGCCCTTACGCTGTTTCGCTTTGGTCTTTGATTTGCTTTTAATAACGAGCACGCCTCTCTGCTCCGACGCGGGATTGTTAGGATCGTCGCCTGGTCCTAGCTTGATACTATATTCTTGTAGATAATTATGAGCGTCTTTCTGTGACACGGCGCGTTCCAGGGACACCACGATTTTCGCCCACTTAATGTAGAAAAAAATTGATATGTGTTTAATTAAACAGACGAATAGACAAGATTTATTTATACGATCTACATATATGTGTATATTTATATCATCATAGTTAAGCAGATCATGTTTATTATTAAAGAATTTTTACACAAAATAGCTAACAATAAAATTCGAAAATTTCAATTTTTATTTCATATTATTATTTTCATCAATTGATTCAACAAAGTGTGTATTCCCTTCAAATTTAATATTTAATATTAACAATTTGTTTTTAATATGATATTCGGAAATTTGCATTGTATTGGAAACTTATATTGAAAATATCTAACATTTAAGAAAATAATCCGGAAACACGAACATTTTTCGTAGATACTAAATTTCAAAGAAATGTGAAATATTTTAATACGAACCTGCTTGACGAATTCCTTTTCGCTTTGCTCGATAACGTGTGCGTACGTATTGCCCATCATGGCAATCAACATGTTGAGCAGCAGAATAGGCACAAGCACCATAAAAATCGCGAAGACGGTTTTGCTCAAGTTAGGATAGATCGTGTTATTCAAGTCCGCGTACTGCAATACACGCGAATTTAAGTACAATAGGACAAATATAACGCCGGTAAATCGTCGCGCGTGAATATCGTGAGGCAATTATAGGTATATATGCTAGTAAATAAGCGGTCAATGTTGCATGCTCGCAACGGCATAGAATTTTCAAACGGAAACTCGTATTTTCCATACTTTGTGCCTCCTCTCCGATCTCACCCCTTGTATCACTCTCTTTTTAATTCTGTGCAACGAGTTAATCGTTATACAAACTGCAAAACTATGTAATGATTTTTACTGGACAGGCGTATTTTGCGCGTCCATTGTCCATTTGTGCGGACGCGCGCGACCGGCGTACTAAATCTTTAATTTCGTCAGGAAACCATATTGTACTGTATTTTGTGCGACGTGGAATTGTCCGTGATTGAAATTCAAGATTCATGGCAGCATGGCGTGACACGCCATTGACTGGAAAAATATTTGGAATATTATAAACGCGCGCACGTGACGTTTTATCGCAATTCTGACGTAGAACGATTAAATTGATGTCGTTACGCAGTGTTTTAAAATCCCTGAAATTTATTTGAATCGCAAGAACGAATTAGATGGAACCAACGAGAGAAGCGGACAAAAAAAATATCTTAGTTTTGCAAATATTGACACATTGGGCAAATATTATATTGCATATCAGAATGCACAGGCTAAAAAGAAAAAGGGAAAGGAACGAGAGGGTGTATGTACACATTTGCATGCACGCGTGCAAGATAATGGCTCGCGGTAAAAAGTGATACATCGATAAAGCGATAATCTATGGCAAAGCTTACATAGCTTATAATATTATTACATTACGTTATAATCGCCAAGGGTTATCTGAAATAACGCCATCCATGTCGAAGGATAAGAATGATAGAGAGATGATTTCACGCCTGGGAATCCCTTGTAGAGAAAATAAAACGATTGCGAGAATCCGAAGAGCACGATTGTGTAGATTATACCGAAAGTCAGCATATCACCGGTTATCATGCTGTACACCATTGTGACGAATGGGCCGGTCAATCGAATTGCTCTGGAGAAAAAGAAAAAATAAGAGAAATCACATATGATACATATAATAAAAATAAAAATATAAATCTTTAAAAAAAGTATAAAATTGTTTGATATCTACATACAAAAGCTCTTCTCTTTAGGAAAATAAATTGACGTTCAAGAAGATGATCAAGTGACGAAAAAAATTTTGGAGCTTTATTTTGTTTTATATATGTATACACATACGCACATACACATACACACACACACACACACACACACACACACACACACACACACACACACACACACACACACACACACACACACACACACACACATATATATATATATATATATATATATATATTCTAATTCTAATTTATTGCATTTAATTATGTAGTTCATATATTAGCGATACCAACAAAATTATCATTATTAAGTGAATGAGATGTCGCGTTTCATCCAGTAGCATTCACACATCAAAGTCCGGAGTAAATCAATCTATTAACGTCATTCATATTGATTTCACTCGCGTGACACACACACAAATACGCGTAATATTATGCATACAAAATCCGTCGTAAAATATTTGCCGATATGATGCATATGTGTATACGGAATGCATTATAATTACATCTCTCTAATCTACCAAAATAATATGCTTTTTAGCTTGCACACATCAATCGTCAAAGCGAAATTAAAATATCGTTATACCATAAACAAATTGATGTATATCTTCTTTGCGGAATACGCGTAACTAATACGTTTTAATTCCGATTAATGTATAATGTTATTTAACGTTATCGTCAAACTCGCGATTTCTTCGTAATCTTATTTAGAAATAATAATTTATCACATCCGATTTTATATCATTGCATTTCTTGTGAAATGATATATCTTTCTATAATTAAGATATTATTTGCATTTACCAATATTAAATTATACTTACAGAAATGGCTTTTGATAACAAAATGTTCGGTTAACAAGTTAAAAAGTTCATAGTTTTGAACGCTTGATATCGAAATTCAGTGTATCGCGTGTTATCGCGTTTCCAGAAACCACGATAACACGAATAGGTCAAGCACGAACAGTGCAGCTATTCGGCGTGCATATGTAAACCACTCTTCTTACATGCAGCTCAAATTTATAACGTAGTAAAATAATTAAATGCTAATAACTTTACCTAGCCTAGAAAGTTAAATATATTATTGATTAACTCTCTTAAAACAATCGATGAAATTTCTGTGTTTACGTACATAAATATTCTTCTTATTTCTACAAAATGTTGAATGAAACACACACACACACACACATATATATAGTGGAGAAAAAGTAAATTATAATAATTAATTTATGATTTTTAATTATTAAAAGCTGTAAAAATATATCTTTATATTATAAAGTGTGAATAATTAAAATTATTTTTATATCTTAACGTACATAAATAAATTTCGACGTTATAAAAATGACATGATTAAATTGAAAAAAAGAAAATTCATTACAATTGTATGTAGAGCGTTTGAAATTTTTAGAAGACTTTTTTTTTATCAATATCGCTATGCTCACAGTGAGAGGAAATTTCATTTTAAGTTAGAGTATTACTGATTGCGTTAACTTTATAATACTCCAGCGTAAGTAAGTTACGATACTTTTGTTATCGCAAAGTTGGAATCGCGACTACTAATATAAAACAGACTTCGAATAAAGTATTAATGTATTATACTCGTCGTATACATTGAAGCAATTTATATGGAGAAATTTACTTTAACATATAATCAATATCGTCTAATATTAAGAATTTCCACATATTCAATTCATAATTATTAATTTATTATACATACTTTTTTAATAATTACTAATTATATTTTAAAATTAAAAAAATATAATTCACAAATATTTTAATTTTGGCTAAAAATAATATATATATATATATATATATATATATATATATATATATATATATATAGTATATTAGTCTATAGTAGAGGTTATAGCTTATATAAATTATTTTTTCTGCCAAATATTATCGAATATATTGCTGAACTCTCTTCACTCTTCTCCGCCCGATAATTTTTTACATTTTGGAAACTATGCATATGTCATTACAGCTAACAGTAAACAAAATCAAAGTATGCATTGATAAAATGAAAACGATACGTAATCCGAGATTCGCGGTCTCCGATGTATCATATGCGAGTACAAAGGGGGCGCGAGCCGGAATTGCGGATCGGAATCGCAGGACGAGCGATTAAAATCGATGCCGTGACTATCGGCATGGGAGAACGGCAACGGGAAACAAAAGCTTTTTAATCCCGGCGCCGTATCCGCGCTCGTCGACGTGCCGACAAATTTTTCAGATTCGTCATTCGGCCGGGATTAAGATTGAAGAGACTCGCGTGGCTCCGTGAAAACGAACGAACGAATGTAGGAACGACTCACGAACCAACAGCGTGATCGACGAATAACGGCGAAAAAGAGAGCATCGATCGAGTCTCCATTAACTCCGACGACGACGTCGTCGTCGATTTTACCCTCTTCCGCTAATCGATGGGTGACCTTATCTTGTCAAGGGTTACCGGCGCCCATAAATCTTCGGTCTTTTTCACGGAGTAAGTTCAAGGGAGGGTAACAGCCGCGATAGAAAAGACAATATAGCGCCTCCGATATAACTCGTCTAGGGTTTATAGCGAGAACAGTATAAGCGATGCAACTTGGATGAGGGATATAACGTCGTTGTGTTCCGGGTATCGTATATACGTTGTCCCGAGAAAATCAATAGGGACGCCGACTTCCGCTTGCAAACAAGTTTCCGCTATGCAAGTCTTCCTCGCTATACTTTCAACAAAGTTCCAGAAGAAGGCGTTTTCTTCCTTTCTTTTTTCCCCCCTCGTACAACTGCTCGGATAATTATATCGGATTAATACCAGATGAGCCACCGTATCCGTCTTGCGATGATGGATTAAAACTAAGAATTCACGATTATTGTTGCTATAATCAATATCCGAATCATGAGAAAAAACTTCAAAAACTAGCTAATTTAGAATTACTCAGAAAATGTTGTATCCCATCTCTCTTTTACATCTAAAAATCGCGCATCTTGAACTATCGCGTTATACGTATGAATAACATTCATTTTTTAGAAACATGCATAATTTTAATTTTCCAGTCAATTTGCGCATTCATTATTCGTACATAAAGAATATGACCTAACAAGAAAGTAAGATTTTTATTTTTAATCACATTTAAATGATTTCTAAGGAAACGCAATATTAATTTTATACTCGAATTGTTAAAATGCATTAGACACAGAAAAAATGACACAATAAATGATGAGTAATATTGTGAGAAAATATTATGATTTCATTCTCAATGCAATATCATTTTTTCAATATAGTCGCAAGTCCGAGCAGAGCTTAAGAGACAAAGAGTTGACTATGTTACCAGATTTCTGTATATATAAAAAATCGAGTATAATATATTTTATTTATTAAAAGCAGTGCCGCGCGCATAAGAACCGCGACATTTCACCGCGCGTAATTACTGTCCATCAGGGTCCTCTTTGGAGGATCCCGGTCGTCACTTCGTTTAAATATACATGCAGTAATTCCTCAAAGGCTGCCGCGTACTCGATGCCACGATGTTTCTTCTCCTCCATCACGGCTGTCGTTCGCTTGGCAATAAGCCACAGTCACGCCTTAGATTAATTTCGCACAAAATTTAACGGGAGTCTGCTACAACCGCCTCTAAAGTTACGGCCTAAGTGCTTTACGATGTACCATTTACGACAGGCCTCCATTTTACGTCTGTTTAAATTCAATATACACTCTTTGCGCCTGCACAAGTTCCGTGAACTTCTCTGTATACCTTATAGCCAACTCTCAGGCACAGCTGGAGGGCACCCAAGAAAAGGGGCACACACAAGAGCCAATATAATACTCTCTGCTTGATCATCGATACTTGACGCGCTTAGTTTAGGCCTACTTTAGGCTTCAATTCTGAGAAACAAAGATAAATCTGGTAGAGATTTATAAATTTCTACATTTTTTAAAATATATAGATATTACGATAGCGCACGTGATGGTAATTAATAAATAGTTAAAGACTATCAATAATGATAATTAATGTTCTTACTTATATAAAAAAAATCTGAAATAAAATATCACTTATAATTCCTTCGTTAAAAAATTTGATAATATCAAAAGAGATAAATATTGCTACAACGGTCCTTACGCGATGTATGGAAAAATAAAAACGATCGGTAGCGGTTGACATTTATCTGATACTCCACGTGTATTCATCGAAATATGACATCTTAGCGATGTTTACGTGTGCAATCGGATCGCGGTGGAACAAACCGAGGAGTTTGTTGAAAAGAGCAGCTGCAATCCGACCATGCCATTTTCAATGTCGATCACGTAGCTTTGATATCACGTATTAGGAACGTATAAGCACAATGCGAATGCATGTCCTCGCTTCTCAATAAACGATTTGTCCCATTTCTCGCGGAAGTACGTCCGATAGAAGGTACGTCGACATTCGTCAAAGTGTCGTTAAGTAAGAAAATGTTTGCGAGAAGCGTGTAACAGATGAACGAAGCGAATTCACGACTTGTTAAAGTTCTTTTCCCGTTCTTTCGTAACGGGAAATTTCGCCTGCAGAATAATTTTCTGTAATGAGTTATGGTGATTCGCGGTGAAATATTTATGTGAAAGTCGATGTATGTCAAGTCAAATGTAGTGAATTTATAATGGCATACAGAGTGTAGTAGTCTTTGAAATAATTATAATACGAGGAGAAACAATAATGATAAAATTTTTTATCAGATACTAAAAATTCCGCAAGCTCTTCCTGAAAAAATTAAACATTTTCACAAATCGGATTATCGTATATTTAATGCATGCTAATAATACCAAACATTTCTCTTTAAAATAATCTGTATAGAGAGAGAAAATACATTCTTTTATAAAAATAGAAGTATGTTTTTTTTTCAACTCTGCCCTTAATATTCCGTTATGTTTCCCTCGCTAATCTACCATATTTAACCGGTATCCCTTTTTACGGATAATGTAAAAATAACCAATCGCGATTATTTTCTACGCTACGTATGCGCACAATTCTCTGAGATAAAGATATATTAAATTATATAGAAGCGGGAAGTACGTTAAATTATACATCGGTTGCATTACAGAAGAGAAAGATCTACTCGCTATTCAGTCCGGTAAATTGGCATAGCGGTATGTACAGGTGGTTGCAAACACGTCACCGGATTACACGTGGCGGTTGCCAGGCGCTAAAATAATGCGTAAAATAAACGCGATGACACAGATGTAACGAGCGTGTCCTGATCGCACCAGTAAATTGCAAGCACTTTAATTTCGCGGTGACACCTCGTCTTACCCTTTCCTCCTTCCCTTCCCCCTTCCTTTCTGCGCGTTTCTTGCATTATTACTTACCCGGCGAAAAACATGAGAAGAAACCACGAGCCAGGTACGGCGAACATCAGTATCGCATCCTCCGCGTGCCGATTTCCGACCATACGACATGGAATGCACGCGAGAATGAGTAGATTGCTGATCACGAATATCAACTTGGCCGGTTCGTGGCTCTGAAATGCAAATGCGCGCAGGAACGTTAGTGCAGCCGCATGCACTCTTGCAACGTTTCAGGAACGTCCGCAGGGGAATCGATATTTTCATGTAAGTTCGATCCACCCTATGATTTGACTGCGTCGTCACGATGACAACGCCTAGCGCGAAATCTGCTCAATGTGCAAAAAGATGAAGAGATTTCATCCGTGACTTTTATATGTATATATACGCATTTATTCCTTTTCTCAAGCTTGCTTAGTTTTACATTAATCGGAAATGTCACAAATACTCTTGAGAATGAAATGGAATTGAGAATGGAATAAAATAAATAAATGTGCTTAATATTTTTAAAAATATAAAATAAATGTATATATGCGTATTGTATTTCAAACACCCGCGTGATCTTTTAACGAGCACTCGATTATGCTAATACAGCCACAAACAGTAGTTACGAGAATATAAAAAATTAAAGCGCATTATGCTTATACATATTTGCACGTGCGATCAGATAAAATATTTCTGCCCATCAAGGGATTGCGGAAATTACACATTGTTCGACAACGAGATTCGTAGGCTCACGCGCGTTAACGTTTTTAAATCGTCGCCGGTATTAATTATCCGCAAATCGAATCAGACGCGCGGATTGGGACTCGCGTTTAATAATGCAACGATATAGCTTAACATCGTTCCGATTGTATTGGAACAGAGCGGCGTATATATGCTATTGATCCAGCACCAGCAATAACCAACGGTATGTACAATATATATATATATATATATATATATATATATATATATATATATGTACAATATATTATCTCTTAATTGATAGATGTGGGTAGATAGCCGATAGACATGCACGCCACTACATCGATATTTTCTATATTTTTGTGATCTCTTGTGAGAATCCTTGACTTGAGAAAAAATATACACGGCATAAATTATATTACTAATTATATATTTAAATATATCTCTATTTATAATTTCTATAAATAAATAAGATATATATGATAGATTTTTTTATAATATGTAAAAGAGGAAAAGAGAAAATTTTAATTAAAGTTATACTACTATTTCCGTGTTCATAGGTTACCGGAAAAAATCCATTTTTATCACTATCGAGGACATATATCGAAATATCGCCTCCATCGAAAATGCTTTCAAGGTAATCAATCATTCTACTGTTGGCAGTGTCTTTTCCGAGATTTCATCTTCCTACGATATTCAACTATAATGTAATCGTGCAAAACAATAAAATTTTATTATAAACCTTTATTATAGTATTAATTTAACACGTAATGAAAAGAGACGTATGTCTATCGTGTTTTTATAAAAATGTACACGTGTTTACTTTGAGAAAATAAAAAAGAAATCTGTAAAATGTTTTCTAATTTTCTAACAATATTATATTTAATATGATCCGATTTGTTACAAATTTAATAAACAAGAGAATTAATTACTTATCATTTCACATCTGTAATTTGATAAAAACTCTTTCAACTTATCGTTTCTAATCAAATCACGAGCTAATAAGGCTAATAAAGAAAAAAAAAAAACAGAAAATGCCAGTTGTTAATATCGATACCGCTGCCGCTATACCGTTATACGTAATGCTCTCGTAATCATCAACCTATCTTTTTCTTATTCATCGGGCTTATTAACGCGTGAAAGATTAGTGGCACGAACGTACAGCTTCCATAGCGGAATATACCTTGATAATACATTCATAGATCCGTTACAGTTCACTAGCCTCGGGATTTGCGCAACCAGTCGGGTTTAGCCGGTATTGGCGCATTGAAATTGCACCGTTGAGAGTATCAGCATTGCGAGCCATCACGAAACAACGGGATGTTTCGCGATCGGTGGAAACGACAAAGATGATGCAGCGACGATGGAACTAGGGGCGTTTTAGCTGACTTAAAGATTTCGAGCCGTGTTCGTTACATAAAGAATTATTTAACCATTTTTTATTCATGAAATCAAACGTCTCGAGTTTCATCTGTTCAAACTTTCTTCTTCCCCATCTGTTTTTTTTTTTTTTTCAATAAAATTTATTCACCTTAACAATCATCTCAGTTCAAATTCTAACTCCAATTTATATATATTTCGGTGTAATATTCTATACTTGATAATACGATAGAGAGAGAACTGTTGGGCTAGTATCATAATGTAATTTTTTTTCGCGATTTAATCCCCTTTTTCGAATAATGAGTTTCCCGGGATCAAACAATAAAACGTCCCTGACGGCGAATTCATCTCATCGCGTCGAAAAAAATTTGCAATGCCTACCAGTTGCTTCAGGAACGATAGCGGTCCGACGTTGATCATCTCGCCACCCAGCTGTACCAGGATGTAATTGAGCACGCCCAACACGGTGATACACTCCGCCGCGGTGCGGACGACGTCCGTTATCTCCTCGGGCCACTGCAGCAGCATGGCATCCATGTCCGCGGGCCTGAAGTATACGGCTAAGGACAGCGAGGCCAGGTGAAACACCAAGATAATCAATCGCTTCAGGAACTGCAACTTTTCAGTGAAGAATAGATGTCGGCGTATGCATCTACGAAACTTTCCGCATCGATTGGCCGGAATATAAGAGCAAAGTTTTACAAGCGTTAATATAGAGGTAAGAGGAATACGCGAAAATATCGCCGGCCCCGGGGCTAAGCTCAAAAGATCTCTCCGGATAGGAGATAAAGATTCGCGATAATGCATTTCTGATCTCTCGCATATATTAGATTGGTATTTATTCTCGGAACTTGATTATCGAGAGCGAATTTATGCCGCAGAATTAATCGGTGATACCTGACTCCTGACGCGGGATAAAAATAATTTTTTATTGCGGGATAAAAATAATTGCTATTTGTATGTTAATTAATTTTTTGTTGTCGCACATTTAATATTGCACGCTCGTTTACTCATATAATTAACATCAATTCTAAACGAGTTAAGAAAATTCTTAATTTTCTGCGAAATTTCAAAATTTGTGAATAAATTCTAAATATGAAAAAAAAAATTCCACAATTGACATTGAGATTGTTGGAATATCCCCGCGCGTTATCGCTGCACGTAACCGTATTATCGCGCGATAATCCAATTAACAAATGCAACGTTTAACGTCTTCCGTTTTATCTTCATTCCACTTTATCCCATCGCTTATTTGTAAAGCGACCATTGTACGCGCTTCATTTAACGGATAAAATCGCTCTAACCAAATACTCCCGGGATTGACTCCTATATGATCCGATAATAGGGAAATCATTATCCGGACGAGTACAGTAATACTGCATATTGCGTCTACGTGCGGTCCGAGTGTGGCCATGATTAGTGCCATAAATGGGACACGTTATGGACGCGGTGCAGTTATAATATGCGCGATACGCGGGCACGTCTGCTAGAGCCTTTAGCGTACGTACGAAAGCTTGTTTGTGATGCGAGCGTAATTGCAATCATAGTCTGCCCGTATAACTCCGATAGCTATATATCGTTTCAAAATCACTGAGCCACCATTGGTCCGCGACGGAGTGATTTGAAATAACCGGCGCAAATTATACTACCATCACCGAAAGCCTCATCGACGTCATTCGGCCGATCGGCTGATCGACGTTAATCGTTCGGAGTCACGAGAGAAAGACAGAGACAAAGAGAAAGAGAATATGTGAATTATAAATGCGCATCTTAATCGAAGCATCGTAAAAATTTGATCGTCATATGTATCAATTTTTAATAAACATTACTTTTTTATGTTTTTCTTTTTCAAAAATTAACGTTTCCTAAATATGTCAACATTTTTATTCTTTCTCGAAAAAAATATTTACCAAATTATTTACGAAATAGTGATTTAATAAAAGAGAACCTTCTCTTTTCAAAATTCTAGAGAGGAATTTTATTACTCGATATATATATCCGATATTACCCGAGCTTCCTCGTGACTCGAACAGCCTTGTGATTATTTATCGGTATTTGTCCAAGCGATTCGCGTCGTCGACTACATAAAATATACAAACGAAAAATCATATCGCGATGTAAGCCGGTCATCTTTAAAGTGGTCGCGTAAAGATGTCTTAAAATATGGCTTGGCAATATTTAAAATTGCTGTTAGTGAATAGAGATATCTTTAAATGCATATCAATATATAAAGAGATATATCTTAATTTCGAAATATTCCATAGAAATATTTCTTTCCCGATATGCTGCGCAATTAAAGTTATCTTTGGCGAGAGTACTACTATCTTATTTTTCAAGTCTATACTATTTCATCCTGAAACAATATACAAAGAAAAAAGAAATATTCGAAATGGCACTAAAAATTGAATTAATAAAAGATGAGACTTCTCAGTGCGCTACGTAAAGTCTGTCGTTACAAATAAAATCTCAGGTCATTGTGGCGAAGTCAAAGATAAAAGCGACGAGATGTTGGAAAACTTAGAAATATAGTAACGTCTTATAATTCAACGAGAAACGAGCATGGAACGCCATCACGTGGACGCACTTACTCGCGCAAAAGTCTTCCATTTTTCCTCAAGTAATCGCTGAATAATACCACCGTCCAGCATGTCCAAGTGCTCCTCCTTCGTACCGTTCAGAATGATAAATAGCGCGGAGTTCCAGTCTGAAATAGAAATTCGGAGAGAGCCATTTGCGGTTAATGGAACATCGCTTTAGGGTTTGCGCCGCGATAATTATGGGTTTTGCATTAGTGAACGTGCATATATAGCGTGCCATGTATACAGGTACAGGTGCGCCTTTTCGACATTCCTCTCCGTTGCCGCATCCGGCACGAAAGTTTCCCGCCGTAAGGGCGGAAATTTTCCGCCGCCGCTGTCGCCGTAAGATCAGAGGACAAAATTTCTGATGCTGTTAAGATTTCGTTCGAAAACGACCGCAATCACTGAAGAATGACACGACACGTAACCGAATAATGTTCGTATATATACTTGACGTACGACGATGAATTAAGCGATCCGTGGTAACATTCCGATAATTCCATTTTGTGAGATTGACATTTAAATATTTGAATTATCGATTTTTAAACATTTTATCGCGATCGATATAATACGTCTTTTCGTTCTATTGAATCGTATCGAATCGTGCATTATTAAGCGCAACGTTCATGTACGCGTTACTAGAACTTCTCAGATTGTATCGATCGTATGCATCTGTCGTCGCACTTTGCCCGGCTTTGGCACGAGCGCTAAAGTAATTGGAACTTGAAGGATTGTACCCTCGGGAGTCCTTAATTACCGCTCGATATGGGCGAAGGTGTACAAGGTAACTTGACCCGTCAAAAACAATGCTTTCCGGCATTGGAGATTGTCTGGTATTGCCATATATTATTTTAAGTTATGTCAGTATTTTTTCTGATATCCGTATTATATAATATTTCCTTTACGATATAAATTTTAGAGAATAAAAATAGTAAGCGAAAATAATTTAAATATAAGACAGAATTTTGAATTCCGATAACAAATACACGGCAGAAAATTTTGCACTGGCTGAGAGGCCAGTCTCGAATGATTATACATTTATAATTTCGAGGCTTAGCTTGTGGATTTCATGCAGACCGGTTGCGCGCGCGTTCGCATGCTAATACCAATATCTTCGATCATCCGGTCTTCAATTTTGCATGATGGCCACTGATCTCCGACTCCAAGCCGGCGAAGTTACTAACGCGTATCTGTTACCGCAGCACGTAATTATATCTGACTTTAGACTACGCGCAAAGCTGTATAGTTTTCCCCGAGTTTCCCTTAGAGTATATCCTCTTGGCTACTATCTAGTAACCTCGGCCGGACATTGAACCGCGAGCTTAAATAACAAAATACCACTTTGACATTCCATTTCCTCCGATCGGCAATAATTATTTTGGAGAATCGATCGCAAAATTAATTAGAATCTATCTCTTTGTAATAGATGACCTTTAAACTATATTTAATTGTGTATAGCACAAAAAAAAGAGACCCTTTGCCATAATAATAATAAAATTTAAATATTCAAATTAGAAATAAATTATTTATAAGTTATTTAAAATAAGGCAAAAGCGCTAAATCTCTTTAACAATGCAAAGTCTTAGAGAGTATGGCTTATTATAAATTCGATTCTACGCTGTTCGAAATAATTAAATTACATCCAATTACACATTTCTTCAATTACTTTGTAAAGAATATATTTATTGCCAGGATATATATATATATTTTTTTTTTTCTTCATCTATATAAGATAATTCTTCATTTTCTTCCTGCCTCTTTTTATAAAATTTGTTATCACTTAATTTCTAAAGCTCTCTATTATTACCATCGCGATTAAACCTGTGTTGGATATTCTCGAAATAGAATCAGCACCCTTCTACATTTCTCTCGGGTCGACAAGTCGATAGGTTCTGGTATCGAAGTTAAATAATAGAAGAGAAAGAAGCTGCGTGACAGGAGAAGCTCAACAGATAATTAAAATCGCATTGGTGTCTACCGGGTGTCGTCAAGTTCTGAAACAATTTTTCTAACGAAAATTTGATTTATGTTTATTTCACGTTTGATACTATAAAATTGAATAAATTAAGGACAAAAAATGTAAATAGCAAAAATTTCGCGTTTGTTTAATGTTAAAAAAGTTGGGCTATATCCTATGATAAAAATGTAATATAACATAATAAATTGCAGAAATAATAAAATATCGTCCAAAAGTATTTTTTTATATGAACTGATATAGAAAATATATCACTAAATTTTATCGCCTATACAAACGGAATATCCTATAGATAACTTATCGATACATTCGCGGAAATTTTTGGTGTATACGTACATATGAGTTCTAATATATCTAGTTAGTTCTAATATATCTATATATATCTAGTATCGTATCGTCTATAAATATAAATGCCGACAGATATAGTAAAACGAAGAAAATCGCTTCGTTAACATAATTTTCTATTCTTTCCATAATGCATAATGTAACCACATAATGCTGCTTTTGCTCGGGCAAAATATAATAAATAGTTCTTACAGACCAACATGAAACCAAAATGTTTTACATGTACAATTTTCCTTATAAAACGTAAAACATAAAGATTTATGCGAACTCATTTATCTAGCTGCCAAAAATTAAAAGATTTTAGAAATTTTACTAAGAAGCACAACAAATTTAATGTTAAGTTTCAGTATAATTTTAGAAAATAGAGAAACCATATTTTTTTTCTCTCGCATCATAGAAATTATTTTCAATGGTTAAGAAATTTTTATATAATGTGGATATTTTTTTAGGCGTATATATTTCTTCTCAATATTCTCGAATGTACGCGAAGAAATGTGAATTTCACTTCAATGTTCTTAAAAAAAATAAAATAAAATAAAATATTTTATATACAATCAGATAAAATATTATTGCCCCCGCACGAGCAATTTTCGCGGACTCGTTTGCATTCTAGAGCTATCGGATTTCTCTATGGCGTCGCTTACACGCGAAAAAAAGTCTGAAATAGGAATTTATACGACATGAAAGAGGGCAAGCGTCTTAACGATCGCGCATCAGAACCTGTCCCCGGCTAAGAATACTGTAAGCGTCTTAAAGTCTGGGTGTGACGTTGTGATGTTTACATGCGACAAACATTGTCGTAAGATTATTCGCAAGTTAATCGTGTTACACGTGAATTTGCATAAATATAGCATGTAAAAATGTGATGTAAAAATTCGGTTATTTCTATTTTAAAACTTTCGAACAATTTTGCGAAATATTATAAAGTATTTATACAATATTTATAAAATACAAATACTCACACATCACATTTATGTTCTTATTTCGATATCTACTTATTATTAGTGCGTATTTTTATGCGTGTCACAGAGAATTAATTCGTGGATGATCGTGTCATAAAAAAATGGCAGCACAAATTGCGCGCCGGAGTATCCCGGAATATTTTTTGCAACGTGATCTTTTTCTAGCGCAGATATGATAGCGGAAATTACACGAAAATAAAATTTCGCGTGAGCATTTCGCGCGCATACGACGCAAGCCCCGAATTAAAGCGGGAGAAAAACGTTGGTAGAGAAAACGTCGACGAGGGAAATGGCTTTCCCGCTGAAAGCTCGATCTTTGACCATCGCTATCGAGACTTTTTTGGCCACCAGCCTCTAACCCTTATTCTCCCGATTTCGTCCGTTCTTTATCTCCTCGTTCCCTAACTTTGATCTTGGTTTTGGAGTAATTAAACGCACCCGTAGAAGAGACTTGTCGAAAATTCGACTCGCCTCCCTATATAAAGCTATCTTCTCGCCGTCTCGTGGTTACTTTTCTTCATTCGGATACGCCCGTCGTCATCCTTTACAAGATCAGGCGTTTATGTCTTGATGAAAGTATGCCCTTCTCCCCCTTGCCACGAGGGAGGGGAGGAAGGATAAATAGGTGAGGACGGCGACCAGGAAGGAGAGAGATCGAAGGGATAATGGATTCCGAAACTAAATGAAACGCGAACACCCGCGGCTGCGTCGGGTCCGCAGCTAATCTCGAAACTTCGTTAAATGCTCGTAATTGCATCCTGCTACGACCCACCGCGATTTCAGGTATCCGCGTCGCGCTTCGCGGTATTCTTACTCGCGAATAACCCGGGAAAACCCGCGCCCACGAACGCATCCATTTCTCGGCAACGCTTTCCATGCTCAGCAGAGAACTTCGATACATTTTCACGCAAGTTTGATTGGAGATAGAGCTCTTAAAATACGAACGCAGCATGCAGCAACATGCAGAACTTTCTTCAGCCTTTGTTCTCTGCGGTTCATTGTTGAGAAATTTTAGTGACATGATAAACGCTCGAAAGTAAAATCAAATTGTATCACATCCTCGAATAGAATGCTTCCATGGGAATACCATCGCGATCGGTTTGCGCTCGAATGTCAATACGTATTCAGATCGACAATTTTTTATGAAATTAAAAATAAGATCAGTTATTTCGAAACGAATCAATTGAAGACATACTTTTGCGCCCGCACACATACGCGTGTTATAATATATATATTTTGTATTATATTTTATATTATATTATATTCATATCATATTTTATTTCTATAAATATTAAAGTTTAAAGAAAAATTAAATTTTTATATCTATGTGAATCACGACAAAAAATAATAAAAGAAATGACAAAATTTCGCAAAAGAAATCTTTTTGTTGAATGGTTTCTACATTATTTATGCTGATCGTTATTGACATTGTGACTTTTATAATATATTTAAAAAAAAAAAAATCAACCGGAAACACATGCAATAAAATTTAAAAATATACACATTTTTCGATTGTATAATTAAATCGTCGATATAAATCATCGACCTCAAATTATATCGCTGCAAATTGTATCACGCTTCCTAAAAATATTTCATTTATCTCGCTGGATTCCAATTAAATGAGAGAAATCGACTTCAATTCTAAATTACCGTCAAAATAGGAAAATAACGCTGGCGAAAGGGGCGACGATAACGAGCCAATATCAGGCAGTTTTTACTGGCGAGTGGCATCGTATGCAATGTCGCGAGAAGTTGCTGGCAGTATGGTTTACTATCCAGGTGCGACACACGTTCGACGTGTAAGAAAACTTTGTAAATTTTCTTTTTTTTCTCCTCTGAGAACTTTGCAATCTGATTTTGTTCTCGATTTTGCCCTCGTATCCAATTTTACGGGAGAAGATAGTCCCCTTCTTGTTCTCGCTGTATTAGTCCTCTTCCTCTCGTTCGCTACCTCCTCTATTCCTGTCGCCGACACTCACGTCACAATTTTTGCTCTATCCCGTCTTCTTCTTGTTGGGATGCTTTACATGGAGGACAAGCCGTATGTTGGAAACCGTGAGGACAATTTTACATAAGCACGTATGATATAGCGCAAAAGATCCAGCATGGAATAATTTATCGAATATTCCGAAAATTTCCCTAACAAAATACTTTATTCCTGCCTTAAAGTATATTGTAATATTCGAGATTGTGTATGTGAAAGCAAGAAAAGCGAATATGTAGAGTAGAATAAAATATAGTACTGACTTATTTTGCGTATCCGAGAACACATATAACCCTCTTTAAAATATATGTTACAATATAAAAAAAAAGAAAAAGAAATAACGAATAAAAAAAAATAAATACCAAAAATGTATAGTATCAAAAATAAAACAAATCAATAAACGATACTAAAAATCGAAAAACAAGAAAGATATTACGTAAACTCTTCTCGAGATTAAGAAAATCAAAAAAAGATTGCGTAAATCTAAAGAGAAATTTCTCTCCGCAAGGAATGCTATACCGAGTAAGAAAATTTTAATTCATTATTCACCATTTCTCTAGAGGTCTAGAGTAAATTAAAGTAAATTAAATTTTTGAAACATAAAAGAAACTGAAAGCGAAAAAGAAAAAAATAGACAAAGGAATGCTATATATTATAAAATGGATGAAAGAAGAGCAACGAGATGTGATGCAGCGTCACTACGATGCTAATACTACTATTCGGGAACATCTCGCTCTTGACTCGTCGCAATTAATTAGGGAACATGCGACAAAGTGAAGGCTCATTTGAAGGCGCACGATCCGGTGAACCGTGAATGACGATTCTCGTAGAATCGTCTCGGCGTAATACGATTAGCTTTACGACGTACTTGTTCTGCCGTCTGGTAGAAGCGTGTCGAGGGCATTGAGGGGATACGCCGAGCAGGTGATATTACTGTAACGCCAGAACTCCCGCGCGGACAGTTCCAGCATCTCACGGAAGACCTCGGCACGCCCAAGCTGGCAGGCGAGTGTCAACGGAGTCAGACCCGCAGCATTTACGATTCCATTGCGAGCGGGAAGCTTTGGATGCCGCAGAGCATAGCCGAACATATCCTGCGTCAAACAACGATTCTCTGTTCTCTATTCCGTTAGAATGATGAAAGTCAATTCTCGTGTTCGATTACTACGAGACAGAATCAAGATCAACGCGGACGACATGAATAAAATCAGAACAAAATGTAAATTTTTAAATTTATTAAGCAAATATAAAATTTTTGATGTAAATGCTCTAATATGCGTATAATAAACTCTTTAGGAAATGCGAATAATTATTGACAAATAATTATATTCAATTGGAAAATAAAAAAGGATGCTTTTCCAGGAATAATAAAATAACTAAAAGAATGATCTAATATGATACTGCCTTCTCAGATGTGATATAACAAATTTATTCTCTTTTCTTTTAATACGCACCAATTTATCGCCAACTACGACCATGTGCAAAATCATATTTCCGAAAGAATCTTGCTCGTCAGGATCCGCGCCGGAATCAAGCAGCAGATTATAGACGCTCTCGTTAGCGCAGCAGGCTGCCCAGGCAAGTGGATACTCGCCCAAATACGCGAGTCCCTCGTAATCGGTGTTTCTAGCGGGGTTCATCCTCTGCTGATCACGTGGTAGAAAGAAGCTACCGATAGCCCGCTGCGAGATAATCGCACCTGCATCGACCAGATCCTGCACGAGCTCGTTGTTGTTATAGGCGATCGCCAGATGAAGGGCGCTCGCGCCGAGATACTCCTCGCCCTCGACGACGTCGATGGCGAGTCGCGGGAAACACTTGAGCAATATACGAGCTATTCTGGTGTGTATTCGGGTGTCGCATATGATGAGAACATGCAGCAGGGCCTCGCCCAGCGAGCCTCTGTACTGCATCTGCCAGCAGGCCTCGTGATCGTTCCACTGCGCGAGTGGATCGAAGCGCGATAACGAAGCTTCGATCGGCAGCACGACCTGTTCGAGGTCGCGGAACTTCCAGCGCAGATACTCGGCGCGATTGATCACTTGACCCTTACCATCCGCATACATCAGGATGCCGAATTGCTCGCGCATCAATTTCTCCACTTCTGGCTGGCCGCCCTGATTGTACGCTTCGATAAGCTCGCCGCCCTTCTTGTAATTGACAAGCCGGTATAACAGGCACTGATCCTCGTTGCTTGCCTGGCTAATCACGCGATCGAGAATCGAGCCAGCGTTAACCTGGCTGCCGCGACCAACGCGACACGAGCAAACGCCACCCATTCAGACATATCCCTTCGCTGTCGATCGCGGAGAAAAGCGCGGAAAAGTGCGCGCTATCGCACCTTCGTCGTGTCCACGAAGCCGATTTTTTTCCCGTCTGTTTCGTCGGCTCCTTATCAGCCAACGTCGCTCGAACGAAAACCCACTCGAGTACCTCTAGACGTTCTCAAGGTCGGGCAGCGCGCCATTTCCGTCGCGATAAAGCCACTTCGCCGTATGGCTACTCACGACCGACTCCATTGATATAACACTCGAGATTCTCTTACCCCCGACGAGAGGCGGCATGGTACAAATGGAGAAAGGGAGAGAGAGAGAGGGTGCTGGTATATTCGCGCTATAGCAACCGGCCGATCCATAAGCGGTACCTGGTGCAAACGGACACGACAGGGTCACCACCGCCACTATTTCGCTACAGTGAAATTGGAAGCGTTTTTAAATGAGTTTATCAGAAGCGCGATGCTAAAAGATGAACACATGAAACGCCGATAATTCAGGATGAGCCGTTCGTTTAGCGTAATTCTAGACCGATCCGGTTCTCGCTCGATTTGACATATTGCCGAAGATCATGACTCACTCATAATTCGCCTGCTGACCTTAGCACACTTTCCTGCAACTGAATATATGCGCAAATGCTTATTTGAGGCCAGTCGCAAGGACGAGCGCATTTTCGCGTGTAGATAATAAAGATTAAAAATGTAAAGATCAAAAAAAAAAAAAAAAAAAAAGATACTCAAATAAAAATATATTTTTGAAAAATAAGATTATATAAAATTGTTTGCGCTACAAATGCAGAATCAAATTTTAATTAGGTAAAATAGTATGCAACTATAGATACATGGATGATATTCACTTCGATTATTTTGTGTTTTTATTAATTTAATCGAGATAAAAATATTAATTGCATTTTTTTTTTTACTATGCAATCGTTCGCGCTCAGATACGGTTTCGCGCTTCATTACGTCCATATTTATGATAGGAATGTTGAAATCAATTTCCCATCTCCCAAGTCCGTATAAAACAGTTACGCGTAACGTGCATCTGTGTTTAAAGTGCATTCGTATTTAACTGAAGCGCAACAAATATTCCATTCCCCTCGAATTGGGGCAGTGCAATAATACGTATATTGTTATATTGCCGGCATCTAAAATTAGTATCGCGTTAATATGTGTCGCAGAAAATATTCAACTGTCGAGGGATTATGGTAGCTCGCATTTAAATGCGCTATCAACTCCAGCAAATTATAAAATTATATATTCGTCGTTTAAGAACAAATATTCCTCTTCGTATAATTGCGAGAAATCGAATGATACCACGCATTGTAATGCAATAAAATTCTACGTATGGCGCATATTTCATGACAGATCACCATTGTCCTCGTTTGACGAATATAGTATATATATAGTCAATGTATTATACGCTACGGTCATGCGCTATTGTAAATTGATGCCCCGTCATTCTCCGAATAACTGCGAAAAAAAAAACGGACATTTTCAATCCGACGTTTCACCGACGAGCGCCGCCGGATGGATCGAGCAGACGTGTGTTGGTGCAATAGCCAACGGATGCAGAATTGCATGTATTACAATCTGATTCATATGCGCGAGGAATAAGTGCCTAAATGGACACTTTGCGAGCGCGGACATTTAACGCTTTCACAATTGAAGAATCTGGGCAAAAGTGCCTGAAGGCGGTAAATCGTATTCTTGCGAAAGTTAAATTAATCTCATGAGTCTGTTTTATATGTCCATGCGCTGTCAATTTATCATTAATACTTAAAAAACTTTTTGTCAAAATAGAATACAATTTTTTTATCGCGTAATCGTCAAGCTGTATTTAAAATCAAAAATGTTAAAATAATATTTCGCAAAAAACATTTAAAACGTTCTTGGATATTTTTTACGCTACTATTATTGTTTCATTTTTTATAAATGTTCTCGTTTTTATTCTCCTAAAAATATTTGTTAAACAAAAAAAGATTTTTTTTTTCTTTTTTTGTTTTATTATATCGATAAAATTCGCGTTCCTAGATTAAAATATTTTTGAAAATGTTGTTAAACCATGCGCTTTCATTCACCAGCTCTTTCAATTAATACATTGTTTATGCAATTCGATATGCAAACTCACTTTTTCTCCGTTCGTTGCGGAACGACCGCAACAATACCGTGAGTTTGCCCAACGTGATAAACTTCCAAATTTACACAGGCACGGTGGAATCTAGGGAAAGAGATAACGTTTGATATTCGTGTGACGTCGTAATATATACAATAAAATGTATTTCCACAAACTGTCACGCGTTTGACAACCGCGAGGGACTTCGTAATATGTTCAATATCTATATATACGAATATGAATGAGAGGATTATTGTCGAACGTTGGTTTGAATCGACACGAAGTTACAGTCACGTAATTTATTCACGGATCGGTATATGCTATTGTATTTAACATGAACCGGTTTTTTTCTTGATAAAGAAAAACGAGTTTCTTCAATGCCATTTTAGCTAGTTTCGATATTATTACATGTAAATTCGACATGATCCGATATGAAATTTAAATCGTCAGATATAAAGACAAAAGACATATTGTACATACAAGTCACTATCAACAAGAATTAGAATATTAGATGCGTCATTATTGTTATCTATACCGTACACGGCGAATGGAAATACACCTATATATATGGTCAAAGCAATTATGATATTTTCTACCATGGATGAGTCACATATGCGTCGCACGATGATCTTGACAGTACCTTATTATCTCGACAGGAGATACATATATTTGTCACTGATTCATGCGCCGATGTTTACGCGCCGTACGTGCACGGAAAGTTAATGACTTTAAGAGAACAAATATGACGAAAGATAACATTATGAAATTAATAACGTTTAAATATGACTTTAGATTACGTATGGGCACTGTCATCGAGCAAAAATATATTTCGTCAAGTGTAACTATACAGTAATTTCTCATTTCTCTTTTTTCACTTTTGTAACAAACAATATATAAACAATTTCTGTGTTTTTATTATATCGTAGAACATACTTTTATATATTTTATATTTCGTACTTTTCTATTTTATATTTCTTCTTAACGATAATTCATATATCGGTATTATTTTCTTTGGCTGCACGAGAACTTTTGTATATTACCCTTAATCGAGCAAGCTCAAGCTTTTCAAAGGACAATTGCAATCTAATCACAGAATGTTTGCGGTTAACGAGCTAATGCGTTTGTCAAATTATGTGCACGTGGTAGATTATGCGCGGAGAAAAGATCTTGACAGAAAAATTTCCGTTATTTTTTTTTAAAGTCATTAGAACCGTTGTCATCCTGTAAAAATACGCCAGCGATGAATTATATATAATTTTATGCACAGACAGATCATAGTTTTAGATTATAAGTAAGCATATCAGTATACTTTACAAATATTTTAAAGACAAAAAGACGAAGAATTCTACTCACTTGATTTATGTAATAAATTATAATTCTTAGAAATGTATAACGTAAATGCATAAAAAGAAAGATACAATAAGACAATAAAATTAGTTAAAAATAGCTTAATGATGTGATCAAAACAATCGCGTGTGTCACTGCAAGCATCAAGAATAAGCTTCTTTTAATTACCTACGGCGTCGATATAAAAATAATTAAATCTGCTGATAAACAATAATTTAAAAATGTTTTTAATTAGCATGTAAAAATATATGACTGAAGAATATATAAAAAAAAGAAAGATATAGAAAAAATATAAAAACATCTCAGTATAGTGTTATATCTTTTATTTTTGTTCTTTCGTAAAAGTTGATGGGAAGATTTTAACAAGATTCAGTTTTGATTTAACGAGCGACGAATAGCAACACAATGACATATTATTTCTTCCTTGATCACATTAGTCTACTGCATATATGGTACATATTTATCGAGACGTAAAATTATAAAATTATAAAAAAAAATATGAGAACAACATGTACATTAACAGCAAACTAACGTGATTCCCTATTGTATTTTCAGATAATCGAGAAACTTCTGGCATTACATTTTCGTTATTCCCGACGATGTCTTTTTCACGTTAAGACATCGAAAAATGTCGATGCGGAAAATTTCTAGCTGCTTCTACAATAAAATTTAGGAGTTTAATACTCGAGAATTCGTTCGAGATAGAGAATTGAATGCGGTATTTAAATTATGCATGCCGACTACCGATTATATCGGTAAGAGTCGACGACAATGACGACAACGAAAGCAGTCGCCTTCGCCCGCGGACCTTTCCCCCCGTCCCTCCTATTATACAGGCTCTTCCGTATCATAAATTATAGCGGCTGGTACACTCGGGACCGGAAGGATTCACAGGAAGCGGGCCACGAAACCGAAAACAACAGCGTGATCCACATTGCAATCGACCCGTGAAATGCATTTTCGCGAAATTACCAGCGGCTTGTGAACGAACACGATGCGATCCGAAAATTCGTCCCAAAATCCCGACTACATCGGACATATGCAATTACTTTTAATCAAACTGTCTGTTGTTCGCAGGCCACCGTGTGTCGGTGCGGTTACTGAACGCACGACTTAACGGCGTATTCGATCCTGGATCTCTCTTTCTCCATATCTCTTTCGTTATTAACTTATCGCACATTCGCATACATTTTGTGACCTTTCTGTGACTAATCGCATCGGCGAAACAATAGGTGACGCAGTCATATACCGCGAACCGTGGACGCGGTATATTTCATTCGATGACGCAATGCAAAATAAGTTGCGGTTAAAAAATTGTTCCTTAGGTATTCCATTATACGTAAATATGGATAGAACATATCGTTAAATAAAAAAGTTAAGACTGCCAAGAATCAATTCTCAAGAAATCTGAATCAAAGGATAGAAAAACTGATTAGATTGAATAGATTGCGCAATGATGAATTTGATCAAAAGTTTTTTTGTTCGATATATAATTTAACATTCTAAAAAATATAATTATTTTTCTTCTTTTTCTGAAAAGAAATTAAATTAATTCGATAAGTTCGATATTTGACAAGCTGAGATTTTTTATGCTCTGACAACTATCTAAGTTCAACAAGCTAAGCCAAAACTTGTCTTCTGAGCTAATTCTGAATCATAATTTTATTGACATGGTTACATAAATTTACAGCACCGACATATTAGATTATTGACAAGATGATTGCGTAAAATAAGCTGTTTTATTATATAATTATCATTTTTTTCAACTCTTATGAAATAAAGCGAAAATTATAGGTATAATAATAAAACAAGTTGGAAATTTCTTTTCGATACTTTTTAATGCAGATTTTTATAAAATATTCATATATTTGTATGATTATTTTAATTACGTTTTTCGTATACATTTATATATTATATATATATATATATATTTTGAGAAAAAATTATAAAGAAAATGGATTTTTTGTAAAAACAATCATTTAAATAATGAGTTAAAAGAGAGTAATCATTTGGAATAATATGTTATCTTGCGGTTGCAAGAGCAGCGAGGATTTCTCGTGTTTCAGGGTTAAAGCATCTCATCAGACAAGTCCCGCCTATTTCCAAAGTTTCTTATGTAGCGGATTTCTTACGCAGAAGTACGCAAACATACTAGCGATACACCGACGCGTGTGCGCGTGTACACACGAACATGTGCGAGATGCACGATAATTATCGTGTTCCGCTGCAGTAGTTGGCCCGTCACCGCGCGCGTGATTTCCATAATAATAATAATGACACCCGCATACACACAGGCACACGCTCATACGCGTATCACCCCCGATTGCGCCAAGTGTGCGTATGATAATCTAAGGTTTCTCTGTGCCACCTCTTCTCCTTTCCCCTGCTGACCTATATTTTCGCCAAGATTATAAAATCTTTCAATATACATATATATATATATATATATCGATTTGCGTTCTGAAAATATTACTCGCGCCATTTATCTTTCCTCATTTTTCTCGAAAAGTCTCGTAAATATCCTCGAATGCAAACTGAAGTCGACGACGGGCGCGATAATGCTCATAGCGTTTTTATTCGGAATAGCAGTATTACTCATCGTCATGTGCGTCTTGACTTTTATTTGCGTTAAAATTATCAATAAACACGACGCTGAAAGTATAGGGAAAAAGATACTTGACGAAAAATACGACAAAATTTCGTGACGGTACGCGACGGAATTGTTCACTGACTCATCCAATCACATAAAAAAAATGAAAACATGGTTGTTAATGCAAATGATGCGATATATTTAGGCGTCGGCGGCGAGACAGAATTATAGGAAGATAATATTGAGGAAAAACTGCGAAACGTGATTCATAGCTATCACATGCCGCGCCCCGCCATACTCACGCAGTCACGTGTCACGTGCTGTTTCGCGCCACACTTGCTGTCACTTGCTGCCACGCCGCGCCACGGTCTTGAGTCGCGTCACGTGATCGGCTGTCGACGCGTATTCTGGCCCGACCGTGATCGGGGATCGTATATAGCCGGCAAAAGTCGTGGGGCAAAGCGTCGCTGTTTTCCACGGTCCGGTTCGACGAGTAACCTTGATCCTTTCGCGAGTTGTACGTGACAGGCGTCGTCGACATCGTCGTTCGCCGAGTCTACTGGATTGTGAACCGGTTAGTGTCGATCGAAGCATCATCGAGGCAACAACAAGCGAGATCCCTAGCAAGTATCCGAATTGTCAGAGTTCCTTGTGCGACAAGATGAAGACGTTCGTTCACGTTGCCTTTGTTGCCGCGTGCCTTATCGCGTGCGCGCACGCTCTTCCAAGTAAGTAACACTTTCTTTTAACTCTCGTTTCTTTTTTGTAAGACCGTGCACTTCGAATCTCACGGATACGGTAAAGTTCCGCGGTACACGATTGTTCTGGAAATTTTCATTTTAAATATGTATAAAATTGCCGTGGTATTACGATGATAGCGATAATTATTCGCGAAATGCATTATATAAAATTTTGCGTTGTTTTTCTACAACCTAATCAATTTTTAAATCTAAATCCATTTTTTAACATAAATTATGTATAGAATGTAATTCTTCAATTTTAATTTCCATAGAAATCTAAACCTAAATCTATTTTTTAACATAAATTATGTGTAGAATGTGTAATTCTTCAATTTTAATTTCCATAGAAATCTATGGAAATTATTACGTGTATGTTTTGTATTTGTATCTTTTCCGACAGATATTTTATTCATTAGCAATTTTACATTTCATAATTATTTGTCGGTAAAAATACACTCGTTATATACGATTGAATCTAAATCAAGAAAACAATCCGTAATTATAACTTTTGACAAAATCAGAAGACGTTTTTTTAAATAAATTCCATATAAATTTTGTCAATCAAACTTAACTTAATTAAGCTATAATCCGCGTCTTTTCTTCATCTATTTAATATTTTATAATATGAAATATGCACTATATAATATCTCACACAACATATACAATTATTATAATCTTTCTTACTTTAGAGAAGTTTAATTCGTTCTTACTTTTATTTAATTATTATTTAGGATATATAATTACCGTTTACATTTTTTTCCAAAAATAGTCTACATGTAAAACTGGATTATCGATAAAGTTAGATAATGAAATATTCTGTTATTTCCGTTATGCTCTAATCGGATCGAAAGATAAAATGCGTTGCTATCCGTTAAAATACGATGTTAAATCAATTAAAGCTATTGCATAAAAACAGATTTTAGTTTAATATAGCGCAGTGAATTAATATAACGATTATTTCCAGCCACGCAATTCGTTAATATATCAAATAAACAAATTTTATTTTAGCTTATTTACGAGAAAATTCTGATTTCACAAATTTATTTATATATTTTTATACGTATATATATTTATGTATTAAATTCTTCGCCCTTTTGAAATAATAAAATGAACTGTGATATATTACGTTGTCAAACGACATCAAAAAATATTACATCTTTTGAACTTAATTTTATATATGTATGTATATTTTCTCGCGCTTCAATAATTTTTACAAGTAAATAAATTATACAGAATTATCGAATTTTTCCCAGTTTTCATCTCTTATGCATCTCGGATCGTATATTTTAATAAAATATAATCTACATTGCTTATTTTCTCTACGCATCTCCGCAAAACTTTATCGCGGCTCCATTTGTCGCATTGAGCGATCCTTCAGGATTATTTGCATTCGGCTCACGACATTTATGCGTCGTTATAAGGCGAAGCGGGCGCCCGACAAGCAAATATCTCGATTGAATGTCAGGTCACGAAGAAATCGTGGAAGCAGATAGCACGCTCCAACTACTTAAGGCCGTTGTTTACTCGATTACAACTCGATATGAAATTCACTTCCAGCGTAGACTTTGCTAATTAGCATCGGCCCCGTTTTTGCGAGACGGGAACGGCAGGAAACTCGTTTAATTGGAGCTGCTTCGTCCCCAAGATAATTGTCCAAACGAATTCTCCCATCGAAGTCCAATTTATTCCTTTTGATTTTAATATAACTTTACTTCTCGAGCCGACGTTTGTGTCTCTCAACTCTCGTTTCAATCGTGCGAGAATCTTTACAAAAATAACACGATCTGATTTCCAGCGAATTACAATTTTATTGCTAATTCTCATTGTGATTCCTTTTTAAAAATTGAAATATTACTTTACATTATTTTCAATCACGCTTTATATTATTTTCGCGAAACTATTTGGCACATTACATTTTTATATGGCAGATATAATAATTTAAAAAAAAAAAAGGAGTTTTATATATTTAAAATCTCTTTTAATCAATATCGTTGTTTATTATTTTTTAAATATTGTTATATTTATATATACATGTAAACTTTACGTTGAAAAATATTTTTATTTTGGCCTTGTTAATTACTGTTGTTTAATGTATTTGAAAATGAAAAATTTTTACATTTGTTTATAGATATCATTTATAATTTTTACACGGCAAACAACTTTATTTAAAGGAAATTAAGAAGTTTGCATTCAAATAATTGTACATGCATAAATGCATGCCGCATTATTGCACCAACCAACATTTGTAAAACAGTTTCGGGAACTTTACGCGTATTCTCTCGTTGAAACACCAAAAATGATACGAATATTTTAACCAGTGACGCGCTACCTATTACAACATGTCGTAAACAACTTCGGTGAAACTAAAATTAAAGCTTTTAGATTGTGTGTTAACTATTATTATAAAAAATATTAAAGTTTTACTTATAAATGATGATTCAGCGCGTGTGCAGAGTGTTCGTAATCATTGAAACAATAGCGGCCTGTTCAGCTACAGATAAGCAGCGTATAATTATAGAATTAAATTTCTTTCACCATCGCCAGAGGCGAATGTTACACAATGTTTTATTATATTGGATACTCCGCGAGGAGTGCGACGCCTCCGGCGAGATGTTTCTCTGAAACATGATGTACCTGCCAGTTTCCATGACGCAAAACTTCGCCGCTATAACGCAGTCTCCGCAAGAGAAGAGAACGTCTGCTCTCATTACGTTCACTGACAGCCGGGTGACAGCCGGATAATAATGTAATTTTTGAGACTTTACCGGGACGGCGCCGGCGCCGGCGCGGCGGCCAACAAGCTGGCGAAAATCGAATTTCGGCGAGTTTCGATCGCGCAACGAACATATTCTCGCTCGGATCGTCCTGTATTCTAGATAGATAAAGATACGAAGTATCGAATCTGTCAGCGTCAAACAACGCGAATCGTGCTACAGGGTGGAATCTGCATATAAGCAGATTGCGTTTAATCCTATTAAGAATACGTAATCGTCGTACTTACCTCTGGGTAAACATGCCTCGTCTTTGAGGCACAGCTTTGCGTAATAATTATCTGCAATCGTAAATCTCTCTCGTGCAACGAACATGACGTTTAGCATTATCGCGAACGCGATGTGTTCTGCGTCGTTGCTGCGGTTCGCTTACGAATAATTATGCTTTATATAGAAATTGATACGATAATATGTAGTCGAATTTACGAGAAATGCGCTTCCATTTATTACACGCGACGTAGATGTATATATATACTGATAACGTGGAATACGCATATTTACACATTTAATGATCAATTACATTGCTACTTACGAAATGTATGTATTGAGACATAATTATCTGAGATATTTGAACACGACTTGCGAACGATAATTCCACAAAATATAGAATCAAGTTGCATGCATTACTTATATGCGATCAAGCAGATAATGCTCTCGGCAAGTTCATTTAAAATTTGAAAGCACTCATTAAAATCGTTAGCTTTCATAATGCGCTAATGTATCAATATGCACTGTCAAAAAATATCTAAAATTACACGAACAATAAGTGTAAAATTGTTGACATTATTAATTTAACGCTTATTATTATATTGTTCGTGTAATTTTGTAATTCTTTTTACAGTATATATTTTTTATCGTTACTAATACATTATATGAATAAGTTTTTCATTTTCGGTACATACATTAGTATTTTCTCGCATACGTTGTATGCACGAGTATTTGTATTCGCATAAAAATGTGTCGTCTAAATCACTTCACTCGACGCCAATTACAGCGGGAAAGAAATCGTGACTAATTACTTCCCATATATCGCTCACTCTCTGATTAGTTGATTCACGTAGCGTCGCAACGTGACAGTTGCGCAATCCGGTAATGTAATTCCTTCTTCCTATGTTCCGCATCGCGATCGACGAGCCTTCTGTCACCGGCTGCTTCCCTTTCACCCGCCCTCTTCACACGTGCAATGACGCCGATGTTGTATGGGTATGTGCCGTTTGCGCGCTTATAATGCGAAATATATGACGCATACTATGTACGGTACAACACGATTATGTACGGCAAAGAGTAATAATGGATTCTGATGGAATATTTTTATGCCTGTAAATTGTCTAGCTAAAGAAATCTCTTTTTTATTTAATTTTTACAATTTTTATAATTTTGAATGGCGTATCATATCGATATTTTGTTCATAATTATTATGAGTTGTGTATAAGAAATAATTAGTAAATTAGATAATAATTAATAACTTATATATACAAAACGTCCATATATAAAATTTTTATTATTTAAATAAAAAATTTTATACTTGTATAATTAATTTGAATTTTTATTTTATCTTCACTATTGCTCTGATAAAATTTCCAAATGTTATTATTACCCTTCGCTATACTTCGCGCAATTCCATATGCGGAGTGTCCTTGCGTGTTGACGGCTTAGTTTGTTGTGCCCCTCCGTATCTGGAGGCGAAGTACTGCCACGGATTATGACCAACTCATATTATTTTCCTGTCGCGAACAGCCTGACTCCGTTGACGTAGTGTTGGGCTTGCCTTGAGTGGCAGTAGCACTGCAGAATATGCCTTTATTAAGTATGCAGCTTGCGTCCGACCACCGCCTTACGGTCATTTAAATGAAAAAAGGCAGTACCCTGCACAAACGTTTTGTCAGCGCATCTTTTTTTTTCTTTTTTTTATTTCTGCATAGTCTTTTGCATAAGATCAATATCCTGATGGGGAATTATTCTGCGCAATAATTATATAAAACAAAATCTATTTGGTAAATTTCTCATGATTCGTTATTAATTAGCGATAATATATGATATACTCAATACTAAAAAAAAAAAAAATATTATAATTGTACAAATATAGAAATATAAGAATCATAATTAAATTTATTAAATTATTTTTCTTTAACTTTAAATTCTGTATCAGATAACACATATGCTTTAATATTTATTTTAAAATATATTAGTTAACAAGTAAACCAAAATACCATTTTAAATATTTGTCTACATTTATACATTTTTCCGTCGCGTATGGGTTGATAAAGCGAATAATTTGATATGTATAAGTCAATGAAATGTATATTAAAATATTACCCAACTACAGAATTCACATTTTGCCTCGTCACTTAACATTTTTACGTATCTTAACCACAATAAAAAAATATCATAACGCTTTTATACTATTATGTAATCTCGTATAAAAAAAAATCAAGGAACTATATCAATGTGATATAAGATTTCAATATATATATGTCGTTACTTCGAAAATGATTTTTAAGTTTATGCTTTTTTAATTTTTTTAATTACTTGATACGTGCGTGCGAAAGAAAATTTATATAAATTTTCAGTTAAACATTTATTCACACGCTTAAATTACTAACTTTTACATGCAAATCTTTTGTTTATGTGTGTCATAATTATCTTCTAAACAATTTGTTATGGGATACGTATCTTCTAGGTATACGACATGAGATGAAATGAGTATACATTTCAGGATTAAAGTAAAGCGCATCCTTAGCTTCAGCTCGTGCGCGACTTTTGTCCCGACAATGTATTATGCCGCGTGCGTTGTGTAATTCACGTGTATAAGCACACAACAGATACATATATTATAGTATTATAATAACAGTTATACAAGAGCAGTAAAAATTGCATTTGCGCAGTTCTTAAAACTTATTGTTGATTTTAATTTATACTAAATTCGTATAAATAATTTGTGACAGTAAAGCTAACAAATGCTCGTACAGAAACACAAAACTTTTCTAATTAGTAGAATAAAAATTAAAATTATTGAAATAAAAATTAAAATAAAAATTAATTATTAAAATAAAAATTAGTAGAATATTACTATTGATTTATGTTCCAGAGAATATTTTAATATTCTAAAATAAAATGTCTTGTGAAATAAATTAACTTAATATTTGTGTATCAAAATTGGTTTACATATATTTATTGATCATTTACATCGTACTCTATATAATATCGATATTGAATCTTGCTTAAAAACACGGATATTCGCGATGCGATTGCCGTTATAGTAATTTAACAACATCGTTTTACGGCAACATTTGTATCACCGTAACTACGCATACATCTGAAAAGAATGCCGTCGTTAACTATCATTCATAAAAATCTTTACTAGCAAGTAATTTGTCAATCTCTGCGCACACAGCAATGAAAGGATAAATAACAAAAACATTTTTAGACATATTTTTTTACGTATTTGACAAACAAAACGCAAGTTGTTTTTATGAAAGAAATACATATAATGTCGCATTGCATTTTGTTTATAAAATATATCCATATTTCTAAAAAATATTTCTTCTTTACAATCCAATCGCAGGTTCAAGAACCGAAAATCTTGAATGTTTTTTTGTCTTATATAAAATTTTTTTAAGTATTAAATGCAAAATTTTATATATTTAAAATGTTACGAAAGGCAAGTGTCATGAAAATGACAATCTTACTCGTATATTTTTTTCCCTCTTTTTCATAACTTTTTGTAATTGCGTAATTGAAACTTGATCCAAGTTAAGTTAAGGTTAATAAATTTACTATTTAATATTTCATACACTAAAAGTTGAGAATGTTCTTAAGCAAATAACGACGAGCAAACTTAATGAGATATAAAAAACTTTTCAATTAAATAAAATCTGTTGAAACTTTGTTTACGAAACCGTGCGTATCGCCTTCGCGTGAGAGCAAGAGGAGGAAATACAGCGGTCTCTAAAAGGTCGAGTTCATGCCAATATTCGCGAAATGATAAAATCGAGTTGTGTATTTATCAACGATACGGCTGTACATTTACGGGCTTTGCTATTTTATCACATTTGTAACTCTGCTGGTTTCGTAACAATTAAAAATGCGTTTGCATAAAGATTCGCAACACACATACGTACATCATAAATCTGCCAAGCTATAAATCTTTTTACGTCTAAATATATCAATGATTAAATATCTCTCTCAAAGTATTTGTTCAGTAATATCGAATGTAATAACCAACTTTTATCCCCGTCGTTTTAAAATTGTCCGGAAACAAATCTCGATCGCGACACCGCTAAAATACATATTTATAGGCAAGAATGGAAATAGACGCGATTATTAGGAAAAGACACAAGAAAAGCGATGTAACATACAAAGCGCTCAACGCCGTAACTGTTTTTGTTGGTATAAAGAATTATGAGATAGCCGTTCTTGGTCAGTCGGCGATAGACAATCCAATTATCCGTGAGTCGCGAAGCCATAAACTACTGCCGTTGTACTAACGTAGGATGATCGAGTAATTATGAACAGGCGAATGCATATCGCGCGCGGATATCGAAATCGTATCTGTCAAGTGGAAATTCATTTGGAACCAATCATTAGAAAGGGGGAGAGAAAGAGAGAGAGAGAGAGTGTGTGTGTGCTTCCCTGACTCGTTTCCCTCGCTTTTTGTCATACTGTCGCTATCGTAATCATCGCCTTTTCGAAAGTCTAATAAAACACGAAGATAACGAATATTCCTTCGAAACAAATTGAAATTCAATCCCGCGGCGAATCTGTCGGGAGCAAAAGTCAATGTACCATTGATTTTAACGTGGGAGGCGTGACCCCGCCGGGAAAACTTGCGGTAATTTCAAGCGAGAGTTGGGATGTTCAATTGGTAGACAAAGGAAAGAGATTTGTGTAAATTTTTGGTATTAAAAATTTTTATATCCGGAAGAGATAGAAAAAAGTAGACGGCATTAACTATATCTTGTGGATTTACGTTGAAAAAAATTACATGACATGAAGCTAAAATAAAATAAGTTATAATTATATAATCATGAAATTATTTGTAGTGACCAATTACGCATGAATCAGGTCAAGATTAACATTTTTCAAGAAAAAGAAAAAAGTGTAACTCGTTAAATAAATTACCTAGAAGAGAAGATCAATTTTTTTCAACTGAATAAAAACGCGAGATAATAAGATGATCCAAAACTTTTTTTACCCTTTGTATCGAAGTTGCATATATGTGTTGCATATATTAGTTACTCGAAAAACGACGCATTTGACAGATGCGAAACAAAAGATTCTGTATATCTCGAAAGTGTGGTCTTTTAACAGTCTTACGATAATAAGAGTATTGCGTATATGACCGGCGAAGTTACAACGGTGACTAATTAGCGACAAGCTAATTGTGTATTTAACGATTCCTAGGAAAAAAAAAAAAAACATATTGCCATACAGAGAATAAAATATCTTTATTCTTTGACAAAGAGAGAAAAAAGATACGCATATATCGTCAATTGGAACGGAAAAATATACGTACGTATATTGTTTGCAGTTTGTTCGCTTCACATCTCTACAATTGCACAGTGGAATTATACATATTAAATTGTTGGGTACATTACTTACGTTCGCTCGACATATTTTATGATAGAAAAATAAATAATCATGATACGAACAAGTGAACAAGAATTAAATATTGAGAACAATTTAATTAAATAATAAATTTAATTTTAATTAATTATTAAATAAATCAAATATTATTTTTTATTGATTATTAACGAGTTTAAATTAATGAAATTTAAGGATAAAGCTCTTTTTATATCTTTTTACAATTTATTGTTAATGCGCGGTTCTCGAGAAAAAATGTCTACTATTTCCAGAATCCAACTATCCCCAGAATGTAAACGTTTTGTCATTAATTACGAAACCTTATCATACCTATACTTACGGATTGCCTTTGGAAATTAATCTTATAACATCGTATACATCATGTTCAGAAAATTACTAACATTAGTGCGTCACATTTCATCTCTTCTCCTTTTACTCGCGCAACGTTCACTATACCAAAGCGTATAATCCGTGCTGCTCAAGTATTTAACGCCGTTAAAACATGATGGAATTTATTGTCGAAATATTTTATTGATCTTCACTTAAGCTCAGCAGCGTGTGCCGGTAATTCCTGTTTCGCGTGATCATCACATTTTCGAAAACCATCAGTGTGATCGAGAAAATTGAGAAAAAAAAAGCGTGCGAAACACAATGAACCCTTATGTGTATGTATGTGTTTATGTATCCATGTGAGAGAAAAAAGCTTCGCAGCTTAACGCGAATCGGATTAACACGCCAGTCTTCAATAATGCAGGATAGTGCGCAAATGGAGGCTATCCTATACTGGGCAATCTTATACTGGGATACCGGAATGTCTCTTGCCTTTCTAGCACAATCAATTCGAACGTGTAAATTTACATTTTTATGTCACACAAACATACACGCACATACACACGCACCACACGAACGAAATCAGCGAGCAGATCTAGACACGACAAAATTTTTTTTCTTGTCGATTTACATCGTTTTTTATTCAGTAAAATCGCCATTTGGAACGCATATAAATAACAACTGCGTTTCAACTATATACTACGCATTTGTCACGTAATGCACTTCGCTAATGTATTGTATAAGAGAAAAAAAAGCGCGACAGCCAGAGAGATCGCGATACTTGCGAAAGCGCAAAAAACTGATACGTCAATTCATATCACGGAAAAACATCTTCGATATAATATGCGAAGGTAATTATCTTTGTAATAGTTTGCAATTAATCTTATATGTCAGCTATTTTATATATTGCGTTTGGCGTTCGAGTGAATTAATAATACTTTATACATTTTAAAAACTGGCAAACAATTTTAAAATAAAGCTAAAATAATATAGAGAAACAGAAATAGATAATATACAAAAAAAATGCATATTCTCAATTTAAAAAATGCATTTAGTATTGAATATATTCTAATTTTTAATTTTATATTTCAATTTTATCGCATAAAATTATTTTCAGTATATATTTGAACTTTGGAGAAGTAAAAAAATATATTTACTATTCGATATATTTATATCTCTATATTAAATATCAATTTTATTATGCTAATATATTATGCTAATATAAATAGAGGCAACGTTGCTCCTTGCGATCGTAATTTTAAATTCTCGTTATCTCACGTCACTTAACGTACCTGTACATAGAATATTACATAATATTGATATTTAATTTCTAAAGCACTGGAGATGCCTAAATCTTGTTATCTTATTGTTAGATATCTCTAGGCTGCTTATATGCATTTTTGTCACGTATATCGATCAAATTTTCGCCATGCTAAAAAATCATTCGAGATTTCTGTAGAATCACTCCTGTAGGACACCTTGTATGCACAGGGTGCATAATATGTGTCAATCTGACGCACTTACCTCCACTCAACGTGCAATAACTTCTTGATTCAAGTACTGATGATGTATGAGCGAATACATATTCGCACATGAGTTCGTATGTATACATTCATACTGTGTGCGCACCTTACACAATCTCATCTCTCGATGCGAGCAATACCATACGAAGTATTTCCAAGTTATTACGCCTTTGACATCAAGTACATACTCATGCGGTACGCGCGCTATTTCGATTCCAAGTTTCATAATGATGGGCTGTGCACCAGCAACGCCACTTCCTGTTCTATCCATCTCAATTGATGGGTACCCTTATGTCTCTCCTCGCTATAAGTCATCGATTTCAACTTTGATACTGGCGAAAGAGACCGCCTTTTTTGTAGGAACCCGAATCTTTGAAATAATTGTCCCTGTCTGTAGAATTAAATTCTACACTTTTGTAAAGTTTCGCTTTAAGATTATTTTTACCCCGTGATTTTTTCGCATATATATATATATATATATATATAATATATGTATGCGATCTACAATATATTCTCTCATACTCTATGCAGAGTGTTTTCTAATAAGTAGGAAGTATTGCAGCGGTGGATTCAGGATACAAAAATAAGAAAAAAAGTTAATATAAACATATGTCTGATATGACTTTGTTTTCGAGTTACAACCTGTTTTATTTTCCGATATTTCCAACTTTTCCGCATACAAAAAAAGTCTAATTCTAACTGCATTACCATTGGAAAATCTATATATGAGATGCATGCCTGTCATTTCATTGTTTGATCAAGCCATAATTTTTACTTTAAACGTAGACTATTGCGTTAATAGCGTATAGATACGAAATTTTACTTTCACTGAGGACAAGATACGAACTGTACCACTTGCAATACACGTGTTTATATTTCTAAATTATTATAGCAAGACTTTAGATCCTTCAAATCCTGCAGATAAATAGCAAATCAATAATCAAGTATGCTATGTTAACTCTGTTAGAAATAAAATAGCCTGTAACTCGGAAACAGATCATATCAGACATATGTTTATATTTTATATGAACTTCTTTTCTTATTTTTGTATCCTGATTCCACCACTGCAATACTTCCCACTTGCTAGAAACCTTGTATTTCTTATCTTCTTAACTTTTTTTTATAAGATCAATAATGAAAAATTACATAATTTTGTGGAATAAGAATTATAATTCACTTGATAAAAATTTTATTTTTTTGCGAGAAAATTGGAAAAACATCTGAAGAATCACAAATTTCCCAAGCTAGGAATTTGTCATAATTTTTGGCAAGTTAGCCATTTTTACATAAAAATAAATAAATTTATTTTAATTATATAAATTTTTCAATATTACATATCTATATCCGTGTCCATAAAAGTAAATATTTTACGAAACGAATTAAAATCCTACAGAATCAAAAAGCTTTCGGAATAAAATTTTTAAAACTCTGAGAAACGATGCAGTTGCAGTTGCACATGTTAGAAGATATCATTGCAATGGGTGAGTCGATGAAATGGGCTTTCTCGGGGATTTGAGCACTTTTTTAGAAATCGCGATACTAATACGAGGTATTATTTTTTTCCCTCACGTCTGCTCTTTGCTCGTTCGTATCTGCTATCGATTTCTTGCATTTCTTTTCGCGCGACAGTATTCGGTCGGTAGATTTTATTTTCGGTGCAATCAAGCCGCTCGAGATAGTTCAGATAATGAGAAATAGCTTTGGTAAAACAATAAAAAAGTTTGAGAAAATTGCATACAGATACACAGACACACACATACATACAAAGTGTCATTATAAATTATATATCTTATATAAAATAAGTATGAAGCATACACACATATCCATAAAGAATCATCGAAGGATCATTAAAACAATTTGAAAAATAATTTGCCTCGGATAAGTATATAACAACATTAAGTGGCATTTAAATGCCATTTCTGTCACTCAAGTGACAATTTTACACGTGTAACATTAGGTTACTGTCGCTAGTGCTTGTCTCTTTTTTTATTTATTCTTTTCACGGTCAAAAATATATAATCTAATCTTGAAAGAGTCTCTTGAAAATTTAAATAAGCGCGAAAACTGTCTCTCATATTGACGCTAACGTAAAGTTTAAGGAATTTTAATAAAATGTTACCGTATGTGTATGTACGACTTAAGAAGCGCTTTCTAGAAAGTATAACGTTGCACGATCGTAATATCTTGGACAAATATTTATCCGTCCCACGTGATGATGATGATAGTGGTGGCGGCGGTTCAGGGAGCGAAATATATATATATATAGCACGATAAAGTGAAAAAGGAAATATATATTTTACGAGACGACAGCAACGGCGATGTCAGACCTGTAATTTCTCGTTCCGAGCATACATTTTTTTCATGCGGTTATATTTTTCCCGATAAACAGACTAAATAAGTTACGAGACTTATTCTCCGACGATCGGATAACCCTGTACTCTGTTCTGTTCTCGTTCTGTATGAGGGAGGGGGATATAAAAAGCAAGAAAGAGTCACGCCAGTTTGTTGCCAGCGAAAGGACAATGTATATCTGTCAAAACGGTGCAAATCTGGATTAATTAGATTATAAAATCTTGTCTAATCTAGAGAGTCAAAAATATTTTGTTCAATTGCATACAAAACAAAACTTTGATCTGAGACATTTACTGTGAAATTTTATTATTAATTTAAACAACAGCAAGGCTAAATTTTTTTATATTATATATGTAAAACATTTCTTTTTTATATTCTTAAGATTTTTTTTTTTTTTTTTTTTTTTTTTTCATATAAATTGTGCTATATCCTTTTTCTCTTTAAATTTTTTCAAAAGATTTCAGATTAATCTCTATTTGAGCGAAATAATCTTGAAAAAGAATAAATGCAGAATATGTCTATATAACCAAGTGAAATATATATTCTGCTCTCTAAGCAAATTTGTACCGTTTGAAGAGAAACCGGTTTTTGTAAACAGGCGAACGTTGCAATCCAATGATATGTATCTCCGTTATAAATATCGAGCGTCTAATACTCGAATTCTCGGAGACTCCATTAAACGCTTCATTAATATTGTATTATTATTATAAACAAAAGCAATTTTCGCAATCATGGAATTTGTGCGAAATGTTTCGAAATTTTATTATTCATTGTCTTCCATACACAATTGCTTATAATCTGTAGAAATTCTAAAAACGAACTCGAACTTATTAATCTGTCAATTTTATTTATCGTCATCGACACCGAGTATTTTTCCTAGCCATTTTCAACATACAAGCTCTTACTAAGTTTTCTACGCGTTTGAAAACGGATAATCTCAATAATAATAATAATAATAATAATAATAATAATAATAATAATAATAATAATAATAGAAATATATCATAGAGAGAGGGAGGGAGAGGGACAGAGTATGAGAGATAGGGCTCGCAATAACAATAGAAATCATCATCTATTCACGTCAATTTCAATAAATCAGATTAATATTCCATTTGATTGACGACTTCATTATCTCCCGCAGTAATTGCTGCTATATAGAGCGTTTTCAAACTATGTTTAACTAAAATTTTTTGAATATTATAAATTTGTTCTTTCGAGTATCCCTCTTGTCAAAGTGTATTTTATCAAAGTAAATCGACAAATTCAAGATAGATATTTGATGCTAATTACTAATTCCGTGTCAGTTGGTATGATACCGTCACCATCAACAGTATGCAGTTAGGATTGTATATGCATGCATATATCCCACGAAACTACCAATACTTTGCCGCAATTACTGTAATTGCCTTATATCGAAACGCTGCACGTTGGGTCGATCGAATCGGCAAGCATTCCAATTAAGCCATCGACGACGATTGGATATCCCAAATCTCCATCGCTGTGTTCCTTGCTCGAAATATAGTTTATTACTTTTAAAAACAAAAGGAGATCGCGCGCCCACAGTTTAACTTAATCCTCAGTCATAATTTTAAATCATCCACAAACTGCGGAATACTAGTCGTGAAAATACTATTCATTTTTGTTATATTTATTTTTATCGACTTTTACAAGAATTTATAGAGACTTTAAGACACTTTACATTACATAATACCTGTATTTTTTTTACCTCTATTACCGCTATTTTCACGTATAGAGCCATCCGATCCAGAATCCAAATGTGCGATAATTCGAGAATAATGCTGGTAATATCTGACGATACTCGTCATTTCGCCGCTAAGGGATATCTGTTTTTGTCAATTGCACGGTGGCCTGTTCATAAAAAGTGGAATTTTGCCAACCGCTTAAAACAGAATACTGCGGAAACGCTGCATCTCACGATCAGGAGCGGATTTATCGGGAAGTTAGAACGATCTTCTTCGTAAAAATCATTTAGCCCAAGATAATTTTGATCACAAATGATAATTTGATCACAATTTGTAAATGAAACAAAACGCAACATTTCCTTTCAACGTTCCCTTATTTCGTTATCCCCCTATGCGCTAGGGATTTCGAGAAATGAATCAAATTTAAATCGCGAGATGCCAGTATCCGCTCCTGGGAAAACTTCTATTTCATTCTGCAGTCAATGGCAGTCGCGCGAGACGCGGCTTCGCGTTTACGACGCGACGCGACGTACGTGTTTCCCTTTTTGCCAAGATATCGCATTAAGCCTGCCTAATGTCACTCGAAGAAACGAGCGGAGGGAGGGAGACGGAGAAAAGTGGAAAGTATAAAAAACGAGCGGGCCCGATAGATCGATCCGGCGGAAATTTCTCAGGGGAACAACATTCGTGAGCCGCGGTGCCGCAGGCCGTTCAAGCGCTATCCTACATCCATCACGCGAAATTTGCACATTCGTGCTGGACAACTAGATTTACTGGCGAAATATCCATCGCGGCGGTGAGGGAGGACCGTAATCATGAAGAAACCTACGCAATTTATAAGGCGTATATAAATTGAAAATTATTTACAGAAAAAATAGTTAATTCTGGTATAACTTGTATGTTTATAGATGTGTTTGAATATATTTGCATTTATTTTATATTAATCGCGCAGATTAATATAAATATTTGTCATATATACGCGCAACTGCGGAAGCCCGAATATTAACCAATCGATAGAAAATCAAAAATACTACTTCCTAATAATAAACAATGTCAGTAAAGTGTTGTAATCGCGCGCGACAGAATAAATCATTAAATGATTAACCGACACTATTTATCAACGTATAATGTAATATATAGCGTGCGCACATAAATTCATAATATTCGTATTATTAATGTCTTACGCGATGAAAATTTGTATGGACGATCGATACGCGATGCGTTTCATCAATCATGCGAAATTAACAATTTTATCCCTGACACACATATCCGTTTTCAATAAGAATTAATATCACCTACTCGAGAATCGATTTCTCCGCGAATGCAATTTGATAAGGTCGATCCTTTACGCGATTCGTCAAAGCGTTCTATCAATCCGCTCGGCGTTTTTCAGCGGAGCGTTTTTCAGCTCGCCCTCGCGAGTTTTCTCGAGTTCATGTTGCTGCGCTTCTTGCATGCAGAAGGGGAATAGATTGACTGAAATTGACACCTACACTCCCGTCCGTCAATGCGAATTGACGACGATCAAATTGGATAATCGGTGGAAACGCTACGATCGCGGCGACGATTTTGCGCCGAGCGTTAGTATGTCCTTGTTCTCATCCTCGCATCACTGTCACTTTCGCCCTCGCTTCATTTCCCCTTTGCCTTTAATTCCTCAACGTATATTTTTTATATGTATTTTCTAACGCCCGTTATTCGACATCACCGCGACGAACTTTTTAATTCCACGGTAATGTTTGGAGAATTAATATTTATATAGATTTTTATATTTCCCAATGAAAAATTTTTATTTCATTGTAAAAATAACAACGTAAAAGTGCAAAAATTCGTAAAGTTATGTAGTACTAATATTTGCAAAAATTAAATATTAGATCAGGAAAAAGTTGTAGAAAAATTCACACATATATGTTTATTGCGTTGTAGTTTTGACTATGCCGAGCGATAATTCATTAGAAGTCCTTCATGAGCACGGATTGGATGACGTATGAGGTAATTAATGGTTATTCCGCGCCTAATTGCCCGAGCGATTATGACTTTTCCGCGTGTGCATCGTTGCAGCGCCGCAAATGCCACAGCATACACGCGAACAAAGATTTAAATAGCATCGTTCTTAATAAATCGTAGAATAAGTTTGCTCATCTATGCGTACTTTCATTCTTAAACACTTAGATGCATGAAATATAGAATGAAATAGAGTAAGTTTAATCAAATAAAGCACTTTCAAGCTATTATTTATGTCAGCAATATAATTACGCATTAATTTTGTAAGATTTTATTATAAAAACCGATTATTTTTAGACACTAGTAAATATAATATAATGTTTTGACGCATCTAAAAAAAATATAAAAGCCTAATCAATAGATACAAATGCTATATACTATAATATATAGTATAATATAATTATACTATAATATTATACTATAATATGCATACAAATTTTTATTTATACGCACAAAAGATTGCACAGACAAACAAACACACACATATGTGTGTGTATATATATATATATTATATACTTTAAATCTATACAGAATACTTATTGTTAATCTCGTAATAGTTTTTCTTCAAATAAGAAAATTTAAATTTTTTATTTGAAAGAAAATTATTATACAACTAAATGTTCTATGTAGATGTGAAGTATTCTAGCTATTTTTCGAGCACGTTCCCCTTCTGTTGCAGAAAATAAATCATATATTAAAAATGTTTATTTTTATTACAGGTGCACAACGCGATTCATTTGAGGATGATTTGGAAGACAATTTGGATTTTGCCATGCCGGTCTTTTTTACTGGTATGTATATTTATAGTTATCCCGAGATATATATTTAGAATAACTGAGAGAGATGCTATAACATAATTTCGATTTCCGATATCAGAGTTTATACTTTTTAATAACTGTGTTACACTGTATTACGCTTTCTGCGCGCGGGCGCGCAGTTAAAGTCAACTAAATATATATTTGAGAAATTAAGTAGAAAGAGACGGGGAAGAGAGAAAGAATTGTAAAGAAGTAAAAGAAGGAAGCACTTACGCTAAAAAGAGAATAGATTTTTATCATTAACTCTCATCAATACCCGTTTCATGCAATGTTTCATGCAAAATGTGACCGCGGAAATACTAATTTTATTCATGCGATATAAATACCGTAATAAATATTTAACGTAAAATGATCGTCGAAATGGTACTTTTAATAGTCGAATGCGGGAAATACAGATTTTGGGATTACAGACGGTCGCCTATCAAATCAGGTGCTAAATATAGGTGCGAATACATCCCGTTACTTTCATTAGCGCCTTCATGTTTCTGCTCTCTAATCACACAAATTCACAAACGTGGTGTACGAGCGTGCGTATTGCCACTGACAGGTGGGGATCATATAGGCGTGCGCAAATATCGCACACGCATCGCGCTTACGGTTCGACCGGAAATGCAACACGCATCCACGATTGCATCGCGGGCGTCAAGCTCGTATTTCGCTTACATGCGGTTTGTCTGAGCGTAACTTCCGTCAGTCTGCGCCTATATGGACATTTGGTATTGTTTATGGTCTACCAATTATCATCACGTTCTGTCGTTTCGCTCAGAGCAAAACTTGGTTATCAACGTCGATTGGCTAATCAATGATTATTTAATACCGTTTAACAATCGATTATTTACTTGATGTTTTGATTCCGCCTGATTGCGCAAAGTTTTACGTATAATGTAATTTTTTACGATTATAACTTCTAACATTGCTTGGAAATGATACTTTACTCGATAAACGCACACACACGTAAAAATATTAGATCCAATAAAATTTAAGTTAAAATTGATTTATAAAAAAAGAAGTTAAACTTTTTTGTTGTAAAATTTTATAAATATTATTGCATAAAAATTTCTAAAAAAATTCCTTTTATGAGCAAGAAATATGTTGTACGTCCAAACATAGATATGTGCCTATTTTTTCCTCTAAACAGATAACGATAATCAAGGTTTCAAATAGCCGCTTTGGCTATGCATAGAATTAGCATTAAACGTAGATATACCAATGCCCCCTTTTTCCTCTAAGTAAATAACAATAATCGGGCTTTCAAATATTCGCTTTGGCGATGCGTAGAATCAACGTTGCGACATTACACGCGTATTCTACAGATTATCGCTTTACGGAAGGCAACTTCCGTTCTTCTACGCTCTAGGATGATCAACAATCTCCCATAAACCAGCTCGACTACGATATGCGTCATATATACGACTTGTGTATATGTGTATATGTGTATACAACTGCAGCAATAATGTCTCGCGGGTAATGACTTGCTTATTCGTGTGTGGGCGCATGCGTGCCACCTGTCACTCTCGTTACGCAACAATTCGAGCTTCGCATATATCGCGAAACGATACCGCACCTGTAGACCATGCCTTCACTCTGACAATGTATCGCCATTTGGCCATTATTGATGATCGCATTTAAGAGAATCCGCATACGAAACTGGATATTCGCATTTAACGTAATTTGAATGCGCATTAAACAAGAATTTCGTCGAAAAATAATATCGCGAAGCATATAAACAACTATATCGAAATTCAAATGGAAACTATTTTATAATGTAAAATATATAGAACTCAAACAGACGACTTAAAGAAAATATATAATCGTGAAATAAAAATATTTTATTAGAAAATTTATAAATAATAATAATTTTTAATTATAAAATCATTTAAAATAAGTATTGTGTATGTGTATGGTATATGTCTGATCATCTAATAAATAATAATCAAGATATTTTTGTATATAGAAAATTAATTCAATATATATAGCTTCCTTTCTTTTTTCCATTTTATATTTTTAGGCTATCTATATCGTATTTATATTACTATAGTATTTTAAAGATTTAATTAATGAACTAATATATTTATAAATTATTTATTTAAATAAGGCTTCTTTTAATTATGATAATTTTTATTTTTTTATTATTTATAGTAATATATTTAGTTCCTTTATTTTGTCATATGTAATATGGTGAGAAAAAATTGCACGTTTTATTCTAAGAAGAAAATAGATTAATAAAAGTAAGTTTTCTATAATAATTTTATTAAATTTAAGATTATATATTTATGGTTTACTATCTCGAATCTTTCCATGAGAATAATTTGAGATCTAAATATTTTTATATAAATATGACTTATAAAATCAAATAAAAGTCTAAAATATTTTAGATTGAAATCTGGAAGAAAAATCGATATTAAATCTTTGTCTTGTTTCTTCTTATTTTTGGTAAAGTAAATAGACGAACAGACAAATACAAACGTATATTGATATGTAATACTTCCGCATTTCTATCGTTGTACATTGAAGAAATTTGCAAAAAATATAAATGCGGTATTACAATCGTGCAATCGCAACGGAATACATTTGAGAAACTTGTTTATCTTCATTTTTTTTCCGATCGAAGTATACGGTGTGCGAGAGAATAAACAGAACAACAGTGAAAAAAACCATCCATGTCGGATGTATATTTTCCTACTTTTTTACTAACTAATATTTAACAAAATTCTCGTTAAATATTTTCATGCGTTTTGCGCGTTCGACGCGTATTTTATAAATATTTATAAAGCTCAAACAATATGCATTAAATGCCAAATATGCATCCAAATAAGTAAAAATTTTACATGGATAACAGCCGAATACGGCGGCCTAAAAAGTTCACGTAATTCCTCGAAATGCGACGACTTTGGCAATTGCGGTAATTTCTGCTTAATGCGCATATGTACATATATATGTTACGTTCTTATCATAGACTGTAACAACTTAAGCTGTAAGATTACGTTTATCGCACCATTAATCGACGTAATTATAATATTACATCGGCGAAAAAGAATAATAACAGGTAACAGCAGTACTCTAATGAAAGCGATTACCCAAATATTGTTTTAATTGGCCAGCCGCGATTATTATCGGATTGCAAAAAGCTACAAATTGATCGGGACAAATCAGTTTAGGAGACATAACACTATAAATATTTATCAGTTTCATAAAATATAATTTAACATTGATAAAAAGAAAAAGAATATCATTGTCGGAACTTTGAAAATCCAATGATTGACAATTTGACGTTAATATTAATCAATCTAAAAAGGCACAGATAAAAATATTTATGAAAGTTAAGATGATTTTTATGTTCAAAAAAATCATGCACGCTTACATATTATATAAATACGTATTATCAAATTTTCTTTTTTACATTCATTCATCTCAAAAACTCTATATTTGTATATCATGTATAGCCCCAAATCTGATTTGAAATAATATTGTATCGTGAGATAACACATTGATCTTCATCTGGAAAAAGGCACGCAAGATTCGGAATCATATAGATCTTTTTAACTATCTGTCATCCTGCGATTGTGACCCTTGTCATGATATCAAGTCGCGAAATGCGGCGGGTACGTCGCTAATGACAAATATCTCTATGCATGCGTATATATTTGCATGGCTATAAAAACGTGCGACGAAGAAAAGTAGTCGATCGATCGATTGACATGATTAACGGTGTTATCGCGTGGAATTTCTAACAAGGTGATTCCGAGATCCCTAGCGGACAGGTGCATGTAGACGGCACGTGCGTCGCGCGCTCGACAGAATAAAATCCATGGCGATAAACGTCATGTTTCATGGCCTTTCGAAGTAGCGCAGTCAGGTAAAGGTCGCGATATTAATGTTAAGCTCGTAACAAGATGAAATAATGCAGACGTGAGATTAACTCTATACTATATACATCGCTATAAAAGGATAGCGTTCTTTTAAACGGAAATGTATAAAAAATTAAATATGAATCTATGTAGGTGTATAATAAATTAAATATGAATATACGTCTGTCCGATATAATTACACGACTGTGACTGCATTAAATTAAAAATATTCGAATTGTTAATACTAAAAATAAAGATAGAATAGGGAGAACAAGTTTGGAAAGTTTCTTTCTCTCTCTCTCTCTCTCTCTCTCTCTCTCTCTCTCTCTCTCTCTCTCTTTCTCTCAAATATATAATTTATTTATATTCGAATTTTTACATACGAGAAAGATATAAGATACGTAGATAACTAGATATATTTTTAACAGATATTGCAGCGTAAATGTGTGAAACTATCTCAAAGTATTGATCATTTTATAGTCTAATATCATTGTAAATTTTTTTAAGCGCTGATCTCTTTTATAGCTTATCTATCCTTTCAGGAAAGAGAGCTTCTTCCTCTCCTGAAATTTCACTCAATATTGCGCGCAGCGTGATTAAAGCGTAACCGAAAATTAAATTTTTCAGAGAAAATTAACAGGTCGCGCAAGAGAGAAAGAATTAATTGGCGCGACCTCTGCTATTTTCAAAGACCCATTCTCTCGTTCGGTACATTTTATGATACAGCGAGATGGATGCGTACTATACATCGCGACTGCGCGTGTATATGATAAATCAATAAATTAATTAATTAATTAATAAACTGATAGATAAATTTGGGGATAATCTTGCGCGATATAATTTATCAAAAAATTTATCAAAAGACAAACCTAATAAATTTTCCAATTTTTAATATTTTATAATCATCAATGTCGAATAATTTTTCAAAATATTAAATTTCAAAGTGCGCATTTTAAAGTATTAAATTTACATTTATATATAACAATAAAAAAAATATATATATATAAAAACGAAATATATAATAAAAATATATATACATATATTTAAAAAAAAAATAAATAAAAAAAATACATCTTTAGAGTTTCGTTGTAAGAAATAAATTTTTGAGTGTAAACTTTTGCATCCAAATAGACCCCTTGTGCACAAGTCACAAAGACCCGCGGACGCGAGGGAGGATAAATTTGAATCGCATGCATAACTGCATATGATCCCTTACGTATATCTCATGTATCAAATTCCATATACACTCGTGCAGAATGCAATGCACGACGCGGATAGTTTCAGTAGTATGCCTATTTGCAAGTCGCGACACGCACAAGTCACTGCAATGTCAGAAGCTTTGATTATTATTGCTTTGGTCGATCAAGCGAAGCGAGAGTATGCAAGAGCGGAGGCCACATTCGCCCGCTGCATAGAATTAGAAATGTATTAAATTAATTGAGAAATTCGTACAATTGGTTTTCGTCTGCATGATTACTATAAACTGGACTGAAATTATCAGTGAGCAAAAAGATTTTGCGTCGCAACGCATGTGAATTGCAGTAACGCGAGTAAAGAAATATGTGGATCACTTGTAAAAGTCGTTGTAAGATCCTGCGTGGCTTCAAGGTCGACATACAAGAGTAGTACAAAATTTATCAGGTCACTTTCACTATTGAGAGGATTTTAACGGCGCGACAGAGATAGAGAGATGGAGAGGCGCGCTGCCAAAAGCGCATGAGAAAGAGAAGATGATCGCTCCAATCGATCGGCCCCTGATGGTATATAATACGTAATCCGAGGGCCAAAAGCAACTGTGGACATCCACTGGGCAATTTACAGTAATCATTGATTGCGCGACTCGATGAATCGTTATTCAAATTCGCGTGACGCAGCGACGTGGGAGGCCGGTCAACTGGAAATGGACCCGGGAGACCGGGAGTTACTCCGCGAGCACGAGAGCCTACGGATGCCAATTTCCCGATGATTTCACGAGCTATTTATTATTTTAGCGTTGTCGAACAATTTGAAATTTAATACGATCGCAATGGCCGACTGATTTGCATCAGACGTGTCTCGGAAATATCGCTGTAAATGTAAAGTCTCCTATTTTCTCTCTCTCTCTCTCTCTCTCTCTCTCTATGCACAATATACATAACTTTAAAAGATAATGTACAAATACTTTTTTGTAAAGAATTATTATGAAGATTTTTTGATAGTTATTTAATTGGTATGTATCATATAGATGTCCTTATTAGCCTTCTTTATCCTTGGATTAATTCATAGTTGATAATTTGGAGGCATCATATGTTAAGACATAATCGAAATGAATTATATTTATGCTAAATATACACATTACGCCCCACTTAATTGTTGAGATACCAGTTGGCCTTTTGTCGAACTCGATATCGGCGACAGGTTTTCACTTTCATGATTATAAAATGATTTAGAATTTAACCATCGATAAAATATAATAATTACATTGCTATCATTGTATAAAAGCTGATAATTATTAGTTTTGTAAGCATTTTATGTTAATTTATTAGACAGATATAATTTCATATAGAAGATATATCAAAATTATATATATTGCAGAATTAAAATTTCGTAGCACATGTAACATACAGTAGCGATATAAATAATAATTTTTAGCAATGTAAATTAATACTGTGAAAGTTAATGATTGCGGCAATATCATTTCGCAAAATTGACAACGCAGATTTCAATTCGACGGTCATTTTATAATATATCGTTATTAAATAAGCGCAATATTATATAAACCAGTCCTTCAAATTTCGTTATAACAAAAATATATATAATTTCGAAATTTACATTTTTAAACATTTTTATTCTAAATTATTTTTAACATTCCCCACGACTCGTATAAAACTGTTTACTTGTTGCTCGCTAAACTTGCGACATCATAATTTCCTGTCGCTGATTTAGCGTATTTGTTAAATTCCGCGCTTCGTATATTCGGCGCACGTCGAATTTCGAAATAAGCGTTTATGAACGGCCGTTTTTAACAATAACGGGCCATTTTGCCAGCTAATTAAAATCACCGCGTGCAGAGAGCCGGTAACGCACTGATTTCAGCAATGTATCCAATGCTAACCATATCGTTCCCCTCTCCCGCGCTTTCCCCTTCCTATCTATTGTAAATTTTTCTATATGCAAACGAAGCCACTGCCGAATAATACGCCGACCCGACGTGTCCTCATTGAGATTCCACATAGCAATAATCGGCCGATACAGTCGACTATTTTACTCCGGCAACCGCATTGTAAGCGCAATAAAGTATGCAAAATTTATCGGCACGGTTGACGTACTCCCCGTTTTCTCTCCGCTTATATCCGATCACAGCATAAATTATTATTACATTTTACGAAATACTGAGTCGCGGCATCAACTACCATTTTATTTATAACGCTCACCAAACGACGTCTTATCGCGGAGCCGCGGGGATTGCATAACGACATGCGAGTTCGCAAACATGTAAGAGATATAAATACTCTTGGACATAAATATTTATATATTATATCAAGAACATTAAAATTATACAGAAAGACTGAAATATACGACTGCGAAGCAAGAAAAGAAAAATGGATTAAGAAAGCAATATTTTCAAATGTGAAAAAAATTATGAAGAACTTGTTTAATTTCGATACATATGACGAAAAAAAATTTTATTCAATTATATCAAGATTAAGAGCATTAATTATGTATCCTTCTGCGATCGCGTTTAGAGAAATAAATTTATATTATAGACTTCGCGTAGCGCAAACACGCCATTAAATAGTGTCGTTTATTGCGTTCGCTTTTTCAATTCTTCCATGTGTACATAGTTTTTTTCGCGGAAATTGTATGAAAAGAGATACAGACGTATTAGTACCCTCATTTGTGTTGTTTGATCCAGGATTTGACTTTTGACTCACCTATACTAGTGTACGCACGACCTGATTTGCGCCAAATCGCAATAAAGCGCTATTGGATCGTTAAAATGAAACGAAACGGTAACTAGGCGGAAAGAACGACGAAACAATTGCTAAATGTATGACTCGAAATGCAAAAGTACCAAATACAATCGTCATTAGACGAATCTTGGACACAGCTGCATTTAATACAATTTTTAACATAATACAAAGCATAAGGAACTTGTTAGAAAATATAAATTATAAATCAATAAATGAATAAACACAATTATATGTGTATCGATCGATAGTAGAATTATATATTATATATATTGATCTCAATTAATGTAGCGAATTGTCGAGACTATAATTTTTTTTTTTTTTTTTTTTTTTTTTTTTTAAATACATCATTATTCACAAATCAATGGATGTATCATGCTTCATTTCCTAAATCAAAATCATGGAAATGTAATTTTGTAACCCAACGATCACACATGGTCTTAATAAACACGTCATCTCCAAATGCTTGATAAATATTTTTTGAACAATCGCCAACGCTTTAAATTCAATTCTGCATTATCAAGCACGCTTTACCAAATTGTTGTTATTGACATTTACAAATATAAAATCAAGCAGCCAATTTAAAAATTATACAGGAACATTATTCATATGAGTTACCACGTACATTTGTACAGGAAAACATTGATTTTTTAAATTCTTATTTCTGTTTTTTTTTCTCTCTTTCAGAGACTTTAAATAGATTGAGGCAAAATCTTATGAACTATTTCTGGAATATGCCTGATATCGCGAAAATTCCGATTCCTGAAGGAGCAAATACAACTTCCACCACTAAGGTAAACATACTCAATAGTACATATTCAATATACACACTTAAATTAATTTACATATCTAAATTATATACTCTTAAATCAATAATTTTGTTACAATCTTCATTAATAAACTCAATCGATAAAATTATCGTCTTATATTTTCAACAATTGCCGATTATTGTTCGAAATGTTACATTTGTGGCGTTGGACATTTTTGTGATTGAAAGTGATCGAAAATAAATTTCGAGCTGGTTGTTGATACCGTCCGCAATGAACAAAGTAAAATAATCTGTCGACACCGCGCCGGACACGTCGCGAAGATAATGCAATGTCAGCAATTTACGTACACGAATGAGCTGCAGCATCGAGATGGAGGAAGGGATAGAGGGGTGAGAGGGAATATCCTTAACAATAGTATAATAGAGGCAAGTGTACGGCGATGGTAGTGATCGGATTACTGCATTTCCCGTCGCGCATTGTCTGATATGTAAGTCACTTAACGCTTAATGCGACTTGCCGTACAAAGCGCGAAACAGAAATGGATAACTGACCGCCAAAAATTTCGCTGAGTACCGGCGAATTTCTTTTTCGGATAAGCGTTTAATTCGCGTGTAAAGCCCGTCGTTTGCATAGAACATGTCCGTATAAGATAGGTAAAAAAAAGAGAAAGAGAGAGAAAAATGATTATTCTTTTCTAAGACGCTACAATTGAAAGAAAGAAAGAAAGAGAGAGAGAGAGAGAGAGAGAGAGGCAACTAAATTTGCATTTTTTATCTTTTCGTTATTTGTAATAATCGCGAAGTATTTTTTGTAAATTTTATCTTTTTATTTATAATAATCGAAATATTATTTTAAAATCATTAAATTGTTTCGTGAAAAATGTTGTTTCGTAAAAAAAAAAAAAAAAAAAAACTTTTATTGGCATTTAAACATTGAAAAATGTGGGTTAAAATATAGGAATGATACATTAAAAGTATGACATGTGGAAACGGAACGTGATTTAGCATTTTGTCAGGAAAATATGGAAATATTGAATTGGATATTTTCTTCATTGCGTTTTCACACACACACACATACACACACACACACATACGTATAGGAAGATATGGAAAGTTTAACTAAATACATAGAGCGGTTCTAATAATTCAAACCGAAGCACTACATCTCTTTGTTAACAGTATAAACCATCGTACTGTACTATACGCTCTGTCATGTTCTAAATGTGGCGGTTGCTAATTTTTCAATAATAGAGCTTAATTAATTTTGATAATGCATTTGTCGGTTGTACAGCTGCAAATTGTACGAATAATCTGTTTGCATCCCTAAACCAGCTCTTATTCTCCGAGGCTTCCTGTTGTATATACATCATACTATCTTTGAATATTTAACGATACAATAAATTGATTAGATAACAAAAAATATAAATTATATTTGAAACTTAAAAAAAGTTTTTTTAGACAAAAATTTTAAACCGATTATTAATTTTAAAGATTATGACTAATTTATGACTCGTACATATGCTTTAATAAAAAATAGAATGACTTTCTTGCAATTATTAAATCAGTATATATAGTTCCCCCTAGAGACAGATTATAAGATTAATTTAATATGCGTGATATTTAATTCGTTTGATTGCAGATCATTAATGGTCATGTGGTAACGATCAACGAGACGACTTACACATCGGGCGACGAAAACGGCGGCACCGCATTTCGAATTCGCATAATCGATGTGAAACCGGAAAACGACACTCTACCGACGTTAGGCGGTGACAATGCGGAACCGATAACGGTGAGGGCGGAAGCCGCCCCAGAGTCAGAGAGCCGCGAAACGATGGAGGACATGAACAACGAGATACCGAAGAACACGGACGTACTGACCGCTTAAAAAACGGTCAGCTGTTCGCGCTCGATATGTCGATAATGGCGTATCGGGGTCGATTTTGAAAATGAGGAAGAACGATCCCTCGTTACGTGGCTGTAGTAGAGTAACTTTTCGATATCGCACCGAGTGCATCGCGTTAAAGTAATATTATTATAATATATAGTTGCGTTTCTGTTGTTTCCTACAGCTTTTCAATACGATTGATTGTTTACGATGTTTATCTGCGTCTTTTTGAAATAAAAGATTGCTACTGCTGTGAAAAAATATAGCCCGGATTTACGAAGATATATGAATAATATAAATTGGAAAGGAGTTAATTAATTAAATAAAGTAATTAATTCATGTAATTTTAATTAAAAGATTAAAAGCTTTGAATTCACATTAAATAAACATTAAATAGAATTAAAATTTTTTATTAAAAGTTAACATAACTGTCTTTAAAGTTTAATGCTCTTTTACAAATAATGTTGAGTTTAAAACATTTTTCTTTGTACATCAATAAAAAAGAAAAAGATTGAAAAATTGGTTTGTTGAATCATTTAAATGTATATTTTTCATATGTTTATTATTAAAATTAGCTTTTTTCTTATTTAAATGCTATGTATATTAATATATTGGTTGACGGTCATATTTATTCACAGAGAAACAGTTTAATACATAATATCGGCACTCCACTTGATTAATTATATCACTTATTTACATCGTCCGTCAAGCGTAAGATTTATGCTGATTTGCTATGTACCACGCGATAAAATACAAATGCGAAGTAGATTATAATTGCTGGTTGGCATTACGATATTGCCTTATATATACATACAGCAGTGCGGAGATCTATATCTTATAAAAAATTGTAAAGTTGATATCGAACACACAAAGATCTATACTTCCTATATATATTTAGGTAATCCTAACACCCTCTTAGTTCCTTCAACAATAGTGCCTTCGACGTACGAAAAAGTATAATTTCAAGTAATATATAATTATATATATGCATGATTAAACATCCATACGCAGGAGTAGTCATTCGTAAACAATTTTCAAAGACGAGGAAAATTTTTGCAGAAAAATACAGCGGTGTGTCGCGATTTTTTATAACAAAAAAGACGTACGTTCCTGTAGCTCTATATTTACGAAACTAAGATATACTTCTTATACATTATAAACTGGTTAGAGAGAAAGGTTGATACAATAAAATATATAAATATATATATATATATATATATATATATATATATATATACAAATAAAAAATATGTACTTTGTGTATATTTATGTAAGTTTATAACTTAAGTACCCTGCACCATGATGCGTGTGTAATCTAAAAATTTTGAGACGTCCGACATTTAAAATAGAGCTCGAAACTATCATCCACCCGTTGCATACAGATAAACACCGGTTCGGTAAATATTCTTCTAGCGTAGATATTCGTATAACATATCATCATCAATAAATTACAAAGTCATTAAAAAAAATTAGAAAATTTGTAAAAATACTTGGTGGCGGCAAATATCAACTGTTGATATTTGATTCAATAGTTTGACACATATTTTTCAGGATTGACTGTGTACCTATTTTTCAGGTTTTAATTTAAAATAACGTGGTAGTATAAATATCCAAATTAAAGTTAAAAAATACGCGAGTGCATTTAAATATATTAAACAATAAAAAAATAGTTGATATATGAGTAAAATATTAAATCATTTAAATCGCCTAAAATTTTCCAAAAAAATTGAATAAATATTAAAGATCTAGACGCGCCATAAAAAATTTTAAGAATTTTTTTTAAGTACATAACATATGAAAGACAAAATACAAGTATCGATTATTATAATTATTACGGTCTCTGTAAAATGCTTCGTGTTATACTGTATATATACTATTATCCTTTTTGATATCCATTTCTAAAGTAGTGATAAAAATTCATGAAAAGAAAATGATGAAAATTTTAATTTTTTTTATATTATTGACACAAGATATTATCAGTAATGATGCAATCTCTAACTCTACCGTAGTGAAAATGTTCAATTCCGTCATATTCAATAAAAATCACACACTTTACGAATTACCGATCGCGTTAAAAGTGCAGCAACTACTCACACAATCACTAATTGATTCAGTTATTATTAATTATTAATATATAATGTAATATTATATATTATATAATTACATATATAATATTAGTTTATATTATTAATATTTAATAATCAATAAAGTTTGGACCTACGTAAAATAGAGAGAAAATATTAAGAATAGGAAGAAATATATTAAATATTAGGAAGTGCAATTTGAAATTAATTTACTTCAAGCACGAGGACGAAATAGTTTAATCATTCTTTATTTTTAATTCATCATGCATTAATCCATTCTGTTCCTTTGTTTGAAGTAAAATATAATTTCAAAATTTTCTTCCTAATATTTATTAATTTTATTTCTATTCCTAATATTTTCTCTATTATATGCCGGGTCTTAATTATAAAATTCGTTAAAATTGCTTTTAACATTACACGACAATTTGTCAAGATTGTTGAAAACAGAGAAAATGCATACAAGAAAAATTACAATCTCAATTTTATAGATTAATATCTTACAAATAAATATGGATACGATTTGCATTGAACATCGCGTTAAATCTATTTCAACAAAGATATAAATCTAAACTCACCGAAAATCCGACCTTACTCTTGTTGGTAAGCACCGTGATTAATAACACTTAACAGAAATGAAGATAACTCTTATATACGTGTCATATTTTACTCTTTTTATAATTACAAAAGCTCGAAATTTAAATTAATTTTTTTTTTTCGTCACGCGCGAACTACAAATGTGAATTGCGAACTGCGAACTACGGAAGCATAGACATAAAAATACATAGATGGAGGATTCTATACAACAATCATGATTAGCCTGATGTGATGCGTCTAGACCCCTAGACGCATATTCTTGTAACCAGACGGGTCTAGTTACTATTGGTTCCCCAATTGTGGCCAACTTTATGCGGTCAAGATATTTATTGACGACCCTAGTGTATATATCACGTATACGTATAATACGTGATCGCGCCGCGGAACTGTCATATGTGTGGTCATGCAGACGTGTCCGTCGCCGTCGTCGCCGTTTGCAATCTGTTGACACATAACTGGGCCTGGTGGTAAAGATCCTCGCGACACCCGCGCACGTGGAACAAGCTGAGAGGATGCTGCGATGTTAGCACGCAGACGTCACATCGCAGGGAACGTGATAGATCGCGACTTCGCAATTGCGAGCTCGAGCAATTCGCGATATCATTATGATGGAGACGAAGCGAGCGATGAATTGTTGAGCGAGGAGACTGTCAATTCAACGGAGCATTCTACGACGACGACGACGATGACGTCTCGTGACAGGACCAACGAATTCGCCAACGCGATCCGCTCTATGCAGAGTAGAATCGTTGCGCGGACCGTTGCTAATCTGCAGAATCCGCGTCGCGCGCGTCAGATACAGAGCTACTCAAACTTCATGATGATAGCAAAGAACATTGGCAAAAATATTGCTAGCACATATACCAAACTGGAGAAGCTTGCCCTATGTAAGAATCAAATGTACAAGAGTCTGGTATACCGCTTACTGCAACTTTAATCAGTCGCAATATGTTATATCAAAGGAAAGATATTAAAAGTAGAAGAATCATATTTGTTGCAAAAAATCTATTATTTGTTCTAAAACCATCTCTTATACACAAATCTATATGGAAATTAAGAAAATTCAACTATAGGCTATACCAAATTGTTTCGGGAAACTATACAAAAAAAAATGTTCCGAAATTTTAGTTCCAATTGAAATTATTATTGATAGTTGCCATTAAATCTTATCATTTAAGATATCTGAATTAATATACACAAATTAAGTATGAATAGTAAAACTAGATTAAGAAACAGATGTTTATACTAAGCAAAAATACTGGTACTATTTTACAAAAATTTTTATTTTACAGTGGCCAAGAAGAAATCCATATTTAATGACAGACAGATGGAAATTGAAGAACTTACAAATATTATTAAAACAGACCTAAAAAGCTTGAATCTTCAAATTGGGAAATTGCAAGAGCTTGGAAAATCCCAAAGAGAAAGCTTTGGTTCCTCTCAGAGTCATCATATTGCTTCGCATTCTTCCTCAATTGTGATGACACTGCAATCTAAATTGGCAGATATGTCAAATAACTTTAAAAATGTTTTGGAAATTCGATCCGAGGTAGGCTAAAGTAAATGATATAATGTCATATATATATATATAGTTTAAATTTCTTTGAATGTTTATATTAATATTGTTGCACAATCAAATATTTATATATTATGAATATTTTAAGAGAAGGAAAGATTATATGAAATTGTAAATATTGTGGAAAATTAGAAAAGTGGCTACATATGAATGATAATAATACATAAATTATATGAAAACATATACAGAATATGAGAGAGGAGCAACACAGAAGACAACAATTTAGTCAAGGATCTGTATCTACTATGCTCCCCCCAAGTGTTGTTTTGGGAAAACAAGGTTCTTTATTACTACAGGAAGAGGTTTCTAGTAATTCAGTTGCGATAGACGTAGAACCAATGATGAAGCATCAGTTAACAATCATGCAACAATCTATACAAGACGATACCGTAAGTGATCTAGCATATGTACAAAGAAATTTAGTATCATACAAAATAGAAAAATTACAGATAGTTGTTTTTTGTAGGATGCATATGTCCAATCAAGAGCTGAAACTATGCAAAACATAGAATCTACTATAGTTGAATTAGGTGGCATTTTTCAGCAACTGGCACATATGGTTAAGGAACAAGAAGAAATGGTTGAAAGGTAAGAAAAAAAAATGTAATTCTTATCTGTGTTCCATGACAAATGAAAAGGATTATCTGAAAACATGTTATCATTATCAAAATTTTATAAATATAAATTCCTATTTGCGAAAAAGAATTAATTTATTTACAGGATAGACAGTAATATAGAGGATACTGAGCTAAACGTGGAAGCTGCACATACTGAAATATTAAAGTACTTTCAGTCTGTAACAAGCAATAGATGGTTAATGATAAAGATATTTGCGGTCCTTATTTTTTTCTTTATATTTTTTGTAGTGTTTTTGGCATAACACTCGGCACTATCAATTTATTATATGTATTTATATCGTTACATTTTATCATTCATATCTACTATTTGTGATATAAAAGAAATAGTTGCAAAATGATCTTTACAAAGTTAGGATCTTCATACATAACATAGGTGAAATGAAAAAGATATTCTGTGCATTCCTCCGCCCTTTCTTTAAATTGTGAATATTGTACATTTAAACACTTACCATTGTAAGTATTTAAATATTACGTTACTTGTACAATGCATCTTATTGAACACAAAATGTAAAAAGAGACTATTTCTATAGATAATAAATATATAATTTTCATCTTATATATATAGAAAAGACAAACAATTTTCAAATAAATTGGACGAGTAACGTTTTACAGAGAATATATACATCCAAAATAAAAAAATTTATTACTTTATATATACTTATACTATATATGTATATTATATGTGTGTGTATAAAGTAATATATCTTTTTAATTTTAATTAGGTTATTTTGATACAAGATTAGAAGGCTCATAAAATTTTCATATATATATGTGAAAAAAAAAAAATATATATATATATACATATATATGTTTTAGTTAAAATATTAAATCTGCAATAATTCTGATAACACACAGCCATAATAAATTACAATTTATTTCAATCTTTAAAACCATATATAACAATTATATCTTTTATTCTACATAGATTATACAAGAACTTTATTACAATATTTTATTTACTAAGTTGAATACCTAGAATATGCACGTCATTACTAGAAATATAGATATAATTCACTTATAAATATTTTTTAATATTTTCACTTTTGTTGCTTTCATAATGCAATCAAAATGCATAAGTATTTTCAACAATTTTTACAAATAATTCACTATACATGTGTTTTCAGAATCATAAAATAAAGTAAAAATTATAATATTAATTTCCCAAATAACTAATAATAAAAAAAGTTATTTTCTTTTAGCAAAACAATATAAAACAATTTAACACATAATAATCACAAACATAACAATATCATTGGCATATTATTTAGTGAATATCTTTATGATATTGACATGTTTGTTTTATGTTAATGTTAACGGAAAGTTGTATTATTGTTACATATTTATTTGAAATTGTTATACAATAAGAATGTCACTGATACAGTGATTAGATTTGGCCTTTGTACAAGTATATTGGGAATAACAAGATACAAAACTTAGACTTTTCCATGATGTGCTTTATCCAATGATTCTCCTGAAGAATGTAAGGAACCTGAAATTAAAAAAAAAAAAAAAAAATTTTAATAAAGAAAAAAATATATTTTTTCAATTACAACTTATATTTTTATTCTTTTATTTATATTTTAATATGTATATCTATACAATTTTAAAAAATGCAAGGAGATAAAAATAGATTTCGATAAAATAAAAAATTATGTATGCATATAAAAAAAAATTATGTGAAAATTGAGCTAGTAATGCAATATAAAGAAGTATCACAAAATATATTAGAAAACAGAAGATATATATACACATATTGCGTGTCGTTAACATAAATTAAAATTGATTAAGCTCTTTAACCTGACACGGCATCTATTTGGGATTATTTCCTTCCATAGTACTCCAAAACTGTCTCACTTTAGAGAAACGTTTGCGTCCTTGCATGCATAAAAATAAAAAAAAAATAGAATAGATGATAGTAACAACCAAAATGCTTTCCGAAAAGACAGGAAGGAGATGAATCTGACTAATCTATGATATCCCAATAAATGTGTCGTCGCTCTGTGTCACATACTGTTTTCACAAACCTTTGCGATTGCGCGCACGTTGCTCTCGTTGATGAGGATGGAAACCAGAATTGCGTGGGGGCGGCAGTGATTCTTCCCCCCAAGGATGCGTCGTTCCGAGAGGTGGAGGGAAACCGGGTGGAGGAAGAGGCGGGATGCGATCGCTACCGAATGGAAGAGGTGGTGGCGATCTGTGATGATTAAATGATGGAAGTAAATGCGGTGAAGACATCGGTGGCGGTGGAGATCCGGCGTTCTCATACCTGCCCCCGGAAGTGAGCTGAGGATGCAAGGGTGGCGGCGGCGGCATCGGCGGAGGTGACGATAATCTGCCGCCGAGAGGTGGAGGACGCTGACCGATATCATATGGAGGTAGACCGGAGGTAGTGGGCGGTAAGGGTGGCAGATACGGCGGGAAACAGTGTAGATAGGAGGGCGGTGGGGGTGGAGGGACACCCGAGGAACCACTAAACATTACTGGAGAGCTGGACGATTCTGCTCCTATGAATAATGGCGGCGAAGTCACAGTTTCCCCATTTGCTTCCAAGCCTGTTTGAAAATCAGTTTACTAAAATAAAATATCCAAACAGAAACATACGAACTTGCAGTTTCGACGTATAATAAATTGCGCAATCCACCCTCTGTAGATGAACCTGAACACATTTCTGACGCACTAATTATATATCTATGACATTATTACATTGATTTAAATTACTACTTCCTAAGAAACTAGATAATTTTTCTATTCTACAGATTGCAACATTATATATTCTACAGTTATAGTTTCTACAAGATCTTTAATAAATCTCTAATAAATTATTATTCGCTTACAAAGAGTATTGTATATGAATATATCACATGTAAAAAATTAAAAAAAAAAAAATATTACTATAATAATAGTTAAAGATAAATTTTATAATAGATATATAATCTCTTTCCAAGCTAAAAATTATTGATTGTTAAGCTTGTTTGCTAAATATGTATGCATATAATAAATATCTTATAATAAAAATACTTACGATGTAACTTTATTTCGGTATCAGTATCGTTTAGGTTTAGATTTTTCTCTACAAGAGTAAGACGATTACGTAATTGACCAGCCTCGGCTTTCGATTCTTCCAAACGACGCTCATTTTGGCGGGCAGCAACCTTATGAAACATAGTGTGTATATATATATATATATATAGTGTGTGTGTGTGTGTGTGTGTGTGTGTGTGTGCGCGCGCGCGCGCGCGTGTGTAACAGATATATATATATTACCCATTGTTCATGTGCTTTCGTTTCTAGAGCAGATATTTGATTTTTATATTCTCTTTCCTGATCCACGATTTCTCGTTTTAAGATTTCTACTTGTTGCCTAAAATAAAATTTTCTATGATGAATTAATTGTAGTTTAAAAATTTGTTAAACAAGAATTCTTGTAATTACAGGTATATTTATGAGAATATTTTAACTTGTTCTAAATAATAGTGTAAATAATATAAATATCCAATTTTTAGATTTTCTTTTGATATTATTAAACGAATTTGTCCAATTGTGCTTACTTATAATTTTGTATTTCATTTTGCATTGTATGTATTCTTTCGACTGTCGATACAACTTCTCCTTGTTTCTGCAGCCACATAGTTTCTTCCCTAAAATAATGACAATATTAATAACTTATCTAAGTGTAAGACCACACACACACATTTTTATTAAGACTAATCATTGCTCACTTCTGGCGTTCAGCTTCTTTCTCTTTGAAAAACTTTGACAATACCTCAAGTCGCGTCTCTGCATCTTTCTTCTCTTTTTCAGCTATTTTACACTGATCACTTAGTGCAGTTATCTCTTCCTTAACAAGTTTCATATGTTCTGTATAAAAATATTGTTATTAATTAAACTTAGTTAGAAAAATGTTGTGGCTAATTCAAGATTTCTTATATTTAGAGAAACACCTTCTAATAATTGATGAGCACCTTCAACATCACTTAATCGCATCTTTAATTCATCTCTCTCTTCACGTAATTGCAGTGCATCAATTTTAATGCGAGATACATCGTATAACTTTTCCAAATCCAAATTATTCGATTTGATCTGATTAACGATTTCCATCAGTTCTTTAACTTCTATTTCTTTGCCTTTTAACTCTTTATATAATGATGACTTTTCGATAAACAACTAAAAAGAAGTGACAAATAGTGTATATATATCTCTTGATAACTAAATCTCCTATGTCATAATATTAACTATTGTTGAGATATGCAATTGCAAACTTACTTCATCTAATTTTTCTTCCAAATTATGTACTTTATCTGTTAGTGTTTTTTCTATATTATTCTTAAGATCTCTTAGAGTCATCAGCTCGTCTTGAGCTCGTGAAAGTTCTACTTCAAGTTCCTCATCTTTCTTCTTAGCAGAAACAAGATCTGCTGATAAAGTCTCAACCTGTAATAAAACAAATTTTAATTAGTATTATATATTTGGTATGTAAAAACCATTGGGTAAAAATTGATAAAATAATAAGTGAATAAATATAAGATATGCATAAGAGAGAAGTATAAAATTAAAAAAATGTACCAATATAAATATCATCTTTATAATGTATACATATATTCATGCATTAAAACATATTAACAAACTTTAATTTTATCAAATTCACACTGCATGAGAAAACAACAAAACAAAAAAATTAATGTTGTTCTACATCAAAAATCAAATTAAATAATAAATACTCTAAAAGATATATCATAGACATTAATATACAAAGTAAACAGATTACTCTCACTTCTTGAGCTTTAAGATTTAATGCATTTGTTAAGGATTCGTTTGCAGTTTGCTGAGCATCTAATCTTGCTTTTAGATCTTCCACTGATTGAGCTAACGGATTAATTTCATTATTTGATGATAAAACTTCTCTTAGCATATGTTCAAGCTCCAATCCAGCCTCTGTTGCATTTTCTAAATCTTTCTCTAACACAGTCACCTGTTCCTCCAATCTTGTCTTCTCATTCTGCAACAGCAAAACATAGATAGAGAATATGCAATTTTCAACTTATATAAAAATATAATAAAAATGTAAAATACTTGGACACATACCTGTAATGCTATTAAATCAGTTTTTAAAGATGTAGCCATGTCTTCAGAATGAGATGAGTCATATTGTGTGGAAAGTAACTAAAATGTTTATATTTTAGTGGAATGTAATACATAAATTCGCATTTGTATAATGGAAAAAAAAATATGGCAAAGAATATAAGTATGCAAAAGATTATAATTTGTACATATATACTGTTTACCTCTTGTTGGATAGATTCTACATAGAAAGTTAAATCTGTCTTTTCCTTCTCGAGTGTATTAATTTTTGCTATGAGTTGCCCATCTCTTTTTATATTCTAAAGAGAAATATAATACTATTGAGTTGTACTTAATAATGTTAAATGCTTTAATTTGATATGCAAAGATAAATATTAATTCAAAGCATAAATTATTCATAATTAATAAGATTTTAAATACAATTTCTCTTAAACTTGTGGAATATATTTTTTATATTATATATAAATTTGAGTTACTACTGTTTTTGAGCACTGCAAATGTAAGCACAGTATATATTATTACCTCAATATAATAATATCCAAGAGTAAATATGAGTACTGTAACAGCTGTTATGAATAGAAATATCAATGTTTTCCAATAATTATGATCCAATTTCATAAAGTCAACCAAATTATCTTCTTCACTTTCTGATTCTTCTTTCTATGGCAGAGAAAATCATGTTGTATGATAAAATATATATATAAATAATTATTATAAAAATATTTTCTTTAAGACTTACTTGCTCCAAAAGCTCAGTTGCCTTGGTTATGCATTCATCTTCAAGTAAGCAATTTTCATCTGAGTAAAGATTATATGATTATATTTTGAAACTATTAAATATTACTAAATATTAGTAAAATAAAATTTTAATACCTTCTATTTTTGGTATAATAGGTTTTGATTCTGGTTTTTTCAAGTCATTATCCTCTTTAATATATGCATCTGTGTACAAAACTTTGTCTTCACTGTTTATGTAATCACCATATTCAGACAATGTTTTTTCTTCTTTTACATTATCAAATTGATCTTTTTTATGTTCTAAATCTCCTTTAACATTCGATAAATCATGGTTCTGCAAAACATCATTAAAATTTATTTGATTTGAGATTTCTTTTTGATGAGTATCTAGAGATTTCTCTGAATTAACAATGTCAAATGATGCACCATTAGAAAATTCGTTAAGTTCTATAGGAATATTGTCCGAGTTAGCATCATTAACTGAGTTATCATTTTTATTTATACTGCTATGTACAATAAATTCAGTAAATGGAATATCTGTAGCACTATGATTTAATGTCTCGTCTATAATTACTGTATTTTCTCCAATGGTGTGGTTTTTGAAAAATGGTTCTTTTGTGGTATTTTCTTTAACAGCTGTTTCCGCAATGGATAATAAGTTAATAGTTTCTGAAATATTATTATCAATTGTAACTTGGACAAATGTTTCTTTATGACTAACATCTTCTTTTGTATTTTCTGAATGCGTTTTATCATTTTCTGACAATTTCTGTTCAATATCATTGCTGCTTTGAGTAGAAACGCTTTTTGTGGCTGTAGTTTCTTTCAAATCAGAGATTATTGATTCTTTTTCAGAAGAACCAACTATGTCTTTAACATTTTCTGTAATTTTTTCTTCTTTACTCGTTTCCTGTGTTTCAATATTTTCGACAAGACTATTAATGTCAGTTTTTGCAGAAATAGAACTATCATCTACTACAATTGAAGGTATTGTTGGCAACTCTTTGGCAGGTTTAGGCGCAGCATCTTCATGTACAAAATTATTGGATAAAGGCACGTCACTAGGAGATGTAGCATTTTCCAAAGAAATAACAGATGCTTCTTCTTCTATCTTTGTCTTTTCATCCAAAACTTTTGCACTCTCAATATTCTCATGTATAATTTCTTGCTGTATTTCTATCTTTTCTTTATTTATAAGACTTGGATTTATGTCCGAGTCCAATTCTATCTGAATAGTTGGAACATGTTTTTCAGCTACAGTATCTTTAACATCTTCTGAAACCTGTTTTAACTGCAGATCATTGTCAGTTTTAGGAACAAGTATATCATTATTATTTTGAATAGTGCTGCTCTCTATTGCTGCAGTATCTTGTGAATTAGATAAAATGTTGAATGTGTTGGTAATCGAAGCAAATATACCTTCGCTTTCAACACTTTCTATTACTTCTTCTTTCTTATTATCTTCTATATTTCCTTCAGCGCTATTATCTGTCTTAATTTTATTATCCAATTTTTCTTTATGTTCCAACTTTTTAAATGACTCATCTTCAGATTTACTGTTTTCATCAAGTGTTAGAGTGTCATCTTTGCTCACTGTATTTAAAGTTGAATTGATTAATGCTTTGGAACTCTCTAATAGTATCTCAGTGCTGGTCTGTTCATGAATATCTAAAGGTAATTTAATTCCTTCAATTTTACTATTAGCATCATTTGTGTCTGCTTGTAATTCCTTATTGTTGATAAATGTATCCTTGTCAGATGATGGTTCTTTATGATCAGGATTTATTTTAGAATCAATTGAATCTTGTTCATTTAGTGATGCAGTAGCATGTACAATTTCAGACACAAAGCTGGGCTGTATAGATGGCTCACTGTCAGGATAAACTGTAGTACCATCTATTACTTCGTAAGATGTTATGCTATCTACATTAATCACTTGAGATTCTTGCACAATACTTTTATCTATGGATTTTATTGATCTTAACGATGCCTCATTATCTTTATGGGGCAATTTATTTTTTAATAAAGGATATATTTTCTGTATTTCCTCTGTTGTTGATTCAAATTTCTTGGGTTGAACTTCATTAATTTCTTCAGTAAATTTATAAACAGGCACTTCATACTGCAATTCACGTTGCAGGATTTTATATTCATTTAGGAATCCCTTGGGTGCAAATCCACGTTTGCCATTTATCTGGAATAGAGATCATTATATGAGAAAAATATATTCTTTTGAGAAATAAAATTTATCGTGTAAATATATTTATTGTATAAATATATTCTTTTGAGAAATAAAAATCTGAATGACAGCAATGGTAAATTATTAATAAAAAGTATATCTAAAAAGAATATTGAAATAGAAAATTTTACTTTTCAATAACATACTCTACTAGCTTAATAACATTCAATATGAAGGGAAGTATACCTCAACACCCCATAAATCTGTTCTTTTTCCAGCACCTTTACTGAAAACCTTAACATCTGCATTAATACCAAATGACATTACTTCACGATCGTTTGCCACATAAGCAAGTGTTGTCCTAGCTAACGAAATGGGTTCTAAATAAGAGAAAAAATAGTTATATCAATAGTTATAATAAAATAAAAATGGAGATAGTTATAATATTTGTGCGATTGAGTAAAATACAAAAAAAATGTGTTATGAGTTTTAAAGCTAAAGTATGGCTTCAATTACTCGAACAATCCGGGTCGTAACATAATTGTTTGTCAGATAGAGCGGCTAAGCATTGCGATATGATATAGAGAATTATCACGAACAGAAAAAATAAAAGATTCATAAACGATCTGATTTCCGTCATATTTTCACTATTGCAAAATTCCACATCACTACCGCAACCACACACAATGACACTACACCATTTCGGATATACGATACACAACGTGACCACAAACTATATATATACTAGACAAGCATGTCTTCATTATGCGCAAATTATATCAATTTCTATTATAGTATATACATTTTGACATCTAGATATTCCATGCACCGTGATTGTTCGAAGAAACACATTCGTAACATTCGAACACTTTTCATGCTCAATATCTTGTCGCTAGCGACAATCCAGTCACGTGACTTTTTTATCGCTCAAAACGAGCGATGAGCGACGCATGAAAAGGTACCTTAAGTTTATCGTAAAGTTTACGAACGATCCTATTCTAAAATTATATGGATCGCGAGCATTTCCTCTATTCTAAGATCTTCCCGCAATTTTCAATCTTGTTGAATAAAAATATTGTTGCGTATTTTGTCTTTTATTTATTTCTTCTTCTCATTCTAATGTAGTCATGTGACAAATTTAAAGAGCGAACTAGACATTCAAGCGCGTGAAATGCGCTTGCAATGCGCGCGCTATTTGTCGTACCAAATTTTATTTTTTTATATATGTATGTAAATAAATACGTATATCGTTTTATACTTTATAATAATCAATATTATTTAAATTTATATTGATATAATAATAATTGATAAAATAATAATAATATATTCATATTTTTAGTTTTTAATTTATATATATTTAATATATACTATTTTATAATTGTTTGTAATCTATACATGATAAAATAATTACATATACATATAAACCGGTAAAAGCAATACAAGTTTTCTTAGAGTCTGTCAGATTACAAATAGATTTTCCACATCAGTAACATGTCTTTTTTAGAGAGGGATAATCGAAGAATTGAGAGAGAGAGAGAGAGAGAGAGAGAGAGAGAGAGAGAGAGAGAGAGAGAGAGAGAGAGAGAGAGAGAGGTAAATCATCGCAGTACTAATTAGAAAAGAAAACTGATTTGAAATATAAAGGAAAAAAAACTTAGAATAAATGAGGCTTGTAGAATAATCGATTTTATACGATAAAATTTATATGATCATAACATTGTGAAAAATTATTAAAAATTATCTTCACAAATCAATGCTTTATTAATATGTATAAGTTGAAACCAGCAAAAGTCAATCACCGATCTATCTCCCGAATTAAAACTTCTAAAAATTAGCGAAATATCAAAATATTCTTCTCTCTTCTTTATATAATTTCTAATATAATTAAACAAATCGTATAGTACAAATCAAAATTTCAAACATTTTAATTCCAAAAATTCTCTCATACTTTATATATTATATATTTTGTTTTTTCGTAATATATTAAAATTTAAAAGATAATGATACAAAATATAAATAACAATATAAAAAACAATTTTATAATTTATTGCAAGAAATATAGTAGGAAAGATGGTAAATAAAAGGTTCGAAAATGTATATAGAAGGAATTTTTAATAATATTATCTTGAAGTTTAACATATTTTGTTCTACATGACTAGATTATAAAAGCAATTAGAAATTCATGTGGATTTAACAATATTAAATATTATGCATCACAAAATGTTATAATACATTGAAATGTCACAATGTAAATGTGCATTCTTTTTCTTAAGTTTACAAAAAACAAGAATCACACAACAATTTATCTTGTTCCTACACATATACAAAATTACTGAGTCTTGATATGACAAGAAATATAAAAGAATTTTTATAATTTTTAACATGGAGATATATAGGTATTTAACAGAGATACGCTTAAAAAAGGTCAAGAAAAACACGATAGAATTCGAATATCTTATCATATATAAATTCCTTCAATTATTATTTTTCTTCATGCCTCTAATGCGTGAAGTATACTTGTTTTGATATTCTTACTTTCTTCACGAGATTTTTTATAGGTATAAAAAAACGCATTATAAGAAACTGCAACAACTTGTAAAATATACTCTGTAAACAACAAAGCACAATAATCGAGAAAATGCTGTTTAAAATATTAAAAAATAAGAAAATGACTAATTTTTATATAAAACATATGTGTAGCTGTAAACGTTGGAAAATATTCAATGAGAAAATCATATATAATTTCTTTTTCAATCAATTACTTAATACATATATATATATATATATATATATATATATATATATATATATATATATATATACGTGTATATATAATGTGACATTATAAATATCTGTGTTTAGTCATTTATTATATTATGCTATATTTTTCTCTCTTTTTCTCTCGACTTGACATGAAGCAAAATTTAGCTGTACTAACTTTATTGTTCTCAAATATTCTTCTTAAAATTTAAGATAATAGCAATTTTTTATAGAGCAAATATATCCTGGAAACTAGTATGCAAGTTAATATCTATTACAAAGCTAATTCTCTAATGTAATCTTCAATATCACTTTTTGTGTGAGTCCAATTCCAATATTTTCAGCTCCACGACATTAATCCTAAAGTATGTACAAATCCACAATATATGTGTATAATATGTATTATGCCTAAATATTTCTTATCATGAAAAATAAAATTATATGACTTTAAAATTTAAAATATTATTACACACAGACACACCCAGACACACACAGACACACACACACACAAAATTTTATATAATAACGCTTTGCAATTGATTATTATAGTAGTGATTATAAATTTTATATAAATTGTTTATGTTCTTCATCAGAAATTGCATATATAAAACTAATTGTATTACGCCAGTATCTAATATCTTATACATAATATCTCGGGCACTGCAAATTTGCTTCCAACTTTCGATTTTTTGGTGATTTTGAAATTAATTGAATGCTATCTCTTCGCGTAATTTCTTAATTTTTAATAACCAATGTTTTAATAACTAAATCTTGAATAAAAATCAAAAGTTTAATTACCAAAATTCCATAATTTTTTGTCATTTATAATTGTAGAATATTCTCTTAACGCTTCAAGAGTAAAATAAATCTATTTAGTTTTTAGTTTAGCCTCTCTAATCTTTGCAGTCTGCATAGACATCCTGAGACATGCCAAAAAATTTTTTAAACTATAATTGTTTTTGCATGAAATGTATCTAATATTTTATTATATAAACATGACGTGTAATATCGATTTTTCTCCATTTTATTGAAGTGCTATATCATATTTTATGCAAAATTGTTAATTACACATTCAAAACATCTATATCACTTGAAATGAGAGAAGTACAAATAATTCTACTTTATATTACACAAATCGTGTTATAAGAATATATATATATATATATAATCATGTAACATTTTCTTGTGAACATCCAAAATTTCCTACACTATCATGCCGTAGGGTAAGGACAACTAAAAGCATTAATAAGATTATAAGTGGATTATATCCAAAAAATTATTTGTTTTGTTTATTATTATATGGCAAAAGTAAAAAATGTTTTTAAAATAAGAAACAGGCAATGCAAACCGACAAATTTTCTTATTCATAAGATATAATTATATATTAAATTCTATATATTTTAATACATTGATATTCAATCAGAAGAATAATCTATGTACATGTGTAAAATATTACACAAAATGTACATTGTCATCACATATTAATTGTGTGTGATTAAATATTTGCTATAAAAATAAAAATTAAATAATTAAGGAGCTATAAGTACAACTCTCTGCCAGTAAAAATATAGAAATTAATTCATTATTAAAATATAATAGTTATGCACATGTGTGCAATTTTCGAAATACAAAATATAAAAAATTGATTATCATAATCAAATATGGCTAAATTAGTTACTTTACAATTTCTACTAAATCAATGCAACAAAGTCCACATTATATATTTACATCGTAAATACAATAATAAATTTCTGTCCAATAATATTGGTAAAACAAAAGCAAAATTCAGCATACGTTAAAATTCATATAAGTTGCTGTAACTTATAGAGTTCACATAGTTTTTGTAAAGATAGCATATTTTATCAGATCTTTCAAGTAAATTTAAAAAATATATATATATATATATTATATTTTTTTTGTACGATTTACATTGTGCATAATAGTAAATTAAAAATTGATGAGTATAAAGCTTAATATGTAATGAAGCTAACATAAACTTTTGTAGATTATTATTAAAATAGAATAATGTTAAATGAGTGTTTTTATTTTATACAGTATTAATATAAATCACATCAATTCCTAGTAAACTACAAAATTGGGATCATTCTTTTGTCTATTGTTTAACATCAAGTTATTTATATAACTTATCACTTATTTAAATTTCATGAAATATTAACATCAATTGAAACGCTGTATGATTTTTAGAAACTACCAAGAATATATATATATGTGTGTGTGTATATAAAGGCAACATTTTAAAATTTTTTTTTTTTATGAAATTAGATCTGTACGTTTTCCTAAAATCGAGGTAAATATTTTTTATCTGAGTACTTTTTCTAGTAAACCAAATTATCATTTTCAAGATCAAAAATGAGAAGCACATATATACGTCGTAAAATTTATATCTTTTTATATTAAAATTTAATAAATTCCAACTTGTCTCTCTCTCTCTTTCTCTTTCTCTCTCTCTTTCTGTTTCTTATACACAATTTTACTAATGTTTTGTAATAATCTAATATTGCTTTGTTCTCTAAATAGGAAAAATATTCGCATAACATACTATAGACTAATTACAAGATTAATAATGTTAAAATCTAATAACGATTTTTTCCAAGAAATATATTACATATAAGCAAACATTTTTCAATGTACCTTCACAAAAATATTAAACATCCCCAAAAATTTTTTTATACAGATTTTAATATAAAAATTAATGTGCGATAATACATATCACATAAATATGTTCAAAAAACTTTACCCTGAATTTATAACCACAGTTTGATGGAAGGCACAACATATATAACCATAACAATTAATTGTAAAATGGCACAAATTCATCTCTATTATTAAGCACAATAAATTAAAACAATAATCGTATTCTTACAAACAGCTAATACAAGATTGACAAAAACTGTTAAATTATACAAATAATAAAAAGAAGGATAAAAAGCGTTAATCAATTCCATATTTACGAGAAATGTATGAATGCGAAGTATCTGATATATCATTTGTAGAAGGCAAAAGCGTACTACATCGTTGAGATTCGAATATATTGTTGTTGGAAATGAAAGATTTACCTATGTTGAAAAACTCGTTGTTTAGCTGTATCCTAACTGCACTTTACGACACTGGCAAAGCCATTTGATAATACGCGCATTTCGCTCGACGATACTCGGCGGATCGTTTACCCTTTGATTGCATTCGTCATTACCCATACCAATGCTGCAATTGTTTTGCCACTGATTACCTTGATTTGTCTGATTATTGCTGACCCAGGAATAGAGACCCAACGCCGAATCTACAGAGCTAACACTGTCGAAGAATATGGGCGACGACGACTTCGAATCGGGTTCGGTTATACGCTGATAGTTATCCGAATCCAGTCCTAAACGGTCAAAGAAATTCTCGAGTTGAGTCATCGATCGCGGAGGGCGGGATGATACTTTACTGGAACGGCCGTTATCCTGGCGCCAATATCGATCGCTGATATCCGATTTTGATCTTAGAATCGGTCGACCGCGACCTTCCTTCCAACCGTCGGAAAACCTAATATATGGAAAATGTCGGACAATATAATGCCGGAAAACCAAATTATGATATATATTATATATTGTCAATTTTCTTCAGATGGCTAATGAATATTCTATTATATTTATTATTATCAAATTATTATTATAATATATTACGTAAATACGAAAATGAAAAATATATATACCTTGAATTACAGGTCGGACTATAATCCGTTTGACTATTACTACTTTCAGAATCCGGGCTATAGTGTCTTACAACCGGTGGCAATATACCGCCAATGTAACTACCTTTCCTCGATCGATCTTTCTCGGTGGAATGTTGTGTGGATGCTCCACTATCTCTGCGTATATGAGTCCAACAATCCTGGAAGAGATCAATAATTAAAGTTAAATAGTTTTGTGTTTTGTCACACGCATAAATACACACACACACACACACACTCACACAAAATGTATATCATATTATATAATATATATAATGTATATTATAATTTGGTTTTCTGACGTCATATGTATATATATTCATTTGTACCTGTATTCTGGGTGCTGGTTCGCTACGATGAGTACAGTGTCCAGAAGAACCACCAGAGTCCCTGGCTGTTGCGCCGTGGCTCAATTTACTAGAACCAGATGATTTCTGCGTTCGTCCACCTGAGGATAACACACTGCTTGCATCACCACCACCAGATCCCAAAGATCGCCTAATATGGCGGGAGCTAAAAATCGATGAGAAATTCGCTAATTAATTACTTCGTTTACGTCGGAAATAGCTATCTTGTGAAATTAGATACAATGTATTTGGTAATACATTACGTGCTAAAAGGATTCATAAGCTAAATCACCTACCTACGATAGCAAACGGAGTCACGCTTAAAACTGCGATCCGAATAATCCGAACTAGTTTCATAATCCGGACAATTGCTCGTGTTCGTAGCTTGGTGATGGGCAGTCGGTTTTGCTGATAATTTTGTGGATGCGCGTGGTGAAAGTGACGCCCGACGACGCGTGCTTGTGTGGAGATCCGGCAAAGACTTGTGACATATCGTATTCTCCACCGACGGGGAGCTATTTGACTTACGATTAGATCTTCCGGAAGTGTGCGAGTGCGAGTTGCTTCTGCCGAATTTGTAGCGAACATCTTGCGGCGCGCAATGCTGCAAAACAAATAATATAACGTTATAATCAGTCATTTATTGATGAAAATGCATATATAAATTTTCTTAACAAAACAGAATACATGCTGGAATACTTCGCAAAACTTAATACATAGACATGACTGTATAAGAGATGAGTGATAGTATATTAAAACACTAGACAAACATATCGTTATCGCAACTTTTTCTCACCAGTATACGATCCTCGTCTCGACAGCCAGATGAAAGACTTCCAGGCGAATATCGAAATTTCTCTTCTCGCGTTGTGGACACACCGTTGCTTTGTGTCATACTCTGCGGCGGACTATCCAAAAAGAATACGTTTTCTTTGCTATCGGTGTTTAATAGCCGACGCAGCTTCGTTTGCAATTGATCGCCTCCGGTACCGCTCGGAGGTCCTGAAATCGTCCGTCTTTGGGGAACCGGAACCAAACGTGGACTTTTCGGTGGCAGCGCGGGTGGCAGTGTTTGTTGAGGACTCAGGATCCCGTCTACTATGCAAAATAACAATCTTTTATGACGATTTGTGATATATTATTAAAAAACGCGTATATATGTAAGTAGTAATAAAATATTTATTTGAGAATTCCTCAGAAATTGATCAACTCCGCTTTTTGTAATCTTACTACTAAAACATTAATATGTTCTGACACAAAAATTAAGAAATTTATAATAAATGGAATTGATCAATTTGTCTTCTTTGTGTAAGAGAGATTTTTATATATACATATATACACACTCTATGCTCTATTATATTATATATATTTTATATATGTACAGACACAATATATGTGTGTGTAAAATTTATAATGTGTGTAGGTAGTAACATATAAAGTATGTCAAATGTGATTTCAGTTTCCCGCAAGGTAATAAATTTCAAGATATAGCCTCTTCTCGACTAGATTATTGACAACATACATGTTGTGTAGGGATCATACTTGTATGTCCCTTAAGCTTACAGGATCTCTCCGACGACTTACGTCTGTCTTGTTCGTGACATGAAACCCAGCAGCAGGGCGGCGTCATGGGGGTTGACTGTAACTGCGACGGCGACGTCGGCTGCATCGAACAGGCGGACGAGTTGCCGGTGCATTTTCGCAATAATCTGGGAGGTGGTGCACCGGGAGCGCTCAGCTGCGAAACCTGTAGGTGGCCGCTGTTTTTCAGTTCCTGCTTCCGATCCAGTACGGTCTCGCTCTTCACATAAAAGGCTTTCGTCTCCTGCAGCAGTTCCACGGCGCTCTTCCGCTTTCCTGCAGTACATATGGAGAAGAAAAAAGAACATTAAGAGATTACCATAAGCGACACATTTCAGCGTAACTAATCTGCTTCCTGAAAAGAGGAAGAAATATCACTTCCTAGTCAGATATCAGTCGAGTTAAACTACGTACAGACAGTTCTTATCTACCTGCTAAATTTATGAAAGCAATCACCATCTTTGTGAATATTAACTCTCAACGTGTGTTTGATCTCCGATATTTATGTTAAGCTTATCGAATGTATCGAATCATATTTCATTTCGGACGTTCCATTATGGACGTTTTTGATTTATTTAAAGCTTATTTCAACGAAAACTTGAAAAGTAGAAAATTTCTTATTCTGAAATTGTTTATCTTATTTTTGTTTATTCTTATATTTATAATAAAGAGAAAATGCCAAGAAAGTTCTGAAAGACAATTGCCTATAAAAATTCATAAATGTAGCTATTTAATATTCAATTCGTAGCTATTTAATATTCAATGTCTTTATTAAAAAATGTAGTAAAGTGCTAATATAGGATGTACACGAATGGGAGCAGTTGCATACGAAATAGAATCTTGCTGCCAATTACAAGCGCCTTCGTATAATCTTACTTAACTAATTGGCAATTTAGTCATTTATGTTTCATGTTATGTTCACAACCGGATATTCTCGATATCTAGAAATTCACGAAGCAGTGTTCATATTAAGAAAAGAAAAAAAAAAAAAAAAAAAAAACTCGTTGTTAATCAATTCTATCAATAAATAACAAATTTAAGAAATTAGAAAAATATTTTATAAATATAGAAATCGCTAATCGCTCTCGCGAGAATCAATTTGTAGATTCGCTCGTATTTTTAAAGAATTTCGGAATAAAGTATTTTTTATTCGAAATAAGGAATTTCAAATAAATTTTATCAATAATGCGTATTTCTTCGCGCGATCATTGTTTATATCACAATCTGATAATTTTTTTCATTCTATTATAAATTGATCTCGTCAATACCGCAGAAAATAAATATCTGTAAGAAATTCTGAACCGATGGAAAAGAGTTATATTTTCCTTTTCATCTTCGTATCACATCCCGGTCTCTATCCTTGTGGCATCATCGACCGATCGCGTCATCGTGCGACAACATATGTGCGCGTATGTACATCTCGGACACTTGGTTAAGAAGCAGAGGGCAAGTGTTAACGGATGAACGGCAGCATCTGTGCGTTCTCCTTCTGTTTTCGCGCGCGGGATCTCGCAGAACGATTGCTCTGTTCGCGCTGCCACTGATTGACAACATGTGCCCGCCACCGACACGCACATGTCCCCATGGAGAATGCCGGCAGATAAAATCCCCCGACACACGTCTCTCCTCGGAAAGACAACCGCCAACTGCGATAATAGCAGGGACGCATAACGATGATAAAAAGAGCCCGAATGACAGAAGCGCAACGTCAACGTTACATATGTATATATTATAATGTAGTACATATGGCGAAATCGACGGGAGAATGTAAAAAGTAATGGGCTTTCCTTTGATGCTCGTTGATGTGGAACAACTGATTCTTTTTAACCGATTCACAGATGACACGGAAAAGCTTCAATATATTAACATAAGGAAGAATCCCAATTCAAGAATTTAAATAAATTTAAGTTTCCTATATAAATAAGAATAGCCTTTGTGTATTCATTTATCTATAATATATTCAATAATTTCAAATGCAATAGGTTTGTAGTAATGACACGATTTATGAGACGGGTGATAACGATGTTTTATTTCTTTTTTCTTTTCTTTTGTAAAAACTTTTTCTTTTGCAAGCATTTTTATAGATGCACGAAATATATTTATCTTTTCCTTTTGTGTTAAATGATGATATTATATTGTGATTAGAAAAAAATAATGTATATTTTTCTCATTCTCAGATCGTAGATCATAATTGTCGAATACATATATCTGATGACGCAATCATCATGTTGAATTTATTGAGTCGAATCGCAGCATTACATTCGCTATAAATTGTCGAAACGAGGCTATCGGATTATCGGCGCTCGTCTTTAATCGAACGTGACACGGTCTCGCACAATGGGACATTAATGATGAAGATAAGCCGAATTGTCGCAAAAGCCAAACAATGGAACAGAAAATTTTTTATTGGGATATATGTACCTATAACTAAAAGAAAAAAAAATTTATGCACAAATCTTGAATTGTACCTCTATCGAGGTATCTGAACCCCTCCATCTTGCAGAAATAAAACACAAATAGCGCATAATTATGAGCTATTTATGAATTTTCATATTCTGCAAATTTAAAATTTTGAGCTTGTTTCACTGGGTAGGAATTCAATACTTTTGTGGGAGGTCTGAGTCGATATCGACTCAACCTCGGACTCAGACTCAGCCACGTAAAAATAAAAATATTAGATCAATCTTTGCGGGAGATTTAAGAGCTATTTATGAGCTTTCAAAATAGGTGCGTTTTGATTATTAAGCTATAATCCTTTCATAAAAAAATCATTCAGCATCTCGCCGGTACAAGAGAATTATATTTAAAATGAAAGAAATTAATTATGTTTCGACTAAATATTGTTTATTGATTTATAAGCTCGTAAAATACGTTCATTTTAGACTATTGAATTGTAACTTCTTTTGCAAAAAATGAGTCAATGTCGATTCAAGCCCCCTCTCCCCCCCCCCCCCCACCTACACACAAAGTATTAAATTCCTGCGCAGTGTGATGAGCTCAAAATTTTTTAACTTGAAGGATATGAAAGCTCATAAATAACTCATAATTATGCGCTATTTGTTTTTTTTTTTTTTTTGCAAGGTAGAGTGGGGAGGGGTCCAGCTCGACAGGAGTTCGAATCACAGAGTACGCATTTTTATCTCCTAGATTCTACTAGCGAATAATCGTTTAAAAAGTGACCTATTTGACTCAATAATTGAACAGAATGTTGAAACTAGAACGCGCGAGATTACCACGCATACTAATTGACCTAAAAAATGATCAAGTTAATTCGCAATCATGCAATACTTCAAAACTGCTTTGCTCCTTTTTTCGTTAGATAAGTAATTATGTTATCTCTATATTACTTATATCATACATTATTTTATTAGATTCTTCTGTTATATTCTATTTTTTATTTTGTATTCTGTTTAATCTTATATTCTATTATATCCTTTATATAACAAATTAGCACAAACTTGCTGGTCATTTTTATTCACTAGTAAATCTACAAAATAGAAATTTGTTTCATCTAATAAGACTTTGAAGCGATTCGAAATGTGTGCATAAGTTTTTTTTTTTTTTTTTTTTTTTTCAAATACACACATCAACAGTGCCTGACGCATCGATTCGTGATGCGATTCGCAATACATTCGCTTGATTTTCACCTGTATGATCGGTATGCCGATGATGATTTCTGACGTACGGCGGTGCAGGATGTCTAGCTTGCTGCATCTCCCAGTAAGGATTCCGACTGTTTCCGAAATTATTTACTCTCGGTTGCTGCGAGGGCGAGGATGATTGCTTGCAAGGCAACCGGGCCATGGTAGTCATCATCTTCTTTACGGAATCTAAGCTGATTTACTTCATCGACGTCTCGCTCAATTTATTACGCCGTCGTTTCAACCCCATTTTCGAGCTATTGTCTGTTCCCTAAAAGAGATCGCAATAAAATAATCACATAAGAGATAGGCGAAAATATTATGTAAGTTTACCTAATGTGTTGTTTTTTATATGTACGCGATTAAAAATTAATTTTATACATTTATAATAATATAATAATATATCTGAAATATAAATCCATTTCGAGAAATATATTCAATATAAATTTACACATGTATATTTATTACTATATATTATTATTGCAATTTAATGTGTGTGTGTGTGTGAAAAGTGTATAAATTCGCAAACAAACGTATTTCAAACATAATATGATAGTTATAATATAAAGACCATTGTTTCAAAGGAATGTTAAGAAATTTCGTAGCAAATAGAATTAAAAGCAAATTCGCTCGAACATCGAGTATATGTGAGAAAAAGAGAAAGAGAGAGAGAGAGAGAGAGAGAGAGAGAGAGAGAGAGAGAGAGAGAGAGAGTTCTTGCGTTTAATATTTATCAAACTAGTTGTATTCGATACACTATCGCGAGATCAGATATTGCCATTACCATAATACCGATTCTGTAATGCAGGGACTATCTGTTTGTCTTACATAACGATAAAACGTATGCGACATCGGAGAAACACCTGTAGTTCTCTTTACTTGGTTCTATTCTATCAATAGTCATACTAATTTATACGATCGTATCGTTACTCGTTTGGTACCTCGTGTTCATAGATCTCGTAACAATGCCACTTAAATTCGTCAATATATTCATGTAAAAACTAGCGAGAGTTTTAAGATCTTCACATACAGACTGTCATATATCATGTTATCTACCCATCAGATATCATGATAAAATGTATTTGAGATGACGAGAACTCAATAAATTTTAATCGTAAGCTAATTTAAGTATGTGTAATTCGTACAATGAAAGATATCATTATTCAGCCATCATTCGAATAATATGACCATATACACTAATTTAGTTTAATTTTAATTAAGTTTAATTTAAAGCTTAATTTTACTGAAATTTATTATAATCGCAATTTTATTATTTTTTATTTTACATAATTTAACAAATAATTTTAGTTTTATTAAAACTCATCGACTGATTTTAAATATAAACTTATTATAATTTTTAATTTATTAGCTCTTTAATTTATTGAAAATACATAAAAATAAGCTTAAATTTGTTATAAAAGATTATAAGATTCTGCGTGTGTGTTGAATAGTTTAACAATTTTAAAAGAATGTTTCTCTAACGAAAGTAAAAATTTTAAATGCTCCAGCAGCAATTTCGAGATTCGATATCGAATGACGAAGATATCGATATTAAAGTGAAATTTAAGCGCGGTTTCACATGCGGTCCGAATGTTGACGTTTCGGTTGACGAATGGTATACCTCTCGCTGCTGGAACAGCTGGATTGTTCGACTTGACCGAGCAAAAAGCTTGGCTGCGGAATCCTTTTCGTCTCTCCGAGAGCACACGTATAAGCGTCGTGTGTTCGCGCGACACATAAAGACGGCCGATAATATCGCCGCAAGTACAATATGTATATGTGTCTGTCTCTGACGTGATGCGTTCGACGAACGGTATCCACCCGTGCGTGCACGTACAAAAGCGTGCGCGTAAGTATGAGATGTCCTAACTGCATCGGACACTGCCAGGACATGCATCGGCGATTGCGTCGCGCGTATAAGCATTTGCACGGCTGGCACACGCGCGCGGAGTAAACTGATACCAGCCGTCGTCGATTTGTATTAATCATTATTTTTCGTCGAATCGGCGAATAAAATACGACGCGTTAAAGTTACATTTTTCAATTCGAAGGAAGCATTAAGTAAACAAAGTTTTAAAAGCTTCCCCGATTTTTTTGTCCACAGAGAAGTTACTTTCTCGAACTTTAGGCGCGGAATTTCATTTTGATGCTATTCAATGACACCAGGTAAATTGGAATACACGCGCCAACATCGTCCAATTTCAATCACAAGCGCGTAAATCATCATCATATTGTTCCAAAAGGAAAAGAAGAAACTATATTAGTACATTGTATCGCATGTCACGAATTGGATGAAATCGCAATAACACATCAATGAGCGTATTGATCGTATTATTGTGGACGAACGTGACGAACGTGATAAAACTTCGAAAGATCCCACGCGCCCGCTTGGAAAGATAAAAGTCCTCCTAATATTGACCACAGTAGGCATTCCATGTTTCCCATTAAGTTCTCCGTTCAAATGTTCACGCGATGAATACAATGGGAAAAGGAACATTCTGTTTTGTAGACGTCACAGACATGAGCGTTATCAGATGCGCAGTACCGCCTACGCACAGCACTTGCGTGTGCACACTTGTCTCCTGTCAATTATTGTTTGCATAGTCTGCTAAAAATCGTCCGCGGAGAACGGAAGCTGCCCACGAAGCCCTACTAACAATAAGCGATAAACCGTGGTAGTATCATGTAAAAAATATCTTCATTAATCGATTATTTCTAGAAGATGTAAAACTTATTTCATCCTCTTTTCCAGTATTATTTAAAAAAAAAAAGGATATAAGATCACTTAAACTAAATTTAAAAATAATTAATTCTTAATTACTGTGTTTATGAGAACTAGATCGTGAGAACGATTAGATATATTTATCTCTCCCCCCCCCCTCTCTCTAACAAGATTTATATATTATTTTGCAAATCAAATTTCTTCTCTTTATATTTTTTTCTTTATAATATATTTATATCCCTAATACATTAAATTAGTGTAACCATGTATATGCATTAAAGTGGAATTAACTTTATAAATCATAATATGCTAAGAAATATGAAAAAACTATTTTATATTTGTACTATAAAAAGTGTTATATATGGACTTGGGGACTACAATAATAGGAATGTATAGGAAATTATTAACCTACATATATCTATACTATAAAGGGTTAAAATTTGCGGAGGATGATCGCCTTCGCCTTCCGCAAGTTGTTGTTTACGATTTGAGAGAAATATAAATCTCACATATAAATAATACGGGATGCTTTTTAAACTTAACGAGTTATACATTGTACATTTACCGTTTTTTAATAAGCAATTTAAAATTGTTTTTTTTTTTATGCAACTAATTCTCAAATTAAACTCCATTCAAGTCCACTGGAAATTTAATAAAGAATAAGATTGTCTATTTGCATTTCTGGAATATCTTTTGCATCTCTTAAATCCTTGAAAAGCTTTTAAACTTTTTCCAGTCATTTGATGAATATCGGTTCTTTCGTGGAAAAATCGATTTCAAATAAATCAAAGAACCTGTAGATGAAAGATGGCTCTGTTGGTTTGGGACACACAGAATGTGTTCCGAACGCGTTAAACGCGTAGCAGTCGCAAAAAACGTCAAGCCCAGCAGCGGCCAGTGATCGTATATCTGCCCATAAACCATCGACGGATGTGTCGAATGAATCCGCCTGGTCAACAGTTTACGATACGCGCACAGCAATTGACCTACATTGTGTTGTGTGTTAGAGGAAGAGACCGGAGCCGGTGACTAAATTATCGGGACATTGGACGATGAGGGTAGACGATCGTGAGGGTGACTTAATTAGCCAATTACTGCCGCGCAGTCGGTGGTCTTTCTTACCAGCGGGTAACGAAAGAGAGAGAGAGAGAGAGAGAGAGAGAGAGAGAGAGAGAGAGAGAGAGAGAGAAGGATCCGAATATCACTCGGATTAGTTTCATTATTGGAGGGCGAGAACCCGCCACCGGGGGATACGGTGTACCACCCGAATCCAGGACAAGGCGATTGAAATGTCAGCTTTATCCTTGAACGGCGCAAAAGGATTCCCGACTCTCTGGTGGAATCAATTCACCGTTCTCTTGTTCGCATCTTCACGTAAACTTGCCTGCGCTGACGGGTCTTATTGGAGACATTGCAATAGAATTCGAAGAGAGCGTGATATCGCAATACATGTTACATTTACGATATTTTTGCCCTAGCATGTAACCTTATCCTACATATGACTCTCTGATGGTAAAAAAATAATACTGTCTCCTCTTCAAGAGAGAGAAATGTAAATTATTACAGTTGTAGTTCTATATATATAAATACATGTTTGCTATAGAATTCGTTGTATTCTACTTATTGTAACTGAATTTACATATGCTCGGCGCATACATGATGTGTTAGAAATTTTTTATAAACTGTGTATTTTTAATTTTTTTTTATAAACGATATATTTTTTTCTTAAGATCGCGAATACCGCGAAATGTGTACGATTCGTTTTTTACGGTTAAAATTATGGGGTATAGCATCATATATATGGTATAACATCAAAATAATTGCGACAACGCGATAAAAATTGTACTTTCGACAAATAATGTTAATGACATTTTAAAGAGCGCGGTGAATCTCTGCCCATTTTACGCGGAGTCTTTCGCGAAACAAATCGCGCGCCGTTTCCGCTTGTAACTTTCTGATTATTTGCCACGCGTAATAAAACGCTATCCTAGCATATCCGACAATCAGCACAGAAGGGAGCAGGATGCGTTCATCATCGTCTAGTTCCGCGTAATTTCTACGAGCAACCAATGGTTGACCGTGTATGAGCAACGTGTATGGTTATGCGGTTAAATGTTAGTAATTGTTTGTTATTCCATCGTGTTCCGCAAATGAATTACACAAATTATACTTTACGAAAAGAAAAGCGAAACAACGTAACAATGTATTTTTCGAAAGAAACTGCATTTTCCTTCCGGGTCTCAAGACTTTCCGCATTCACATTACAAGTTGCATTCATTAACGCGAGGAAAAAAAAAAACGAAAATAATTATCATGAGAAAGATATTTTTCTTTCGTTCTTCTTTCTTTCGGTAACAACGGCGTTTAAATGAAATGTCACATATACGGCGGAGCTTATCAGTTTATTGAATGAGAAAGGACGGTTCTCTGGAAACACAAATGCAACGTGTGCGTCGCGCGACTGAATAGAATGCCATCGAGGTAACACGTGGATGTTTGTAATGACCTTCGCGTTCACTCAAGGAAACGTACGTGTGACGTAAAATATATCGATCCTTCTGTCACAGATTTCCGGTTTTGTCTGGGCCAATATCAAGCCGACCGACCGCGTACCAGCAACTTTACCAGCTTATATAGTTCGACAACAGTGTTCATTCTCTATTGACATAGTTATCTTTCCGGTTTTATCTCGCAATGTACTTGAAATATTTAAATCAACAGGATGGAGTGGCAGTAAAGTTAGCAAAACGAATCTGGGATAAAATTAAAACTCATTGTCTCATTGAACGCATCTTTTACATCGGTGCCTGAAAAGAAGCGATACTAGAACAGGTCAAGATCTTGATGCAAAGATCTTTACGGCCGAGCCGTTTACATATAAAATATCTTTTGCAATAAATTCGCAAAAAAGTTTTCAGAATTATATCTCTATTAATTAATCGCTGTTGCAAAGTTCATCGAAAAATACGATCCTTCCTCGTGAATTTACAGATTAAAAATTTTATCACGCGAGAGAAAGTTTAATTAAGCATGGTTTAATTAATCCTCTATACACAAGGGGTGTATTCACACCCCGAACTGCCTTTGAGCGCATCCTATTAACCTTCACGAGGTACGTAAACGGAAGGTTAAAGATATCCTTTATACGTCATACTGTATATAATGACGTCGGGGTGCAACCTTACGTTTTTATACTTTTAGTTTTACGATATCTGTCGCATAATGTTTTTTGCATTTCACTATAGTAAAAGCGCATAGGACCCTTGCGTCACTTCGCTCTTGTTATTTTTTCAATAGCATCACTAACAAAAGTTTAATTAAGTTACATCATATTAAAAAATTATCTCGCATCTAAGAAAATAACGACTCTGTGGAGAGCTTGAGACTAAAGTTTGTAAATTAAGTAATGCTAGCGTTAGTGGCAATATTTTATACCAGTTGTATATAGTTTAATTATCTAAAATATAGAAAAAAAAAACTACATAAACCTTTGTTACTATTGTTTTTAACCGTCAAAAATATTGCTATATAGGAAACAAAAAAAGTTTTGCCAGTTGACGCTTTTAATTACTTCTAATACTTCAGTACTCGCTTTTTTCCGGTTTCTGCTTATTCGCTAAATTAAAAAAGATATTATGTTGCTATTTGCATACAATTCCGAAGCAATACCGCGGATCGATACACGCCACTTTCTCTGACCACTCGTTGGCGCGCTATTTTCATCTCGCTTTTGACATTGAATTCAGCCTTATGCATTCCCGAGGAACAATAGATGAAGCCACTCTATAGGGAGCGAAAGTAGCGTAGACAAAACCTAGATATGGGATCCCCGAAACAAGATCACTTACAACTGTCTAACAGTGATGCCTATAGCAGAATCGTGAATATGTATATAAATTTGTTTAGATATAAATGAGAAAAAGATACATTTGAATGATAAACTTAAATAATTGTAATAAGCATTAAATTGAACCGCGAATTCTCTCTCCTTATTTTCTAATATATTACGATAATAATTATCGGTATTCGCGCGTTTGCGAGATCTCGCGAGTTTACTCCGGTATTGCTTTTTACAGGCGACGATGACACATGGCGTCGTGTAGGCGAGTTTCGAAGCTGCTGCTCCGTCATTTCTCTCCAGTCGCTTCATCCTCGAAATGTTTTCATACCACAAAGTATACCGGGGAACACAACCAGCCGTATCTCCCGTGTTTTGAAACGCTCGCGTGGTTTACAAAAGGCCGTCGCTGTGGAAAATCGGTACGGAAAATGTCACGGCCTTATCTCCCAGAGCTTGTTTTCGATATAGCGATTACAAGCGCAAATAGCTAGTCCTAGTCAAGATCTCGGGGATCTCGAAATAACAATTTAAATGACAACGAGCTAACGAAATTCAACGATTTCCCATAGTTTTCGACGTCGATACCCTGATAGGAATTCTATGCGGAAATGGTGTATCGGTAGCGCGAAACGTTCACAGGCGAATGCCTGATGGAGGTTTAGATTATTTTTAAGTGGGTGTAATACGCGGATATATACACAGCGGCATCTGCGGTTATAATTTAAACGCGTGCAACGGTGTTAACGAAGCATATCGCTGGAAAAGCCAGCAGCTGTTTCTCCCTTCCAAGTTCCGAATTAGCATTAAACGTTATTTTTTACATATTTTTCAAATGTAAATATCGATGCGCTCGAAGAACAAGACTAACGGTTATCAAATTACAGTATCAATTTATTGCAAATATATTGCGCTTCAACGAGCGCTTTCCGTATATTTTCATGTAATAATAAATCTGATTAAAAAGTTTATCAGTAGAAACTAAATTAGTATTATCTCTAATAAGAAAATATAATCTTTGTTCTAAAGCAATTTTTCTGATAGATATTGATTGAGAATTAAAAAAGAAGAATCTATGAATAATACAGTTTCGTTTTTAACTTTAACAGAATAAACTTGCGTTTTAATAATCGACTATTTCTTACAAATGCGTTAGCTAGACGTATCGAGATATAATGCTGGATTACGCAAAGTCAATCATAATCGAAATATGATAGATTTCGAAACCGGAAGGAAATCATAATTTTCATGTTGCAATTATATGTATATAAGTATATGTATATACGTGATCGTGTCGATACTATTGCGAACTTTCCGGAGGAGCGTTAGCATAAAAGTCGGTCGTTCTCGAAATCTTACGTGACCATCAGCGCCATGTGCTTCCGGCGCGTGCCGGATTATATACATATAAAAATACATATAAAACGCACAAATAACATGGTTCTATGTTGTGAATCATTTTTAACGCATACTGCACAACGCGTTATAATAATGGGTGTACCGTAAACAGCACGCGTACATGACGGATATGCACGTAGGTGGGAAACGCACCTTGTTGTTTAAGAGCTAGCGGTTTTTATCACACGTGTGTGTGTAATTCTATCTATCCACGAGATATAATAAAGTAAGATGCCAGAGAATATAATGCGAGCATAGATTTTGCTCTCGATTAAAGGCTAATGCCAAGGTCCTCTTTCTCTTGATAAAGGGTAAAGTCATCTTTATGAAGATCCAAGTACAGGGAGAATATTTTACGCGCGATTCAATTTCTTGCGACAGATAATGAAAGTTCTACGAACAATTAATCAATAGTTTCAAAACAAAAGTTTATTTGTTTTGATTAGATTTAAAATTATCAGCATATTTGATATGAGAGTATAGTTAATTTGGATTAATATCAATCATTCTAGTTCCGAGATATTGTTGCGACATCGTAAAGAGCAAAATGCGAAATTATGTATTTTAAAAATCGCGAAATTAGTTTTAATTGTTTCCGATTAAATCTTATCCGTGTTAATAAATATAAAAAGAATTGCTCGAATTAACTGTAATGTCGATTCTACTAATTATTAAGAATTGACTAACGAAATCCAATTCTGAAAATATTAAAGCAACACTCGGGCCAAACATTTCAAAATTTAAAAAGGAATTAGAGACAGAAACCATATAATTAATTTCAGGAAATTAGCTTTCGAAAATTTTTTTCCAAACTACCGATTACATTCTATGTGATTTTTTGATCGCCATCAAACGGCTCTAAGTCATAATTAACTAAATGTTAAATATTAAAAGTAATATTAATTTTAATGAAAACCGATATTAAAGAAAGCGATGAAAAACGAATGCGATTATCGTGTTCGCCGATAAACCGTACGAAAAAAACTTGAAATAAAAGATAAACCTAAAGGTCCGAAAAAACGAAAGAGATTTAACGGATTTTAGATATATTTTATTAAAGTACGCGAGAGCATCTAAGTTAGAGTGAATGTTTTCATTTCGATATCCATTTTAAAAAGTAACGACGGAACTCGCCGAGTGCGCGATAGTAACCGGAAAGAAATTTCTGCCATGTGCAGCACGCGACAGTATTGATTAAAGTGAAATTCTAGATTTTAAATCAAGTTTATTGCTTATAGATTAATCGTGAATGAATCGATCGATTCGCGAGAAATATAGTCAATCTTATTAAAATTTCACAATAAAAAAAATTTCAAAATAATTAAAATTTCAAAGTAATTAATCGTAAAAAGATAATATATATCTTCATAATTATTAAAAATAATATTTCTTATCAAATATTACATTATTTATTTATTTCCTCGATATCTTTGTTTCGATATTGAAAAAAATTCGAAAACTCGCTCTTCCTCGCTCTCTCTTTTTATTTTTGCGTGCCTAAAAAACAAAGTAAAGAATCGGTAAAGTCTCACTTAACGTTGAGTGAATGTTTGTGGCCTGTAATAAAATATGAAAATCGATAGGTCGAGTAAGCCTATCGCATACGGATGTGGATATCCGTGTGGACTTTTATCAGGAAATTCGGACCGATCTTCGCTGAGGCGACGATGACGACGAGGCGAGATGAAGACAAGACAGCATTCAATAGTTCAATTAACTCGAGGCTACCGGAGTAATATGAATATTTAACACGAAATACAAGATCGCGTTTGAACCAATGAATTCGAATGTACATCGTTCGTGTACGATCATCGTTTATTCATGCGTCATAAAATCTATTTGCAAACGCGTCCTTATCGCGTTTAATTGATAGATGATGCTTCATATCGGCATTCCACAATTAATAATATATTCATAGAGGTAAATTCAAAGCTAATCGAGATGATAAAATAGAAGTTGTTTAAGAGAGCTGCGATAATTTCAAAATATAAAAAGTGTGATGAAAATATATTTCTAGTAACTGGAAAAACTTAGTTTAACGAAAGATAGAACGAAAAATACATCCTTAAAATAAAATAAATGTTATTGTTTTAAAAACCAAGCATTTCCTTTTCATATTCAGTTGGAATGTATTTTCTATAATTCATGCATATTTTTTATTATACATGACTGTTATATATTATTATACGTGAAAAAAAAAAAAAAATGTTCGTACAGATATCGAATTGTAAATATTGAAATTGAATTGTAATGATCAATATGTTATATTTTATTGACGTATTAAATTAAATTAAAAGCTATTAATAGCAATTTGCATTTGATAAAAATATATATGCCACTTCAAAATCATTCTGCCCAATCGAATAAAAATTAGAGATGAAACTCAAATACTAAAGATTTTGATTTAACACTAGTTTAAATTTAAATAGCTTTATAAAAAAAAGAGTCATATTTTTTTGTAATATACCTTCCAGTTTCTATTTTTCTACACAAATATAATTATAACAGTATATTGCTTCGGTTAAGTTTTACAGTGTTTTTAGAGAAATTTAGAAACAATTTTAGCGATAACTCGAATTTTTTTCCAACGTTTACAAGTCTCAATGATTAATTCAAGCTTCGCGCAATAAATGTAAATCAATATTCAACAACAGCTGATCAGTCAATGAACAAACATATCGCATATATTAATTACACGAATCGTCGCGTTAATTTAAAATTTGTCGACGATAAAATGAAAATAAACAAAAAACGGAGCAGGCATGTAAAGTAGCATGTGTTGATCAGCTGTAATAGAGTATGTAATATTTTACTCCAAAAAAAAAAGGGGGGGAAAAAGATATCTTGGTTACTAAATGCACGCAATTGCAACACGCGACAGAAAGTATATATGTATGTATGTATGTATATCTCGATAAGATGCTTACATATTTCAAACAGGTACTCACAATTGGTTTTGCAGCGTCAGCATAGCGGCGTTTTCGGGAAAAGGGACGCGGCGAGGACGACACCGCGAAGAATGCACATTCGCATCCAGAATATACCTGGTGACCTATGGGACGTGTTTAGCCATGGGTGAGATGATCAACGGCCGGCAACGGCCACGGCGAACGCGCGTTTGAAACCTTTGCATCCGGCTGATCGCACTTGCGTAAGCCGCACGAAAAGTCGCTAACCGAACGACACTCCCGCGTGCGAGTAAGAATATACGGATAACGTACGCGGTCGCGATCACGCTCGATAGACTGCCGCGTCTCGCTTTGACATAATATATCCGCTACAGTTGACCCCGCGACTGGCTCTGCTCTCGTGTCGAGAGTCTCGTCGATTCGTTCGCTCGATCCCGGCGCACAGCAACGGTAGCGCTCCCTACGACAGATTCAGGTAGACTAGAAAAGGGAGAGGGAATGTATAATCGCGACGTCGCGTCGCGTGTATAAATCTACGTTCTGACGTTAGGCGCTCAACAGCGCTCAATGATGGTCACTGGGAGAGCTCCGATAATTTATAGCGAGTCTAATCTAGACGGATTTGCGTAGTCGTATAAAACATATCCATAAGGGAATTGATCGGTCCATAAAAATGTATAAAGAAATGAACCAATATTAATTTCCTTATGCATACGTTTATGCGACTATGCAAATCCGTCTGGATAAGCCCTATGTCATAAGCATCAGCATTTCGAAATTTTGATGAAATAACCCGACATATATTTTGTTACATAACACGATAATCAGAATTTCTTTCGATAAAGAATACGTATTTGGCGGTACGTCGAGACAAAAAAATTTTGCTCCTTTTGTTTCGAAATATTTGTGAAGTCAAGTAAAGTGCATCCAGGGCTATCAACCAATGGCCGCGTTTAACAGAGAAAGCGCTCAGTTATCGTCTTGTCAACACTCGACGTTGATTCGTTAGTTCTAAAAGTAAGAACCAATCATATTCGATTGCTACTAAGCGATTTTCTCTGCTGAACGCGACCAATCAGTATGTACAACGAAAGAAATATTATCCTAAGGGTACTGATTAGCGACTTGATTGGTTGACATTGCAAAAAAAATTTGAAACCCTAGAAATTCTCTATCCGATAGCCAATCGTACGTCCGATATAAATTTATACTACAAATTCAACACACATCACTTTTATCAAGACAATTCTATTTTTCGATTATCCGCTTCCGTTCTTCACAGATTATCTTCAGTGCTTGATGTTCATAATAGAAAACACAGAAAATTACACAACAGGGCAATAAACATATAACTTTTCATACATTTTTGATCGCAAAGAAAGGTTATATAATCATTGCCTTGGACAAATAAAATGATATACCATTATTCAAATTATCCTTTTCGTTTGTAGAATTATAAATTAAAGATTTTTATCGTGTATATATATTATACTTAACGATTAATATATATATACTTACATTTATCAAAGATTAATAGAGGTTTATATGTTATTTCTGTTATAGCGTTTTCGAATGAACGGATTTTAACCCAACCTGGATCATTTCATTTTATTTTACTATGAATTCAAGTTTTATTGGCAGAGACGATGCAATGACGTGATTAATCGCTCTCAGAATGATTAAACCTGCTACATTCGAAAACTCTATTAATTATTTATATATGTGAATATATTAATTTATACAAAATGCATGTTTCTCAAATTACACTAACATTAATCTGTTAGCGAAACCATTCTGTTTATGATAATGTATGATTTTGAATAATATATTAAAAAAATATATATTGTAAATGTTATTATCAATGCTTTTTCTATTTTTGACATTATTCTTCAAAGTGAATGATATATAAATATATCAAAACAGATTTACAATTAAAAACAGCTAAATGTGCATACAAATTTAAAAAATTGTAATAATTTAAGTGCAAATATCGTGCACAAAGCATGAAAGAAGATATAAAATCTATACGTTGACACACACACACACGCGCGCGCGCACGTTTATCTTTCATATATTATATAAAATATTAATGTGTTTCACACTTTCATTAATAATATTTTGAAATATTTTATAAAAAGAATAAATTAAAAAAGTTAATATTATTTTATATTAATTTTGATAATTCTCTTGGAAATAAAAAACAGTACAATTTTATTAAAGTGCAACGTTAATAGTCAAAAACAATAAAATTAATAAATGGTAAATCATACTGATTAACACTGTGTTGTGTGAGATATGTGATGCAGTATTGACTGTGTACAATAATTAAAAATGACACTTTTTATGTGGTTATCATTAATAATAATTATCATAGAACAGAAATTTTTTTTCTTTGAAAAATAAATATCTCGGTTAAACAATTATTCCATAAATGAGATAGACAATGTAACTATATTCGACAGAAAAATAAAAATATAACGTAATTATATACATATATGCGTATGTAATTTATATACGCATCCGCGCGCGCTCCAATTATTTGCATCTATTTTTAATTAAAATATAATAAATTATTTGATGAAAATGGGTAGAATGTAATATAAAACAAACAAATGTATTTTTTATAACACATTTTTCATTGTCTTATAAGTCTATGGTAATTAATAATTAATAACAAGAAAAAAAATCTTTTTCATCAATGTGTGTCTACAGTAATTATTAAAAGATACAATTAGCAAATTACTATGTTGTATATTCATTTTGTGTAATAATAGGTAATAATATAATTGTAATATTTTTTCTCCGTAATCATAGCGCGATATCTCTCACGTGCTCAATCATTTCTACAAATATAATATAGTATCTAATTCTTTATTTCATGGAGATATGTATATATATATATATATATATATATATATATATATATATATATATAGTCGGTATATACATACATATATACATACATACATACATACATATATATATATATATATATATATATATATATCTACTTAGATTATTATCAATCGTTTTCTTCTTTTTCACTATTTATGTATATATATATGTATATTATATAACCAAATACTAAAAATACAAATGTTTTGCATATAGCAGGTTTTAAAGTCATCAAACCTCATCCCAATCTGGTGATCTTAAAACACGCATCCATATACATAATATAATATTTGCAGCTTTGCCTACAAAATTAAGGAGCTCGTCAAGCGACTATTATTAATATATAAACAGACATAAAGTGTGATCATTTATTATCGGCATAATTCTCGTAGATGGTAGTATGTACTTTACACCCTTTACGAAAGAACCACAATATCAATACCAATTATTTATTGAGCTTTTCATACCTATACCACTTCTCCAACTGTGTTGAGTGCCAACAACTATCCGTCATCTGATCTTTGGCGCATTATTAATTGCTCTTATACGCATACATATATATATATATATATATATATGCGTGCATGTACACACACACATACAAAGACACATACATGTGATTATATAGCAGAGATACTTTAAAAGCTCCTTAATTATGCGAGCGCGCTAAATATTCGCTTATATTTAAGATATTCATATTTACACAAAGACCTCATCTTTGTTTATAGTCTATACAATCATATAAATGTAATATTCACTAATAAAATTGTAACATAATAATGCCTAGCACCTATCTAATGTGAAAGAGAATATTTTACACATCAAAATTACAATATTTTTTCAATTATTCTTGTATATTTTGCAATATTAAATTACTATATATTACACTCGATCCTATTTATGTTATAGGATACAAATTAAATCAAACGCGCAAGTCGTGTGTATCAATTTCTTCATAGTTTTATGTACAATCAGATTGTAATTCCCCATCCGAGTAAGATAAGTATACTATTATATACAATATATAGATCCAGCAATGTTTAATAGAAATAAATTCTGATAAACAAGCAATATCCGAATTAAATAACTTAAATCAATATTTAAAGTAGGATATAAATTCAACGAAGCTATAATCCAAGAAGCAGTCTCTGTCTCTTAATTTGTTGGGTACAGATCGATGAAATTTTCTCCTATTTTAAATATCATTAAATTCGGTATTTATTACTAGCGTGAGAGAAGCATTTTTCTATTAAAGTGCTGCCTGGTAGCCATCGAACCTTTGGGAGAAAAGTATTGATCAGAAAATTTGTATGCATAATATATAATTGAGCACTGCACTTATCATACTTTGTACATTCTATGCTTGTAACAATTGTAGCGCGCAATAATCTTTCTTTATTATATAATAAATATTTACTTGGTCTGTGATAAAAAATCGCATTTTTTTTTATACAAAATCATATATTATATATATTCAAAAGTGATTTGATAAATTGGGTCACGTAACTTTTAATCCACAATTTTTAATACACATATATTGACTATGGTATAATTTATAATCATAATCACACAGATGAAAATATTCTAAATAGAATGTATTTAGAATATTTATCTGAATGTACTTAAAGTTTTCATAAAAACTGTTTATAGAATATTTAACACAGATATTCCAAGTTTGCAGAAAATTAAGGGATATTTAAAGAGAGGAATATAACTAAGATAAATAATTAATTATTAATATTTATAATGAATAAAGTATTATTTACTAAACAATATTCTAAATTTCTGCTGCTTGAAAAGAAAGATGTTAATTATCAGAACTCCATAATAGATTTATGAAATATTTAGACAGTGCTACATGATGATGACTACTCAGGCTCAGCTAGAACTTTAAATTCTCAACAACACACGCACAATACACACAACCACACACACACGCATTCTAGCTTTCTCTTTCTTTCTCTATATATATATATATATATATATGTGTGAGTGTGTGTAAGTAAGTTATATTTATACAATATAAAACTAGATTATCTGTTCACAAAAACAATAATCGATATAAATCACATACATAGATCTTGTGTATACGTATGCACATATAATTCAATATAGTTCTAAATTTGTATAAGAAGAATAAGTATATTTTAATTATATGAACGCGAGAGAATAATTATAATAATAATGACAATTACGATTTTTATTTTTGCACGTTATATATACTTCAATTATTACTAATTTAATAAAAGTTTAAACAGTTTTTATATATACACAATAGGGAGAAAGGGATGTGCTTTGTCCATCTTTACAAGAAATTATTTACAAAATATATTCATTCATATATTACCTATATCAAATTAACATTGTATTAATTAGTTTTCTTATAATAATTATTCTTATCATCTTCGCATATTTATGCATATCTTCCAACGTTCACTGTGTGTATGTTCATATTTCATAAATAAAATAAATCCTTTTTAAAAGTTCTATATCCCCATTTCTGAATATTATATAACTCAAGACGAACTTTTTATTGAAAGACCATGTTTGACGAGTTTGAAAAATAAAAACATACAATAATGTAACTACAAACTTAATTGCTAAATTGTTGATTAAAGAAATATACACACGTTTCCGTAACTACAAACGTGAACAATACCTTTCACATTTGTCTATATTCTTATTGCATCAATGTGTAAATTTATTATTCTCAATATTCAAAACAATCTCAATATATCAAAAACATAATCACGTGATATATAATTATCTAAATATCAGACCAACAACTTAAAAAACGTTTTTATCTTTTACATAGATAAGTACAAAAGTGTGTTATTACTTTGTATCTTGAACTTATAGCAAAAACTAATTTGTGCGGAAAATTCATATGATACTATTACTTTATATATATATGTGCACTCTTTACTTACACTTGCATATACAAAAAACTTTTAGAACAAATAATGACATACAATAAATAAATATGTATACACAAATTAGACATGCTTAAACAGAGTCTATCAGCAAAGTCGTCAGAGTAGTGATTTATAAGCCTCACCAATTAATAAATTTATCCACATATTTATAAATATGTATTTTACTTACGGCAGTACAGTCAAATTCACGTTTTTGACACTTAAAAAATTTAGACTTTCTTTTATCGCTTCTATTTTGTTGTGATACAATGAACGAAAGAAATCACATGAGAGAAGATGATACCCGAAACATAAATAGTCCGAGCTTGAATTTTCTTAAATGTTTCTAAAGCTAACTTGAAGTTTCTTGTTTTTACATCTAACAGACGATAACGTTAGAAAATTGCACATCGAAGAATGAAATTTAGTTCTTGAGGATAGAATGAAACATCTAACTGGTAAAAGAAAGTTACATACAATGTCTCGGCAGTTTTGAGTTAGTTCAGTTACTTAGATTATAGTATATAATGCATTGTGAGCAAGTCAAATCTGAGTAACTAAACTTTGCTGTTTATAGGAGTACAACATAAATGAAAACGCTAGACGGTGAAAGAAAAGAATAAAAGTAAATTGCTTTTATTTTGTTCGCTATTCTTAAACATTTAAGAACATAACAATTAATAATTAATGACTTATTAAATATACAAAACTCTCTTTAAATGTTACAACAATATAATTCTTATGATCTATGCTTTAGAGAAAAGAAAAAGATGAAAAGAAAGAGGAAAGAGAAACATAAAGAACAAGCAAGAAAAAATTGGAAAATACTATCTTTTATGTATGACTAACTTAATAGCAGCCAACAAATGTTTTATAGCACAAAATGCTTTCATACACCGTCTAGCATTTCTTTTTTTGACACAATACTCCCAATACATATACAACAATGTTGTGCGCTACTGTGACGCATACAGTTCCACCAGATATCCAGAGGATTCAGCCACACGGCGATCAAATACCCGTTTATGTCGGATTTACAATCAGACAGATGATAGGCCTTGACGAGCGACGGTAGCTAATCACTGTCAAGGTCACTTCCCGAAGGTCATTTGTTTTCTCGGGATATTCGCCTCCGTTTCGCTTGCTCCGCCGTCTCCGCTGTTACTAAAACAATGTTTGCCCGCTGTACGAAATGTTTTCAATTAAAATAGTATGCAAAACATACAACTAACATCTATAATCATTATCTTTCATTATTATTTGATGTAAATTTTATTATATTTGATATATCATGCTAAAAGTTGTGAGAAAGAAAGACAAGAACAGCATAGAATTAAAAAAAACTTTGTAATTCAAATAATAAATTATATATATTATAAGCATGTATGCATGCATGCATGCATATATGTGCGTGTGTGTAAAACATTTTCTTAGAATATAAACAATATGCTTATTGAGGAATAATGAATTGACACTTGCAAATCTTTAAAAATCGAGTATGATTGACTGTGCCTTTTATAGATGAGCTATTTTAGAATAAATTGGTTACATACCAGCACCGCTACGAGTTTTTCTTCTGTTAATATCGTCTGAGGTTCTGGACGCACCCCTAGTATTGCTTGCTGGTGTAGCTAGTGGTGAAGTTGTATTCTGCCGTACAGATCTTCTTGTTGTTACTTCGCCTACAGACTCGTTGCTAGATACAGAAGTGCCTCGTAACCTCTCCTTCCCGACAGTAGCTGCCACCGTCGCGGCCACTGCAGCCGTCATTGTCGTCGTCGTCGTCATCGTCGTCGTCGTCATAGTCGTCATCGTTGTTGTCATCATCGTAGTCACCGTAATCATTGTCGTCGTCGTTGCCGTCGTCGTAGCCATAACCGTACTCGGCTGCTTGGTAGTTAACAAACGGCTCTCTCTTTGCACTCTATTATTGGCATTGAAATTTAATATATTACTGAAATTAATTTGACTACCAGAAACAGCTGTAGCTTAAACTCGTTCTAAAGTAACAAAAGCTTATCTTAATAAAACTCTCAAATTTCTGAGATTCGTTTTCTTTTTTTAACTTTTATTTTCTGAGCATCATAAAAGAATGCATCAGTGTTGCTTACTTTTGATCTTTAGGCTTTGGGGAAGCAGCGGATGTTTCATCTGACAATCGAACTCTTGCTTTTCCTACAGATTCAATCAATGGTTCGTCATCAGACGAATCTACTTCTACCACAATGGGACCTAAAAATATTTAAAAAAATGCTTATGTTACAAGGTCTGGTTTAAGTATTATAAATCAGCCAAGTACAAGAGATAGATGAATTTATAGAATTGGAAGTATACACTAAAATAAAATTGAGAGGTAACTGTATGCCAAATATTGCAGTATTCAATATTTTTCAGTCTCATTTCAGCAAATCACTAATTTGAATCACTACATTTGTGCATAATTGATTTAACACAGTTTCCATTATCATAAGCTTATATTCTCTTTTTCTTTCACGATAATATAATAATTCTCAACATCAATAAATTTTTTTATATGTTGTAATAATTTGCGTATAAACAATCCTGTTTTTGGCAGTCTTTAATTTGTTATATTATAAAATCTATATAGATCTAAAACCATTATGTATATAATATATACAGGGTATCCACCTACCATATCAGCTGATAATGAGAAATTCCTTAATGAATTCGAGAGTTCCTTAGTGAAAATTTTATGAAAGACTATCTCATTTGCTATAATATGTTTATATATATATATGCGTGTGTGTGTGTGTGTGTGTGCGTGTGTGGGCGCGCGCGTGTTTCACGCGGAAAAAATGAATTTGTAATGTTTAAATCTTCGTAAAATTAAACAGTCATCCCATAAAATTTTCGCTATAAAAAAGAATTTTCATGCAATTTCAAGTTTGTATAAAAATCGATCATTAATATTCAATGCGCTAGTAGCTAAACAGTCTGTATATGTAGAAAGATATAAGTGGATAAAAAAAGGAAGAGATAATTCAGATAAAAAAATTTTTGTAAAAAAAATACTCAACACTACTATCTACACATAGAAAAATAGTAACATAGGAAATAAATAAACACCTTTCTTAGCCTTTGTCAATATGTTGAACACCTTCTTTGATTGCTCTTCCTTGCCAGGCACTTGTTTCTTTATAGAACCAGCCTCTTCTACACCCATGCAAGCTTTAATAAGTTCTGCCGCATTCTCTGAGCATTTCCGTTTACCTGGTCTTGGCTGTGGATCATCAGCTGTGCTCGATGCAACGGAACTCTCGCTCTCTTGTCTTTTCCGTTTCCCTATTTTTATTGTCGCGTTAGGAGACAATTTCGATACCGCCAGTTTCGGACTTGCTTTCGCGTAAGGTGATATACTACGGCGTTCCTCTAATTTATTAGGACCGTGGGGGCTGCTTTTCGGAGTTTTCGCGATATCCGGGCTGTTCAACTTTTGCGACCTGGTTCTCAATGATCTCTTCTCATTGTTGTCGTTCGGAATATCTATTAGAAGTTGCTCCAGCAACGACTTGGGCGGTCTTTTGATATACTCCTCCGAATTGTTGGAGTTTAGCCTCTCCACAAAATGTCCTTCATCGTTATCCTCTATACATATGATATCCTGTCGTCCCTCGAGTTCTTGCTTCCTCCTGCGTTTACGTTTGAGGTGTTCCACATCGCTAGAATCTACCTCAGGATTCTGAGCTGCTGGGCTCGGAGTTTCGTCCCGTTGCAGAACCACAGGATTGGAGTAGGTGTACAATGGTGGTGTAATTCTGATAGGCTGCGGATCTTCGCCGAGAGGCGACTGGATACCACCTACGCTCAGATCGCTCGAATCATTAACCATCTTTTTAACTAAATCGTCCGTGACTTTTTGAAGATTTACAGACGGCTCTCTGAGCATGATCTGACTCTGGTGACTTTGTACATTACATTTCTGATTTTGTTCGGTGCACGTTTCTAACTTGACGGACTTTGTATTCAGTGAAATGTTACTATTTTTTGAAACTTCGAACCGATCGGTTTGCCTGGTATCATCCACTTTTACGTTAATTTTAGATTCGACTTTGATTTCTAGATTGCAACTCTCACTGTTCGAGCAAGAATTCTCTGTCGCTGCGTTAGTATTGTTCGCGAGCACACTATCGAGTTTTATCGTGTCAATTTTACTATAAGCAATGTGATTTTGTATTATAGGCACACCATTATTATTATTATTATTATTATTATTATTATTATTATTATTAGTATTATTATTATTATTATTCTGTCCGTGAGGTTCATCGCTTAATCTAATTGCACTGTTACTTTCTACAATCGCTTTCGTACTGTCTTCAGATACGCTTTCCGCAGCTCTCGATTCTTCATGCTTAGAGTTTGTCTTACCCTGATCATTTTGGTTAACAGTACTCTCTAATTTAACACTAGAACTATCCTTATCGGAAAAATCCTTTGCTTGTTGATGCGCACATTGCAATAAGTTATTATCACTATTCATACTGCTAGTTATGGATGCTGTCACAACAGTCATTGTTCCTGTCACTAAAGGACTGGACACACTTTTGTCATTACTTGCTGTGTCTAAATTAGCAATCAAATCACTATGTCCAGTTCTCGGAATTATCGATGATTTTTCACTAGACACATTCTTTGTATCATGCTCACTGGAGTTTGATATATTGCGATTCAACTGGTTTTCAAGATAACTTGCTACGGACACAGGACTTAATCTTTGCGGGCCACTGGACTTGAGAAGTTCCGAATGGGAATTTGAACACATATCACTATTACTAGTTGAGGAAGGCACGTTCTTATTGGTGGCTGATAAGGTGGGTTCCCCCTGTATTACATTCTTGGCGCTGCTCTGTGTTACTGATTCAGTTGCCGATGCTGGCCTATGCAAAGGTGACTCCCCTTGATTTGGTGATTTTTCCGAAAGAGCATCCATCGACTCGATGCCTGAGTCTTCGCCGCCTCCGCTGCTGCCGACTCTTTCGATATTCGCATCAACACCTATCCCAATAGGTACTGTTGTATTTTCGAGTAATTTTTGCTTAACCTTTGCTTCAGTCACGTTTATCTCACCGATAGGCAAAGTCGGCTTATTCGCAGGTGCATCAATATTCTGAGATCTAGAGACTTGGTCCACCGAATTACCGATTACTGTATTGCCTGTAGTCTTCAATAAACTAATCCTTTGCGATGCGGTATCTATTTTGCTATCTGTCGCGGGTCTTTCAATTTGTTGTTTTACAACATGGTTTTGAATTGTCTTCTTATGACTAAAACTCAACTGTTCGACTGTTTTATTGTGTCTATTCATAATGGAATTTGCTTCATTCTTGGCAATCACATGATTTTTTAATTGCTGACCGATATTTTGACTTTTAACAGTAGCAATGTAATTCTCCCTATCAGATTTACACTTGGCAGAGAGTATTCTAGCCATAGGTAATTGAGAATTTTTTATCGTGGTCTCTATGTGCACAGATGTCTTATTCTCAGGGTTGTTAGATATATTTCTAGAATTGCCCTGCTGCGCCGAATTTGTCGATTTTAAACCAGAATCGCTCTCAAAGGATAGACTGACATTTGCTTTCATACTTGGTATCGTACTTGCAGAACATTCAGAAACTGCCTTTTGACTGTTAAAATGTGTAACTTCTGTATTTGGAGATTCTACAACATATTCACAAATTAATTATTTCATATGTACTTTTATACATAAATATATAAATTTTATAACTATTACAATAGAAAAAAAAAAAAAAAAAAAAAATATTTTTACCTCCTAAATGCAGATCTTTTTCATCGATTAAACTTAACCGCCTTCTCTTGTCTTGACTTATTAAGTCTTTTTTTATGCCATTAAGCTCTGTTAATCTGGGAGCAACATTAGTCAGCAAATTACTTTTTTCAAGCGCTGATTTATTAATATCGCTATCGCTCGTTCTCCGAATTTCGCCAACCTTCTTGACTGTATTAAAATCACTCCTAGTTACAAGTGAATCTGATTTTCTTATTGATTGGGTTGTATCACCCTTATAACCAAGTTTTCTCCATTTCACTTGATTATCTAAAATTCGGCCTCCTGACAGGAGGTTTTGTTCCCGATGTAAACCATCTCCAGATTCTGATTTCTTCTTAGAATCCCTTCTTTTTGTTTTACCTGTAATAAAAACATATAAATACATATAAATTGGAGGAAGAAAAGATATAATTAATAATTATATATAAATTAGTTATGTAGATATTTTATAGATTCTTTCTAACCTCCGCCTATTTTATATTCTTGCATGTGATTTTGCATATCAAGATCCACTTGACTCTTTGTTAATACTTGCAAAGTATTTAAAGACTGATTTACAATCGCAGATTTATGCTTCGAGGGGGATGGTATTCTACTATTCAGCGGTATATCATCTACATCACTGTTTTTACTCGAACAAGGCTTAATAATAGAACTATTTTGTAGTCGTGCGACATCCACTGGTAGTTCTTGTTTTAAGGCATTGGGTTTGGCCATAGCAGTTTGCAGCATATTACCCATTTTGCAAACGGTATTAGCATTGTTTATCATTGTGGAATTGGACAAAGGTAATTTTGATGCAGATGAAGTGCCTATGATCATGCTCAATGGTGATTTCTTTTGCAGCAATTTGTTACCATCAATGCATTCCTTCTTCTTCAATTTACCTCTTCTCTTGATTAAATCACTCTCACCTTCACCTTTCAGAGACTTCTTTTCTTTTTTCCTTTGTACTACTGAAGCGTTACGTCCTCTTAAAGAAATGTGTAACGGAGGCACTCGGAGTGGTTCGTCACCGTTTCCTGTACTTGAAACACCACTTGTGAAAATTTTATTCACAGATTTATCAGCTTTTCGCATGGGCGGCGTATTCACAAAAGAAACGTCAACTTTGTAAGCCGGTGTAACGGGCTCGGATTTTTCTAATTTCAATCTTAGTTTGATTTTCTCTCCCGGCATCGGACTATGCGCCGTCTCTCTGCTAGATTTTATTCTGCTATGCTTTAAACTTCCTTCGCTGGCCGTGGACTTGGCCGTTGTCTCGGAATCAGATTGATCTGTATTTGTCGTCGTATCGTTTCTTCTTGAGAAATTGCTGTCTGCATCGTCGTCGGAAAATATAGAGTTTGATCTGTCGTTTGATGGAGATGGAAAAGAGAAGAAGTCGTCCTGATTATCTACTGCACTCTCTGGCTCCGAATCTGAACTTTCACTGGGCATCGGTTCCAAATGTCCTGTTAAAGGATTGATTAGAAATTGTCGTATCTTCCCGGTTGAAGTGTACTCCGGCTCTGGCTCCGGACCCTCTTCTTTCGGTTTCGAAGACTCGGAAGTTTCCGTTTTAGTAACGGACGACGAAGCAATGCTAGCATTAGAATTATTTATATGAGACCCACATTGAGGAAAGGCACCTGAAACTTGATTCGAGACTGACACACGTGTGGTATTGACTTGAGCACCTTGCGGAATAGAATTGCTCTGTGCATTCCATGTGGTCCCATTAGCATTGCTCGTTGAGGGAGATTGATAATTTCTACTAAGGATATTTTGGCTCTGTCCATAACGAAAATCAGTACTCGCGCTAGTGTTAATATTCATGTTCTTCACTTGATTGTGATGCAGTTGTTGTTGTACATTGAGAATCTGATTTTGTTGATTTAAATGCGTTTGCTGCGGGACTGGTTGCCTCGGATAGGGCGACGGAGTTTGTTGACGTTGACTGTTTAAGTAACCTAGCCGTTGTTGCGGGACGCTTATGCCTACTGTCGAATGTTGTAGCAACTGTTGTTGATTTTGTTGTAATAATGACTGATTGTTAAGAGATGTGGTTTGCAACGACGTATTTATATTTTGCTGATGAAGTAGAGCTTGCTGCGTCGTCGAGATTTGTGGGACAATTTGTTGATTTATTTGTTGTTGTTGCTGCGTAAGAAGCTGTTGCTGTTGTTGGAGTAATAGTTGGCGTTGCTGCAAAGGTGTTCTAATTTGTTGTCCATTTACCGGGTGTCTGGCAGAAAGTTGATTCTGCATTTGCAATTGTGAATTCCTGTAAGCCAATTCTTGCCTAATGTTGGGAAACTTTTGCTGAGTTTGTACTTGATTGTGTAAAGTCGATGTAGCTTGCTGCTGCATCTGTCCACCGGATGACACTTGATGCACCGTTTGAGGCGGCATCATGTTTTGTCCGGTGCTACCGCCGATTACATTGACCGTATGTTGCTGCTGTGGAAGCGACGATGGTTGATTAGCATTGACAGTCGCAAACGCCGATGATGTAGATGTCTGGGATAAGTCAGGAATAACTGTCGTCGTCGTTGTTGTTGCCGTCCCTCCAATCAAGTCTTCGCTTCTCAAAGTGTCCAAATTCGGGGGTGACTCGTTGGGCGACGGGAGATCTTTCCTTCTAACTGTAGGCTTCTTTGTGGGTCTCATACGATTAGTAAGTCCAGAATTGTCCATAACAGCTGGTGGTAACATTTTCTGACCAGGTACGACATTATTTGCATGTAAACCAGCATCATTTTGTAAAAGATTTACGAGTAATGGACTGGATAGGGCGACCTGATTTCCGCTACCGTTCGAACTCCCTGCCAAATTGGTACTGTTTGGTGACAGACTAGATGTTGTAGCAATCGTCGTGGGCTTGAATTGATTCGTTAATTGTCCAACGGTAACGACAGGTTGAGTGGTCGTATGACTGGTCGTTAGTGCCGTAACCGTCGCCAAATTTTCTTGAGAAGGATAGGGAGGCGGCGGTTGCGCATGGTGCTTGAATTGCATCGTATTCTTAATTGTTGTAATCTGCGATTCGCGATTGTGTATTGCTTGGGCAGCATGCGTCATACTTGCAAATGGGAAAGGACCGTTGTAGTTGTTTCTAGGCGATGCATTAGAATTAGCTACTTGCTGGTTTCCAGAAACGCCAACATTGCTCGTTGACGTGGATTGGACTGATTTCGCAAGAAACGATGGAATAGGATCACAGTCAGTGGGTGCAACTACATTTGGAGAACGAAATTGTGGAACTTTCTCCGATGATGTTCCTGAAAGAAAAAGAAAATTTACATATGTACAACTCGATTCATTGTATATGTATATATCATATATTTCGTTTTCATTAATTTGTTTTACAATTTATAAGAACTTACCAGCTGCTATTATCTGAGCAACATTGCGTAGTGCTGACGAAATGCTGGTGGAATTACTGGGACCAGGCAAAGCTGTTGAAGGATTAGCGTCAACAGTAGCTGTATTATTAGTAACATCGCCTTGCGATTTTGCTCCGCCATCTTGCGTAGTTCCAGAATGCAGCACAATTTCTTGTGCGTCTCCACCAAAGCGACTGGCTATCCTCAAAGATATTACCTATAGAAGAATATAATAATACATATGTGTATGTAAGTAATAATACATTCTCTCAATTATTTTGGATTATAGATCATAAAAATTCATAAAAAATATTATGATGATAATATAAGTATATATTGTAAAAAGAATATAAAATCAGATATTTTTTACATAAATTACCTGATCTCCTTCGACCTGCACTGAAAGTATGCCAAGTTGTGTAAGGGTTGGAGAGCCCTGAGCTGCTAACTCTCGAAGTCGCAGAGCAGCTTCTCTGGGTATTGAAAATGTTACTCTGACAGAATTCCATGGTTCTACTTTATTTACTCTCAGCCCATCTCCTTTTTCTGTAAATTGTAAAAAATTGTAAAATACATAAAATAAACATAATCAGCTTATTAATATTACATTATTTAAATAGAGAATACATTATTAATACACATTATCTTATTTAGATTATCAAACTTTATATCAATTGGTTTACCTTTGCAAAGCAAAGAGTTAAGACGGTCGACAATAATTTCGAACTTTTGAGGAAACTCTGGATCCGCAAGATCACCTTTACACGTTACCACCGTCTCAATAAGATCACCATCACTATCTGCCGCCATGACTGTAATATGCATTATTGATATTATCTCTTAGTAATAATAAACTTATCTCTATATGGTAGAAAATGTAATAGTAAATGTAAAATATATAAAATATATACTAATCAAAAAAATTATTTTTCATTTTTGCCATGTTTTAAAATAATGAAGTAATAGTGATGACAATGCCAATGTAATATTTGTAATGGATATTAATAATAATATAAAAATTTAATTATATATAGTTTTAAAAAATTAGAAGAAAATGTATCACATAAAAAGAAATCATAAACAAAATTAAATAAGAATTAAACTTAAGAAATGTTCATTTTCTTTCTCCCTTTCTTTCTACTCCCCCACCCTTCTCTGTCTGTCTACCTGTCTCAATCTTGTCACTCCCTTTCTCTATTTCTTATATCATAAAAGTATTTTTTTCTTATCTATCTCATCAAAAAGTAATTTGACAGATAAATTTAATTATTCAAAATCATGGAACTTAACAGTTTCAATTCTAAAATCTACTCTATAATGTTCAATAAAATGATAAATCAATTATAATAATCATAATAATCCCTTACTCTCGAGTTTATCACAAAAACATGATTTGTATAAAAACCATATTTATATATAATAAAATATACGTACCAATCACAAATCACATAACTACCCAGAGAGTTTCAGAACGCCTCAGGGTGTTGCTCCAATATGTATGTGTGTGATGATGAGATGTCGTGTATCAGTTGTACACCGACAGCCCCAAATCACACCAATACTACTAATCTTGTTTACTGCCAAACAGATGAAAATTTGAAATAATTCAACTGTATAGAAAACAAACATTATTAAAATAAGTTCTTGAGTAATATTACATATTAATGTATATAAATAAAATAATATTGTCCCTAATATATACACATGTATGTTAGCAAAATATAATATTAGAATTTGCAATATAATAATTGATATATAAAATATATCAACTAAACATTTTTTTTTTAGTTTCTCTAAAGTCTCTAAAATAGTGATATGTATGTGTATTTAAATGTATCATGTATCAAGATATATAATAAAAATAATGTACAAGATTGTAAGAACAATAAGTTCGCATTATATTTCAGAAATATTTTAAAAAAGCCCAGAATTTTAATTGAATAAATGTAAATATATCAAATAAATACAAAATATACATATAAATTAAAGTTGATACAAATTTTCCAAACTTACTCTTGCAATTAGTATTTAGACAATGAAACTACTAAAACATGATAATAAGAAAAAGAAGAAAAGAAAGGAATAATGTATAATCAATCTTATGCATACCATATAATTATATTGACAGTTCTCTTTAGCATATTATATGCCAATAATAATGTGTAAAATATGACACATACATATGCACACATCTCTTCAAGAAGAATATTATAGTTTTTATAATAATATACTTAATATTTCGTACTCGTGCATGCATGTTAAAATTTTCAAAATATACAGTGAATAAAATTCTTATTAAGCGCAAAAAAAAAAAGTAAAGAAAAGAAAAAAGTTTTCAAGACAGAATTCAGATGACATATTATGTAGAGATAAAAATATTTAATGACAATGATACAAAAAGATAGTATTTTCGAGGAAAGATACGTATTATTTACTATACAATCGATAAAGCTGATGGTGCGAAAACGACAAGAAAATGACAAAAACATGGGCGCATAAACAAAAAGTGAGGCCCACTGAGCGTTACTAGGTTATAATTTGTGCGCGATTTCCGGGAAACCCCCGTACGATTTCTATCGAAGAATCCTGGACGCCGGTGGAGTCTCTCGAGGATATTTTGCCGATCGTACGCGCGTATGTAACCGCGAAACGATCCCGGACAGGCCGTCTCACCGTCCGCGAACGGCAATTAAAATCCACGGGTGCACAAGCGGTCGCGGGGGCACCCGTGCGCGCTTTAACAACGTTAGGAAATAGGTTATAGATCGCATTTTTTTAGCTGGGCGCGAAACGCGAACGTGCGTGTCGACGTGGGACGACGGTTTCGTAGCGCGAGACGGCCATTCCGGCGGGCAACGTAATGATTTTCGTCGAAATAAGGCATCCAGACCATCAGATATCGGGGGGGGCCCACCATTTTGTCCGTCGGAGGAGGTGTACGTGAAGTGGGCTCAAGCATGCTCAAAGATAGACACCGCGAAAAGTCGGAATTATTTTTATTCCCGAGCCGCATCCGTTACACACGGCGCGTATACACACTAACTTAACGTAATCGTGTGGATCCGCGGCGGCCAACGGGCTCGGCTAAGCGGACCTCACTTCAGCCGTCGTGCACAGCGCCGATTTGATACCGTATGAACACAGGAAAATTTCAACGTTACCCCATTTCTTTCCGACACTGTGCGGGATTTCACGCGTCCGTACAACACGGAGGCACACCGCCCGGCCACTGATCTTAATCGGAAACACACCGCGCGGCCCTTATTTCACTCTCAGCACACAGCGCGCGGCAGGGATCGCGAAAAAACTCGACATAATCGCTAATATAAAGAGACAAGTCATAAAACGCCATGAACAATAACAAGGTGCCGCCATTTGCAATGTGTACAACTGACATGCGCAAATCAATCGCGCGGGGCACGCTGGGTATTTTACGAAGCGCGCCATCTTGCCCGATCTCCAATCGCTTTATACATATACGTGATATACGTCCCCTAACCTCGAAACGCTTTCGATTCTTCCTTATTGCTTCTTGCGTCTCAATGATATTGTCACCAAAACTTTCTCGTAAATGCAAAATATCATCAAGACCAATTTAATAATATCAATTTTCGTCAAAATATACAGATAATTGCGCTTACTAACTTAGCTATATCGTATCATTTATATATATATATATATATATATGTATAATTAGACGTTCAAACATTAAGGCTATTACAAAACTCAAATGATAAACATTCTGAACATTATATTGCATTACATGGAAAAGTTATAAATTTCATTTAATAGCAAAAGATATTCGCAAATATAAATATTAACACAAAACTAACGGAATCTTTATAATCACTCAAATAATCTTCCACAAAAGTACATACGTTTGTATACACATTACATTATCATATTGTATACAAACCATAAATACTTTAAGATAAATTTAAAATAAGACTAACCAATAATATTGTGTATTTTAAGAAATATATGTATATATAATTCTATATTGAATTTATTTATTACATGTACAGATATAACATATAATTTTGAAAAGGACTATTTCTCTTTTCCTCATATCTTTTTTAGTTCTTGTCTATAATAATCTATGAATCTTTTTCTATTTGGAGATATAAGACTGCATAAGACCAGCTTCATTCATTATTTTTAATTGTTTCTCTGCATCGTAGGTTCTGCAAAACAACAATTTTAGAAATGTAGCTGAGTAACTTGAAAATCATATAAATATGTAATAATTCTTATCGCATTAAAATAGAATTGGAAGAAATAACCTAATAACAGTTTATATAAAATTATAACATACTTGTAAAAGTCGGAGTATCTCTGTTTCCTTTTATCAACGACAAATATTTTGTATAACACAGACGCACCAATACTGATTACCATTACTCCTATAAGGTTTATTTTAATTTGCGTTGTGTAGAGACCACGGAGCTGTGGTTTTGCCAGCGGAGTGGACATCTAAAATTCATAAAATTTTCATATAAAAATTAATATTTTATTCAGATTCATTTATTAGACAAATGTCACCAACATTTCAAAGCTACAATAAAATTGCCGATTGACATTGGATATCTTACTATTAAATATAAATTACACCTATTAGCACTTATTTAATTTTATCAGTTTTTGATATGGAGTTATAAAAAGTATGTAGTTTACAATCTTTAAAGAGAGACAATAATTGAAATATTTTTGGAGCTCTGTCTCTCTCTCTCTCTTTTATAAAAGTGTTACGATATACAATTTGCATTTAAATAATGTAATGTTTTATACTGTAATGTTTTATATATCTGACGCGAAATATATATTATATAATGTTTCATGATATACTTAGCGAGTTTATTCTTTTGAGAAGATACTCTATGAATCGCAAACTAAAGATAATTAAGTCAAAATAATATCTTGCCTCGAATAATTTCGTTTATGTTTACTAACGAACTGGATACGGTTGACTTTAAAGAATATTTCAACCAATTTCGACAATTAGACAAATATCGACCGTCTGCCACAATACTCGTTAAAATGACGTCAAAGCCATGTTGGTATTATACTTCAGACTTCAAACCTGTTTCCAAAACACAATAGAGATCTCAGGTCTGTTCGTTTTGCTTGCACTCTCTAGAACTTTCTACATTTGAAATGAGATAAACGTATAGTTGGAGAAAAAAATACAAAAAAAACCTGAGTTTTTAGAAGAAAGAAACAAGACAAATAGATCTTGCGTTGGATTCTTTATGTTTCTTTTTTTTCGTCGCGATATGAAACACGTGATAGAGCTTTAGAGAGAGAGAAAAAAGGAGTTAAAGGTTCGCTGAGAAAAAGATAAATCTAAGGAATTTGCGTTTCAACACATCGGCAACATATAATTTCGTCGAATGCACATAATTTGATATATAGATATATTTAAAAAAAAATTCTGACAAAATTGGATATAATCGACAAATACAGATCTATCATTGGCGAGGGAGTTGGACAAATCAATTCTAATGCCTCATCGAAATCAGGCATTCTATTTTCGTCGATGGTGGTTTTATGACCGGAATTAGATGGTCTCTCAAGTAAAGAATTTATATCATCAAAAGGATTCAAAGCTGTACGAAATGCATAGGAATTATGGAGTATCAAGAAAAGATTCTCCGTTTTTTATCCGATGCAATTGTTTGGACGTGATTGATTTTTGATGGACTGCATCTCTGAAGAATTGAGGTCGATACGTAGCTTGATGCGACGTTTCGTTGCGCAGACAAGCAACAGTGACCAACAGCAACACCAACAGTGACCAGTGACCAGTGACAGTTGACTAATGTAACGCGTAACGCGACGCTTGTCCTCGCGTCATTCCGTACGCTTGTACTCACTTTGTACTCACGGCAAGACCTGTGCACAACATTAGGCACACAATATTGATTAATATTAATGGGAAAGAATCATCATTTTCCCGATAGGAAGAATTAATTTTGCTGTTCAAGTGTATGTGATGTTTATTGTTCGTTATCAGTGTATTTTATGCAAATTTTCCCTCGAGCGAAGTATAATCTAAATATATCAGTATATCTGTAGGAATATGTGAATCGATATCATTGTTGTTTTATCAACGAACTTATCTCTCTCTCTCGTTTTTATTTATTTATGTAAAAGATAAATATGAACAATATGTGATGTATATGTGTAATCGTGTTTTAACACAATTTTTTTGTCACATACAATAAATTTAAATTATTTTGTGCATAAATATTGGGTTGAAAGGAAAGTAACGTCGTTGTTACTTTTTTATTTTTACTTTTTTTTGTTTCTAATAAAACATACTAAAGTCCTCTATTGAGAATATTTACATTACTTCCCTTCCAACTTATTAATTTGTGCTGAAATTAAAAAAGTTTAAATAATGCTGAAAAAGTTTTTAAGATTTTTAAGATTTACTATAGATCTGTAATATGCTTTTTCTTCCAAATTTTTATCAATTTTTATCTTCAAATAATTCCATGATTCTAGGAATTATATTACAAATTTCTTGTACATTCTTTAGAAAACAATCTTATTTATTTTTAATATTGTCTATAATTTAAATGTACAATAAAAAGAACAATTAAGATAAGTGATTTGTATTTTAAAACAGTTTTCCAGAGATTGTATCAGAGCAGTTGCTCTGTATCGAGCGATCATGGAACAAGTGATCGCACTAAGTACACAAAATCCATTGTCTATATTAGTTAAATTTGGTATGATGGCTTGGAACAATAGTTGTGGAATTGAGAATTGCTCTGGTCATGGGGAATGCCACAATGGAACTTGCTTATGCGAGGTAATAATTTATTTTATTTCCTACGTTAAATCATCCCAAGATGATATCAATTTCATTTAATTATTATTTTGTTTTAGATTCAATTTGATGGCCCGGAATGTCATATTCCAAATCTAAGTTATTATGTTGCTTTTGCTACAATCTTTTTTTTATTAGCTTTTGTTTGCTTGATACAACTTGTCATGTGCATTGTTGCTGAATGGCAAAGAATGAAGGCACCATCATTTTTGAGAGCATGCAGGGTTACTACTCAAAAAGTGTTATACTTTGTAGTTTTTCTTGCATCAGTTATACGAGGTGCATATTTTACATCACCGGTATGTATAAACAAATATTATATTTTATTAGAGAAAATTTTTCTCACATATTTTAATACATTTTTAATGTTTTTACAGACTTCTTTCAAAGAAGGATGGTCCAGAAGTTTGCTATCAGCATATTATCCATTACTTTTGAGTGGATCATCATTGATTGTCTGTTTTTGGGCCGAAGTATTTCATCTCAGAGACATTCGATGGGACAAACCTCAGTTTTTATCAAAATCTTTTCTGGCTTTTGTTGTCTTCAATATAATAACATATTCCCTTCTATTAGCGGAATTTATCACAGCTCAAAAATATTCACAGGAAGATCAAGTAAGCAACAGAATGAAAAATAAAATAGAGTAATATGTATGCATACATATTTGATCAAAATAAAATTATTTATAAAATTCTTTTTCGATATCTTTTAGAGTTTCTATACACATGTATTTAATGGTTGTTATGCAGTGCTCCTGTTCATTGTAGTGGTTTTATTTTTGATATATGGAGTGGAAGTCTTTTTCAAGGTGTGTTTCTTTATATCATAACATTTTATATTATTGCAGCTCAAACTCTCAAGTTATTTATGATACTTTTAATTTAGGTTCGTGGTGGATTCTTAAATGAATATAGAGTTGCTTCCATTGCAACAAATAAACGTATAGCTGATGAAATAAAGGTCCATGCGGAGGATCAAGTAACAGCAAAATTATTCGATCCAGTTCCATCTACATCAGCAGAGCCTTTGCATATGCAACAAGTGAATACATCCCAACTACATCAATCAAGATTTGGATTACTCTCTCAAGCGTTTATGCTGTTCATAATTGTCGGTTTTCTATTCAGTGAGACTCTCAGTGAATTTTGGAAAACAAAGTAAGAAAATAAAGAGAGAAATATATATATATATATATATATATATATGTATGTATGTGTATATCATAAGTAATTCCATATATATAACATATAAGTTATGCAATATCTGAATTTGTCTTAACTTATACATTTTTATTTATATCTTTAGAGTGCCATTGTACAGCAGGAATTGGCATGATGTTGTATTTCGTGTTATTGAAGTTGGCGTAGCACTGTGGTTTCCTTGTGTTTTGTGGAATTGCATGAGGTATGTGAACTATATTTTTTACGTATATATTATATAAAATTTCTTTTCTTTTTTTTTTTTTTAATAATATACTTGCATATATTTACGATGTCATTTTTTAAATTTTTAGTCCGGAACAATTGTGGATTCTAAATCCGAAGCGTATATTGAAAAGATTGGACCTGGATCAGGGGAAACACATAAAAGAAATTGAACTGCAAGAAAAGAGTACGTCCCAAGATACTGCGTTCCTTTCTACAGACGCAGCATCAATCAATAGCAAAGATTGTTGGATTTGTTATGATAGTGATAGACAAGATGCTGGTCCATTAATACAACCATGCCATTGTAGAGGTGATGTAAGTGCTGTACATCATGATTGTTTGCGTCGTTGGCTTGTCGAGGTAAGATAGTTACTATGTCTAATGTCTTTTAGATAAAAGTTGCTTTTTGAACACATTGCATTTTGTAAATTATAATTTTCTCCTTTTTAGAGTTCTGTCAATGCTGACAGCCTCATTTGTAAAGTTTGCAATGCAAAATACAATGTTGAACATGCCAGTCGATTAGATTGGCAAAATAGTTTAACTCCACGCCATTGTCTACAAACTATTGCTATTGTTACCATGATGTGTGCATCTTCTGCTGCCGCGTGGGTAGTTATTCAACTTGTAGAAGGACCCATCATCAGAATGCTCGCAGCCGGAACTGCATTATTGATTATGTACGTCTGCATAAGGTAGGAGTAAATGCTAATCTTCTTTAAAATTTTAACATTGGCGTTGTTCAGTTTATGCAATTAAAGTTGCTTGTTCCAGATTCTTGAGCTTGAACACTGTTGTAGCATATCAACGGGCCAAAATCTCGTCGTTAAATATCGTTAACAGTGATAGTGAGAGTAGTGGGACTGCACATGTTACAACAATTAGTCACACAATTTCTGTGGATGTAACAAAATCGGATGTGGCTACAATATAATCTATACTTGCCATTGCATTATAAAACATAGGTATGCTTCCTTCTTGAAATAAATTCAAGATAGGAAAATTAAATAATAATGTAGATGTGTATATTTGTTTTTATAAACATAAACATATATATATATATATATATATAGTGACAAAGATTAAGACGCAGTACATTTTCTCAATCAGAATTTTTATATACTTTTTGTAAAATAACTTTGTTATTTTATAAAACGTAGATAAAATATTAAGAAGAAATGTACCATGCCTACAATTTCACGAAAGGATAAAACAGTTGCCAAACTTTTATATTTTATGTCTCCTGATTAATTGATTATACATAAAACTAATTTTGGGTATAGAGAGAGATCACATATTTTACATTATATATAATGTATATAATATATTGCATTACAAAATATTTGCAAGATTTCATAAGATGGATAAAAATAAGTTATATAACTCCAATTACTTTAATTATTTTGTTAGTATATTTTTTCTATATATATATTTTATATATTATATATTTCACATTCGTAAAGAAGAGTATCATTAGAATTTATCTGATATATCAACTGTTTCAAAAAATTGCTTTGAGAGAACTAGTATATATATAAAATACATATAGTAGTAGCATTCATCATAAGCAATTGTAATGTTTAAAGAGACAACGGTTTTTGAACATAGATATCAATAAGATATTATATCATTAGTGCAATTTATACCTAAGTATTTATAATTATGTGAATTAGGTAATTTATGTTAATTGAGTAACTTACTAATTGTTAATACTTATTCAAAAATTTATTGATAAGTATACGCGCGAAAAATACAAATATTATATATCAATAGTGTCATGTATAATAGTATACATATATAAGATCACACATTATACAGACACATGTAAAACTTGACAAGTAGATATTTTCAAAAATATTGATGAAAAAAATATTATTAGGCAAAGTTGCAGTGTTTCAGAATATATACGTTATTAGATATATTATTTCTATGCAATGCCCCAGGGAATTAAAGGATCGTTTTTTTTCTAAATAAAATTATATATATTTTTGAAATGCCTAATTACAATTCATATTAAAACGAATAATGATTATAGCCATTCAGTGCTAATCAAAGACATAAATACTGGAAAAGCAATTGTATTGTTAATATTTTCTTGATAGCTTCACATAGAAAAAAATAAATATTCGAAAAATATATGCGCTTTAAAATATTACAATTTTGCCTAATATAATGTTTTTAAATCATCAACATTTTTGAAATTATTCACTTGTCACATTTTACGCGGTTCACTCCGTAGATTATAACATAAATGCATAATAGGTTCTATCTTTCTTTTATATATAAATAATTATATACCTCCTTTGATAGAAAAAAAGGTCTGTAGATTTAATTTTACAAATTCTTTTTTATTTCCGATTATTGTATCCTTTTTTTTATTAAAAGATGTATTATTAGATTAAATAACAATCTATATAAGCTCATAATAAAAACAAAACTGCTATATTATAGATTATACTAAAAAAGAGATGTAATAGCATAAAATTGAAATGTCCCAGTTGTATGATGATGACTAAGAATTATGACTAGATTATATATCTTAAACAGTTAAATTAACAATTTAGTTACATTAGAATTTGCAATTACGAATATTATTTTATAGAGTGTTAAAATTAACATTGTTTCCTTTTTAAGGGTCTTTACATACATAAAATGTAGATAATATAATTTGAGTGCGTAATTTATAGTTACATATATATGAGCTATATACTATATACATATATAAACTGATAAAAAATTTTGAACATCTTGTTTAGGGATTTATTTCTTCTATAACGTTTTGTGTTAAAATAATAATGTATTATATATCATGTATTATGCTATGTAATTCTAATTCTATTGTTATTGATATACTAATAATTTTAAAGATAATTCAAGAACATTAATAATACAGTAATGATTAAAGATCCCATATAAATATTAAGTTTAAACTTTAATACAAAAAAACTCGGCTTATATTTTTTCTGGTATAATAATTATATTTTCTGTAAAACAATATTTTAAAAAGTTCAAGAAAATGTAGTATATACCATATATATAATATGGTTAATAGTGGTTAATACAAGTATATTCTTATATCATAAAAACATGAAATTGTGCAACAATAGTGTGCTCATCTGCAATAAGTAAATGAATAAAATTCATTTATTCCTTAGTACTCATTATTATTCTTATTATTTTATTGCATAGTAGTACATGTTAATTATGTTAAAAGTTATATATTGATTGGATCTTATTGTTTGGAGTTGTATCTGATATTGCTACATCATACTTTTATGCATATAAATCAAAAATTGTAACTGTTAGATAACATTTTATTCTATTTGATGAAAGGGTGTATTTTCTTTTCTTTTTTTTTACTATATATGTAAATCTAAAGACGAATAATTAATTTTTTTTTTATGTTATTGTATGGATAAAAGTTGAATATTATATTATATGATAAATATATTGTCCTCATAATACCGGTGTATCTTACATTTATAATTATCAAATTTAATAAATATATGTATCAGAAATTTATTAAACACAATAATAGTAATAAGCTGTGATAATATCGTATAATGTAAGATATCTATATTAATGGTTATATAATAAAATAAATTGTAACAAAAACTCATTTTCTCTCTCTCTTTCTTTCTCTTCTTAATTATATATAATAAATGTTTGAAAAAGCAGAAGTACAGTTTGTGAATAGGTATTTTATTGTAGAAATGATTCCGAGAAAGATATTTTTTATTGTATTATATTATTTTTTAAAACACTCGAGTATGTATGAGAAATACATGTTACAAATTAAATTGTATATTGTACTCATTAATGTAATAATAGGTATAGAAATACAACATAACTTAAGAAAAATATGATTTATATGATTTATTTAATATAATCTACTAATTAGAATTTATATGCCTTTGTGTCGCGTCAAAGTCTGCTTAATGATTGTGCATTAATATTACCTATTATCATGTATAGTGAAGTATTGTGGGATGTTATTTTTATCTCAAATTTTTAAGTTGAATATGTTGTGGATACATGATAAATGCATTCTATGTTGTTCAACCTACGCTGAAACATTAACACAATCAAAATTAAATATGATTAGAACAGAAAATAATAAATGATTTTCTGTTCTAATTCTACACACACACACACACACGCGCGCGCGCGCGCGCGAGCGCACGCACATGCGAATTTAGATAATTATTTATTCAATAAATTTTAACAAGGTATAGCAATATATTTTTACCTGCAATGCCAGCAATTGCTTCTGAAGCAAAGTACTTTACATCCACGTCGCTATCAGTGTTCAGTTTATCGAGAATAGGTTTTACTTGAGTCTGGACCGCTGAAGGTTCGAGAAAAGGTCCAATTCGTTGGAAAGTTTTGGCGACATTAAATCTTACATTTGCAACGTTATCAGTAGCCATTGTCAATACCGTTGGAAGCATTACCTTTGTTGTTATCTCTGGGCCACATACTTCAGCTAGAACCTATTATAAAAATTGTATAAATTGATTTTTGCTTTTTTGAATACATGTTATGACGCAATAAGCTTACATTAATGCAGAACAAGCATGTCATTCTGTGAAGATAGTTCTGATCCCTAGACATAGCCAAGACTTTGGGTATTACTGTATTCTGTGCCCATTCGGGACCAAACTTTTCTACTAGTTTTTTCAGATTTAAAGTAGCTGCTTCTCGAATCGCATAAACATGGTCCACCAACCAAGTCATACATAAAGAATTTAATTTCTCGTCAAAAAATTCTACTCCAAGCTGTCCAGCTAATAATGGCATATATCTAAAATGCCATAAATCAATAGTAAAGTATATTGCTATCTTATTCTTTTCTTTTGACTCCAATAGTATAAATTAAATAAATTAACATATATAATTACTCAATAATAGCTAGTCGCACACGCCATTTAGAATCCTCAGCTAATTCCACAATGGCAGGTAACAGGGATTGTGAAAGTTGTTGTATGCCAATAACTTCATTAACGCATTCCAGGTTACTAATAATATTGAGTCGTACCTCTGGACATTCATCTCTAAGCTGGGATAAGAATAAAGGTAATAGATGTTCGATTGTGCTGCAAAAGTATTAAACGTTATTATCAATCAATTGTTGTATCTTGTAACAATGTATCAAAATTATTTATTTTGTTTTTACTTATGCTTTCCAAGTATGGGACTCAATCCCATGATCACGCTTGCTAAAGCTGACTTTACATGTTGATTTGGATCTGCTACTAGTTCTTTAACTATAGGTAATATATTTGTCATTATTATGGACTCCTGATTAAATTGATCAAGATTCTGACAGAAATCGCGAACTTTATCAGCAGCTGCAGCCCGCACTTCTGCTTCAATATCCTTTAATAATACTTGAAATGCTGGCACAAGATCTGTTTTTGTTATTTCTGGACCAACGGCCTTTTGAAGCTGTAAAAAAAAAGTATATACATATATATATTCATCGATAGAAAATAAAATAATATATAAATTTCTCACATAAGAATATAGCATTCTTATATTCTCTAAAAAAAGTTTTAGAATAAAATTTAAGTTTTAAACAGCAATACATACATCTGTAAATTTGTCTGCCACCATATAACGAACGCGCCATGATTGATCACTAGCACATTGCCGAAGTGTAGGCATAACCAACTGTTCAACATCTTCTTGTTGTAACAATGCTGCAATACTAACACAAGCTTCAACAGCCAAAAGACGAACTGAATCCTGTAAAATTGTTAGTGCAGGTATAATAATCAACATGAAAAGAATTGGGAAATTCCATAATTTTAATGAACTTACTTGTTCATCCTGAGCAAGAATAACAAACATGGGAATTAAATCTGATTTAAGATATTCGATTTCCACAACTTTTGCAAATTCACCTAATTTAGAAGCAGCTGATCGGCGTGCCATGGGTGTATCATCCTGGCACAAGCTGCGAAAATGATTTCGCAATTCCGCTGTAAAATTCAAGTTTTCAACATGTTTTCATATTTATTCTGTGTTAAAAACTTATCCAGCATGGATTTGCAAGAGAGATAAAATTATTGTACAATTACCTTTGATTGTTGGACTCACTCTTGTATAGCAAACACTGAATAATCCACATGCTGATGTTCTTGACGTAAACCAGTCTCCTGAAGCTAAGCGCTGCACCAAAGGAACAAAATGCTCTTCCAAATCTGCAGGACTGTGTTGGCTTGCAATATTTCTTAAAGATTCCACTGCTTTATCACGAACCACAGTTTCTTCGACAGTGGCCAGAGATTCTAATGGTGGCTACATTAAAAATTTAGAATTTATATTTCTTTGATAGAACAAATAAGACAAATTACTGAAATAAATCTGATACTTATGTTAAACACTGTCCAAAAAAATCTATTGCTATTACCAATAAACAATGCACATATTCTGGTCCACCAACGAGAGGAGTAAATGTGCCGAGTTGCTCAGCCAATGCAAGAAGGACTTCATCTTCATCGTAAATAGTCTCTGTTAAAAATGGTATTAGCTCGCTCCGTGTTCGTTCAATACCTAATGCAAGTGCAATTGTTGATAGCTTCTTGATAGAATTGAGACGTAGCTGTAATGAAAAGAATAACTTATAAGAATGCTTATAATGTATATCAACATATGTAGAAATAGCAATAAAAATTGTGTCGTACTCTAAATCTAAAAATTTTTAATCTTTAAAAGACTTCTCTATTTTAAACAATTGCACCAACGCGTTTTCAATTCTATAAACTATTATCTTTGAGATCGTTATATATCGTGCACAAATTCCATGAAGGATATTACTAGTTTTTCTTTCCGCTAGTATCGCTATGTCGGCTTTGTTTAGAGATCAGATGACGGGAAACGAACATTTCGGAAGAAGAGGAGGAAATAGAAAATTCATTCTTCATAATCATCGTAAACAACAATTACCTGGACGTCCTCGTTTTTTAGTTCATCGATCAGAACCGCAATCGGGTAAAGGCTGTCGTCCGTGGTAGAATCACTCGCTGCCATTTTGCTACCGGACACACTGGCAATTTGGTGCGCCGCACGTTTCTAAAGCTTTCTCGTGTAGCGTTGACGCGTCGACGCCGATGTTTGCGTTTTCGAAGCTCGAGCTCGGATACCGTTCTCAGGGAAGGTAGCACGTATAATTACAGCATAATGTGAATTTTTTAACAATGTAGAAGTTCGCTCAAAATATATCTCGCAACTCCACGCGACTTCACGAATCACTGATACGTACTGACAATAATAATGACCCAATTCGCTGGCAGATGGCGTGATGGCGACTTTTTGTGTTCACAAAAACGCGAATTATATTGTTACGTACAATTGCGTATACGTGTAATTTTCTTTCAAATAATAAAAAATCTTTTTATATAACACCTTGCCTATAAATATCGATTAATATTACTGATCGCTAATCTTTAGATTTAGATTATGTAGATGGAGAGAAATGTAATCCCTCTTTTTTATCCATGTAAAAAGTATAATTTTTATATCGCAAAAGAATATAGTTAGAGATCTCGCTAAAATTCGAAAGAGTATTAACCTGTAAAATATCCATTTTCACGTGATTTTCAAGGAAAAATGTTATATTTTCGATCTCGTATTACGTTTATTTGCATAATGACTTCAAACGATTTTGAATCCTCGCGCTAAATTGTTCGAAACTGCTCGGTGGTTTTCGGTAGATTTCGCGCGCCCTCTCGACTTGATTGGCTGATATGAAAAATTTCACTGGCGCCTTTCATGCCGATTAGTTCAAGATGCTACGTCTGGCATACAGTGATTTCTTCTTCCTCTTTCAACGCGGGAACGACGCATCGTATAGACGTAAAGATTGCGGGCTTCGACAATATCCGCACAGGTAAGCCGACAAAGAGATAATCGAGCCAAATATATACGATAATTCGCAATAGCATTGTTTTTTTGAATAAATTGTGAGAATATTTAATAGTTTTATGGCATATTAGATTGGAATTATAAGAATAAAAAAATCGAGCGACTTTTTCGGATTAGATAGTCGGCCATTATGGATATTGACATGATATGAATTTACATATAAAATATAAATCATTGTCTCATAATACACATATATTTACAATAATTGCCATCTATTAAAATCATATTTTAAAAATTTTCGATCGCGTACGTATAAATACAGCGTTTGTGTAAGTAATCGATGATTTGTTAAAATCTTTGCTGTACGCATGTATATGTGAAGTTAGTCACATCGGCTAGGGACATCTCGAGCGCTTGTGAGATGCCGTGAGTTTCGGGTATTTTTCCCGCGTTATTTTCCCACCATAATCAAATACGCGTCGCCCGTCATTAAAGTGGGAAGTGCAAAGTGCTGCGCGTTCATTAACTATATTCGGATGTGATTAGGATATGCGTAATCGTAATTACTTGTTTTTGCGAGTGCATGCTTGATTGTGATTAATTGTTTTTACTAGTAAGTGCCACACGAAGGAGCGAAGGTGAAATAAGAGAGTTAGATGGCGAGATCCATGGCGGTATCAAGCAACGGCGGAGTAACCATAAGGTAAATAATTTATTATTTATTTATTATTATCTGTAAAAAATTTCTAAGGAAAATTTTAATGCGTATAATAATTATTTTTTGTGTACACTGTGTAACTCCATCGCTGCGTATAACATCAATGAGTTTAAACTTTAAACTATTTATTGTAATTTTAATTAGATAACGGATTTTGGGAAATTATTAAATAGATAAATATTAAAATTGAACCAAACGAATTTAAAATAATTTTCTGACGATTACTAATATATGTAAGTTTGCATTTAAATTTGCAATGATAATTCGTAATATTCGTAATTTTTACGTCAGTACTATCTAACATTGCGAAACGAGTTTTGAAAATAAAATTATTTAATTATATTGCATGAAATATAAAATTTAATGCATACAATAATATTTTTATAAATTTCAAATAATATTTTTAAAAAATATTTATTATTTAGGGCGTTGCTACAATTTTTTAAAATTTAATTTATATATTACAGATCAACATGCTGAGGATCCTGACAATCTGAGAAAAGGAAGTTTGAAAGAGACACCCGCTTCCCTGAGATGCCGGCAGAGTAATCCTGAGTGAGTTTTTATTATTTGCTGTTTTTTTTTATCAGTATTTCTTTTTATTGTTTCATGTGATTACGATGCATTTTAAATGAAAATTTTGAAAGGTTCTAATTTTTCTCTCAAATTAATTATACCCCGCAAATATATATTTGTTAAAATATTGTCTTAAATTTGATAAATAGTATAAAAAAAGATACATATAGAAAAAAAATTTAATATATTTTATATATATTGTTAATGCTACAACATCTATTGATGACCCTGATCACATCTTTCTTGATAATATTTGAATTTTTTGCAACAATGTTGTTGGTTATAATTGCAGACATCTATCACGCGAGCTATATATAACTTGTTTATATATATAAAATTTATTTATTGTACTTTGATGCATAGTGAGTGTGTATGTATGTATATACAAACTATACATATATGTAGTTAGCGCTAGAGCGCTTCTTCCATAATTTATCGTATACGATAAGAAAGTGACTGAAAGTTTTTATTTAAAAATATCTGAATATTTTTTTGTAACACAAAAAACTGTAATGCTCAAATTTCTGATAAGTTTTATCATGAGCATCATAAGAATTAACAATTATATTTTAAAACTGTGTTTCTTTACATATATCATATAAAACAATTAAAATTCTATATTTTAATGCAATATGAAAAGAGATAAAAAATAATAACATATCATTTAATCCTCATTTTAGTTTTATGTATATATGTGTGCGTACATATATATATTGTTGCGTCCCTGCGGGTATATAAACAGAGAAAGAAAAAGAATGAAAATTAATGCAGGAAATCTTATAATGAGAGAATACTGGCTTGCTAGTTAGCGCCGGAGATAAAAGTACCGACGAGATATTTCTCCTTTTTCTTCTCATTGTCAGAATCAAGTCTCTTTCGCGCGCTTTTATATTCGTATGCAATGGCATATTTTTGTATAGGAGCAGTATTGTTTACCTATTAAGCAGTGTTGTTATTCTATCGATGATAATAATAGATAAATGAGCGTGATGCAAATCTTTTTCATAATTTGTGTTATCATAAAAAGTGATTCTATTAATAAACACTTGCAGTAATTTTAAAGAATCTTATCGCTGAGCAAACGTAAAAATGAGTACAATCGCATTCAACGCTAACAATGCTTATCAGAATATTTCGAAATGCTTATAAGTAAGCTAGTTTTCTTCCTTCAGACACAGTTAATATATTTCAAGCAGAGACTTTGTTACGCTCGGATTGTGTCAATACTATCTTGAACATGTCAGCGAACAATTTTAATGAGATTAAAGTATTCGATGACGCAGTTGACAATATGGACATTATTAAAACTATAATCGATACGGAAAATCAAGAAAACGGTTTCTATATTGTAGATATAGGTGATATTATTAACAAACACCGCGAGTGGATTACCAAGATTCCAAGAGTTGTTCCACACTATGGTATGTTTATTGTACGTTATATATTATATTCTTCTTTGGTATAGAGGAGGATCTCTGTTGACGCGAATCTCGAACGAAATTTTTAGATGAATCTCAAGTCGAGCACCGTCACGAGTACGTAAAAAAATTTATCAAATCAAATCTTTCTATAAAGCAATTTTGTGCGAGTGAAATATAAAAATTAGTTGCCGCAGCATAGACATAACTTTATATCACAAAATCTTATGCAACAAAAAGAGGAAAAGAGGAGAGAGAGAAAAAGAAAAAAAGAATGCTCGAAAATTCTCTTGTTTCAAGGAGAATAGAATAATTATTTAATTATATAAATTATTTTTATTTTTATTAATTATTTGGTTTTAACTCATTCTCTTTACAGAGATACCAATATTGTTTTTATTTTAAATATCTTAACATCAAATCCGAGTTTTTTTACACACAGATATGCAAACATTGTTTTATTTTATTTAAATCGTAAGTATTCAAGATTTTTAGCATTCTAGTAATTATTTAATTATCTTGCTAAATGCTAATTAATTGCATTTAAATAAATTAATATATATAATTCAATTAAATGAATTTTTATTAAATTTCGCTATCCTCTGCCTATTTAAAGTTTAATACATAAAAACTTATTTATTATATGAGAATTAAATCAAGTATTGTGTAACGAATTGATTTATTCATACTTTTTCATGTTTTCGTTTATCTCGCTCGAAACTCGATCGCTATTCAGTAAAATGTGCATTCTCATTATAAAAAGAAAACAATCTTTTGCTATCGAAATATCGACTTCTAATAAGATATTGCAAATGTGCTCGACAAATGTGAACATGCGATCGTTTCAAGATCGATTCGAGGTTCGGTTTGACAATGTGGATATATATTCGATTTGATAAATCGACTCGATAAATTTAATCGTTTAAATTTTTTTTATTTAAATTTATACTGAAAGAAAAAATGTTTTTTTCAATTGATTTCAGCGGTTAAATGCAATCCTGATCCGACAGTAATAAAAATATTGGCAGCTTTAAATGCTGGCTTTGATTGTGCGTCCGAGGTAAATTATTACGACTTTTACTGCAATCTTATATATTCACTTTGTCACATTAAATTTGGAAAAGATCTTTATTATCTTTTCTAATCAAGAAGATTCTTTGTTATATTTTAAATTAAGTAAATTAATTATTATTTTCTAAATCAAATTTTCTTCTTCAAATAATAATATTTTTGTAATTTTTTCTTTAATATTTACATAAAATTTATTAATTCTGTAAATTATAAGCAAATTAACTTTTTTATAATCTAGTTTACTTTTAACATATATCATAACAGCAAGAAATCAGTCAAGTAATGCAATACAATGTGCAAGCTAATCGTATTATATTCGCTAATCCGTACAAATGTCCGTCTCATATCAAATACGCCAAGAAAGTAGACATTAACCAACTGACGGCCGACAGCGAATTAGAGCTTTTGAAGATTAAAGATCTTTATCCTGAGGCCAAGTGAGTGTATTATAAAAGATCACTGTGCGATATTATTCGTCATTGTAGCTATGATAACATCGTTTGCATGTTTTGTTTACATTGATGCTTCTGTATGATACAATAATCTGACAGAATAATCATACGCATACAATGCGACGCGAATAACTCAGAATGCAATCTCGGATTGAAATTCGGTTGCGAATCAGAGGAGGAAGCTGTGCGATTGATACGACTCACGATGGATCTCGGTCTGAATTTATACGGCTTTAGTTTTCACGTCGGTAGCCCATGCGGAGAGTTAAACGCATTTAGCAGGGGTATCGATACGTGCAGACGATTAATCACAACCGCTAAAACTATGGGCTGCAAAGATGTACAATTGATTGATATCGGTGGTGGTTTTTCTGGCGAAAAAGGAACAAATATTGACAAAGTATGTTTTTTTTTGTATGTTTATGCGTTTTTTAAATTCGTTTTACGTTATATACAATTTATATAGCAAAATCTTTGATTAATTTTTTGAAACTTTTTAGCTCGCCAATCTGATTAATGATGCAATCCAAGATCTTGATCCTAGTATAAGAATTATTAGCGAGCCTGGAAGATACTACGTTACTTCGGCGTTTACTCTAGCCACGTATTTACATTCTAAAAAACTCTCTTGTAAAAACGGTAAAATTACGAGAATGTATTACATTAACATTGGTACATATAGTTCGTTCATCGAAGAATTGTTGGGTTTGAAATCCAGAGTTCCGCAAATCCTCTTCGAAGTAATTAAATTTTTCTTGTGATTATATTATGTTATATATATTTATGTTGTATTTTTTATATATAGCTGTACAAATAACGTAATTAATTTATTACCGCGATTTAGCCGGTGAGTAACGAAAAATTTCTTTCGACTTTATGGGGACCGACTTGCGATTCGTTCGATGTCATTGTTCAAGATGTGTTATTGCCGGAACTTAGCCTTGGTAATTGGTTAATCTGGGAAGATATGGGTGCTTATTCTCTATCTTTATGCACAACATTTAATGGATTTCCAATCCCAACTGTTATACCGATTATTAGGAAAAGTCAATGGTTAGTGTAAATTAATTGATATTTTTCAAATGCGTCGTCTTATGGATATTATTTTATAGTTAGTATGGATATGCATAATATGATGATTTTACTTGGAATAAGATGTTTCTAAATTTATGAGTTATCTCTAAAATACCTCGTATTAATATAGTCATACAATTCAGTTTTATTTTATTTTATGATTTAATAAAATAGTTAAATTTTCAGGGAAAATTTAACAACGAGAGATTAAATTGATGCAAAGACTTATGAAATTTATAAAATGGTCCGAGTCAATAGAAAAAACGGGTTACATTGAAAGCTGTTGACAATAACTCTGAATCAATAAGTAAAAGAAAATTAGAATAATTTTTGTTTATTGTTGATTAAAATAAATTTTCTTAAACGCTTTGTATAATATAATAATTATCTATTTTTTTTCAATATTATAAATATATTACAAAAATACATATATATTAGTAATCATATCCCACGATTTTTAGTGGTAATAAATAATAAAAATTATTAATGTATGTAATGAGTCTTTTAATATAATAATGTTGGTTTTTATTTTTTATTCCAAGATTTAAATATACCTTTATAAAAAAAATATGAAATAATATGAATATACTTTTATAAAAAAATAATATGGAATATTCTAAAAAAAAAATAAAATAAAATAAAAAAGCATTTTATTAAAATAAAGAATAATATATTATTTATTACTTACGTATTGTTATAAATTAGTAAATACTATAAACTGTTTAATTTTTTGATTATGTTACAGTATTACTGTAATTATATAAATTTAATAAAATTAAAAAATGTGATTGCCTTAGAAAATTGTATGTAAGGTGGTATCATTTATTAATCTTTATTGGTAAATTCCCGATTTAATCGATTATATCTTATTCATATTTTATGTGTTAAAATACTATTATATAAATATTTAAAAAAGATAATATTAAAAGAGAGATATCTTCTTCAAGTATAGAGAATAAACACATCTTAATTTATATAATACACGTATGAATGATATTGTATCAGTGTGTTTCTTTTCCGCAAATTTTGTTTATTATAATTAATAAATAATTTACTATACATTTATATAGTATTGTGAACATTTTAATTCGCTCAGATTTGTAATTCGATAAGAATTATAAAAATTGTCAAAACTAATAATTTTTTTGATCTTTTAAAATGATATCTTACCTTTATGTTGTATCTGAGAAAAACATTTTGAAATATCTTTTATCTCTAGAGAATTGAATAATATAAACAGAAATAAAACAAATAATATTGCCATAATATTTTTACATTTTGCTCTTTAATATTAATTGCGTCTTAATGAAATATCACATATTGTTTAATATCCTTTCACATTTATATTTAACATTTATATTTAACATCTACTTGAGTCCACACTGAATGATAGTGTTCCATTCCTAATAGTTTTCATCCTATTCTTGGATATAGATTCAGTCCTGAAGTTTTCTCTTCTACATCTGATATTACATTTACATTACTCCATCTAACATGAAAGGAAAATGATACTTAGGAAATGTAGAATATTAGGAAAACTATTGTTCTTTTTCCGCAATAAATTAAATTAATATATTTATATATATTATAATTCTCATGAAATAATATTTACTCCTTTGCAGTTTGACATGCGCCTGGATTAAGCCCTTCTTTCTTTTGTGCAATATATAATTCATTTCCCGTTATAACATCTTCTCGAGGTACTTCGGACGATAAAGAGTCTCGTACCTTTTAACAAAACATTAATAAAACAAAGACAAATTAAAGAAAAATAAGATAAAAGGTGTTATATTCTTATTACTCGTGAATGTATTATATGTTATATGTAATTTTTGTATTTACCGCTTCTACTGCTTGGAAAACGCGAATAAAGTTTCTTCCAGCCAATTTTTCTAAATCCTCTCTGGTCCATGTTGGTTCTCCTTCTCGATTCTCATATAAACGATCAAACAGATCGGGATACTTTGAGACATCTTCCAAGCCTATTGGTACTCTAATCAATTTTATTAAACATATTTCACTTGTACTTATTATAATAATTAATATCATTCGTGTTATTAGTATTAAAACATTAGTATTACTTACGATGTTACACCATCATAATCTCCGCCGATTCCAACATGCTCCACTCCGATAAGATTTCGAATGTAATTTATATGATCTAAAAAGGTCAATACATATATTTGATCGATTCAATAGAAGATAAAAATTCACGTGTACAAGAATTAACTGAGGATACATATGTCGGATACATTATTGGATATTGTCAGATTGTCATAATAAAAATTAAAAAAAAAAACATAATGCTAGAAGCAACATTTTTGTGGAGAGAGAATGAAAATCTTTTTATATATATTATTTCATATGTGCTATTATCTTAAACTTTTTGATTCCCATGTGAAGTTTACAAGATCTTTGTAAACTTAATTGATGATAAATTTTAAGATTATAGTACTAAATCACATACTGTGTAGTTTAATTGAATGCATTACCTATGACATCTTGCATCGTCGCGTTCCTGGAAGAGTTACAATTTACGAAATTGCTATAGAAATTCACCATAACGATACCATTATTCTTTTTCTGAAAGAAAAGAAGAGTGGTTTTGAAATTTTTGCATCTTTTTAAAAGAATAATTTTCTTTATGTATACTTACGACTAAGTGCAGGACGTCATCGGGAACGTTCCTGTAGTGTCTGCAAATACTGAAAGCGGACGAATGCGAAAATATGACGGGAGCTCTTGTTATTGCGAGCACTTCTCTCATAACATTGTGAGAGACATGAGATAGATCGACCAACATTCCAATTCGATTCATCTCGTAAACCACTGTCTATAATTTGTAAAATACACTGTTGTTTTTTTAGAAGAAATTTGCAGCGTTTGGAATTTATAGTTTTAATTTAGAACTAAAAATTGATGATCGTATCAAACTAGTTTAGAATCAATAAATCGCTTCTCGCATAATATACAATTAATAGATGTTAATTGTATAGTCTCCGAAGATTATTTTTTAATGCACATTATAATTATGTAAGAAGGCATTAATGTTTTAGCTCTTTAAATTTAATTGATCATCACACGTTTTTGCTTGATCAAGTTTCGGTATCATATCAATCTTATCAATTTGTCATGTCTCTCAGCTATTGAGGGGACCGTCTCGTATCATTGATAAATCACTGTCATAATCTCATAAAGATATATCAAACGCTTGAAACGATTCAGGTTTTTCCATCATATAAGATATATAAAACAATAATCAAAATATTGTATTAAAAAGATAATAACAATAATTTCAATAATTCTTTCACATACTTGTCCGAATTCTGTCAAATTGTATACATATCTGTCATCCACGATCGATGCATCGGCCCTATAGAAATAAAAATAAAATTTATCATCAATTCTCTCGTTATATTTAAAGATACAAGAAAAGGCATTTTTATATTTCTTTAATTCAGGAAACTAAACAAAATTATTGTACTTATAAATAATATCAAAATTTGCGTTATCGAGAGATAATTATCAAGAGAGATAAGAATTTGTAAAATATATATGTACAACTGAAATTTAATACCACATCTCATATCTTGAATACGGGAATTTTGTGCTTAATAGAGATTTAATTGCGATAAACGAGCGAAAGATTCCATTGAGCTCGGTTTGCAACGCTTATGGTGACGTACCACGGTGTATTGCAGGTGTGTGTCAAGGTAACGTAACGAACACCGAGATCATAGTAGAGTCTCAAGATAGCTAAACTCGAATCTAGCGAGTGACCGCCCTCGACGGCTATCATGGATGCTATTTTGTCATTCCTCCACGTGGTCTCAATGTCTTTCGCGTCTGTGACTAGTTGCAAGTTGGCCGGATATCGCCGAATAAATCGCCTGATTACATCGATCTGCCGCAATGTTAATTGTACAGCATCTTTGTATTGCGATTCGCACGGCATGTATGCCACCCAGAACTGAAAATTGCATTATTGCGTAAAAAAACAAACAAGATAAGCTTCTCTGCGAAAAGTCTTGTGATAGAAGGAAATTTTTAAAAAGATAACAGTCTTTTTATATGAGGCATGCAGTAAAAAGTAAAATAACAGACAAAGATATAAGAGAGATAAAATAATAATGGAACAAATAATTTCTTGTTGAATGTGGCAATGCGTTTAAGATGAAATAGCTGATCTATTAATTGTAGAATAAATAGGCTGCGGAATTTCTAAAGATAATTAAACTTTTGTGTGATCTTATATGCGAGATGTTATGACTTACTTGTCCACCCACTTTTCCTGCATTTAAACGAGGCAGATCAGTGAAACACGAGGAACAAGCGTTACTTCCCCAGACGCTGTCATTCCTTAGATCTCTTTCGAAATGGAAGGCTGACAAGTTATTGTTCAAGATTTGATATAAATTGTACGGTAAATCGTTATGGCTACAAACATAATTAGAGATAAATACATTTAATTAATCAAAAAGGAAAAGACAGGATACAGATGCGATAAGAACGCGAAATAAAATTGACCTTATTAATTGTTCGTTTGATTCATATTTTACAAGAAATCTTGATATTATTTTTGAAATTTGTGTCTGGAATATGTAAGAAAATATTAGCACAAAAGATCTGATAAAATTTAATTTGTATATAATATCTTCAATCTAATTGATATTTGATTAACGTAACTATCAGTTTGGATAGATTATTCGTTAGCAATTAATGTTGCTTTTAAATGATATCGATGGAATAAAAATAGGTCGAAGTCATTCATTTTCTTATACGCACATTTCTCAATTATATGATTGAATTACCCATCAATAAGAGGCGCCGAATCGAGAGCGTCCCGACCTTTAAAGATATTCACGCTAAACCCTACGGATAATCCGATCACAAACAGAAGAATTGACAGGCAAACGGCGACATTAATATATAACATTTTCCCTGTACAGTATCGAAAAATGATGTCTGAAAAAGATGAAAATGAAGCAAAGTTAGAATTTTTGTTACAGAGAAAACAAGGCTATTTATAAAATAATAATTTTCAACAGAACAGAATAATGCACTCTTGTAAATTAAATAATATTGTAATCAGTTGTCTTCTTCCCGCATATGTCGCGATTTCGCATCACGAAATGGTATATACTTTCCATGTGGAAGTTATATACCATTCAATAGGAAGATATATACTTTCCAATATGAATTATTATTATATATATTAGAGAAATAAAAACACACAATATATATAAAATACATATTAATTTATATTTTATACTTAAAAAAAAAAAAATTTTAATAAAAAATATATATGTAAAAATTTTACAAAATGCAAAATCCATATAGCAATACATACACACATATATCTTATTATTACAAATTTTATAAATTTTTAATTTGATATTTTTAATGAATGTTAAAAATGCAGAAAGAGAGAGAGAGATAAAACAGAATTTTTCAAAGCTGCTTACACCACATGATCCGATAATAGAATGCTTACATTTAATTATTCATTTATTTATTTATCTAATTAACGGAAATATGCACACTTGGTTTATGAATAATAAACTCTCTTGATTCATTTAATACACTTATGTATCGATTAGTTATTAGTTATTGATGTTACCAATAATACATCAGTAAGCATATAGGGGTAATCACCGTTTCAAATGTACTCTCTTAATAATTTAATGTTTGACAATTGCTGATATAATGCAAATCCGGATAAATTTGAATAAAATGTATAAAATGTGTGCAGAGATGTAATTTAGTTTTATTTTCATGTATAGATTTCTATATATTTTTTACATTGCTATATATGCAGCTTATACATATAAAAGAGGAGAAAGATGATGAATCCACAAACGTATAAAAATTAATTTGTAATAAATCCGGTAATAAAATTTTAGCAAAATATTAAATAGAGTTTCTAAGTGTATCTTATTTGATTAATTTCGTATTAATTATATTATTTATTACTATAGCTTGTAGATATGATAAAGTTTATATAAAATATATAGAATGAATTGAGAACGATCAAGCGAAAGGAAAATCACTTACTGTGCGTCGATAGACAGTCAAAAAGAGATATCAAGGCAAAATTGTAAGCAGTATATATATATGTGTTGTATAAGATAGATATATCTTATACAATAGATACAACATATCTTATAGAATATCTGATAACTGCATTTTCAATTATTAATCAAGTATTTGTGCCGTAATCCTCGATAAATCCGAATAAAATCGCGGAGATTAAAATCGTGATATTTGCTTGTCTCGATACCAATACATCATTTAACAATTATTGTTAAAATATTTTGACATTGTTTTCTTTCTCACCTAATCAAAATGGATGAGTCTTTCTGAGATGACTCTTTAAATTACTATCTCGAAACATCAAATTTATATATTTTTATTACAATAATAATATTATCGATAAATCAAATAATCTAAAATTGCCAAAAAATTGGATTTTTAGTATGATATGCATATTGTAAATATGATGAAATCATTACACTTACAATATCAAAAAAAAATTTACTAGTATCACGTTATCAACTGAATGTTATAACATCGTCCGGCTAAAGGCACGAATCGAGCGTGCTAAGAATTTATATATACCGTTTTGAAACTTTCATCATAATTAGATTATTAATTTAATTAAATGTGTGAATCATAACAAATGCACTGTAATTAAGTATAATTTATTCCAAACGTATCATAATTAAGTCTTTTTGCTTTAATCGCACGAGAATTTAATTGCACAAATTAATCGAATTTTTTAATATGTTAATTCATTTAATACGAAACCGATAAAATAAAAAACTGTATATATATATATATATATATATATATATATATATATATCATTTTGAGAAAATTTAATTAGTAATCACACACATATACGCATACAAACATGCACACTTATGTTTAATACACACAATTAGATTATCATAAATAAAATTTAAATTTAGTATAAAGTTTTATATTTATATATATGTAAAAAGAGTACATAGACACATAAAGTATATTTTTATTAGTATTAATTATTTTATATTACACATAAAAATATCGATAATTGATACCGATAACCGAAACCGATAACCAATCTGCAACGACGCGCTAAGTTTTGAAACAGACACAGAATCGCGGTTCAAAATGATTATTGACAATATATCATGCATTGCGAAAATTGTTGTTTAATATTTGTCGAAATATATTCTATCGAATATTATGCCCTTATGAATCAATGCGATAAGTACTAGATTCACCCATGTCGAACAGTAACGAAGCATTCCTCCGACGATGCTAAGATCAAGCGACACACTATTGAGCCATATTGCGACATCGCTTTGAAACGCCACTTTAGTATGTAGTTCTAATATACATACATATATGTATATGATAGAACTTTATGTGATGATACATTAGCTTATAATAGGTACCTGCTATGTTTGATATATCGGTTAAGAGCGATAAAGCCTGTGATTTATGTAGCGGTGTTGCTCCCGCAGCAAAGCGCTCTTGATGAAAACTGTCTTTCTCTACTTCTTACTGTATACATTCATTATAAACGACTTGATAACGAGGCTGATTGAACTTTTTTTATATAAGAAACGTTATATAATGAATACGCTTAGGCGTGGATGATGTAATCGCGCTCTTTTAATGTTTATTTTTGTTTACCATTCATTGGCAATTGGACATTTCTTCCTGCTAGTCATTCTACATAATGCATAATCGGCTATTATACTAGAGGCTATTCTATATCATTAATTAAAATCATAATATAATTTCGATAGACTTGGATTTTACGAGATTGTAAGAACGCATGCAAGAACAAATTCTACATTTTTTCCGATATTTGAAAACGCTATAATTTATTTAAGATATTTTTTATATGATATCTACATTACGATTTTATATGATTATGCATCATATCAAATCGTCCAATGTATTAAATACAAATATTGGATAAAAAGATATCTACATTAAAGAAAAAGAAAGAGTCATGATTCGAGAGAAGAAAGATGTTAAAGTTAGCAACAAGTGATAAGATATCAACCATCTTCTATATTAGCAGCTGATATATAGCCAACAGTTACTAAAATAGTTTGTGAAATATAGATAATGATAATTAGTAGAATATGTGTTTTACGCAAAACTAGTTTGAAATTTTCTATTTAATCATTATTAAAATTAGAGTATTTATTTTACCGATTATATATGTCTATTCTTATAATTTGTTTCTGTGTATAATGTATAAAGATGACATTATATGATGAATATATTTTGTTTAGGAAATGGTACTATTTCGTAACGAGTTTAAATTTATAATTAACAAATCAGATAATTAATAAATTAGCTGATTTTTAACACATCTTAAATAAAATATTTATGGTTGTCGTGACACAGAGAATATAAAATAGGAGGATAACGAATTTTTAGACTTGCTTTTAAATTATATATAAAATAAGAGAAAAAAAATATGTATATTAGAAGACAATTCCGTGAATTTTTAATATAAATTTGAGAAGAAAAATGATATAGTCGATATTTTGGAATAAATCTTTATACAAATGTAAAAAGATATATTAAATATTTAATTATTAAGTATATTAATACTTTTTTGTTTTATGTATATAATACTATTAATCAAAAATTAAAATCATTAGAAAAAATAATCTGCCTCTAAATATTTTTTAAATGTCGTTCAAAATCTTAATAAAAAAAAAAATTAAATTAAATTAAAAAAAATTAAGATTTGATATAGCCGTTTCAATTTACTCTGTATAGAAGTTCTTCTAAAATTGCCATATATTTTGCACGATTTTGTACTAGATTACAAGAACAATACAAGCGCGCGATGCGCGCGCGCTTTTATTTATGGACATTTTCCAATTTTTTTAACTTTTAACTTTAACTTTTTCTTTCACAAATTGTCAAACTGTCAAAATTCGCATGATTTGACAGTTGCAAATAACACGAATGAAGCAAGTTGCAGCGCGGACAAGCGAGACAGCCAATCGGCATCGCGGAAAAGAGGCCTCAACGCTTCGATATATTCGAGTTCGAGGTTTTATGCTTTTTTTTAGAAAGGGATATTCTAGGTTTCATGGATAAAAGAAAGTACGAAGTTTGCTACATGAAAAGTAGAAATCAATTAATATCAATATCATATACGTTATGTGGTGTGTAACATGTTTATTAACTTCTTTTTCGTGCCAAATGAAAATTTCGCAGTAATGTCGAAATATTCTTTGGATTCTCTGGAGAGTATTGAGGAAGATTCATTGGAAAAGAGTATTTTAATGAATAATAATAATGATAATGATAATGATAATAACCTCGAAGCAATTAAATCCGCTGATAAATTTGTCAAGGACACTTCACTTCATTTAAATCCAATATTAACGACATCGCACGGAATAAAAGGTATAACGAAAGATATAAAATAAGTTTTGCAGACTCGAGCTCGCGAAAGAAGGATTTTAAGAATAGCTGTGTAATATAATTAAATATATCAACATATTTTTGACAAAGAACTTTTCGTTTTGTTCTTGTGATATTTTTATAAAATTATACACGTCAAATTGATCGTCATAAATGAAAAATAGAAAGAACTTACGATGTATAACGCAACAAGCGCAATAGGACGTATGTATAAAAAAGAAAAAGTGTGAGATTTTTAATTGAAACAAAATCTTTTTATTTCTTTAAAATTTCCGAAAAGTGATACTCGGGAATTAAACTTTTATATTTCCATATTGTATTGGAAATATCCTTTTTTTCTTCTCATTAGCGGGAGATAAAGCGCGCGTTCGTATGTGTGTGTTACAAATAATAAAAAGACAATGGCGCTGAAAAATAATGAAGCCATGCTCTGCGTAATGCAATTCGATTTCTCGTAACCCAGGAAGCCGCGGCTTTTGCGGACGAACGTGTTCCTGGATATCGCGCGTTAATTAATTAATGATTGGCGCATAGTAGCGTTGACTTAACGGCGGTCGTGGGGAAGTCGATCGAAAGTTCGACGGTAGTTTGAGAGCACGGAACCGAAGCGAGCGCAGAACTGAAGGCGATCGATTGTCTCGTCAACGACAGTACTAATTATATAATATAAAACGTAATATCTCTGGTCGAGACTCGTTCGCGGTAATGTAAAACTCTGCGGAATAATTAAAGCGATGAGCAAAGTTAGACGGAATAAGGCAGAACGCAGGAATATAACACGAATGGCAAGGAAATCCGCTTATCGATCTTAGTAGGAAAAATGAATAAGATAAAAGTGATTTTGTATTATGCCCCGGAAGAAAATGTTAGAAACTTTAAGCAATAGATCAATATTAAACGTTAGCAGAACAGGCCATACTACATATGTTTCTGTCGCATAAATTGACGATATTTGGATGCAAGTAATATATAATATAATGTAAATGTAGATATTAATGGATATTGACAAATGGAAAATTATACAAATGCATATTACATATTACATCATTATAAAATGTTAAGAAGAGTGTTTATTAGCTATAAAAAAATACGGACTTATTTAGATTAAATGCAGCTTCAATATATAGAAGATATTATTTTATTTATACATTATATATATATATATACATATATCTAATATCGTGTTCTGACAACGCTTTAGACAATACGACAGAGCCCAATGAGACTGTACGTGGGGACAGGTGCGCGAAAATAACCGGCGGCAGAAATTCGATAACTGCGAGCGGAAGAAGATTCGTCCAACGACGACAGGAGAGCAACGCGACGTGGAACGAATCGCGGCTTCGTATAAGAAAGTGGAACGATGTCGTTGGAAAATGTGAAAAAGGAAAAGGCGACGCGAATCGTCGTTGTTGTCATACGTCGACGGAGCGATGTTCCCCGGAGGTGCAAAATTCTTCGTCAAAATGTAATCTGCGCAGCAGCGGGAGCAATGCGAAGATCGACAAAAAGCTTGGTAACGTATTCGCACCGTGGAGTCGACCAGAACCGGCTAGGCCTGGTTGGACCTCGTATTCGGAGCTTTATCGTCGTAGATTCGGTTAGTCCCTAATCAGATGAGACTTCTCTTTCACGCGGAATAATGCCGAAATGCGCCGCCAACCCCGTCTCCACCACCTTCTCACCGCCGTCGGCGGTCCCGATAAAAAAGTACGACACGAAACGATGCAATTTTCCCCGAGGACGTTTATTTTCTTTCGTGATTAGAAGCGGGATGTGTTCGCGCCATGGGAGAGACTGGGTGGAAGGGACGAGGGGAGATTCTCAATCCGGCGAACGAGTCTCTGGATAATTTGACATTGTCGTTTTCTTTTCTAAAATGCCCAGATTTTTAAATTGCAAAAGTGAGAGGCCAACAGAATTCGTATCATCTGTAACATCTCTTCCGAGTCCGCATGAGAAGCATGGAGACAAATGTACCAATTCAAGAGTACTTTCATGAATACAAAGATTAAAATCATTATTTCAAAAAGGCATTGTAAAAGACTATGTTTTTTTATAAAGTAAATTTTGTAATAGAATTATTTTTATGCTCAGAATTATTGATATTGATTTATAAATGCAAATGTGCGAGATTCTCTTTTCAGAAAAGAGTAGCTTCTTGTCGCGCGAGTCTCATGTTAATTTTTGTTGGAAATTTTCTCTCTCGTATACATGAATTTTGATTAACATTAATGCCGACACAATCAGGAATATTAAATCATATGTTTGAATTTTATTTGAAATATATCGTTGTAAAATATGGAATTTTATTTTGCGAAAGGATCATCGCGAAAGAGATTCTATTGCGACACAATGTAGGCATAGCTATCACAGTTTCTACATATTACGATACAGAAAAGTTGTACGATGAATAAAAAAATTACATTTTTATGAGAGTATTAAAGTATTCGTTCCCTGTAAAGTATTTGGAACTTCTTGGAATTGCTTTACCCGGTTATGTTTCTTTAGCATAGACTATCCTTCGATTATAAAGATAATATTGTTTAATATGCACAAAAAGAGTCATATTAAATAATTATTTAAATAATTATTAAAAATAATTGTTAAGTAATTCGTGTTATTAAATAATAATTAAATGATCATTTACAAGAGATACATATTCTCTCTCTTTATGAACATAAAATTAATATTATATATATTATATATTTTTATTCCTAATTCAAATAAAATAAGATAAACTAGATTAGAAAAAAATTATCTAATTGAAGTCAAAATTATAATTTAGTATTATATTTATGAAAATGTAACTCAAATGGTATATTTTTCAACCAAATACTCTCTTTTTTGAGTGAAATATGATTTTAAAGACACCAATCAAAAACATATGATAGTGTGATCCCTTCTATCTTTGCTTTTAAAAATTCTGTCATCATATAGAGGTATGATGTGCGAGCTTTTCAGCATTATTCTCTTCAACAAAAAGCCGCTCCTATCTCGAAAAGTTGATAGCGTCATTTCTCATGTCACTGATCGTCGCTTTTCACGTCACTTTTCCTTTTCACATGGAATCCATTCTTTTGTTTGTACCGACGAATGTAAAACATAATTCATAATTAAATAAATCAGAGTATATGCAGCCGTTTCTCACGTTCTCTGATAATGTTTGTTCGTTGTTAGAAGGTTAATTTCGGCAATTTTGCGTGTCGCGCTATTAATATAAAAAGTTAAAGTTTGCCGTTCTTTTTGTTTTGTTTTCAGACATCTCGAGGCGTCCGCGCATTCGGTCTCCGGAGGATTCCACCCTGTCGATTTGCGGTGACAGCCAGCCCAGGGAGCTCAGTCTGGACGAGGGTTGTTCATCCCTTCCAGGCACCTCAAGAGACGACAGTAGCGAGCTCAGCTTCTATCGTCGCTTTGTCGAGGATCACGTTACTCGTACAACGCACGCTACACAATCCTGCGAGATACCGCATCGAGGAATACTTTCAAATATCTTCTTTCCAGGAGAGCAATGCGAACATAACAACTCGGACAAGTTGAAGAAATCGGTATATCGTCCGTATACCATCGAGGAGTATAGGAGTTTATCGATGCCAAGGCCTGATCGATCTCTGGGTCCTGATAAGGACGAGGTCCAAATAAAGGTACACATATTTTTACGAAATAATAATAATCTGTGATTTCTTATTATTTTTATTATTATTTTTAATTTCGAGATATGTCAAATACTAGTTGAACAGCAAAAAAAGAAATATATATAATACAGTATAATACAACAAAATTATAAAATAATATAATAAAAAAGAAGTATTGCGAATATATAAAATAGAAATATAAAATAAAAATATATTTTATTCGCGCAAAAATTATTATATTATATTTGACATAAAAAAAAAATAAAGTTTTTAATAGTTCATTTTTCGTTATACATTATAAGTTATAGTTACATAGAATTTTGACATATTTAAAACGCGCGATATTTCTCCGACGTTTCTCTATCTATAGAGATAGAAAATCGGGATCAGATTGTTGAAGTGAGATTTAGAGGCACGGCACGCAATTCTCATTTCCGAAAACTTATCTGTCGCCCGCGCGTTCGATCAAAGTTTCCGGGACAAGGAAAGTTTCCTCGCCTCGATAATTCACGTTTTCTATATTGCTCTCTTGATAATGAGTATAAAAGTATTTTATATTACTCGAGAACGTCATTAAAACTTGGCGTGCCAAGTTCGCTTGTGCTTTTATCGCGAAATTTATCTTCGACCGTTTCTTTTATTCTTATCCTTTTATCTCGCTAGATGTTTATCGCTGCGTCTTCGTCGTTAGTGTCCTCGATGTGAGGTAATTACGTTACGGACTGGATCGTACCGAGAGTACGTACGTTAATAAACAACGTTGGCCCGACGAAGTTACACTGTTATGGCGTAGGAACGTAACACTGTGATTCGATTAATGCGATAATTCGATCAATTCTTTATCATCGATGCTCATCGTCGATGCAACTCGTTGCAGCGCATTGCATCAATGTAGCTCAACGTTTCGCATGCAAAACTTCTATAGACAACTTTGACAGGAAAGTATAGGGTAAAGTATACTCGTTTTTCGAATACTGACCGTATAGTAAGGGATCAATTTGAACGGTTTCGGCTGAATAACACAGAAATACGTGCGAAGTTTCTTCACATGAAATAGACGCTTGATTAAAAAAAATGAGAATTTCATCGCGCGATTTTATTTCGCGCGAAGCTAGACCGCTCGTAAGTTGCTACAGGAAAGGTTTCTGTCGCCGGGTAAGCGAAGCGAAGGAAACTCCACCGCGTCGTATTTGCGAAGACTCGACATCGCGCAGTTAATACTTTCACGGAAGACGTAGCACTTCTCTGCGAAGGAGTTGCCTCGACAACAAGCACGGCTTCGTAGCTTCAATTTAATAAATACGCGACTCTTGTTCCCAAGGCTCGGGCGCGCTATTTTCACTGGCGTCTATTTCCTATTTTCTCGGCGTGAATATGCAATATTGAATTAGAGGCTGCATACGACGAATTGTATTCCCGGCAATTGTGTACGAGGAGTGTCGATGAGCATCGTGACAGTGAATCTTCTCCGTCCGTTTATTCCATCTGAAAGATGCGCGCGGAAGAAACGCGTTGCAGTTTATCGCTGAAAATTTAATTCGGGAAGTACTTTAATCCATTAATTGCGATACATACATCTCTCTTAACAATGGAATTATCGTTTCCATTGTTTTATCTTACAATTAGTAAATTGTTAAAATTTTAATGAAATCTTCAATTGTTCCGCACAAAATCGTTAATATTTCTCACGAGATTTTTTATAGTTTTATAGTCATTAACTCAGGATTGTACTTTTTCTCGCGTATATTTCTTTTCTTTTTATGTGCAATCCAATTTCTTGTCGATTTTTCCAGATGTGAAGGTATAATATATAATTTGTGTCTTAGTATTCCTCGGCATCTTTATGCTTTCAGACTTTCCTATCTACTTACATTATCTACATTTTACTGTTTTAATGTATCTATATTTCTTATATAAGTGGTCCCTCTCAGTGCATTTGCCCTAAATCGTCAATAATCCATGCACAAGTATTACTATTTATATTATGACAACTATAACAGGAGATTCTGATGTATTTTCTAGAAAGAATATATATATATATATATATATATATATATATATATATATATATATTTTATATTTCTGATAACGAATGACCTAAATTTCTTAAATCAAATATACGATAAATAAAACATAGGCAATATCGCTTTTTTAATGAAATATCTAGATCCATAAAATATATGATATTTTATAGTTATATCAGCACGTATTTTTCAGTTTTCGAATTGTCAAAATCGCAGAACTCTGCGCGAGATGGCAGGTGCGCGACGAGAAAATAGCTGTCGTCCTCATAGTCGGAGGACGCAGTAAATTTTCCGTAGTCTTTGAGCGCTTCGGCCCGCGAGGGCGAGCGATCTGTAAATTTTTCAGGATTTCTCCATCGCAGCCAGCGAAACGCGATAGCGGGTTTACGGCGCGCGAGAGTCTTTCTCATACACCATGCAGCATCTGGCCGCGGACCGATCCGTGTGTTCGTTCGTGTGTAATTTGAAAGAAAACTAGGATTCCGAGAGTTACGCTCCGTTGTACCGTTTTCGCGGGAACAATTTTAGCAGATTGGAAATTAAAATTTCACGCGGTTCCACACGGGAGCAGCCATCACCCGCCCTCGGAACGTCGAAAACCCTTTCTCTTTAAGCGCGCCTCGAGACAAACGGAAATGCTTCGTTACTGCATCACGAGGGTTCCCCAACATCGTTTCCTAGAGCCGCGGGCGGAGATGGCGGGTGCACGGTAAAAAGTTTCAAGGTGTTTCACCTCCGTTGGATGAGCAAGGACGAGGTTTCCTTCTCTAAGCGCCGCGAGCGACCGGAAAACGAGCTCGATAAAACTTGTTTAGTGCGCCTACACGTTTGCCGCACATCAATTATATAAGTTACTTTAATTTGATATATATTTTTTATAAAAATGTATATTTAATAAAATGTCCCAAACAAATTAAAAAAAAATTTTTTTTAGATTTTTTGTTGTAAAGTTAAATCAGTACAAAAAGATTTAATTAAATATGCGAAAAATATTTCATCAATACAATATAATATAATAATAATTGATTGTATAGATTAATAAATTTAATAAGTATTACATTATAGATTAAAAGCATTGGAGATAGAAACAGCTAAGATTGTTTTATTGTTTATTTAACTCAGAAAAATTGCACTTTGCTTTGGAGTTTACTTTTTAGTTTATACTTTAATCAGAAAGATTTATATAAAATAAAACGATAGTGTGCGAATAAAAATCTTTTGATTCAAAATCGACATCGAATAAGCCAAAAAATCGTATTACGAAAGTATAAAGTGCGCCCTATAGGAAGGCATCTCGCAAAAGGGCGGCGTCATGCCAATACGTTATCCGCAATTAGACGCTATAGAGAACCGCGACACGTAAAGCCGTAAAAAGCTTCAATTGCGCAATCGAACTTCGCCGATACCAGATCCAAGTACAGGCGAACAGGAATTTCCGCTCTAACGACGAACGCCGTGGAGAGAAGATCCGGAGGGACTTTTATCCGGGTGTTTCTTATATAAGCGCGCGCGCGCGTTCGTTGTACACTCGCAGGCTATTATCCGGGATTACTGGGTACGCCCAGGTACGAGAGCAGATAAGTACAGCAATATACGAGGGCAAATTTGTTCCCGACGAAGTCGCCGCCATCATTGCCGCCGCTGATATTGCTGTCATGGACAGTTTAAATACTTTAAATGAAACGCCGACGAATAAGCCGACGAAATGTCCGCGGATGACAGTGGTAGCTAAAGGGACACTCATAGAATGTCTATAATTATCCCGATTTATTGGAAGATATTATGGCCGGTAATTACGCGTGACGTTAACTAGTTTGGATCCTGATATTAATATCGTGTCATTACTAAATATTCAATCAGATATTACTAAATGTTGAAATAAATCTATAAATGTATGTTTAATTATTAATTAGTTTCAATAAGCAATTACTTTAGTTTGTAATCATGTAATAGATTACGTTGTAAAGTGCTATATATATAGTACATATAATACTTTACTAATGCTTTGCTCAGTCACATATATGCGCACGCGCACGCATCAGATACGCATACATACATATTTCATATGTAATTATGTGTATTGTTTTTAATAAATTATTATAATACAATAAAAAATCAATACTATACCATTATGATATCATTTAATAAATTTCGTATAGTTATAATATAATTCTGATTATATATATATATATATATATATATATATATATATATATATATATATAAGTTGCGAAAAAGTATTATTGCATTAGATACAGTAAATATTATAAAAGCTTCTAACATATTATTCAGTACACAATTTCGTGTTTATTTAATATTAATGGATGGCGCAACGCTCGTTCAAGTATAAATTTGTGCCGTTATATTTAGATAAAATATTTAGATAATTATACTATTTTATACGACAACAATAATAAGAAAATAGAGATTTTTAATTATTATTTAAAATAATATATTTATGCTAAATATATTAAGCGAGGAGATGCGACGTGCTAATATTGCATATATCAAAAAATATGAAAATGGTTCGTTGGTTCATCTATTTTTTAAGAAGAACGCCATTATGGTGACTGATGTGTTCCTGTCAGATGCGATTTTATCTCGTCTTTCTCTCTCCTTTCATCTATCTATTTCAATCGCTACCTTTATCTTTCCTGCCGTTTGTCACACGGTCTATCCCGTTCTCTATTTCTTTTCCCTGTCCCATCTCCAACCTCTCTGCCAGTTTCTTCGTCATCGACTTCGTTCGATGAGCATTTGCATAATCTACTTTGTATCGGATTCGAGCGGGTTGATTTGGCAGCCGACGATTTTTTATGCAACTAGCTCCATCGACCTCACCGTGTCTGCAAAGACTCGTAAGCATGATATAGTTTGCAGTCACAAAGAAATATTTAATTCTTGTATTTGGCATCAAATATGGCTCTCATAATCTTGAAATCTCCTTTGCAAATATTATCGATATGTTTTTACCGATGTATAAATGACGAGTTAGGATCAACTAAACGTGAATGTCTCTATTACAAGTTGCGAGACTTTCACAATTTCTGATATTTGAAAATATTTTTGATAAGAATATTATTCACATACTTTGAATATTTTTGTATTCAATAAATCTTTTTGGATTAAGCGCTAATAATAATTGAATTAATATATTTGATGCTTTCGTATTTAAATATAGATCGGTATAAATTTTAATCGGATAAATTTTTGATACTTAAACAAGCTGCATACATTCATTTAATATTAAATAAATATGAAATAGTGTACTAAATAATATGATAGGAGTTTTTATATAATTTTTGCTGTACCCAATGTAATTATACTTTAATTATAACTTTTTCGCATTTTTTGTATTTTTCACATTTTAATCAGATTTATATTACTATACAAGGTTTATTAAAACATATTATGGGGGAATCTATAAAAAATACATAAAAATACAAACGATATATATTAGAGACATATGTACATCTTAATATTAAATTCAGACTTTGTTATACCTAGAAAGATATTACTCGTATGTCGTGTTTACTTGCACCTTCGTCGGTGTACGCCTCCTCATAGCAAACAGCAATCTATAACCACATCTGTCTGCAAATTTGCGGTCGCTAGTATACTCTTGTATGCACACAAGTGCAGACGTATGCGCGAGCCGCAGAGACTATCCCCTCGTCGCGCTGAATTTTCGCAAAAAGTAAATAAAGCCTTTAGTCAGACGTAGCGCGGCGGCATGTTTAGGTTGAAAGTTTCACTAGACCAGACTGGTGGTAGTAGTAATAGTAGTAGTAGTAGTAGTAGTAGTAGTAGCTTCAGGGGTTGTTTGTTGTTGCAGAGAGAATGGCTGATGCGCCGGAGATCATACGGAGACTCGGTTAGCGCGCGCAATCGTGAGCAGATACTGCAACGAACGAGAAGACTCAAGGTACGAGACGATATATCCGCGCGTTTCGATGGGTTACCGATTACGGTTTATCTTAGACACGAAGGGCTGAATCGATAACATTGACAACTATGTCCCATTCTTCCACAAGATTTGTCAAATATACATTGCTGTCAGCTGTTTATACGTGGTTGATCAGTTATTGTGCCATTTCTTCACACGATAGTAATAAAGTTGAATTTTTTATTTGATTTGAATCTCTATTTTATTTTTCTCTTCGTTCATGTAGACTTTCAGATATCTTACATTACATAGAGTAATCCAAATAATTAGATTCTAAAATTAAAATTTTTAATAAATAATTCCCGTGTCCCCTTTTTACCCTGTACATTGTATTATTTAATTAGTTATTGATTGAAGAGATTTGAGAGAAAGAATATTCTAAACAAAACAAACGTAATATGGACCGATATAAAAATGCCGTATTTTACACAGCTAATTGTAAGCATATCGCGCATTTTTATTTCTTATACGTAAGCTATCGAATCTTTGTTCGCGGTCACGTGACACTCGGTTAGAATAGACGTCTTATTTCGCTCTTGACAATGTGTGTACTCGATCGAGGAATCCGGACATTATTGAAAACGAGATTCCGGAAAGTTCAATCCGACACCCGCGCATATCTGAGAATCCGTAATTGCGTTTCTGCAGAGATTCGCTTTTTCGCTTCGCGCGGCGAATCGTTTAGAAGTACAATCGCTTTGACGACCATCCGACGGAATATAATGCCGAAAAAAAAAATAATGGACGAGACAAGAGTCGCGGTTCGTGCTTGATAAATTAGCATCGATGGCATTCGGCTCCGTTACGGTCGATATTTAATTGCCAATTAGAGGATGCAAAAGAGGCATTGCTGACGGGCACTAGCTCGTTTTACCCGACGCACTCGTGAAAGTCAAGCCTCGTAATGACCGGCCGCAAGATTTATAAATGAAATTAATTACGTACGTACCACTCCGCGTTAACAATGCCGGGACCGCGTTTTTCTTTTCCCTTCTCTTTTACATTCTATCTTTCTCTTTCTAAGATTAGCATATCTTGTTCTGACGCTAGTCATTACCCATTTGCTTTCGCTGATATATCAATTTCTCATTTAATTGTACGCGACAGCGATTCAATTATGAAATTTTAATAACTATTGTTCTATTTATTCGTGAGATCAGTTGAGTCGTAACGAATGATTAGTGTAATAATTTATATTAGCAGATTGAAAATAAAGATCAACTTTATTATTCGTTTTTCTAATGAATCGAAGAAATATAGCCACATATTGAATTATATGCTCATCTTATCATTTTATAAAATCTATCAAGCTAGATATAACTCTACTATTATAGATAATTATTTTTATATAAGTTTTTATATAGATTATACTTTTCTCGCTTTTGTCTCACAATCTGATTTATATTTTCAATCCACACGCGCAGCGGTGGCGCTGGCACATTCCGATATCCTTATGAATGAAATTTATTATACATCAAGAACAGAGGGGTACGCTAGAAAAGACGCGTTGCGATTCGCAAGATGAAAGATATCAGGAACGCGCGGCGGAGAGAGTCTCGTTGCGAAACAAAATATTCATAACGGTAGAATGAAATTCCGTCGGGTCGTATCCTCCATTCGCGCGCTCCATTCCCTAGATACAATTCCGGGAATAACTTAGTTTCGTATCGGCCACGGCTAAGTCAATTGCACTTTGGCAACTTGTATTCAATTATTCCATTTCAACCGGGAACGCGCTCACGATCTGATCTCGCGAGATTACAAAGGTTCGAGCTTAACGATTATTCGCGCGGAACACCGTGTGCCGGGACGTTGCCACTACGTGTGTTTCCACTTGGCCGATCTAACGCCGGAAGAATCAACTATCTGTACAGGATGGTATCATCTTATAATGGTATAGCTCTACGTTAAGGGATACCTTTTACTTAAACTTTGCAAATTATAAAAGTAATAGAAATTTTACGTTACATTGATTCGCAAATAGACGATACACAATATTACATATGAGGATTTCTTTTATATTTCGCGTATTATAAAAATATAATGAATGTTTATATTTCGCGTATTATAAGAATAATAGACAAATTTGCGTTGCTTCGATTCGCAGATGTAAACGCGCAGTGAATCCGTCCAATTTCCTCATGCAAATACCGTATCTTGATCAAGGTTGTAGAGACAATTCACAATATTGTTTTAACATCCATTGGAAGGTCCGTTAATGAACACTATGGTACACTGGTAACGTTTGTTGATGTTTCTTGCACTTTAATAAATAATGCTAAATTAGAGATAAAATACTTATGTGATCTGAATAACAAAAAATTAAATTTGATCTTCAATTCTAATGCAATTATTTTAACAAACAAATTTAGCATAATAGAATAAAATTTTTATATTAAAATTTTGCTGCGATTTTATAATGATTATCTATCACTGTTACGGTTTCCGGTTTTGTATGTATAATGCACATCAAATATTTTATTGTTTCATTGTTTTGAAAATTATTATTCAATTTCTCTTTTACTATCTTTTTGCGTGTATGATTTATTCATTGCCAAGAGCTTTGATTATGCCATCGGGTTCGCATACGACGTATAGATATAAGATGCGATTGATGTGTCAAGTTCGCATAACGGACGAGCAGTGGCCGTATAGAAGTAACCCTCTCCGAAGTGCCGTTATCCGCACGTAAATTCAATTATACGTACAAAGCTACTACTGTGGACCGCAACGACCACGAGCATAGGCAGAAATTGAGGGAATAAGGGGGAATAGCGGCGCTCCGCGCACATGGATGAACCTATGTTATGCTTCTCGCAAGGAGAAGTAGCCTCGTGATTCGCATACTATAGCAGATAAATTTCATTTGCAATCTATTTCCTATGCTTGTATACGATACGCATCTCTCTTATTCGCCGACATTGGCTGATATCGATCTTCTTACAATGAAGGAGAAGCTGCGATATTAATTATAATTAAACATTCTCGCTGATTTAATTTAATTGCAATTTAATTTAATCTCTGCTTCTTTTTAATTCTTTGGTTCTAAGAAAGGATAAAAGTTAATTTTTTTTTCATAATATTTAATTTCCAGAGGCAAAATATTATATTCGTGTCACACACACACACACACACACACATACACAAAAGCTTCCTACATTTCTTTATTTTATATACATAATATAAAGAATTAATGCTCTAATATAAAATCTTATATATGTATATATAAATTGTTTTTTTTTTAATATCGATGTATATTATTTATTTTTTTTATTTGTTGTACATATTCGGAGAGTCTATTCGTACTTATAAAATAAAATAAATTATGCTTATCTATATTATTTTCGCTGGAAAAGACTCGCGAAACTATCGACGCGAGTCAAAGTGTAAAATCACAGTCCGTGAATATCATTTGATTCTTCCGTCTTTCCTTCCTATTTATTCGATCAAAGCGATCCACCCACTCGTCCCGCAAGCACTTATCCTCTTTGTGTTCACAGTCGAGACGCGCCATCGCTCAAAAATGTTTCTTGCCCCCTTTGAAGGATCGGAACGCTGCCGCCTCAAAGGTAAATTGAACTCTTTTGCGACTCCGTTCTCCGATACTCTAGCTGACTTTTCTGCTGTGCAATTATTCGTGTATCTCCGTAATGGAGTGGAGAGAGACTGAAGGAAGTGGCGCGGCAAGATCATCGTTGATAACATTGTCTCGTTTATTTCAGGATCGTGAAAACTCAAGGATCCCTGAGACGGACTGCGCGATGCAAGAGAGTCTCTTAAAGTGTCCTGTCAGATATCCGAAGGAAAAGGAAGTCATCACGAGCGAAGCATTACCATCCCAAGAGGTCGAAACGCTCGAGGAAACCCCGAATTTCAGTTCGTCGCTCGCTTCATATGACGTTCTCGAAGACTTGGAGACGATGCAACAGCGTCACTTGCAGGAGAAGAAATTGGCGGATCGTCTTATGCGTCAAGCATTAAACTCTTGATCACGACTGGTTCAGGTAAATAGAGCGTTCAGGTAAATCAGATAAATCACTATAACTTTTTGATATTTCCTTTTGTGACTTATATGCAACTGTTCTATTTAACGGTCTATTTTTACAACTGCAAAACAATATTTTATTACTGTGGTTCCGTCATATTATATCGATGTACATTTGTCCGTCGCATCCTGTTTACGCTCGTAGATTTATATCTTCTACCATATTTTTACATCTATTTGAAATAATCCGTCATATATTACAAAATACGACAAATGCATACGTCTTAAATTGCATGGCCCAGTTCAATTTGAAAGCGATATTAATTATTACGGTTTGCTGTACACGGATAGACTCGCTATGCGTTCGTGAAATATCGCAATATCGATCATTCGTTTCCACAGATGGACGGCTTTATTTTTGTGTCACGATCCGTTTCTCGTAAACTGATCCGGTCAGCTTTCGTCAAGAACTTCTATACTTTCATACTTTGTCATATGCGTGCTTATATTGTCGAGACGCAGTTGGCAGACTTGGCAGATCGACGAGATGCCCGTAAATAAATTGTATTTGTACCCGTGAGATTAGTCTGAGGATAAAATATTTAAACTTAATTCCATCCGAATAAATAATTCACTCAATGTTCTGACGGTTCGTATGCCCCGCTATATCCGTTACCCCCTTGATGCCGCGACGAAACGAGTTGCGACGGTAATACGTATGGACGTAAACGCAAACATATATACATACATATATACACACAAATGTTATGAAATATTTCTATAAGAGAGATATTTCTTTCACACTGTTCTCTGATGTACTATTATAGAAACTTGAAATCTTAATCGCGAAAAGAAAAAGAGGGTTACTTTGTTAATAATGTCGAACTGTTTTCTTCTACGCGATAGTCTTAGCTAAAAAGAATAAAAGCCAAAAGTTTAAAAAATTTTACCAATATATCATTCAATATTATTTAATTTTATTTGTAAATCGCGTTATACGTTTTTTAATATCTACTTCTCTTTTTTTTTTACAATGTGCGCTTTTCAGCTTGTATGTAGACGAATCTCTATGGTACGCAATCGTATACCGAAAACTTGTCTCTCTTCGCGATAGAATTCGGTTCTAGAATTATTCAAAGTTCTTTCCACCTAGAGAACGATGATCGTACGGAAAATGAGCGCTCTTGCCAAGAGCAGCGAATCGCACGCGGGATAGTTGGAACCGACGAGTACCAAGAGAATATTTTTATCGGCCATGATCCACATGGCGTTTTACGCAGCCGAGTTAAACTTAAAGATCCGGAAAATCAGCGACCGTAAAGTGTTCGCTCCCATCGTGTTGCGGCTGCTCTTCTGAATATGTAAATGCGCTACTGTTGTTCTTCGGGAAGATGATTCCGCTGTCACGGTCACGGCTAAATCTGTTATTACGCTTCTATAATCAAGCGCTGAAGTTTCTGAACGATACATTCGTCGCCCGCGGTTGAAATTACTTTCGCAGATTTCGCATAGAGCCCAACGTTACTCACTTCTCAATTTATCGAGTCTGAAATTTTCTAATATTTTTTTTTCATTTCACAACGTGAAATAAAAGTCGAGGAATTGATCCTTATTCATTTCTTCGAGTTACAATCGCTTTTATGTTTCAATAGTTCTTGTATTTTTTTTGATAATTTCAGTAATGATTTTTTAATAAAAGGATCAATGATACACGATATAAGAAAACGTGTATATAATTTATAAGCGAGATTAGATTTATCAACCACAAAAACTTTTATCATTATTTTTACATACCAAACTCTTTCTCACATATATATAAATACATATTTTCAATATTATTAATTATACGAGTTTAACCGCATATTAGGTGAAAACATATTGTATGTCTCTCGCAAATAATAATTAGGTCTTATCTTACACTATTCTACTCTACTCGATCCCTGTCGCGACAGTGTAGACCTTCGCGGGATATCACGAGAAAACGTGGCGTTATCCGACGTGAAGGGTTGATCGATCCACCGGTTGCGCGCGCGCTTGTCGCATGCGCGGAACTGATCTGCCGACACGCTGCGGCGAGTTTCGCACGAGTGAGAGAGAACTGTCGCCGAGGCTGATAACTCATCAGGCCTGGGATACGTATCCGTAAATAAACGCACACAAGATTCTTTTCTTTTTTTCTCCCTCGGGTCACTCGGACGTGTCCCTCGCGTGCGGCGGGAGAGACTCCCGGGCGTGGTTGCGCGAGCGAGAGTGTGTGCGTCGTTGTCCGTCAGGACGTACCACGTCGATGGTACCACCACCGACGACGACGGCTGATGTACGGTAAACGTCGTCAACCCGAGTTGGCCGATTACGCCATCAGACTGCCGTCAAGCGGGGAGGAGGTCTGTCTCGCGTGCCAGCACACATCAATGGTTCAGGTGAGTAAGCGAGCGAAGCGCCCTACGAGCGATGACAAGGGGGTTGCAGCGGCGGCGCTCGTCGTCGTTCGGGAAATGACGATTGCACGCGAGTGGGGTTTTTGTTATGAGTGGAGAGCAGCGCTACTCGCTTCTCGTGTTGTCGTTGCTGGCGAACGTGTCAGCTGTGTGTCTGATAATAAGCGGACACGGCAAAGGTGTCATCACTCGAAGTAAAGCAATTCTCACGTGTTCGTGGAAGTAGCTTTTATTTCCATTAATTCCGTGTGTTCTTTTCATGTTTCCCACTTCATTTGATTTAGCGTATATAATTTTAGGTGATTGATATGTATTACATATATCTACAAGCTAGCGTCTAAATCCGTGCTGATTTTTAATTAACGTAACAAGTTTGTGCGACCTGTAACGTTGACGGTTAAGGTAGCTACCTTATTTCTAATTTATGACATCGATATACATAGGTATCTTTCTCTGCGCGGATATATAGTCTTCTATTAATCCGTAACAAAGAGGAGAGGGTAGTTCTCGAAGGGAGAGAGAAAAGAAACGAAGTGTCCGTATTTAAACCTTCAGCTTCTGCGGCAGCTCTTTATATAAATGGATAATGATTCTACAACGGTCGGCTGGATTCCTAGAACGGCGAATATGTACGTTACTACTGCCGAAGGGCAGTTCATTAACTGCCAGACGCCGGGTTCGATGAGAGAGTTACGGCTCGGAAGAGATAGAGGCGAACTGGCGTGCGCAACGTGGCTTTGAAGTGGCGAGCGCCTCGCGGGCGTCCAACGCGGAACAATGGGAATTATCTTCTATTTCGCTCGGTTCGATTCCCCTTTCCTCGCACTTCCTTCCTCTCCTCACCCCCTCCCCATCCCGCCCATTCGTTTATGCCCATCCGTCCCTCGATCCCACGCGCTCATCCATACAAGGATACCTGACGCTCTGTTGATTGGGACGCTTCAGGCGAGGCAATAATCGCGTCGGTTACCCGACCCTATGAAAGCTGTCTTAATGAATCGACACGAGCGTCGAGAAGCGTCGATACGCGCGCTTTCCCTACGCGCGTATTCATACTATATTGTCCTGCGGTTCAACGATATACTCGTGACAGATGAGCAATTGTCGGCTCGTACTAATTACGTCAAGAAACAAGGCGATACATTTCTATATTTCCAATATATCGATACGATAAATATAAATAGATGGAAGAAAAAAAAGAGGGGATATCTCGGGAATATATTAATAATATAATAATATATTAATAATATATTTCCGAGATATATATTTTATATATATATAAATATATAAAATAGGCGATCATATCTTTTATAAAACGATATTGTCACACATTGGTAAATATTATTGATTTATATCTTGCGAGCTGCAATGATAATGGAGATTGTACTATTTCAGAACAAACTATTAACACTTAAATATACGTCGCCCTTTATTGTGTGCGATGTACTCAATATCGCAGCTTGTTGATCGCTTGTGAATCGCGGCTGTATCCTCGGGGCAATAACTCAAATCCTTTTTTTTTTTTTTTTTTTTTCTTAAGAAGCACTCTCTCAGCTATATCGTTATTAATATTTTCCGCGTTATCAATATATATCGATATAAGCTTTATGCAAAGCTTTGTAATGTAATGTAGCTTGAGAAGCGTGCGCGTAATTGCTCGCAGCAATCGGTTACAAACAAATTATGATTATAGCATTTTATCTAACGACATTCTATCGAAATAATTGTCAATAATATAATTATCGCTTGCTTAATGCATAAACAAAGTTTCTCGAGCGCGAGCGATGATTTTATACATATTTTACGCTTCCATAAGTTTGTATATTTCATAAATGTCCGTGCAACCGACGATGGTTTTTTTCTAATTGCGAATTCATCGCACGTTGATTCGCCCACTCTGCTGCGTTGTCCCGTTAATTATCGGTGCCGCTCATCACTCTGCCTGGCAATTATTAACGAATAAATCTAATAATTAACAGCGTTTCACATTAATGGCCGCGTCGATATACGGATGATTATTTATGTAAACCGCGATTATTTATGTTTTAATTGTGGCGCATTTGTTATCGCACATCAGGTACGAGGTCCTTTTTGTGACGAGTTAGCTGACACAAATTAGTATTATGCTAATGGCTTTTGCATTAATACTAATAATAAGAACATTAAGTTTAAATAATAATTATTAATTGTTATTGTGCTTGCAAATATTAAGAGAAATATATTGTGTTATATATACATTGATTGGATGCAATTATTCATCGACTAGCGCACCGCTTTAATTATATTATCTTATAAATTTCCTACATTCTATATTATATTATAGATAGACGTGCATATATTGAGCATAAGAAATTAAAATGCGTTTTACTTCAGCAAATATCTCTTTAAAACAATAAAAATGTAATTTTTTTCACTGGTTTGTGATGTTCCGTTTTACGGAATAATTGGCTATGGCTATACGTTTCGTAAAACATCGCGGTTATCGAATGGGTTTTCATACATACAATGAATAATTACATATGATGCGTTGGTTCATATCTGAAAATTGTAGAGATAAATACAATATAAAGAGAAGATATTCGTGAGAGAGTTGTGTGTGTAATATTTGCATAGCAGTGAAATTTTCATTAAACCAATCAACGTTATTATTTAAAAAGAGCAAGATTTCAAATAGCTTTCAAATAATAACCGAGAAAATAGATTTAATAATGTCCTTTATAAATATTATAAATGTTATCAATGTTATCATAGTCGATACATGATCGACCGTCTGGAAAAATTTAAGAAGAGGATATAGTGCGCCAGGTGCAACGGTAACGTAAATGCGCTACCACTACATCTATGTAGCTAGGATTTTTTGCTCGCGTTACCTCGCATCGTTGAATGAGTTGACGAAAATCAGCATTCGTATAATCGGCCGGATGCTTGCTCGGCCGGCCTGGAGCGAAAATATAGCGAATACTCGACGTGGATACACCGTGGATACAGCAATCCCGAAACGATCAATTTATCCGCGGTCGAGTTACCCTTCTGTGCCACTGCTCTCGTTGATAGTATCTCCTGCCAACGAGCAGCATCCAAAATCGTTGGTTCGATCTGAACTATCGATCCCATGTATTTGGAATGTCCGATAGAGATATAGAGTTCTCTTTCTCACTCATATCTCTCTCTCTCTCTCTCTCTCTCTCTCTCTCTCTCAACCTCGTAACTTGTTTGATTTCAATCATTTTCGAGTGTTTTCAATACATTTTCCAAGTGTTTTCAACGCGAGGCTCACGAGCGCGACCAGGTATATTGTTTTATCGTTTCCGACTGTGTTTTCAATGGGTTGGGATGCATAGCGGATATGCGAATCGAAAACATTGCATTACAGTGCATGCCGAATATCGACACTGTCCGTCTGAAGTTCCTCGCGTTCTGTGAGAGACGAATTTTTTCTTTCTTTTTTTTGTTCGACGTCCGCGCATGCTAATACTGCATGTATTTACGGGTTTTCATTATTTTTTTTTTTTTTTATGGGACACACGACGCCGATTCTATGAAGTACGATCTTGGAATAATGTGCCATCACATTGTGCTAAATTTGATGAAGGGCTCTTATTAAACGGCGAACATACGTGTTTTCACATTCAGTTTATTGGATATAATATTTACAGGTTTTGAAATAAGAGATCTATGAGAGAGCAATTTAATTTTCTGTGCTCGAAATATCTATGAAAAATTTTTCTCTCTGCGCACGAATTGTTGTGTGTGCGTCTACGTACAAATTAATATAATTCAGATTGTTTGGTATTATTTGATTTATTTTTATATAGATTGAGGAGTATCTAGTTAAATTTACAATTCATTAAACGCGAATTTATCAAATATTTCTTCCTTGTAGATTTAAAAGATAGAGATAGATAGATACATAAATAGATAGATAGATAGATAGATAGATAGATAGATAAATATATATATATATATATATATATATATATATATATATATATAGAGAGAGAGAGAGAGACTAGGGATATATATGTCCAGAAAATAAATTATTTTAGAGAAAATAAATCGTTTTCATTAAACATCATTAGATTAAACATGTCTATAACTTAATTTTATTTTGCAAGATGTTATTGCAGAATTCATCGAATGCATTATTAAACACTCCTATAGATACACGTACATGCATTCCATTAACATAAAAGTTATTTTCACAATTCGCAAATTGCTCTTTTTTGAGATATAATTTTTTATTTATTACACCGGTGATGTATATATAATTATTTCTGGCTGAATTCTTCGTGTTAGTAATAGCTTTTTGTACATGAAGAGAGAAAGACAGTAATTATTCGTTGAGACGGCTCGGGATGATGTCGCGACATGATTTACATGTCGGAGAAACAGAAAACTCGAGTAGTAGGCTCGATTACTGCCGCGCCTTCCGGCTCGTCGTGAACCATCTTTTGCATCGTAGTTGGCTGTCAGTGACACGTCTTAGAATCGTAGCTTGTTTAATTATCTCGGCAGTTATGCAAAGCAAATACGTGCACCAGCAGGAAAATTGAAGATGCGCTAATTATCGCGTAAAGACGCAAAAAGATGGATTCAAGCGCGAGCTAGAGGAGCAGAGAAGAAAAAAGAGGGAAGAGACGAAGGAGAAAGATAGTTTAATTGCAGTGGTTTCGCTATACTTATGTGCGTGCATGTGTGTGTATGTATGTATGTGTGTGACGAGGATGATGACTCTCGTTCTTAACTTTTGATACTTCTGCCCGCACGACTTTGCCATAAGATTCATCTTCAAAGCGCCCCCATCGAAAGCGACTAACTAGCTTTTGCACTCATATGCAGTTCGTAATTACACGTTACGTTTCCGGATGACGAATTAAGGAGGCTCCTTGATATGTATTTCGTTGGATCATAACTCTCTCGCGACGGTCTTTAATGCCAAAGCGCGACGCAAATTAAAGAACTATTTTCATATGCTATGATGTGTACTTAGGGAAGAACTCTCGCCCTTTTTATCTTTCAAGTATCTTTCCAAGTATCTCATTTCCAATATCGTTATCCCATAAAATGCGAATAAATTAAATAAAGCCGTTAAAAATTAAACTAATAAAGTTACAGATAAGAAATTCAGTTTTACCGTTTAATAAATTTCTGTCGCTTTTTTTTAAATCCATTTACTTTCCACTAATAAAAAATGATACGGAAATTTATTAACAGATAACAAAGTCGTATATTTATAAGAGCGTATATTTTCATGGGCAAGTACGGCCGAAAGTTGCTAGCCCAAAAGCGAGTGCAAATAAACGGGAACATTGAAAGGGTGGCGCCAGAGTGATAGAGCGATTTTTTTTATCAGTACCTGCTTAGCATAAAACGGCTCACGGTAAAGTATCGAAATTCAACGCTGTCCTTATAGTTCAACGAAAGATACCGCTCTCGAGAGTTCGATAATACGCACGTCGGCCTATTTTCTTGGCGGAGAGGATGGGCGAGATTCGTTTATTATCGCAAACCGCATCTCTCACGAATGGCTCTTTTCAATCGACGTATCCGGCGGTTAGTGGTAACCGAGATGAGAAAGAGAGCAGTGAGGAGAGGAAAAGAGCGAGTTTTAAAGAATTTCCAATTCTCAGCTTTTCAGTGGTGCTTTCGGCATTGCGCTTGTACGCGAAATGGGTTAGCGTAATGAATGGTATTCAGTTTATTTTCGCGACCTAAGGTTGTTATATATACGCGTCGACGTTGAGCTAGAAGTAAAATGAAACTATGGCAAAATTCAAAGGCGATATTTAGTCCTTCTCCGCTATCTGCGCACGAAACTTTGCGTTTTCTCTTTCTCTACTTCTTTCTTTTTTCTTGTTATAGATTTGCTTTACTTTTATGTCATTCTGTAATAGCGTACTTTGATATAGAATAGAATAAAATATAATTTATCACATGTTTTTAGAGAATGATAAAATATATAATCGAGAAATAATAATATACGAGATAAAAAAATAAATATTCTTGACAGAACGTGGATTAGATCGATAACAAGGCGTACTATGGGATAAATCAAGATTGATATTCGGTAGAGTAAATGAAAACAGAAATATTCTAGCATGTGTAAATGTGAGAGAAAAAAATAATCTGTGATGGAAGATCACTAAATAATTTGATAAAGAAGAAAAATAAAAGTAACAATATTTGTGATATATCGATATAAGTATTTTGATATAATGATATAAGAGAAAAATTTGTTTTATGTAAATAAAACGGAAGATTTTGTAATGTCATTATCGAAATATGAAAAATTTAATTCATTAATTAAGTTAAAGAGCTTAATTTATAGCAAGAAGAATCGTAAATAAAAGAAGATATTTTCGCGATTTCCAATATTTTCTATCGAAGAAGCACGCAATCATTTATTAGCTTTTTCTTTAAGAGATACGTTTATTTTTCTTAAGAAAGATTTCTTTATATACTTTCGCGTTATATAATAAAAAAAAAGTTACTGAAAAATGAATGACGGATGATAGAACTGATAACGGACGACAAATTTCATTATTGATAAAGGCATGGTAAGATATTCAATATATCACGATTCTTTTGTTCTGTTATTCCATTAATAAAAAGATATATTGCATTCCGATATCTCGATAATCTAATAGTACGAACGGGGAACAGATTTCAAAAACTGCGAAACACCAACACATCGATTCGCGGTATTTGGGCAACGTCTGTTATTCAAACCGGATCTTTAACGGAATCCGAAACGGAATTCGGGTAACGTGAAAAAACATCATAGAAATCGTATGGGACTTCTTGGGGTGGTTGTCAAAAGTAATTTCGGCACGCATGCCGAACACTATCATGCATTGGATAATCCTTTGTCGAGTGTGCGCGTGCTACCTGAATTTTAGAGTATTATTGATGAGTGTATAAATATGGAATCGCTGATAAAACCCTAAGCTTTTTTTAACAGTTTCATCTTGAATTGAATTTCAGGAAATATTTTATTGTTCTCTAATGTCTCAAAGTTCTGACAATGAAATTTTAAAATTAAATTTTAAATTAAGATTTTAATTTCTGTTACGTACAGAGGGTCGTAAGTTGCGTACGTGAATATGTACTAATTGTTATAGAAGATTTAATGATTTACGGTACATTCGATGGGAAAAGGAAAAATCTAATTCTTAGACATCTGATTATTGAAACTGGTTTGAAAATTTTTAGAGGGGTGTTCGATTCTGAGGTTTTATCTCCGTTCGCGATGGAACTTTCGCTTCGTGAAACGCGAACGCGAGCGAGCATACCAAAGCTCAGGTACACAATTTGATAATGGGTTAGCTGTGTAATGTGCACACATTTACTCCGGTCGGCCCCAGCCGGTACACGCGCGCTACACGCTGCAGACTGAATCAGTGATAACAACGTGTTCGCATAATCAATCATGCCGTGACTCCACCTTCCGTACACACATTGGCATACGCACACAGTCTCTCTCTGCCAGTACTTCGCGTACCTACGTAGTATCAACGCCGTCGGCTCTTCGTGTATCGCGTAGAGGGAATCGTGTAACCGTGCGTTGGAGCAAGCAGCTAGTTGGACGCGCACACGAATTTTCATGGTGCTTGAATTACCATAGGTCGCTGGAACTTCGTATGCCGTATTAATGTACGTTCCATTGGCAGCTTGTAGCCTTCTGACCGTAATCGATACGCTCGCGATTTCTCACAAGAATAGTATTGCAATAAAATGTGCGCGATAATCAGATACAAGAACCGGTCTTATTAATCGGACAATTGTTATCTCTTTGTTATCTCTTATATATTTATCGCTATTATTATATTTTAGTGAAAATTATTTCTGCTTTCTATTTTTCCTTTCAATTGCATCATTGGTTCTTTAGCTTTTTACATTTGTATTAATGTGTGCGCTGTTCGTCTATGACTTCGAAAATGGATATCGATTAATTGTACGCGCTCTCAACGATCCTGCTGTTCGGTCGATGTTGATCGGCTTCGGTAACGCAAAGCTTACAATTAGTATAGATTCAGCGATCGATCTTTCTCTTTCCTCTTGTGTGAATCACCGTCGCCGCAATCGCCGCGTATTTGTAAACGACGTGCACACATTGCTTACTGTACAAAGCGTAGCATTTATTGGAGAACGTTAGTTTATGGTAGAATCGATTAACGAACGTTTCATGTCACTGTGTGACATTGTAATCACTGAACGGATTCTCCGTTCAGTGATTACAATGATAAGATCACAGAGAAATTGTTATACCGATTACAGAGAGATTGTGATTAAACAGCTTGAAATTCAAGATTTTGCTAATGGTAGAAGGAAGAGATATTATATCTTGAATCAGATGCACACACGCGTAATACTTGAATCGACATGTAAATACTTCACGAGAATTCGAGAGATTAGCTCGGAATAATTAATTTGATAATCTTCTCTGATTCTCAAATGTCAATATATATATGTATATATATCCTTCTCTCTCTTTTTCTCTCTCTTTCATGGATTTGGAGAGAGTTCCTTCTTCTCAAGAGTTCGAAAATATTAAATTCTCTCTCTTTATGCAGAGGCTGCTTCGGCAATCGTACGCTGTCGAGAGAAAAAGCGAACAGGAGGAAAAGAGAGTCTCGAGTGTTCGGGCTCCTTTCGAAGAACGCGGATTCGGGACACTTCCGGATGCACATCCTAATGCATTCTGATATTACTTTCTGCGTGGCGCGCGTCCGCCTCTCTTGCAATTGTAATGAGCGTGCGCTGGGCGCGACATAGAGGGATTTGCTGGCGGTAATAGCATGCAAACATCCTTGCGGAGGATACACGAGGACGTCCCGTATCTCCTTCCCGCTTTTCCCGCAGTCGTGCGTGACGTTACGACGAGTTAATACATCTGCCTACCTAGACACGTACGCTGGCACAGTGTCCTCTCGGGCGAACCTTGACGACGGTTGGAATTTTCTCGCGTTTTACACCGGCGTGCATGGTTGCACCCGTGGTTTCCACTCCGGGTTATAAAAATCCCTGCAACTGATGTTTTCCCTCGACGTCGACGTCGACGCCGACGTTCTACGACCTTCCGCGGATGTTAGCAACTAACGTGTACAACGAAGGACATGATGCGACGAAGAAACGTCGACGAGTTTTGTCGACGTAGCACATGAAAGCTTTTAATAATCTCTTTATATTCATAATTGCTTTTATTACGCCCAACATTATACCGTCTTATCCTTTAATTTCAATTTTATATGTTTTTATATATTTCTTATTGTATTATTGTGTTTGTGCCATGTTAAATTTATTATTACGTTATTGCTGCAACATTATACGTATAATGCTTTGGTTCTTAGAAGAATATTCCCAAAAGGAAAGAAACTTTTAAACTTTTTCTAAACATTTATACAAAATTCTTCTCTTTGCGACTTACGTCTTAATATATTCCAAACATTGCATTTTATGTTTCTCTTAATTATAGATTAATCGTACGATTAATATTACGTGACGATGATTAAAACATATATGTTAAAAGGGAATTTGACGCTGATACCATATCGTATTAATGAAAATATGCTGCAAGATTACTCTTACTTCATCGCGCGACATTTTTATAGATTTTCATACACGGAGATGCAAACATCTCCTTTCTCTTTACGCAAAACAAAGATGGTTGCGTCGTCAAAGTACTCGTTCATACTTTTTTCACAATAATGATACGGCAAGCAGCGAGATGGAAAGAAAACATGGTAGTGGAAAAATTGCGTTTACCGAACAAATTATAAAAAAATAGTTATGACGAAATTGTGGTTGCTACGTTATACGTACCATCGTCATGTGTAATGGTAGTCTTTCTCAGGGAGTGCGCTCTAAGAAAAATATAGTACGCCAGAGTTCGCAAACTTTTGGTTTGTCGCTATCGCTGTTTTAAACAATTCTGTAAAACGCCGCTTTCTCCATATTTTTTGCAACATATGTTTATATACAAAAAAAAAAAACTGTCACTTTTATATATTATCCGTAAAAATATGTAATGAGTGGAAAATAAATTTAATTTTCTATATTATTAGTTTGTGGGAGCGTTACAAACTGGAAGTACATAAAATTACATCGATATTAAATAATCGAGTCTCGGATTAACAATCAACTTTTTTTTTTTTTATACTGTAGCATCATATCAAATTACTTTCGTAATTAAATTGCAATAGTTTTTTAATAATTACTACATGAAATATCAATGGATGCAATATAAATGAAGCATCTTGGATAAGATTTAAAATTAAATAATGAATTGAAAGTAAATGGGTTAAAACTAGAGCTAAACCAAACAATCAAATTTTTTTCTTATTGATGATTTCGCGCTTCTTCGCTGAGATAGTAATCGGAATGTTACGAAAATATCGTTCTTACTAGTTTCCATCGAATTGACATAACGCGTCGGATGTGCCTTCGAGTCGTCAAATATTTGCATTTGCCATGACGTGTAAATGCATCCTGGGATAAACATATGCGCGTTTTACACATACTATATATATATAGATCGTAATTCTCAGGAATGTAACATTATAAGGAGTACATTACGCGCGCGTTACTCGTTCCACACACAAGTGACCCTAATGCATCCGATATCCGTTTCCTCAAGTCGGTCAAGACTCCTTCAGAAGATGATTTCCACTCTCTTCCCATGCTCGCTTGAGGAGAATAGGGTGCATTCGAATAGTCAAGGTTTGCCTGTCGGTGAGGCTGATGATCTGTACGGGAAGATTGTGAGACGGGAATCGAGGGGGAGGGGAAGGGGATGGAAGTAGGAGAAGGATGATTTATCTCCCTTGGGCGCGAAGATTTTACTTCGGGTGTTAGTTCCGCCGGTTGAACATCCAGATGGAAAGCGGGCGGTTTATGGTTGGGCGGTGCAAGGAAGGATTGCCGCGAAGTTCTTATCGGCGTGTATATAATTTTCGGTAGATTCGCAACAGTTAGTAGACTGCTGCTGCCCTTTGCCCTTTGCGAACACGAAACTTGCTGTACTACGGCAAAATACTTACGACCGGCGTTACATTTGCGAAGCAACACATTGTTCCCCAACGTGCATTAGGGCGGATTTCCTGCACCTATCGGTTAGTTGAACACGATTTAGTTGCGCGTTTTTTGTCAGGCTTAATATTAAAGCATTCGGTATCCCGGATGAGCCACAATTCGATGCGCGAAATTTCAGTCTCAAAGTTTAGTTCATGAAACTTTACTGAAAGTAAATATAGGGCAAATTGCATATTCTCTTGCACAAATACACAGACTCAGTTTTTTAAATATTTATCATAAAGATATCACAGAGTCAATTTTTCAAATATTTATCATAGAGGTAAAAATAAAATATTAATAAAAATCTGCGAAGCGTGATCAAAGTGAAAAATATAAAAGATCTTTTAATTATTTTAAGAATAACGTAAAAAAATTAGGGCAATATTTTTATTCGATATTATTGTATCAATGCCAAATTAGGAACAAAGTATTGGAGATTTTACTGCTTCGAAGAAAAATGATAATTAATATTTCTTTTGCGAGCGCCGTACGGAGAATTATTCTTTCATTAATGAAAATGTTAAACATACACTCGGTTTAACGATTGTGTTTTCGACATAAAATTTTGGGTATTTTATGTACGAGATTCTTATTATTTTTATATATATTAGATATATTTTATATATGTTATATTCTTGTCCGTTTTGGATTTTTCTTTGTTTATGATATCCGAAACCTGCTTGCTCTTTTCTCTCTCTTATCTCGTTATAGAGCAGGCATTGATTTTTGCAATGGATTCCGAATAGCGAACTGATAATTAAGATAGCAAAGTGACTTTTGCTCTGCAGTCGACAAGTTGTTGTCAGTAAGTTGCTCGGCAGTTTGCTTTCGTCGATGACCGAACCACTTTCATGGGTTTGTTTAAAAACAACGCTAGCCGTTGCGGTGTTATCATAAGTTCTTCGCTTGGAACATCCGTCGGGATAATCTCCCTGTTTATAGAAGGGAGCGAGGTATTCCTAGTTTAAACGCATTCCCCCGGTCGGCTTTCTTTAACTTCTCTCGCAAATACGCGCAAAAGATGTAATCCGATTACACGTTTTGATACATTTAGAGACGGTGTAGAACAACATGCGCGCGCTTGACTGCATTTTATCGGATGCATTTTCTTGCCGTCTGTGCTTTAATCTCATATTCTGTGCGTAGTCAAAGAAACGATCTCTTTCTTGGGTTCAAAGGCAATAATTTTTATATATCTTGATCTGCGTACTTTCTAAACAAAGAAATGCGTTTTCTCTTGTATTTTACGTTATGTCTAAACGTAAATAACATATCGAGAAATATCTTTTTAATCAAAATTAATTCGCAGATTTCTGTGCTTTTTTACGAATAACGAACATATTTCACGTACAAATTATTTGCTACAAGTAAATAACATGCTTTACACCAAGTAGGTGTACTTCCAACTGCTTTTGGAAGAATTCGCGTACCTGAATTAATATTCTTCCGGATGTTATTCTGTTGTCGAGAACTAATGCGAGATTCATCATTATACGACGACCTTATCTCGCCATAGTCTGTTTTATTCCGCTCACGTGTCCCTATGAAATTATTCACGCTAGTCGGCGATACATTGTGCCTCGCGGTTCTGGAAGAATAAGTGGCGAACGTAAAATGCGACGAAGAGGAAAGTCTCGTCCCAGGCCGATGTAATGGGAACTTGTTACGACGAAAACATATATTCGTCTTACGATTATTTTCTTTGTCAAATTTTCGATGACTTTTGCAAGCACGAGTACAATAATTAATCAACACGTCGCGATAACTCATGTTTCGTGAAAGAACTTGGTTATTATTTCATACCTTTGCTTCGCGTCACGTAATCATACAATTATACAATCGATTCATCACGTGATTGCTGATCATTATAATGAATTTAGCATTCGCTCAATGTTACAAACACAAAGAAATGTATTAATTAAAAATTCGAATCTTCTCTAAAATATAGAAAGTATTATTTATAACGTTATTCACCAAATGAAATAACGCAATTAACATATTTGATCTCTAATCAAAATCACTCTCGTATATCTGCAGTAACTCGAAATTTGAACTCTCCAGAATGATGTTTGTTTCGACGCTCGTGCAAAATAACGCCGGTTATAATCAGCCGTATTTTTCTTATCCCTTTCAGCTGGGATGCCGGCCATGGAATCTCAGTCTGACGAGCGTGATCATCTTGGCATTGTCGAATATGCTGTTAACGGTCCTGCTATTGCAATCGGAGACTTGTATGCCGGAGAGAATCCCGCAGAAAATAGTGGAAGTGAACGCTGTCACAGAATGGAATCTCGGCACTCTCGTCAAACAGCAGGAACAACAGCCGGAATGCATCACGCAGGATTATCAACCGACGTCACCTCATGCTAACAGTCTGCGATTGGATATTAAGCTCGGTAGATGGGATGCTCGGCGGATATTCCGAACATTTGACTCGGTGCTAGTCGGTAGCAAATTCACGGAGTTGTCGCAGACCTACCGGATATGTCTGGCTACCCAGAGTTCCGTAGAAAAGCTGCACTCGCTGGTGCAGGTCGCCTTGCATTGGACCGGACCGATGTCCGTGGCGCTTTACGCTGCCGGTGACGAGGAATTCGAGGTATTGCAGCGTTACCTGGTGTACCTGAGAAGATGCTACGAGTCCATCAGAGAAAGAGTGATCTTCTCTCTGGCTGTGCCGAGAATGCGACCGCCTAAGAAGCAGCCGCGCGTTTTCGAGCTACCGGATATTATCGATTGTGCCAAACCGGAAGCCACTCTGAACGAGTTCGCGAGACGTATATCTAGCGAGCAGACCAATTGGCGGATACGTAACGTTTATCCGCAGAACCACATGCGTAACTTAGCGCGCAAGAACTGCCAGACGGACTACGTGTTTCTGACGGACGTTGACATCGTGCCGAGTTTCAATCTGACGGCCGCGCTCGACGAGTTTCTCAGGAGCGACAATTGTGATAAGTGCGCCTACGTAATACCCACATATGAGTTAGATACGCGGATGAGATTTCCCCAGAACAAGACCGAACTCATCAGGCTGGCGAGGAAGGGCCTAGCCAGGCCCTTTCACCAAAAGGTCTTTATACATAATCAATTCGCCACAAATTTTACAAGGTAAGTGATTTTATTAAATACTAGCTTCCTTTACAAATTTATTGAAATAATATTTGCTTTAATCAAGTGAAAATATATATATAAACATTATTAAAATATATTTATATAATCGATTTAATATCTGTTGAATTGGAATTGAGTGAATCAACATAATAATGTGAAAATATAATAGTTTTCCTATTACAAGTTACAGTATGTTTATATCATTTTAATATACGTAATTTCCACCATTATTCAGAGATGATTATTTAGTGAACGTAATTCATGCTTGATTGCGACTCTCTCTCTTTTCTCTCTTTAACGATATATATATATATATATATATATCGTTAATTAAATATACAAAATGTTACTTGGATACTGCGCGATATATGTGTATGTTTGAGGACTTTTTATTTTATAGATGGCTGCAGGACGTGTCGCCGACACATAAATATCATGAAAACGTAAGGACCGGTAAGATCTACGTTAGTCATGACGTAACGAATTTCGAATTCCTTTACGAGCCGTTTTACGTGGCGAAAGATATCGCACCGTCTCACGATGAGAGGTTTATGGGATACGGATATACGAGGAATACCCAGGTACGCGATATTCCCTAGGATATGTCTCTTTTTTTTCTGTTTGCGTTTGCCATCCACATAACGAATACGTTAGTGGCAATGTGGAATCGAAAATGCAATTTTGCTCGAGCACGAAATAACATGAAATTTTACAATGCGAAAGTTTATATTCCATCCGAGGTGGATTTGATGATACGAACGCAGTTCTTTCCGTTAATGCATGAAAATACTCGTATTTGAGAAGATGAGCGATGTATTTGTATCATGCGCCATTATGCGCCATTATGCGCGGTTGTTTGCAAAATGTATCAAATCAATCAGCAATAATATCGTAGACCGGCTTGAATTAAAAATGTTTCTGCGGCAAAATTACCATCGATATTCACGATGAAAAAGCGGATGAGTGATAAAGAATATACATGTGGCTCAGACTCAAATGTACCAATGATAATTGCGCGAACGCGAGATAGTATTTTACCGCGCTGTTAGTTTAGCTCAACGTTGAGAGATAAAAAGTATGCTATCAAAAATTAATATACCCTTTGGAGCATTAATGAGATTAACGGAGATAAATGGCAATAATGGAACCGGCAGCCACTGCCCATTACGATACTTACATAGTTTCTACGTTACTATGTAAATAAATGGCATCAATTACACTAAAAAATATACATTTTGGGATATAACTGGTAAAAACGGACATGCACGTTTCCATGTTTTATAATTAGTATTTTAAATTATAATATTTTGCTAATTCAAGAATACAAGCCGTATTACGGAAAAGTCTCGCGGATGTAGGACAGTGACGGTGAAGTTTTAGCAAGGTGGAATGCTAGCGAGATCCTGGCGTGAGTCAGGGGAAAACGTGCCAAGAGAGCTTGTTTGTGAATAGTACGTTCGAGAATAGTAAATTGGAGTGAGCATGCCCTCGTGCACAGCCGCGACATTAATTGAATTACATATTATCATTGCCGCGCTGTTATCGGGCCGATGGAGGCTCGTTTCGCAGAACGATCATTATTCAATTTAAACTTGACGCATCCCCGGTTTTGTAATCGAACGTTTGCATATCGGGACAGCGTTATGCGGGCTGCAAATTGCGTTCGCTGATGTGCTTTTCAGGCACGTTATTCTCGCCCGAATTATGGAAGAATTGCTAATTTCTTAGGCCGATAACATCAAACTTTGAAACTTCGTCGCATAGCTCGTGGCGTATCATGCGGATGAAAATTGGATATCATGGAACGGAGGGGATTTTCGATCTCAAGTATAAAACTCGAAAGCGAAAAAACAATATTTATAGATGCTTCGATTTACCTTTCGCAGAAAATTGATCGTAAGTTTTTCTTCACTCTTGAACGCAGCTGTGTGAGAGAAAGATCGGGGCAATTAAAATTGCAGCGGTCTCTAAAAGATTATTTGTACCGAGAGCCACGAAGCAGTGGCGACAACTTTTCCGCTTGCAGTCCATACACGAAGAGTTCGCATACCTCTGAACATATGGATGTACGTTCGTAGGGTGGCACGCGGGTCCCGCGTTGTTTCGACGAGAGAAGTGTACGATGTTCGTGGTTTCCGACCTCACGGCGGAAATAACGAAATTCCATCGTACGACGAAAATCCGAGCGCGACGACCGTAAAACGAAGTATGCCAAGTACCGACGGCAATAAAACGAGCGTAAATCTACGTATATACGTATCGCGACTGCGTCGTCGACTTGCAAACAGTTGCGATGGTCGTGTGGTGGTCGTGGTCATGCGGCTGATATTACATGCCGGCGGACACCGGAAGTACGTACTCGCAAGCGCGTCTCCTTTGCGGTTTACGTCGCGCAACATATATTCATTTTTGCGGAGGAATGAGAATGGGTATCGTTTATTTGTGTTCTCTCTTTGTTCCCTACGACACGTTTAGGTAACTGCCAGAGATTCATTTCCGAGATGTATAACATTAAGACCAAGCTACTATGTGACAGCTTTCTTGGGGAGGAAGGGGAGGAGGATGGACAAAACGCAATGTTGGCAATTCGATCTCTATCGCTTTTATAATAAAAAATATCCTTGTTGTACGCTATTCTATTTCGTTGTCATCGTGAGATTTTTTTACACGAGTAAATTTTTTAACGCATTTTGTTTTGTTATGTGCATATTGAATGTTTATATATATATATATATTGTTTTCAAGTGTTTCGATTAAATTTACATATTTTTTCACCAGGCGTCGAATTTTAAATCGCAACTGACAATGCAGCGAGATGCCTTTCTAGCCGATGCACATTTCTCGCGAGGACGCATCGCTGCCGGTTAAATTTTATTTTGCGTTAATTAATCTTTGGTTGTTTGCGTATACAATGTGCGAGAACAATGCGGTATGCGCCATAATCGACGCAATTGCGCTGGTTCCCTGGCTCGCCTCGATTGCCCCGGTAAAATGAGTATGTTAATTGCCGATCGATTCGTTAATTCTCCATGCCCTTCCACGTCCCTTTCTATCGCGTGGCCTTTGTCTGGTCGAGCGGGCTTAACTTCCCCCCCCCCTTCCCCTTTCGATACAATCTTCAATTACCCGCCGACGCACTGGCCGATTGTCGACGCGACCGATCTAAAGATAAAGGATTCGGGCCCGATGAGACGCGCGGCACGCGTTGCTCGCTCGCGATTCCTATATATCGCATCGACGATCGATCTTGTTATCGCCGATTCGACACGCCAACGCAGTCGAACCTCGAGGGATTCTTTATTGTCGTGTTTATCGAGTGCGCCGATCGAGCCGGCCCGGCTTGATATCTCATCAGACCCGGCGTTATCGGATTGATTCCTGGCTTCCAGGGCTGGCGACGAGTGGAATAAATTTGGCATGAGAAATAAAAGAATAAAAATACAGAAATAAAAATAATCGGAGAATGAACACACATTTTCTCCGATGTAGTTTCAAAGGATATATAATTATAATCATAAATTCAGATCGATAATTTGAGAATCGTGTAAAAAAAAAAAAAAATCATGAAAAGAAGATAAATTAGTATTGTTTTTACAGTAGCCAATTTTTCAAGCATGATAGTGACAAGCAGAGATGTTGTCACGAAGCTGATATTAATTTGGAAATTGAATATCGATTTATGCGTTATATCAGGGGTGTTAGAAACTCTATACCGTTACTGCTTCGTGAGGTGACGCATTTCCATTCGCACCGTATATACCGAATGGTACCGACGTTGTTCGCCATCTGACATTTTGTTTCTCGTCGCTCGTTGATCCATTATTCATTATCGCTTCAGGCTAATCTATGATAGCGATACATTCGACTCTCGAGGGTAGATAGGTAGATAGTATGTCGTTGTCGCGAGAGAAGTGGCATCGAAGTATCGCACGCAAGCACCTCGCATGATTGCTATCAAGTCGGAAACGAGACAGTTCATTCTAGACGCTTCAATGTAGCGGTCATTCTGCTACGTTGATTGAGCGATTTGGTCGACCGGGATCGTAAATCAGAGGCACGAATAGAACGATTCGATTTGCTCGAGCTAGTTGCGAGCGACACCTTCCATCGTTTGCAGTTTGTCGAAAAATCACATGGAATATAGAATCCAGTCTCGCGCATTATATAATAATCATTGCAAAAGTGCGAGACGAGAAATTTAGTGCCGAAGGTGTGTAAATAAAGTAAAAATAAATCCTCTTATCGCTATGAAATTTGTAGAAAAACCTTGAATTTACAGAAGAGATAGGATGTTGTTACGAGCCTCTCATCTAGTCTCTCGTCAATTGCTCATTAATACGATTAACATATTTACAGTATTACGCGATAAATTATTTTACATGACTCATTAACGCTTGATTCAGCTTTTGACATAATTTATTTCAGCTTAATTTGTTCGATAGCATGCCGTTAATTTTTTACGTAACACGCTTTTGCACATTCAAATATGACTGATAGCATATTTCGTAACTAGATGTTTAATGTGAAATTAAGTAATATTGAATAAGTAAATTTTATTTTATATATTTCGCATTACGCATATTTAAATTTGCATCCGTAGCAAAGTGCTGGGCAAATTAACCTATGCGAATTTAAATTATCGGCGGATATATCAAGCGCAGTAAATTATAGCGACTGCATTTCATAATGCAAATTCGATAATGGAGCAACAAAAATCTTATTCGATTTTCGAATATAGTATCGCGTATGTATGCGTATCGGCATTATTTCCATTGCATCTATGCACGTTTAATTATTCCCACACATTTTTCCGGCAATCTTTTTCCGTTAACTGTTTTATAATTGAATCGGTTCCAAAGTGATTTTCGATTAGGTATTCCGCGTAGCACGTTGGTAGCCAACGATCCAACTCGATTCAAAGGAATTTAGCGGCTAGTTCTCTCATGGAAGATCAATGACCGCGGCTTGCAAGCTTGTAACAAGCAGCAATTTAAGTGTCTCGCAGGATAATGCAAGTTCTCTCATTCGTAGAGAGGAGATCGATCGACTTTAACCGTATCGCGCGAAGCTTCTGCAAGCAGATTTGTCGTATTTAAAATGAGAAAGGGCATAAGATTTGTGTAATTTTTTTTCAAAAAAATATTTGATGAAAATGAAACAAATATCTCTAACGTTACGATTGTATGGCGCGAGGATATCTCTGTAGCGTCGAAGTTTGAATTCATCTAATATTACACGGATTTTCGTTTCCGCCGCTCTCTCCATTTAAGCGCCCTCGTAACGAACGAGAGGATTTGCGTTCCGCCCTTTTGCCTCCGTCGTTTTAATTCCATCCTAAGTTGCGGTGCCGCGCCGGTGCCCCCTAATGCAGAGAATGTAAGATAAGTGGAAGCGCCATACGGCGGGGCAGCCGAGACGCGCCGTATTCGCGGGGATTTACGTCGACGTGCGATGGCATAAAACTCAATTATCAGATTTATCGTTAGCCCGCCACTTACCATCGCATAACCGGTATATTACTCGGCTGTGCCATTTGCAAAAATTATACGATCCTGTTTACCATCCCACTCACTTTGCCTTATGCATGCGTCGGCACGTCTTCATCTAAAATACGTGTCACTTCTTTGCACATTCGTTCGACGAAATACGCGCATCTTGAAGTCGCGAAGAGTAATCTGAATGTTATCCAAAAAGTGTCACTTGCGACAGTCCATCGTTTTGCGATATATCGTCATAAAACCATGAGATATCCGACTGTTCGAGTTGCTATGCTATTACATTGATATCATATTTAAATCAAATAAAATACTCAAAAGGAAAGCTTTCAGCTATATTTTTTTCTCAATCGTTTGTGGTGCAACTATGCTAATTTGACTGGTATAGACAATATTGTAGAGCGTATATAAAATAGATAAGGAAAATTGTACATTATTTTAGATATTTTAAATATTTATATAAACGGGAACATATTATTCGTGCTCAATATCAGAAATCGTGCTCGAGAAGTTTCTATAAAACAACATGCTATAGAGATTATTTTGCAGAACGGAGACGCGTATTCGCGGGCAAATTGAAAAGAGCCGCTGCGGCTTGCGCGAACTGAGAGAAATTGGCGAAGGTTTCTCGATGGGATTGCGTCAACAAAGCTAAACCGTTGGTACGCAGTGATTTCGCAGAACCGCCCGAAACACGTCGGTACGTAAGGAATTCTCAGCTAGCTATGGAGGTTCTTGAATATCAAAGGGACACTCTGTCTTTGAATTTCAAGCATCGGGATGCTACGGGATCCTTCTGCAAACGGTACGGATCGAGTTGCGCAGTTTGTACTAGCGCTGATTTTAGCCGATCTAACAACATGATAATTACGTCACGTGTAATTTGCGAAATACATGACATCGGTGCAACCCGGTATGCATTCCGTTGCTTAGGCTGTGACACGTAATGCATTGTGTGCGCACGCAACACACACATGCAGACAAACTAGATTTAATACTTCAATCTCAATCGGATGAGGAAATATTAACTATAGTGTGCATTACGTGCAATGTGTTCTGCATCTGTATTATGAGGTCGCATATCTTTGGAAGCGCTTTGAAGTTAGAGAAACTATATTATCGGGAACGGGAGTTCTCTATCTCTCGACAAAAGATGATTTGATTATAGTATAATATAATCATATAGTCTGATTTATGCCAATATCTTATCACATATAATAGTATAATGAAAATCGATTAGTAAAAACAAAGATAATTATTGGTACATTTGTTACACACACACACACACACACATACACGTGACGTCGCGTGCTTTCGTCTTTTCCGAGCGAAATTGAACGGGAGTTGCCGTGACAGCGGAATGAAATAAAGAGCGCAAACTGTCAGCATCGGCGTGTCACGATCGTAATGGTCCGCGGCGATGATAGTGACACCGTCCATTCGATACCGAAGCGTGAAATTAACCCGGGCGCATTTCCCCCAGGTACTAGGACCGTAAGCTTATCTTCCGCGCGACATGCAATTCCATTTTTGCGAGCGAGCGTGCGGAGCGAGTTGTACCGCGTCCACGTTTTCGCTAGTTGTAAAATTTTAACTTGCCGCTGTGTATTTGTAAAACATGCGGCTAACACGAACACGTTTAAGTACGTTTTCCTTTTTGGATGTCCGGAGCATAGAAATGCTCCGGCAGAATAAATAAAACGTCGAATAGAAATCGTGAGACGCATTGTGAGTTTATTAATCGATATGGCAACAACAACTGCTACTCTCTGAAGATTATATTTTTCGTAGAATATTATGTTGCTGTTTTATTATCATTCTTATTTTTACGATGCGAGACGCGCAAACGTTTCTTATTTTAGAATTTATCGCACACCACATCCGGGTGAGGGAATATCGTATTTTATTCTGGTTGTCCTTATGAAATATAATAGCTATAATACGCGTTCTTTCTATGCAGCCTCACCTGCTTATAACTATGTGGTCCCATTATGTGACATGCTACGCAGATGCATACACGAACATGCATACTTGTGATGTAACGCAAATACAAAACCACCGTTCTCTCTGGTGATCCATTGCAATATTATGCATTACTATTCGAAAATCGCAAACGATTATCTTATCTCCCGTTGAAGCGCAGCAAGCGTTCTTATATTATCTCTGGTGGCTGAGCCAGATCTCTGACCAACATGAAAGAACAATCTTTTCATTGCATCCGTTGTAAATGTACACGCTGGAACAAGCACTATTTTTTTTCCAACAGTAAAATTATTAGTTTTTCTAATCTTTAGATAAAGCAGCTGTGATGTTGGAATTTTTTATATCTCTCCTTATCTCTCTTTATTAATTTCAGTAAAAAACATATGGTACTTGTACAAATGATATTCTGTGAAAGAGGAATCTCTTAAACGCTTTTGTGCTCGTTAAAAGTCCCATTATGCAGCACATAAAAGATAGAATTATGTGAATAATATATTGCATGCTTTGCATACATACTCTTTTTTCCACCCCTCTCCATATATTCCCATTCATTTATTTTTTACTCGCACGCACACACAACACACGCATACGGCATCATCGTGACCGCCCTTTGAGTCCTTTGAGCCTCAAGAGAGAGAGAGAGAGAGAGAGAAAATGACAGAGATCGTGCGTCGAGTTTCAAATTGTTCATCCCATCGCGCAAAAGTTTCAACGGGGCCGCTTCGTCGCACCGTTTTGCGTTCTCGGGAGCTTTGACGTATATTATGCGTTATCGCGTGCGTCATGGTTCGCGGAATATTCTCTACCCTAGTCGTTGACAGTTGTCGATATTACATACGGTAGTTCGGAAGGCCATGTCGGAATTTCAGCGGGGCAAGTTTTATGGCAAGAGCACGTCCTGGGCCCCCGCACGTTACGTTCTCTGCCTGTTTCATAGCTACGTATAGCTATAAAACCGTCGCCGCGTCGCGTGCATATGTACACATATATGCAGTATGCATTAATGCCGCGGTAGCCGTGGTACACATGCATTATCCAATAATCGTCGCGATGACGAAAGTTTCGTATACAAACAGAGCGTGCGGCGGTATACATTCGCGAGCAGTATCAGGGAACGTGTAAGTTCAGCAAACATCATTACGCCCGCGAGTCTGTAACGAATGTGAGACCGTGAGGTTTGTTAATTAAGAAGATACGTCAGCCCGCCGTGTTGTTTAATGCAATCCGTTCTCCGGAAAACCCTCGACAAACAGTCGGTCGTCCTCTTTCCGAGAGGTTCGCGCGTGAGAGGCGCACTTTAGCCGCAAAGATATGAGAGATCTGCGCGCGAAACTGAAAGGAATTTATTATCTATCCAATTAAGACGGATAATTATGCACGGTGTCCGTCGCGCCAACGCGAGCTTGATAGTCATATAATATATACGGGAATGTCATAAATATACGTGTGAACTGTCAAAACCGGATATCAGAATTATATACTCCCTCGAATCTTATATTTTTAAAAACGCGAAATCATAATTACGATAATTGCGGTTTTTTTTTTTTTTTAATAATTTGAAGTATCCTTTTCCGTCATTATTGCATCTTTTTATGTATCTTGATGGAATTTCTATTTTCGTTAAACTTATATCATTTTCGTACATATGTATTGCGTATAAATATCAAATTATTTCTGACTATCATATTTCAAAGCTCGATTTCGAGAGATCAAGTTTTTTTTTAAATATTTAATATTTTTTAATGGATGGAAAAAATACAACCCGAATCAAGTTTCGTTATGTTGTAAGTGCTATGTCATGTTGCGCGTCAATATCGCGTTAGATGCTTTCAGGACAATTGTACGGGGCCAATACGAGCCTGAGGAAGGGAATTAACGCGAGTTATAAATGCGAGCTTGTCCCGTCGATCGCGACGTATATATGTTTTGGCAGTGTCAGCACACTGTAACGTGACGAATTGTATGCATCCATTGCGACATGTACTGCGGAGACAATCCCGGGACGTCGCGGCGCCTGTCACACGCATGTCGCGTCATCGTTATGTATAATTATTCACGAGGTCTACATCTCCAAGATCTAGAACGCGCTAGATTAGATTCTGTCTATCAATTTCATCCGATGATATAATCCGCGTGCATACTGCTATCCCCATAGGTTACCGCTCTTCGTCGCATTAACTAACAATATATTCCTGCTCATCCTGCTCCATAATTAAGATCATTATTTGTCGTTCTCTTGATGGGCTAACTTTGATCCATTATTTCGTTTCTAATTCGATGAGAAGCCGCATCAAGATCGCTTTGCACTCTGTGTTTTTGAATATATATGATGAGGAATCTTGATCGCGTTGCATATTTATGATAAGTAGTAATATGAATACATGATTCACAACATTCTCTCTCTCTCTCTCCCTCTCTCTTTCTTTCATGTATATTTTCTCTATCAATGATAAATTTGGAGCATACAAACATCTAAATATTTGATCATTGAGGTCGAAAGATATATACATATAAGAAGATATATATATAAGTAATTCCCATATTTTCGTAGAATAGAATTTCAAATAATCAGTTTATATTATGTCATAATAAAGATTGAGTGTAGTTTATTAATGTGATATCTAAAGAGTATAACATAGAAAAGCAGAGCAAGCTCATAAGTGGTATTTGCATTCAAGCTTTCGAAAACAAAATGTGTCATTATGCATACAGGAGCAGGTCAACGCTTTATATGAAATAAATCGCTATAGACAAAGTGGGCTTACACATACACACACAGAGTTGTCGGCAATATTGTCGCCGTTATATTGTTACGTGTGATTATTCACGAAGACGTATTCAGACTGGAGGGGAACGGATCTCGTCCGTTAAGTCTGTCTGGCTTGTCCCGACTGGCAAACCGAGAGCGAGATTACGATGCCATCCGCTTTTCTCCTTGCTGTCACGCTGCTTACGCTATCGGAAACACGGGACTTCCCGCGAAGACATCGCTATCCGAACGAATATCTGCGGCATGTTCCGAAAGCCACTTCCGCCGAAATGGGACGCACGTTCGAAAGTTGGCGAGGAGCACGCTCTCATCCGGAAATGTCGCAATGTCATACAAATACGGCGTTCGCCGGTCATAATGTCCGTCGATTTTTGATGTTATAAACGCCCATTTGAACGCAATTCTCGATACAATTCTATCACCGTACTGTGGCAAAATTGTATTATTTTTTCTGCGCATATAATTAATGCAAATATCTTGTTACGGTTTTTATAAACTTCAAATTCTATTAAAGATTCTATTGAATATTGCGCGAAATTAATGTCCCAATTATCTTCACACAGTATGTATAATATTTTATTTATCTGACTACATTTTTACACACGATTTTATCGTAAATTAATATTTTGGATAAAGAAAAGTCATTCTAGTAACAACGTCCTATTCGACAAATGCCCAACTCTCTTATCGAATAAAAGACAATACATCACCAAGTATTTTCGCGACACGCGCTGGTATTAAAGATTTCCATTTGCGCACCGACCTAAGAACTTAACGTCATTTCCTCGACCGGATCGTATTCCGCAGAAATGACGGATATGCTCGCTTGCACGTACACACAGATGCAGTAGATGCACGGAGGCTTACGCAGACGCCCGCATTTATTACGTCGCGAGACACGGCGCGGCAGCTAGAATCTCCGCTCACTGTGGTTTCGAATCAGAAACTCTCCGGGCTTCGAAGCGGGCTCGTAAAGAATCTAGGCGCACTTCGTTGCGCCCCTCGTCTCGTCCGCCAGCAGTTACCGCAGATCGGCCTCGACAGAGATTTGAACGTGTTATATCTCTGTGCCAGCACTCGCGAACCTCGCCGTGGAAAATGCTCCGCGAACGATTCTCGCCATTTTCGTGGTCTGCGATAAATTCTTGTTGTCCCCGTTGTTGATTTTGATCGAAATATAATTGGAGACGGGTGGATTAAACCAATTAATACCGATCGCGGAATACAACCGATCGATTACAACCGACCGCGCGCTCGTCTCAGTTTCCAATTTATTTCAATTTCCGACTTTAATTCCATTTTAGGGAGCACATTTGTCTCGTGTAACACCAGTCGCTCGTTTTTCTTGCAGGTTTACGAGATGTACGTGACGGGTTATCAGTTCAAAGTGCTATCGCCTGTATTTACGGGCCACTGGGGACTGCAGACCAGAAAGAGCAGGCCCGCCTGGCGCGAGCGTCAGAACAGTGCTAACAGGAAGCAGTTTGAGACGTTCAAGAAGGAAGTATTCGCTCGTTACATGCGAGATCCGCTGAAGATGATGAAGAACGCTAACTGACGAAAGGTTCATCAAGGATCTCGTTGAGACTTCGCCGCCGTCATTTACGTTCGTCCTTAGACTCAGCACATCGAAGAATCCAGAATAGAATTAGGCCTCTGACAATAGTCAGTGCTCACACCATTTAACGTAGTCGATAGATTCCAAGTGTTTCACGTAAGTCAACGAATAATTCGTCAAATAATATTCATACTTTATCTTTTGTTATTATTTTCAAGCGACGCAACAATTCACGTACAAATCTCATAATTCTCTCAATTTTATTTAACTCCAATAATATTATTTATTATATAAACCGTTTAATATTTTTTTACTAATTGGTATTTATTAATCGTAGTAAAAATTATCTTTGATTATCTACATACGAGTTTATGTAGAATTTATTGGAAATCTTTCACGAAGGGTAGTTGATTTCATCCTTTGGACGGGAATAATGATGAAATCGTATTAAGCGACGGAGTACTCCAGTATGCTCGAGAGAGCAGATGCCAGATCGAGTAACTGCGATTCGCGCTACTTATCGAACCTTCCGGTTCATCGATTCCGCTAGGCGAAACCAACCGCGGAAACTCTTGTTACTTCTACTCACGATTCCCCAAAGTCATCGGAGATCGCGCCATACGGGATCGCGGAATAAATATCTTCTCGTGAGTTTCGCGGCACGTACTCGTGCACGAGGAGCGGGAAAATGCAGGCAAGGGGATCTTAAGTGAGCGTACCTCGTTAGCTGTCTGGGGCTTAAGAGAGGGTGGCGTTTAAATCCAAAATCGATACTTCGCTTGACGCCGACATAGCGCCCCGAACGTAAAATAAACAAATAGTATAAACCATCGCCATCATGTGTCGTTCCGATTGCATAGAAGGATGCGAATTATTTTATATAGATATATAAAAAAATGTCCCAAATTATATTAGATTCTTTTATCTGGACAGATTTCTTGACCGATATCGATTAGATCGATTTTTTTAACAACAAAAAATCGTTGAGCACATCGATAATTTTTTATAATAAGAACTTTACAAATTTTATAAATTAACTGTTAGAATGAAAATAGTTAATGAAAAATTTCAAGAAATTTATTTTAATTGAATTTTAATTCCACATTTGATTTAAGATAAATGAATTTATACAAATCGAAAGAATTTAAATTGTCTAAAAAATTTATAGATTATGAAGGATATACGGAGAATTTTGGATACCGTATATAATCAAAGATGGCAATATATGAAGGAATGAAAAATAATATCGCATTGTCGAAACGCGCTCTACAAGTCAAGGGATCGACGATATTTATGGCATCTAAGTCGTAATGTACGCGTTTTGTTTAACAATATAATGAGATCGTTTCGTAAGATCTCATTGTCTTTACATTAATACAGCATCGTTATTTGTTTTACTTTATAAAATTACAGGGCGATTATGAGGCGAAATGTCCCCGAGATTTATATGAGGATGTAGCCTGCCTTTGCTCGCGCGTTGTATAAGCTCAATAGCGACAATGATTGCTCAAGAATATTACCATCGGTAACACTTCATCTGATTAATTTTTAGATAATATACTCTCACTTTTCCTTTTAACTGACATAATGCAGCCTTTTAGATTTTTTTAACTTCTTTTCTTTGATTATAAAAACGAAGTATTTTATCGAAACTTCCCATTTTATTATTTAACAATGTTTACAAGAAGATGCGTGATATATAAGAAAATATGTCAACTTTTTAGCTTATTTCGTAAAATTGTGAGGATATTGTTGGTACTGCTACTGTCAGTTAAAGGTTAAAACATTAACATTTGATTTAAGGCACAGAATTATCTTTATATTGTAATGTTTTTACTGATAGATGTAAAATATAGCGCGTAGACGGTGTTGTGAAATAATATAAAATGTAATAAAGAATTACGAGAATTATATACTGCTGCCTTTCTGATTCTCGCAATAAGTTCGTTGTGAGGAAGCGTAGTATTAATAGACGTGAAAATAATGACGAAGTTCTCTCCTTTTATTCCTTCCGATATTTTACAAGAGATAATAAAAAATTCCAAGTCAAATTTAAATGACTAAAATTAAAAAAACTGATATTAAGTCGATATTAATATACGTAAATGAAAAACTATACACATTTTTTTGCATTTTTGTTATTTTTCAGATATAATTATTTGTGACATATATATTTATCTTTTATATCTGTCATTAAACATTACGATAACAGCAAAATTAATTTTTACTTATTTGTATTAAAACAATTTTTTAAAGCTATACGAGACATACATATAATGTAAATAATGTTACATAATGACGAGCATCAAATCTCGTTTTACACACATCTATATGTTATATTTCGTCTCGAAGACAATTGTATCTCTTTCGTATCATGCGGTATTATTCCGTGGGATAACACTTGACTCTTCCTATTCATTTCCTAATCTCGAGAGCTGCACGAATAATCCGATTAAATATTACATGCGTTATTGCGCTCTGCTCGAACGCGTCAATCTTTTTTTTTTTTTTACGGTTATCTCAAGCGATCTCGCAAACGTTCTGCAGTTAACTTGAATCGCGAATGCTGACAATGGCCGACAGTAAAAAGTATACATAGAGAGACTTCACCGGATGTGGGGATGGAAATGCTAACGATCGGGCGGTTTCAGAGCACATTTCGACGCAGCTCCATAACGCCAGGTTGCGGCTTATAGCTACGTTTTATCGTGTTACCGCAGTTGCATCGCGTGTCATAGGTGTCGACTTCGAGTGCATCAGGTCCTTTGAGTATACCGTAAAGAGATATGGACGGCGCATGCATTGAATATAGAGCGGTACGAAAACACGCGAGTCATATCTTCGAGAATAGATTTTTCGACCAATTTGGGGAGTTGATTTTTCTTCAGTAAACATATTGAGAGAATGGTCATTATCGAGCGCTTAAAAAATTTTAATATTAGATATCTTAGTTAAAATTTTTTATTGTAAATTTTATCTGCAAAAATCTCTTCACTCTTGTGTTGATTTTTATCTGCAAGTCATTAAGCGTTCCCCGATATTTTTGTTAATAAAATATTGATTTGAACTTTTGTGAAATTCATTTCTAAGATATCACTCAAGCTTTCTTTTGGAATATCCTGTATACATAAATTATTCCATGGCTCGCTTTGGTTACACGCAATCTTTAGAAGTGCATTATCTGATAGTTTGTCTGTTCTTGATTTCTGTAATCGCATTTATTGAATCGTTTTGAAGCGAGAGAAGACACTATGCTTCGGGGCGAAGTTTTTTTTTTTTTTTTTCATAAGTTCTCGCCCATCGAGAAAAACACGATGGAAATTTTCGTAGCTTACGTCAATGCACTCGATGACGTAACTTCACGTTTAAGCCCGAGGTATAAACCGTTTTCTCGGCTTATCCTCGCGATCGTTTCGGTTTAGTAAAGTTTGTTTACGACCATCGTGTCTCGTTATGCAAGATCGGAAAGGATGTGCGCGAGAAACCGTAGTCGTTGCCGTCGATGTTGCCGTTATAGTCGTTATCTGGTTGGACCAACTTATAGATTTGCTGTTCTGGTTGTTGTAAAGGATTACAGCGCGCGAGAGAGTACAAGTCCTTAAAGGAAAAAAATGTGGATTTATTTACGTCGCACCGCATCAAACGCATAAAAAAGAAAAAGATTTTATTACGTTTCACATAGTTCCGTTAACTTGATATTTCCATCACAAAAATATTCGAATATATAGTATAATTTAATGTTAATTTATTGATAATTTATTATTGAAATCTCAAATTTATTACTTCTATCAATTAACAAAGAATTGGTATTAAAGATGGCGATGCTCATTAAATATTATGCTAGCAGTCTCATTCCGAAAAACATTTATAGTAAATCATAAACAAAAAATATATCAAAATTAATTGCTAATTAATTAGTCAAGATACTACAAAAGTATAAACGTAGAATAATATAGCTATATAAAAGAAAAATGATTGAAAAAATAAGAGAGAGGAGTAATATACAATATCAATTCGATATTAAATTGTTTCCAGGATTAATTCGATGAAAATATCTTGATTTCGAATGTATTGCTTACGAAATAAGTTAAAAAAATAACGCTTTTATCACTACTAAAATAAATTGGGTTATTGCAAAGATAAATTGAGCAATTAATTTTATAAATAATAAATTATAATTATAATTAAAATTATAAATTATTTATTTTATGATTGCTTTATCATTTTGCTTGATATTTTCCCAAGTCTCCTTCTTTTCTTTTCATTAGGCTTTTGCTGTTCTTTTATGATATACACTCATGAAAATACGGTTAATTATAGTCGCGCGTGTACTAATCAGAATAAACGATTGCTCGGTGTTTTACATGAAAGTCTTGACGTTAATCATACATGACACGCGATTTCTTTTACTCTATTGTGACAAGGGAATGCGAAAATCACAGTTACATGAAACTGTAATTTGTTCAGCACTGAAAAATCACATGGTTGAATTCACATAATGCTAATAAATTGGCACAAGTTATGATAATTTTAATATCTTTCTTTGTGCAACACAAGGGGATATACAAGTTTTAGAAAAGATATTTGAGTTAAAATTAAGAGGTAATACCATGACGCATGAAAAATGGTTTTTGCTCACTCGGGTCTTACTGTTATAGGCGTTATCACAGATGACAGCAAGATTACTGCATGTAACAATTTTACGCTATACGTTGCAAAAAAATCAGTGTTATGTTATTTCACAAAGTAATTACAATCAATACTAGAAAATAGCTAATGCGACTCCTCGTCTCGTTTTTCCCGTCTCGTCCGCAATCGAGATTCGAACGGTAACTCTTCTTTTTCCTCCAGCCGCGTATTTTCCTCTTATACCAGTCTGGATTTTTCTATTAGACTTCCTTAAAGTGCTCGTCTAAAAAGTATGCAAAAAGCATCGCTGTATGGAAGAGAAAATCGATATTAAAGCGAGTTTCGAAGTCATTTATGCCTCAATCAGCTCGAAAAACGAGCAATCGTGTCATTTAGAATAGGGGTAAAATAGCAACGCGTAACTAGATTTTCCATTGTATTGGCTACCAGTGTTATGTTCGCTTAATTTATCACAAGGAATTAATGTTATCGAATAATCTTAGAAAACGCTAATATGAAATAATTGCCAAATGTTATCGAATACTGTATAAGATTTTATTTCCATATTTAGGAAAGAAATTAATAAAAAAAAGAAAAGGTTAACTTTTATATATACTTTATTCTTAACTTAATAACATTTTATTTATAAATATCAATATTTAATTGCTAATTGAAATGACAGAAATTTTTTGAGATTTTGAGATATATTATCATCTTAATATTCAATACGCTTTATATTGTTAAGCAAAATGAATTGAAATCGATTCGGAGGAAATAGAGAATAAATGAAAATCTCCGAGAAAACGCATGCGGGACACGTTACACTTTCGAGAGAACGAAACTCGTCCTCGATTGTTCTCGCGATTAAATTCTATTTCTCACGCCATCCGATGTTCAACGTTTGCTTATCCGAACTGTAGCGAATTTTTCGTTGCACACCCCTCTCCAAGGACAAGTTCCGACTGCATCTTTTCTCGTAACGCGTTAAGTTTCATCTCGAAGAAATAGAAAGATGAAATTCTCATTCGTTGGCAGATAGAATTCCAGTCATTCAGCTCTTCTCAAAAAATTCTGTTACTCCTATTGTATTAACGTTATTTTTTTATGGCTACGTTAATATATTTAATATCAAGACGATTTTGTTTGAATAATTACTGATTTGAGTGATTATTGAAGTGTAAATTTGAGTAAAGGACAGAGATGATTGCCTCGACTTGATATTGCTATGATTGCAGTTTTTAAATAACTAGAACAACACAGACGCGCGCTGCGCGCGCGCTTTTATTATGGACATTTTCAAATTTTTTTAACTTTTCTTTCCTAACTTTAACTTTTTCTTTCACATATTGTCAAACTATCAAAATTCGCATGATTTGACAGTTGCAAATAATACGAATGAAGCAAGTCGCAGCGCACAAGCGGGACAGCGAATCAGCATCGCGGTAAAGAGGCTTCAACGCTTCGATATATTCGAGTTCGAGGTTTCATGCTTTTTTTAGAAAGGACTAGCACAACACTTCGCGCGCGCCATTTATTTTTTTTCATTTTAACATTCTTAACGATATGTACACAAAATAATTGTCAAAATATGCAATGACAGCCGCGCTCACGAAGTAAACGCAATGACAGAACCAATCAGCATCGCGGAAACGCGACAACAATAAACTTCGAGAGTTTCGAGTCGAACTTCGATATCGCTAACTATTCTTCTATAACTGACACACGGTGTATGAAATAGCGTTATAACGCTAAGCGAACGGTCGGTAACGGGTAACACCGGTAGTTGGTGTTCCTATCTAACGTCGCCTAATACGGGCACGAGTCTAATCCTGTCTGATCTTGAATAATCTGAACTAATCTCGTGCAATCTAACGGCAGCTTTCGGCGCCGGGTACGAGCGTTGGTGGAATAGGTCCGTTTTCAATTAGAGGGAACATTTTGCTGATGGCGCCTGCTTCCTCATACACCTCCCACCGCCCGGCTGGATATCTACCGAAACTTCGTACGGATACGGAAGGAAGGTTTACGGATACGGATGTTGGTGGGAATCTGTCAGTATGAGCAATCCCCATAGATAATGGCCGGATTATGCAACCGGATTAGGATTTTCTACAATGCGCGTGTGCGTGAACCTTCTTACGGAGATTCGCGTACCTTGATTAAATTCTAAGTACAATCAGCCGAGATCTCGCGCAATCGCTTAGTTTAATAGAATTTGCCATTTTGTATTTTTTCAGTATTCACTCCGCTTTGTCAGAAATACATAGACGTACGAGAAATCGAATTTCGCAAAAAAGCTACGTCCATTTGGAAATTGCCGTTCATTGATTGTAGCTTTCTCATGGTAACCGCCGAAATCGAAATGGAATGCCAGGTTGACATTTTGCCACACACTACGTGCGTTGTTTGAGTAAGTTTTTATATCCCGACTGTTCTTGATTATATATATACTCTCTTTCTGTTTCTCTCTTTCTTTCTCTCTTCTCTAACGGTGCAATGCGGTTACGCGCTATTTTTTTTCGATTCACAATACGTTTCACCGACGATATACATATTTACGCGAATGCAACCAATCTCAGATTTTTTAATAATATATATTTGCATATATATATATATATATATATAAATAATTGTAACATTAATTAAAGATATCTTTTATATAACCAATTAATTATATAAAAGATGGAAAGAAAAGAGTATTTTATTTTAACATGTAGGTACAAAAATAATTTTAAACAAAAAAGAATGTTTTAATTTATCTCTGTAATCCGTTCTTTAACTGTGACTTATTTTCTACAGATTATACCTGCTCTCAATTGGATTCTATTCTTTTACAGTTTTCTTTCGTATTCTCACATTAATTTATCGCATCCATCCTTTACAATCCGATTTCGTAAAACGATAAGATTCCTTCTTTATGATTCGCGTGGATCCTAACTCCATCGTCTTTTCTTTTATTCGATTTTAAATGTCGAATATTTGCGGAATCTGGTAAGAGATGGAGGAGGGAAGAGGATGCTAAGAGGAGAAAAGGAATAGACGGTCACGATTCTCTTCTAGATTACATGGAGATGCGGGTGATCAAAAGTTGAGAACTGATGTAACGGACAGAAAACGCCGGTGGCGTCGCGACGACGAAAGTCATCTCGCAGGGCCTGTAGGCGCTCTAGGCGCCTGCAGAAGGAGGATCGTTTTGTAATTGATAGGAGTGTTTGTTTTCGCATTTGTAAATAGCATTCCATTAGTGCCGCCGCGAGCACACAAACTGCACGAACTTTGGCGCGCACGTTGAAGTTTCCCAGAGCCGTTCCGGCCAGAAGTACAATTAATCGAGCCTCGTCGTCTGCTCTTCTAGTCCATAATTCTCGCGAATACGGTAACTGTACATTATAATTTATTGCATTGTTCATCTTGTTATGATTGCGCAGACCATATAAAAAACGTCCCATGTCGCATTTATCACTCTAAGATTGATTGAATAATTTCTTAATTTGATACTAAATTAAGTATCAAATTTCCTAATTTGATACCTAATGAAAACTAAACAATTAAGTTCCATTTTCATAAACGTCAATTAACATTAAATGAGACTTAATTAGCATTTATAGAGAAAGGGTCTTGGGTAATTAATTTAAAATTAAAATTCTGATCTAATTTTACATAATTTAAATGTTTTAATAATCCAAAATTTTATTAGTTTTTCTTTGCTACAATTTTAAATCATAGAAACTAAATTCAAAAAAGAATGTCAAGTGCATTGCGGATTCTATATAATGCACATAGATATGTCATATGCAATATATACAGCAGCATGTATAAAAAATATATTTTTTTAAATTTCTACGTTGATATTATGTCAATGCACTGCCTTTGATTATGAATTTACAAAGCAGACGAGCACATATATAACTTATATTGATTTATGGAGCATCATGCTCCACCTTTAATTTGCAGCAATTATCGTTGATGATGTCATATGACGGCGATGCGTTAAAGTAATATATGGTAAAGTTTTTTACAGTAGGATAAAGAATAAACATAGGCTAATAAATAGGGGAAGTGGCCGTAAATATCGTAAATTCGTTTCGTCTATTTCGGATTGGTTGTTGGCTTTCGCCAGTAGCAACGAATACAGCAATTTCGTCCGCGCAATTTCGGGCCAGCTCAAGCGAGAACGTCATCCCGACACGAATTTTACGACTGATCACTCGCGAAGCCTCCTCTTTTGTCACGTTCCGCGCCGTGGTTTTCTCGAAAGAAAAACGGATCTTCTCGGATACGGGTTCTTTCGATTGAAATGGATGAAATTCCATTACTACGGAATTTCGCGTAATTCTTTCGGAGCACTGTCGCGTATATGTTCCGAGTAATGAGATAGGCATCACTCTTTTCTCTTTTAGTCATTTTTTCAAGATGATATTAGGTATAAATGATGTAATAATATTGGATATTATTAATCTTTTAGTATCGATAATTTTTTTCTCGTCGACTCATAGATACTCGGAACAAATTAAGCATGGAAAGATTTTTATTTTTATGTCATATCTTTTGAAATCTTTGTAATATGTTACAATCTGGTAACGAGATCAGTCATTTTTTTCCAAATTATATGATATTTAATAAAGAAAAGATTTAAGACAAGATCTAGAGAAATTTCTAAAAAAATGTATTTTTATTATACTTTTATTGGGACGTATGTAAATCATCTAAATTGTGAATAGTATTACTCAGCCAATTCTTTTGTCAAGAAGAGTATAAGCTTATTTGATTTCTATGCTCTGAATGAAAATTAATTTTGGACTGCGCGTTATATAACGAAACTCGCGATATTTCTCCAAGCTGTGAGTAATTAAAATGTAAATTATGCGATGTGAGTAAACACGTTTGTACGAATTGCGCCAAGTGCGGCTGACGCCGGAAGGATTATCCTTTTAATGAGACTCGACAATGCACATTAATGTCGCGATGCGTTTATTAGAAGTCATACTGAAAATTTTGCATTGAAGGGAAATGTTCGTATACCTCTATTAACAAGAAAAAGAAACGTATATCCGTTTAAATTGAAAAAAATTATCCTACAAAATTAATCGAAAATAAATACAAAATATAAGTGTAATTAGGATCTGTTTTGTATATATATACAATACATACATATATATAAAATCGTTATGTGAAATTTATATTCTTTTTACAATTATGTGAATAAAATAAAAATTATTTTATTTTCTAGCAGACTTCTCAGCACGTTCGTAGCGTTTCGACGATTACAAAGAAATTCTACTTTATATTTGTGCTATCAAAAGGCTCGTGGTCATATTCTACGTTTCGCCTTTTTCATAGAAAAGAAATTCTCGACACGTTCCCCTCTGCATTCGCGCTCACATCTGTACATGGCATAAATCGCGCGATGATTTTTTTTCTTTTTCATAACCCTCATACGCACCCTTGCCGTTCTCTTTCTTGCGTCTTTTCGCCCAGCTCTACCAACCCACCCCAATGCTTTTCATCGTTTTCCGGGCCGTCTCCTTGCTTCTTGTTCGTTCTTTCTTATATTCCCACTACTAAAGCGGAACAGGCTATTTCGCGGTTTTCATATTTCGGCACGACGTAATTACCCCGATTTCTGCGAAAGCGAAAGAGTCTGTTCTGCAAAACGAACGATCACGCGTGAAAGGCGCTCGTGAATTTCGTGACGACATGAAGATAATCTTGCATTTGAATCTTTTTCTTGAGATTTCGAGAAGCGTTATTGAAACCACGCAACATTACTAATGTTTACCTGACGAGAGGGACAACGATATGGCCCCTTAAAAGAACGATCGCGTCCAAGAACGTGGAAAGAACGCGGTGTTTTTACGATGTAGTTTATTAATTTATTTAACGAGTATTTAATTCCGATACGAAATCCGTAGATATCAATCAAAATCATGAAATTCGAAACAATTTACTCGCGAATTTCCAATATCGAAAGCAAAAAAAGTGTAGAATATATATGTATGTTATTTTTGAAATTTTTAATAATTATTTCTAATTTTTCTGCAATTTAATTTTTAATTTAAATTGTAGAAAAATTAATAATTTTCAATTTTAATTTTTCTATACAATTTTTTTATAATTAAGTAATTTTACTCTTTTTATCTAAAAATAAATTTTATTTTATTATCTCTAAAAAATTATTATTTTAATTTAATTTTTAAAATTTGCCTGAAAATAAGTTTAAATTTTATATTATTTATATTTTATTCCTTTGTTTATCTCCCAAATATTTTAATAGTTTTAATATTCTTTTAATTCCTTAAAAATTTTAAGGAATCTAATGACTATTTTAAGTTTAGATAGTTCGTGCCCTATTCCCATGTTCTACTCGCGTGTTCTGGTAGAATCCACCGTATGTTGCTTCCGTTGGGTCAGTTGGACCTACCTTTCGTTATTTCTGACCATATTCATTCTGGCTACATCTAATCAGAGATGTAACTTCGATCTCTATCGGAAGTCAATGAAGGAGAAAAATTCCTTCCGTTGCCGGTTAATTATTATCGCCGGTACATGAGCGTAATTTTGTCACATGCATCGTTTTATAACTTTACTTTAATTAATCTAATGCCAAGTTATCAATCAAAATTAATTTATTGAAATAATAATATATAACCTAATAATAATTTATAATATTATTTATAATAATATATAATTTATATTGAAATAAAATTAATAAAACATTTATGTGTCTTACATAATTTAATAGATGGATAATTTGGCTTTACATCAACTAGAACAAAGCTTTCACTAATACGATGATATAAATGGATGGGCTATGAAAAATTAAGATAAAATCGGCGCAATATAAGAATAAGTGTTATGACTATTTTATACAATTAATAAAATTACTCCTAGCGCCTTTTTCATTAAACAAATAAAATAAAATTTATCAATTAAAAAAAATATTTTATATTCTTTTTGAATTTTTATTTTTATTTATACTTTTTGAATTATATCTTTAATATGTTTTAATATATATTTAAAAAATCTATTGAAAGTTATTTGATTTATTCTAGCCCATCCATTTTGAGGCAACGGATTTATTTACAATCTACAATCTACATTTGCATCTAAAATATCTACGAATCCGTTATCTCATAAAATAAAGTTCATCACTCACCGGCACTGATGCGCAACAGCGGAGTTGTTAGTCTTGAGGAGGTTGTCTGTAACATATAAATATAAAGTCCAAATTATAGAAGCGTCCAAAATATAATTAATATTTCGTGCGTAATATTTTATATCCGATGCCTACAATAGTAAGAAGCTCTATATAAATATGGAACAGATTTATAAATTATAAAAAGACTTTTTTTTTTCAAATAGAAACTTTTATAGGATTTATGTGAAAATCTTTCTTTTTAATTTTCTCTTGTTTAATTCATTCAAAAATAAAAATGCGCGTACGCGATTTTTAACAACTGATATATAAATAATAAATACTTTAAGGTTGCTCCGCCGGTGCAGGATGCCTCTCCTAGGCCTCCTCTTCCTCTCAGAATGTCGGTGGGTCGCTGTGTTGATCTGTAACATACAAATAGAAGATACAAATTGTAATAAACGCACAAAATAATTGATATTTCAAAAATTTTATTTTACGCATTGAATTTTATGTTCGATGCATATAATAACAAGCAGATTAATAAAATAATTTTATAAGTTTTGAAAAAAAAAAAAAACTATAACTTTAATAATTTTATATAAAAGCTATAATCTAAAAGTGGAAACTTATAGTTTACAATAAAACTCATAGTTTACATTTATATAATTATAATTTTTATATAAAAGTTTTTTTTTTCTAATTCTCTCTTGTTTAAATCGTAAGAATGAAAAGCCAAATTACGCGATTAATTTAAATTAAATGATATGTACACAATTAATAAATAAATAATATACAAATAAAAAATTACCTATGATACGGTTGTTACATCGGTGCTCGATGCCTCTCCTAGGCCTCCTCCTTTTCACAGGTTGATTCACACGCGCGATACTTTAAACGGCACTCCCGCACTTTTATTAAAAGATTACTTCCGCACTTATACGCGCGATACTTTGAACGACATTCCCGCACTTTCGAATTTCGGCACAATCGAATCCCGTTTCACACGAGAATCACATTTCAAGTCGACAAGTTTGGAATTCACCGATTACTTCGAGCAAGGATTAAGCGAAAGCGAGAAAAGACGAAATCGATTAATGGAATAATTTTTTTTTATTTTAATATTTTTCACTCTATCGCGTTTAGAAAAAGAATTTGACGGAGCGTCTCGCACCACTACTTTATTGTTCGTACATCGCTGTATGAATATTGATAATAAGACCATACACATAACACGTTAACAATAGCGCGCTAATGTTTACACTGCCAATGCCGATTATTATATTATTGATAATTTTCAGCCGAAAATATTTTGCGTACTACAACGTATATAGCGGAATATTAAATTATAGAAATAATTTAAATTATTTACTTAATAAACGATTAATAATATTACGCAGCTTATCGTTAATTACTCGGATATGCGATTCGATTATTTTATTGTGCGTTTACAACTCGAATTGAAATCGTCGAAAAGTCGAACGATAAAGCATTAGACATATAATTCGGAAATATAATTGAACTTGAAGTATTTAAAAAAAAGAAATTATTACTTATAAAAGGAAAGAAAGATCGCGACAAAACAATAATTCACAATTTTGATTCCTGTCATTTTGATTCTTGATTATGTGTATATACATCACGCGAAATACACGCCTCCAAAAATTTATCGTTGCAATATAATTATGTATTATTTAAAGTATGTAAAAGATAATTAATTATTAATCTCATCAAATTATTTCCCTATACTTGTCGCGATCGCGTTTAGAAAAGGAATTTTATGAAGTTTCTATTGTATTTTATGATCTCGCACTGCTACTTTACTGCTCGAGTATCGCCGTGCGAATAACAACATGTAAGAAAAGAATTTGAGCGTTTCGCCCCACTACAGTTCTATTCAAATGTTTTCGTATAAATGATAACAAGGCCGTGATACGTAAACAATGTTTACGCGCGTCAATGTTTACGCCGCCAAGGCCAAGTACGATATTAAATATTCCTAATTCGCTGCCGAAATATTTTACGTATTATAAAAATATATGTATATGCGAAATATTAAATTATATAAATATTTTAAATTATTGATCAATTATTCATTAAACGGTTGTATCACGGAGATTATCATTATATTAATTATTCGATTTTGCATTTCGATCATTTTACAGTACGTTCTTAATTCAAATTATATCTCGTCGAACAATCAAATGCTATAGCATTTTGGAGCAAAACTTTTTCCGTGATGCCAATTGACTTTTTTGCTGTTACTTCGTGTGAGTAACCACCGAAATTGCGTATTTTGACAGTTTAAAGAGAATATGCTGTGATAAGAGTCGGGTCGCACATCACTCGTCAATCTCATTGATCATCTCGGTTTCTTTCCACTTTAGATTTAACTCTTGTTCGAAGTTAATGTTACCCTCTCGTTGACTCGAAGTACGTTCTTTGCGCGAAACAGATTATTGATTCGTTTATTCTGGATTTGCGAAATTCGGGAGTGTCGTGCAAAGTGTTGCGCGAACGTGGACACACGATACTTTGCACAATACTATCGAATTAATTAAGACGCGGGCAAACCATTCACGGCTCGATAAAAACGTTCGCGCAACACTTTGCACGATACTCCCGAATTTCGCAAATCGAGAATAAACGAATCAATAATCTGTATATATATATGTATATATATATATAATTTCTTTTTAAATATTAATTATTTTTACCGTTGCTATAATTTGAATCTTATATTTGTATATTACAGCTCAACAATAGTTAACTTCGTTGCTGTGCCTCGATCAGTGAGTCTTTTAAACTTTCATTTTGTTTTAAAATAATACTATTAAAATATATATTTAAATATGTACTAGTTTGGAATAGATAGAGCTCTTTTGGTCTTTGACTGTAACTAAACTATTTTTGTTCTTATTTTGAGATATTCTCTGGAATATAATAATAATTTTCGTTTATGGAATATAATGCTGACAATTAGTAATGCGTACAATTTTTAAAACTTCAAAAAAACATCAAACTTCACGTTCTGCATATTTTAGTCTTCCTGTTTATCTCAGATTTATTTCTTATCATTTGATACGATATATAATCATTTTCGCAAGCTTGCTTAATATATATTAGCTTAATTTTTAATTTTTACTTCAAAAACATTTGAAACTTTAATAAGGTCGGCAAGCAAATGCTCTCTCTATTCCTTTCGCATTAAGATGTGTCTCGGTTATAGAATCGTGCTTTCCTCCAAGTTTAGCGTCGAAACCTCCTTTGTTTTCGTCGCCGTCTTCACCTCGAGGCGACAGGGGTTGTGGTGCGATGCATCGGCTTGCTCTCGTGCGCATGGTACAATGATAATCCTGTTATACGGTAGCGTGTCAGTGACTGACGTTCCTTTGGCACAGCCTGTTCCCGGCTCGTCAAAGTACAAGAACCAGGAAAAGGCTCTGTCAATATCAGGATTGTTTGATATGGACGCTGTCCCTCAACGGCTGGCTACATTGTTGTCGCCAAATCGTTTTACTCTGATTTGGTTTTTTGTTTATCTAGAAATTCTATATTGCTTTTATTGAACTCGATACATGTTGGTGTCCTCGATGTAATTACATTTATAAAGAATAATCGTTTTCTAATAAATATTTAATTATTGTTAAAATAAAATAAATATATGTTTCCTAATTATAAATCACAAGAATTAATAATACAATTGAATAAGATAAAATAGAATCTTTTTAAAACATCAGAGAATTAAAAAAAAAAAAGAAATTAATATAATTTAATTTGTCTGTCAAAGAATTTTAATCTCTGTGTATTAAAATTATATATATAATCAGTATATTCGATCGGTTCTATATATTTTTCTAATTCTATTTTAAGAGAGTAAAAAAATCAATTACATTGTAAATTAATCAATTCTGACGAAACTAAGCCGTTTCAATCAATTTGCACGTGTTAAATTTGAACACCTTTGACGTAGATTTACTCGTTATCTCTCTGCGCACGTTATTAGAAGTGCATTGTACCGAGTAGCGCACTTCGTTTAAATTCATTCGGTAGTTAATAGAAAATGACAGAGAACGAATTTGGTAATAGCGGAGAACTTATCGGTAGGAGACTGCTCGAAAGCGGATGCGAGAACGGGTTCGCGGCCGGTCATCCGGTTTCACGAGGTTGAAGGCCAACCGAGCGGTCATCTCCCAGAGGCCTTGTATTCGGAAATAGACTGGGTTATACATATACATATATATATATATATATATATATATATATATATGTGTAAGTTCTGTGCTGTAACTCTAGCCGGAATACCGGCATAGTATTGATAATGTACGGCCTGTGCCCCTTTGCGTTTATACCATGTGGGTATACGATTCGCCTTGCCCATTCGGTGCCGGCGGTTCTTCATATCTCTCCGAGCTGTTGATTTTTATCCGGTATCCGTGATCGCGTTTAAAATGCCGCTCGCAATTTGTATCAAAAAATCGATCGTTCACTTAAAAATTTTTATCGCTATTTTGTGTGGACATTATTTATTAAATGGGTTGACCATCCTAAATGCAAAGCTTTTCCTCTCGTGCAATACTTTTATAAATGTATAATTAATACAAGAGCGCGAAATGGAAAAGTCACATAAGAGGAATAATAAAAAGAAATAAAATAAATATCAATAAAAAATATTGCTATACGCAGTTATATCCAACAATCTTTACAGATACGACGGAAATGATAAAATATGTAATTAGTATAGTTTTTATGGAAACTTGCACAGGAGTTTGCGAATATATATTTCGTCGGTATACCGCGTATTACACATTTCCGTAGCCCTTCTACTTTTCGCTCGTTTTATTTTTTTATGTACGGCCGTTCGTCACGACGACACGAGCGCACCGTATTTCCCCCGAGTGTTTTTCGTAGCCATAGTAATTGTTTACTACTGTCGAGCACCGGCCGTACGATGCTGATCGCAAAATCAATTTTCCTTCGTGCGCCAGATGCGTTCTGCAGCGAGATTCTCAACCAGGAAATCTTAATCTTCATAGTAAAATTTTATATCAAATCATTGTCACGTTTCTTTGAGTGACAAGACCGATAAATCTCGAAATACGTAAAACGTATTCATATATTTTCAGATAATAGAAATAATAAGAAATTGTACAATTGACAAAATTTTTTTAGTGCCTCATGGAAGGAGTATATTATATATATATATAATTTTTCAAACTCTATATGTCAAAGTGCAAGAAAGCGTCTCGCCAACATTAATGCTTTCGAAAAAGTATATAAGTATACGTACATACATTTTTGTGTGCGCGGCATGCTTTGATACATCAAAGGCGAGCGTATGCATTGAAACAATTAAACCGCCAGTAGTACGAGCCAATTTAAGGACGTGTTTATTCCCACGGTAATTTCCGTATGCGTTCGAAGCATGAGAGAGTTAATCGCCTTGTCCATTTGAGTCGCGCAAGAATCTCACTCACGGGGTCATCGGCTCAGTTCCAACGTCGCCGCGTGAGGAATTCCGTATTAAAAGTTTACCGTTCTCATGGTAGGGTAGTGTAAGGCTCTCGCTTGCGGGAAAGGGCCGGAATTCCGTTGCGCGGCACGAGAGAAGGCCGAGGCACCAGGAATTCTGTAGTTACCTACGTTAGTCGCGCTCACCCTCCGTATATTTCTCTTCCCCGTTCTTCATCCAGCTCGATCCTACAACATCCTTTTGCCGCCCGTTGTCGTCATAGTATAAATCGGACCTTTTGACTACAACCGATGGAAATCGAGATCCTTTGACACCATACACCGTCACGCGTCCTCAGAAATATTTTTGGGTTTTATTCGCCGGTGCTCCGAGAAAAATGCCGTGAGCGTAACAACGACGCCGTTCGGTCGCCCTATTTTTTTTCTCTCTTCTTTTTTACTTTACACTTTTTTGCCATAGCAGTACGTGATAATTAAAAAATTCTGTTTAGGTCAAGTTGACCGGGAAGAATGATTGTTCGGCTGATAATTCTCTATCTCTGTCCCTCTTTTCTTCTTCAAGATATGCGCCTTCTCAAAATGGTGCATCTCCAAATGTAGATGCATTTAGCTTTATTTCTGTCTGTAACAGATGAATTAATATTCGAATGCCTGATTTAATGAAGTCACGTTTGGAAGTCCTTGGCTTATGTCATTTGTCATAAGGGCAAAGCTGAGCTATAAGTTCAATATGTAATTGCATTATCAGACGATTTAACTTTGTAGCTGTCAGATGGAAAATGAGACGGATGAAAAACGACGTTTAATGGCATGAAATTTCCCAAAGCGTCAAATTAATCGATTTAAAGGGCAAACGAGATTAAGAGGTCGCGCGGTTTGGTCATTGGACCGAGAACACAATGGAGAGAAATACATTTGTGTCGCGTTTCACCAGGAATTCTGATATCGCTATTCGTTAGCTCCGTTTGGATTCTTTTTATGGCATTACTAACGAAGGTGTTATATTCCAGGCATCTATATCGCTTCGAAAGCGCGCGTTTCGCTGTATTCATCAAAGTGTGGAATGCACAACTGCGTTGTTAGTAAAGATATCTATCGTAATAATTTCGCACCCCTATACACGCAGACATTACGCGTTTAGATACTTGTTCGTGCGTTATCGCTGTCGGAACGTAAATCATTGCGAAATAACACCACGAACGTAATATAACGACAAGTATTATATCCCTTGCGACAAGGTATACGCGCGACCCTTTTTCTGCCACACATTACGATTGTCGTCCTGAGTAAACTGCTCGATGCTCAGCAGATATCATGACACGATATCCTCGAACGTTTGTTCGTATATTTGACACTCGTTATCGCAATCGACTTAGTTTACTTAAATCAAATCGATTCTTGCAACATGTTTACGTTCTCACAACACGTACCTCTAACCGTCGATCAAATTCCATCGGATGTTTTATTTAGTAGGAATTGGGAGATATTGTTGCTCGTTCAACAGAAGGATTTCACAACTGATAAAATTTTATTTTCTAGAATTCGCGATCTAAAAAAAGATAAAGTATAAGCTTTTACTTTATAACGTATGATAGTAAGTAGGTTACATTTACAGATGTGTGTATTTTCAGTTCAACAATAGATTATCGATATTCAGGATACTTTTAATTAAAAAAAAAAGGCCATGATTTTCTAGTGTATATTTTTCCTATAAAAAGAATAATATAAAAAAATACACACACATACGTATATATATATATATAGGTATACATATATAATAACAAGCATGTTGATCAAATTTTATTTGATTTAAGATAAAATATTGATAAAATATCCTCAATATGTGTATATGTGTGTAGCGCTCGGCACACTCTTGAAAGAAATTCCATCTGCTTTATTTATGTATATTCTCATCGAATTTCCCGCGCTCCTGCATACTTGCAGCAAACCACTCGCGTCTCGGGAATTGTACACGAACAAGATGGTAGAAAATTTTGCAGGCAGAGAAATGCGAAGTCGTTATTTGGTGCATATGCCGAATGCAATTAAACGTTTGCTCGTAACTCCTTTTTTTCCTTCACAAATATCCTGCGCGGAATACGCACGTACATACATACATACATAAATCTATGATGTATATTCCTCGATCATTTGTGAAATTTGCGAGACATCGAGCACAACGCATTCGTCTCGTTTTCTTTTGTTCTCCCATATGGGGAGTATGAAAAAAAATTTCATTTGCGCATACATGTGAGACGCACGTTTAATTAATGTTTGAATACGTTGGCTCGGGCGTTTGCATTGGAGTAGAAAGCCATCAGAAACGTTAATAAACGTTTGTCGTTCGAAGAAATGTATTTCTAGAACAAGAATGTATTTCTGTTCCTTTTATATCAGACAAAAAATAAAAGAATGTGCCGCGATTGAATCCAAAGATTGAGGTTTCTAAATTTCTTTATCGATATCGAATACTCAAAATTAATCTCTTAATAAAATTTTTAGAGGTTCTTCCTTACATTTTTTTTTTTCACTTAGCGCACTACGTAAACGTTTAACTTAATGATGCAGGCAAATTTTTGCTCTTGCTGGAGATAAACAGCGTTTTGTCGTTTTATTCATGCGTGTTCTTATCAAATTTTCCTCGCATTTTCTCTGTCTTTCTCTTTCTTTCTCTTTTTTATCATGTCGGGGATTGTACAGCGCGTATAATAAAGCTGGCGGAAAATGTTCGTCGGAGAGGTTGGGAAGGGATGGTCGGCGGGAGGTCCCTATGTAACACGGGTACATACGTTACGGCGTTTTATCCCGTCATTGTTTCCCCGGAAACTTTTCGCCCGTTGGTACGGGCACGCTGTAAACTTACTATTTTTCTTAGATGTAAACTCCTTCGCGTACAGGTGACATAATCGTCGATCCTTTCTTTTTCGATGTTCCATAAAGTGGCCAATAAAATATCTTTCGCATTCTTCTCATGCGTATTTGCCGCGGCGGCTTTGCCATGAATGTTTTATAGCCCGGATGGATATTGAATTCTTCTTAACCCTTCTTGACGCAGTATACATTTGATAAGCGTGTGGGAAATTTGTCATCGATGATTCTCGACTTTTTGAATACGCAAAGATCCTTCGCTATTTCATATGCCATTAACTCTTTTGTACACGTGGAGAAAAAAAGACTTTTATAAAATATTTATCTTGCACGTATCTTTTCGCGAGGCATATTTTAAAAATATCGATTTATCCCTTCATCCTTTTACAGTTATAGCAAGAGACTCTTTTATGCATACGAATCTCTTACGTAAATATTGTTTCAAAGTCGTACATAAATGTTGCTCACTGTAACAATCCGCTTGCACAACGGATTGCGCACTGCGGCAGATATTTATCACTGCGGTGAACTTTGAAATGTGTTGCACGTGTGTCGATCTCACAAGCTCGTCGTCATTGCGATTTCTCTGTTTTGTTTAAACGATCCTTCAAAAAAACGACGACGATGCGGTCTACTGCTGTTGATCGTTGTTTGCAAGAAGCACGTCCCGTATACCCGTGTTAATGGAACTCTTTTATCAAGGCTCGACTTTGCACGACGGTCGATACTTTATATTCGCACGGACGAGTCGCGGGCGTCATATTTCCGAGGCAGCGTCAGGAAAAGAGCGACAGGACGAAATGGAATATCAGCCCATGGCTTCGTCACGCGCGACAGGAGTTACGAAACGACGAAAAACGAGATTTTGCTCGAGGGTCGAGGAGAACAGAATCGGAATCCGGGAAGCGGCGTGGAATGGCGAGAGACACGCAAAGGCCCGTTTGGATTATTTGCACGTCGCTGAGATGGAGATGGCTTCGCTTGGCATCGGGACTTGCGCGAATGCACGCGCCGATCCCGCGCAATCAATTTGCAGGCGAATGCAGAATTATGAATTTTTTCGACAAACGCGATTCAATCGTCTCTTGTTTTCGCTAGCTGACGGTACATGCAAAATTTTTTTAATTTCGACGAAAACGTTCGAATTTTTTAAATAATTTTTCAAATAAAAATTCGTTCTAATTATATGACATTCTGGAGAGAAGAAAAAAAAAACAGCTTTGGACAAGAAATAGCTCTGAGACTAAAAGTTCTATTCGAATACATTTCTAATAAAGAACATTGAATCAAAGCTGTATATCATTTATAGAATATTTGTATAGAATTCTTCACTTATAGCTTTTATCCGAAGAGTGATAATTTTTTACTTTAATTTTATACAAATGATATTATGCCCCTTTTTTCGTATATGTCAGGAATAAGACTGGTAGATTTTTGTAGTTAGAACTACGTGTTGCTCGTGCGTTCTTTTGATATTCTAAACGATCGTTCACCTCTAACTTCGATCGGGCCTGTTGCGAGTCGACAAATGCGATGTATTGTATTTGGCCGGACAAACAGCATGATTCGAGCAATGATCGATCGATGTTTAAAACGTCGCGAGTGATGGTGGATGTATTTTTGTACAATGCTTGATCTTTTACGTACGTACGTTTCCGGGATCGATATACGCATCGCAATATCGTGCAACGCTATCGTACAAAAATGAGAAACGAAACTTTTAAGGTATACGTGTCAGCTAGCCAACAGTATTCGTATCATAAATCGATGTCGGTCGCGTTTAAGCACAAGGTCAACGGATAAAAAATACCGTTCCATGATTTTCATAAAGCGTCAGAATGCGACTCTTCCTTCGTCGAATATATAGAGCGCACGAGAAAATGCTCGCGCATGGCATATGCCTTTCGCAGTTTTAATACCATGCTTATGATTTATGTATCGGAATACATATTGCATCGAATCCTCTCTCGTATTAATATTGACATTGGAAGCGAAGCGTTTCCGTTCTTTCTGCGCGGCACGGGAGATATTTTTATTTCGCATAAAGGCTCGTTCGAACATACCGATTTTCAACATGTTACGATACATAGGTATCAATAGTTTAAAACCTTACCGTATTTTACACAGATATTGTGCTTAAGTAATATAAGATCAGATTATATATAAAATTTTTAGGACACTAGTTGCAAATTCCCAGCGACAGGATTAATAGCATTGTAATTATGCGACGCATAATTTTTTGCGAAATAATAATAAAAAATACACGTATCTAAGAGACATTTTATCAGTTAAATATGTGGAATTTTTGATAAAGCAAGATGTATTTAGTGAGTTATACGGTTGTAAATACGAATTTTTTTATGTCTTGTATTTTTTAATAAACCGTATAATGCATTCGTCCGTGACATTTTGAAGCGATCAGAGCGAAAGGCCCGCGAGCGATCCTACGGGGTCGAGTTTATTGTCAGGAGAGAAGCTACTCAATAGAAGAGCTTTAAAAATGGGTGACTCCACGCTGGAATACAGAGAAAATTTCAGGATAACGATCATAATCTTGACAGATGCGAACATTCGTCACTCGTTAAATTCTCTACCCGTGCGCGAACCTGACGAATATCCTGACGGTATAGAGTTGCAAATTAGGACTTTGTTACATCGCGTTTTCTTTCTTTTAAGAGAGTCTCCGTCGGGTTTCGGGGGATGACGAGGTCGACGCGAGGCTGCTTGATAATGCTTTTAAATTTTCGTTACCGCGCGATGGAAGGCGTCCTGTGAAATGCCAGTGTGTAAACTAGTTAAAGTAAGAAAAACGTTCATGCGAAAGAGAAGTCGTGTAGACAGTCGCCATTGTGCTTGGTAATTCTCGCTACGTCTCCGTTCTCCGTCTTTATACCCTAGCAAAGAGTTCTAACAAATGTGTCACCTCTGCAGAATTGCTACTAAGGCTATTCGTGACAGTGATCCATTACTCGCAACAGAGACATTGCAAGTGGCAGCTTGTACATTTAAGATTCTCTTGAATTTATCCAGCACGTGCGAAAAATATTTTTGAATGTTTAAATATCAACATTCCCAAACATTAGAATGAGAATCCTTTCGAAAGCTTTCAATGTTGCAAGGATTTTAAGAAATTAATTCTGACAAAGACTTTGAAAGACACTGCCTTTGAAAGAGCGAGTCTTTTCTCGCGTTTCTTTGCGATTATTCATTGTATTCGGTGTCGTCGGATGTTGTCTCGCGACAAATAAGGCTACTCGGAAAGAAAAGAAAATCAAAGCCGCTACACAATGAGCTCTCTTACCGAGCGCAAACCCGGTTTATATCCCGCGGTAAGGAGGATACAATGCGGCGAACGCAATGCTCCGAATCCATTCCGTGCACATTCGGTAGACAAACAATAATTACAGAGTTCTCGGTCCCTCGGACTACGCTCCGGGAAAATACTGATGCAATCTCGGGTGCAACGCCAGCCAGCCAGTCAGCTAACCCCGACAGAGGGGTGAGTCGCGCTTTTATTTCCCCGGGAAACGGCAAACGACGTTAGCCAGTACGGTGGTGTACCATTCTCCCTTCCCCCTTTCTCCCTCTCGGAACCCTATTTGTGCATTTTCTATGTGTGGGTATCTGCACTTTTTATATTATTAAGTTCCTAACGTACTGAAAAGGATGACGGACGCGGCTACAGCCTTTCGCGTCCGGTATATGTTTCACAGCCGTCGGGATAATCATATTTGTCGTAGCGACGCTAATATCGTCGAGAATCTCGCGAAATTGTCGCAATAAGCGTGTCTCGCATTGCATCGCATTCCTAGAGCGATGCCGTGTGTCGCTGTAATTTACCAAGTAGAGAATAATGTAAAGATCGTAAAAGCCTTTACTCGATATCCACGTGTTTTCGTCAAAAATAAATATGTAAATAAATATATAAATATTTAAATTTATACGTAAATATGTAAATAAATGTGTAAATATTTATCATGCAAAATTGATTAATTATTAAATTAATTTTATAGTTTTTTTTTTTCAAGTAGATAATTATTTATATATATTTCTTCTAATAAATAATTTTTCATATTTTGCCAATTACTAATATTCTAAAAATTAATAAAATTTGATGAGTCTTTGTAAAGAAAATTTTGATTCGATGTGTCCTTTTCTTTTTTTCTTTCTCTCTTAATTTTCTCTCTTTACGGCGTGAGATAACAAGTTGCTAACAACGATAGTCGCGAGTATCTTTGTTTTAGCGGTTTCCGGGCAAAACTAACAATAAGTTCCCTCATTTAGCATTTGCGCTCCGTCGTTAAAACGATGAGATCTTCTGCACAAGCCGCGAAATAGCATCGAATAAAAAGTCGATACGCTTTTGTAGAACCGAGATGTGCCCGGTGCGGCTGGTTATCGGAGTTTCCCGGTTCGCAGGCACCGAATTGACGCGTGTAAGAAGACATTCTCAGCTTCATCGGCAAACCGAGAAACTTTCCGACTACGCCTATCCTCTTGTAGTAAAGAGAATTTCTTTCTTTGATTTTATTATTGTCACAGCTTGTTGTCTATTGGCGGCTATCGAGTAAAGTAGACAACTAGTTTCGTCGCACGTGAACGCTCTGCTTCCTCTCGAGAAGTAAGAATTATTTCAGAGAAATCGGGATTCTCTTTTATTTTTATTCTTATATTATCGGATCTCTTTTGTTCTATAATTATCAAGGCATTTATGGAATTCGCAGAAAGAATTTGTATAATAATATATTTCTCAATTCGTAATAATTATCCAATGGCGTATTGTAGCTTGATAAGTCATTATCTTATAAAAGCGAATAATTTATTCATTTTATTCTCGTTGAAATCTTTATTTCACGCGCGATCGCGCATGCACATAGCTCAATTGGCCAGTACGCGTATGTTGAAGTCGCGGGTGCAAAATTGGAATGTATATTTAAACGTTAATTTTAGATATCGCAGTTAAATCTGAAATGGTCTCTAAAATCCGCAAAATTGATATCCGCGTCTACAAAAGTAATGTAAAGTTACGTTTGTGTTGTGCGAACGCGGACAAGATTGGATTGTAATATGAACGATGACGACAGACGAAACAGTTCACCTCTATTTCCTGACAGAACAATAAATCCAGCAGATAATCGAAAGAGGTTTGCTGGTTTAGTATATAGTAAACAAGTATTTTCCTTTCATAACTAAATTACCTATCTAGAAATTAATAATTCGTATTTGAGATGTAATTAAATTTAACAATAAAACTTGAAGCGTGTTAAATGACTTATACAAAGGAAAAAGAAATTGTTCAATATAATAGAAAATATTTTCTATTTTTTAAAAAAAGCAAGCGTTAATTCAAGCATGTTCTTCATTATTTTACAATTTTTATTTTTAAATTAGCAAATTTTATTTTTATTAGTTTATTTGCTCTGCGTATTCTTTTGTAAACGGTTTTACATTATTTCGGTGAACGTAATTGTTATCTTGAGTACGCGAGTATCGATACGGGAATAATAATGGGAATAAACTTTCGTAGATCGCTGTTCGCTCACGGTATTTCGCGTCGCATTGCCACTCGCAATACTCGCTGTACTATTATAACGTAATAACGCCCTGTGCCATTACTTTAATACGGTATCGCGTCACCGCGGAATTTTGTCACTCCGCAAATGCGCATGTAATGCTACGATATTGAACGGCTGCTTCTCGATTACTTTTTCAGGGTGCTGTTAGTCATTCGAGAGGTACTCGGACTTTGATTTTCAACGGTATCAAAGATCGATGTGTTCCAAAAAGACAAGAACGGTTTTTATATGTATGAAATAATTTCTCTCTATTTTTTGCAATCTAGGAAAATATAATATTATATAAAAAGGATATAAATCTTTTTTTTTTTTTTTAATATACAAGAACCAAGATTCGAAAGAGAGAGATTTGAAAAAATTGAAGTCAAAGTGCAATGGAGTGAAAAAATATCAAACGGACATTCGCGTGAATTTACAGAGATATTGGAATCGGTGATTCAGCAGTATCTCTCGGATTGGTAATACGTCGGTCTCCAATGATTGTACGGTGGATATCGTATAACGACGATTCGATGATAATACTTTGATACGAAACCGTCGCATGCGAAACATAAACTGTGTGTATCACCACAGGAGGTGCGTTTCATACAGGAGGAGAAATATTTACGTTGCTTATACAATTACATACGATCTTTTCTAAGCTACGAAGCGTTCTACATGTTGGAAACAACTCATTTTTATGATAGTTTGAATGCAAAATAATCGCGAGTCCAATGATTTTAAATCTCATGAAAAATAATTTGTTTACGAGTTTGATCTCTGTCGGATAACACGTGCTTGTTGCTTTTAATCGAGAAGAATCGCGCGAAAGAAATGAAACGAGAGATGAAACGTCACGTGAAATATCCGTCACGAATCTACTGAACGGTTTAACAAAATTGATCGTGTCGTTAAAAATCTATGTACCCCTCTATCGCCCTCGGTAATGATCCAATCCTCGCCAATGATAACGCTGTCGCAAACGCGCGTGCCGATTCTCATATCGCAGGGATATATAAATTTAACGAATATTTTAATTTTATATATTATCGAATATTACACATTGTATTGATCGGAAATTCGTCGCAAGATGAGAAAGTGAACGTGCTAAATACAGATTATTATTTCAATTTCTCTGGAAAGGAATGTAAGTTTATTTCGAATTATAACTTATCAATAGCCGCGAACAAATGCATTGTAATTTGCGCATGCGGCATGAACGTTCCTACCTACAAATAATTTATTATTTTTGGATTTATTTACGGATAACCTTGTCCGTTACTAATCGATAGTAAAACATATATTTCGTACAATTGTCTGCAATAAGCGACTGTTTTTCCCGTCTTTATAAAAATTCTTGTTAACAAAATCTACATACGCGCATATACATATTATTGAAGCATAGTAGACGCGGAACTAGATAGATCGAAGCCAAATTAGTAGCAATTACGCTATTTCAACTATATCTCTTTTCGCTGTTATTGTCTTAAACTGTGACTTTCATCACGGCGCAATTTGAAAGTTAGTTTAACGAACTTGGATTCATCAATTGTTGTTGAAATACGCTTACTGATACGCGTGTTCGTCAATAACATTGATCAACTTGTCTTTATCTATTATACTAAACCGTTCTCTAGATCAATATTTGAATTAGTATTTTGTCACACAATTGTCTATATAAACTATTAACTAGCGTACACGAGTTGAATTCTGACACAAAACAAAGACTGAAATGGATTTGTCTGAAAGGATCGTTAGAACATTTCTGTAAGGACGTCTATAAAGTATGACATACGCTTTATCATTATACTTTATTATTCTTTTAAAATATACGATCAAAACCGTATCGTTGTAATTATTATATTACATCAATCGCGTGAATACAATGGCGTGAATGTAGAGTATCTCAGACTGCTCGAAGAATAAAACAACACAGGATATATTAATGAAGACATCAATAATTTTTACACAACTATAAAGAAGTATTCATTTAGAACAAAAGATTATTAAAAAATTTATCCTATTGATTTTACATTTAAAACACATTAAGTATCTTATGTAATCGTTAATACTAGATCTCTCGATGGGGACAGCATTAATTTATATATATATATATATATATATATATATGTGTGTGTGTGTGTGTGTGTGTGTAATTTCTTTTTCCATCACATTTATTGTAAACGTGTAGAACAATATTAATGTGTAAAGATTGAATAGCTTGTGGTATCTAAATCGTTTACAGAGAGAAAGCAAAAAATTCGATTTTGATCAATTCAATCACGTGCGTCCGATACTTTTCTAGTTTTTTGCCTACGTGTTATTAACATTTATATATATGTACAATCATCTATGAAAAGGTCTTTACGACAAATTCTTTTGCAATATAGACAGCAATATTAAAAGCGTGAATGGTGGAAATTTTTCATCGATGAACCGATATACTTTTTCGCAGATACGCGTTTTTCTTATTCCAATATCCGGATTACTGGGGTTATCTGAGGTTAACTGGTCGCGTTGAGTTTCCGAGAATTTGACCTGGATTCTGTTTGTTTATCGTCATAGTTTATTCGAAGAAACGCTCTAAAACAAAATATCAAATGTTTAAACTGCTTACTTGACAAACGTTGTGAAACGCTTGCCAGGCGTAATTAAACATCCGCGAGACAATTCGAAACGTGCCGGTTTTAAAGATAATTAAACGGCTTTATACGTAGAAGAGTAATGAAATGTCTGTTATGAAGAAAAGCTAAATCAAAGAGAGAGTGTTCTTTTCCCGAGAGCCAGCTTCTTTCGAACGACAACTGGGTAGCAAGATAAACATACAGCATCGAGACAAAGGAACCATCTTAATGTACGCAAATTTATATCACGAATTTAAATTTCTCAGATCCGGATAAAACTTTCGGAGTAACATCTCGCGGCATGTATAATTTATCGTTATCAGAAATTCTGGATATATTCACGCGGCAAAACAACGCAGGCTAGAATTATTAGCCTTGCTAGATAACAAAAATTGATATCCGAGGAGAAAAAAAAAAAATTTATTTCTCATCGATTATAATGGCACATTGATATGCCATATTTGATTCTTAATGATCAAAACCGTACAGAGCGAACATTCCTCGATGCGGCATGATGTTTTTTTACGAGACGAAGGCGACAATCATCCGGCGTTACGTATAATGGCACGATATTTTTTACTGGCAGCTCCCAGTACGTAAATAGGACGCGTACATTGACTGTTTGCGTCACCGTTTACGAGCCAGCCACCTGTGTGTAGGGTTGAAAAACCGTTTATTCAATGCCACTGTACGGCGGTGGCGAAACCCGGAGCCACCGGGCCATTTCGAGTCGATGCTGAAATTAATAATCGCGCGTGACGAACGTTTACGTCGAGGCAAGTGTAAAGGGCAGCAAGATAATATTTATTGCATTGCGCAAAATTACATGTCGCTACCTTGGAACTGATTACACTCGCTCTCTCTCTCTCTCTCTCTCTCTCTCTCTCTCTCTCTCTTTCACTCTTATATGGATGCATTTCGTGAAAATACATGACCATTAAGCATACGCGATTATAAATGTGTTATATCGCGTTTACGCAAATCTAAATCTGTGTCGCGGATTCTGTGATTTCATAATCTGATATGTCGCTTGCAGAGATCGAGATTGATTACTTGACGATGCCTTTTTCTAACAAGCTGAGGCGAGATCGGTGATTGTCGTTTTGTTGTTCTGCAATTTTCGATTGTTAAGATAACTTAGGTTCGATATTTGTCAATATGTTTCGATGATTAAACAAAATGCATTGTTATACGATTTTACATTAATTTATAATTTTCAAAGGTAAATAAATACAAAAAAGGACAATCCATACAACAATTGTATGGTGAAACTCGATTCGCCTTGTAAAGTATATGCGTGGACACAGTGGGTTCCGTCTCCAATACAGGGTGGCTCCACTTCCGGAAGATATAATCTAACCCAAACCTATTTCCGATTTAGTTTCGTATCCGAAGCGTAGGGCGATATGAGATGGACTTTGCTTCGCGCAGAAAGTTATAAATCCATGTAAAATTATATAACTCGGTAAATCTTTTTCGTTAAATATCTCAAAAACTATGCAAGACCGCCAAATAAAACAAAGTGAATATTAATCAGCCACCTCACCCTTACAATATATGTGAAGGTTAAGATCATCGGTGAAGTATAAATCGCTAATGTAAATAATTATCGACTTAATACCATTTTCTCTTAAAAAATAACTTTCTTATAGGAGTCGCCAAAATTTCTTTTAGAATCTTTCATTTGAACCCGAAAGGAAGCTTTTCACAAAGTTTCGTCGAAATCGGAGCCGGGCTCTTTTTGGAACTCCATCCATATATACATCCGAAAAATATAAATTTGCTGGTCACACGTTATTGGCTGGTCGATTTTAGAACAAAAATGTAAATCGATATAATTTTACAAATTTTGATGTTAATAAATGCACGAAAATAATATCTACGCGTTGATTCATACGGATGAGAGCACAATAATTAAATTCATTAAAATTTTGCAGTTTTCCATTTCTGTTTCATTATTACAGAATTTCGTCTTTGTTGGAAAGAATTTTCTTTCCACTTTCGCGTTTCACACTTTCCAGCTTTCTATAATTGTATTTTTTTCATAATGCTGTCCGATTTTGATGTGGTTAAACAAAAGCAAATAGTTTTTCAATGGTATGTTATCTCTCTTCTATTTCCGGGGACAGGACAAAGAGGGGAGAAATTAATTCTGCTACACGTTCGCTCGCTTAGTTATCCAATTTCGTATGGTAGATATTCGCGTGTATACCCCAGGATATCCAGCACTCGCACATTGAGCGCCCCAGGACACGATCCCAATTTGGACACTGTTGTACACGAGTGGACCACCAGAATCTCCCTACGATAGGGACAAATAAAACTTTTGTATAGAAATCAATTTCTAAAAACTAATACGAAAACAAAATAAGATCGTTGTAATGTAATATACATATGTACTAATTGCGTTAAATTAATCTCTATCTGGTATTATTAAAAAATTATAAACATAAATAAAAAGTTTACATAGATATAGAAGATAATAAAAGAAGATATGAAGAATAATAGAAAAAGAAATGCGAAAAGAATTTATAATCAAAGGATTATAAATGTGTTCACTCGGGAATTGCTGATGAAAATATTGATTGTATATGAGATACCTGACAAGTGTCTTTTTCACCGGTTGTGTAACCGGCACACAGCATATTGGGTGTCACTATTCGATGACGAATATATATTTTTCGGCAGGTTTCTTGATCAATAGTCGGAACCTTCAAGGTTTGCAGTACTTTGGAACTCTCGCCATTCGGCTAAAATTGGCAACACGCTTGTACAATGTAGGTTACCGAATGTTTACCGAATATCTATCAGAAATTTCGTCAACATTTATCATGACGATCAACCGGGCAACTCATCGACAAACAAGCCTTAATATTTCTATACAAACAATCAATCTCGTTATATATCACTGTTGAGAGCGATGAACATTGAAGTTAATAATACATAAATGCGAAAACAAAACATAGCTTATAAACAAACAAGAAAAAACTTACCGACATTTTTCCCCACCCCGAAACAGTTGCCGTGCTACCAGTTTTAATGTTACTTGACGGTTTCGCCAAAGTAACAATTTTTGCGTCTTGACCCAAGGATAAAGGAGTAAGCAACTAAAAAAGTTATACTTTAAGAATATATTGTGCGAAGTAAATCATAATTGGCTACATACTTTGATCAAAGCGACATCGTAATCGTAAGTATCCTCATCATACTTTTCATGAGGAATGACTAAGGAAATATCTGTGATCAGGATACCTTCTTTATCGTGATAACTGCTACCTACTCGGATTTTAAACAGCGATAATTTTCCACTATAATAAACACATTTAATTGATCTAACGATTCTTATTATGCAATTTAAAATGAACTATGTTATCTAATCTGAATTTTCTTTCTTTTTTCTCTTTTTCTTTTTACATACATATATGTATGTATATATGTATATTGTTGTTGTGTATATATATAAAAGATTATATATCAAGAACAAAAAATTGTGATATGTACCCATAAACACAGTGCGCTGCTGTTAAGATCCATTGTTTGCTAATTATTGAACCCCCGCATACGAGTTTACCATCATAATGAATAGAAACCTGTTCAAAATAATTTTCATAAGACAATAATAACATACACGCGAAATAGTTGTATGTGTTAGAAAATTGTCTTTAAAAATATTTGATAGTGAGCATCAATATTGAGTTGTAGCAAATTTAGTATACAATTACTTGAATATTGACCTATATAATAATTGCGAAAGAATATTTCAATCGTGAACTCACCTGATATGGATGCTTATCGATAGTTGTAGATGTGCCTCCGATTATTCTAGGTCTAGGTTCTACACATGAGGCGGAAACTATTAACGTCAAACAGAATATAATCAACATGGTTACGGTCGTTACGATGACTTAGTTACTAACATGTTGATTCGAAAATCAACTCACAGATTTACGGTTAATCGCGATAAGACAACTTACACTGTGATATCAAGATATGATATACGTCGATATTCTTAGAAATTATTCATAAGGTGCATTTTCTCCAGTGCTGTTTAATTATTGATATACAATCGGAAAGATATGGAAATTGATAAATCATTTTTAGATATAAAATTAAATGTGTGATAATACATTTTAAATTCATTTAAGATGTTAACAGAGTTATTCGTATGTTTTATAATTATCTTTTTTAATTTGAATAATTTTTACACATAGTAGATCATGTTTAAAGCATTTGCCTAAATTAGTTTTAAGCTTTCAGCATTATATTTCGATTTCGGCAAACAATTCTTTTTATTTTTACATATCACATGCAATTTTATAGTGCAATATAGTGCAGTATAGTCTAACTTTTTTTTCCATTTTTTACATTGCACGATACTCCTGTGAAAAAAAAGTATGTTCATAACGATATATCAATTGCGATCGTATAAAAAAAACATGAATTTTCAAACTCCATTTGCCTGAGGTAATGCTTGAATTGTCCCCACATAAGCTTGAGAGCTTACTCTCTATCGTTTTAAAATTATTGTATATAATAGCATATAATATTAACATGCGTAAAATCAGAGACATATATGAAGATACATATATATTTAACATACAATAAAATAGAAAGAAATGAGAATACATTCTAAAATTTATACATCTAAAATTTATAGAATTTGTAATTTTTGAACATTCTTTTAATAGTATCAAACTTTCTTTATTTTATGTATATAAAATTTAAACATTTATTTGAGAATTTAACAATGTGACAATGCAGCGTCATACGGAGACACTAGAGAAGATTTGAAACAACAACTAAGTGAAATCACTGAGCGAATACAACGTTGCATGCAATTAGTAAGTTAATTATTTGATGATCGCATCTCCTTTTGTGTTCAATTACGAAACAACAATCTCACTTACGAAGATGCTGCTCGAATCCGAGAGAATGGATGTTGCCCCCATATACGCAAACTTCCTCTCGTAGGTTAACTCGTTGTAATCTGTTCGAAATTTCCAACTCGTGATACTTACTTAGTTTCTATCAAACGTGTAACGCATACATATATGAAATGTATATTGTCCGACACACAAACAATATGAGAGAAATATTCTACTGTCATAGTTCTCAAAGTTATATTTGTTGTATCCCTTATCGCAAGTCTGACAGATTTATTTTGTAAGCATCAACTTCAAGAGTGCAAATAGATAACAGAATCTTTGAGATTTTAAAACTAAGATTTAAGTGAGCTTTAAAATAATATTTTAAAATTTGCAGAGTTTAAATTGGAAAGAGTCATTTAATGTCGTATATTAAAATTATGCTAAAAATAATAAACCATTCTTGATATTTCTATTAAAGGGCCGATAAAGATTTGTCATTGAAATTTTTTTTTAATATGTATATACTATGTTTTTATTGAAATTAATGTAACTTAAAAATTATATGATAAGTTGCGTAAGGCAGGTAATGTATGTCCTATTATCGTCAAAACGCGTTTTTAATCAACACGTATAACGCATCGTGTTATCGTCAGACACGAATGTATGACCGTAATATTGATAAAATAATCCAGGGACAAGATATGCGTTGCAACATTAATATTATCAGTGAGCGGAAAATAGTGTTTATTCAACTTTACAGCAGATTTTCCATTTTACGAAATTATTATTTGATGCACATTTTACTACAATAATATTCTATTAACGCATGTATTCGTATAATGTTCTCTTTTTCGAAAATTGAGAGCAAAAAATTAGATTGTTTTAAAACGTGCTTTTACTCGCCTGGTTTAATCAGAATATTTCTGTTTTCACATTAATTAATTTCATGCCAGTAAAATATAATATCACATTCTACGGCAGACTGTACAAGGATTTATACGCACAATAGAGGTAATTCTCAATTTTGTTGAAATTATATTGCAGTATTCATCCGCGATCTCTGTATATCGCGATGTATTGTATATCATTTTCCAAAAATTTTAAAATTATTTTTTCTCACTAATGGATAAAAAAATTAAAAATAAAATGATAAATAAAAATTCTAATTAACTCTTTACAATATTCGTTATACATACATAATGTAATATTATTTATGCATTCAAGATGTGCGTAATTATGATACACATTTTCACTTTCTAGCTTTTATTAAAGTCCAACTATATTCTCTGCAACAAAACATAGCATTAAGCCGTGCAACATAACATTCATGCTTTTATTTTGCTCGCATATTCTCAATGCTGATTCATTAGCAACATTACAATCAATCTCTATGGACGATTTGGCTTTTAGAAAATGTGTTTTTCCTTCCTTTTTCTTTTACATATTGAGAACAAATAATTATACAAATAAAAAAGTAACAAAAATAATAAAAATAAATATTATAAGTATAATAAAAAAATAAGGCGGTAAAATAGTTGATAGAAAAAAAATAATCAATAATAACTATTTTTTAAATTTGCAGGCGATTAAAATTGTTAATAATCAAATTTCATCATCGACGATTATCGATATCCATTTATAATCGTCCAGTATAACTAATTGCGATGGCATCTATAACTGATTATTATGCTACTGGTTGTAGAGCGTTAGAAAACAATGACACGATATCCAATTAATTATATAAAATGCTAATGCTATTCGTTTCAGACAGCGCTTTTGTTCATAGAAAGATTGTGCACAATTATTTTTAAGAATGTGTGTAGCTTACTTAAGCATTGGCAGAAAAGAAGAAAAAGCAAGAGAAAGACATACGTGCGTCTGTCAAGTAATTTTTCGTCTCTCGAGACCGAAATAATGGGATACCGAATGGATAAACAAGTGTAGGAGCGAGGAAAAACTCTTGTTTCTTTCTTCCTGTCTAGTTTTTGTCAGTGAATTGGCTTCGAGACGATAGAACGGAAAAAGAAGAAGAAAAAAAAAAGAGACAGAAAAGAGAGAAAGAGAGAGGCAGAGAAAGAGAGAAATGCGCAAGAATCCGCTTGTGAAAAAATATTAATCTCCGCACACAGATGAAAAGTATCGCTCGTCGTAGTGCTTTTATTCTTATGCCGTTACGCAGACAGTTTTAAATATCGAGCAGTCGCGATCGAAAATTGGCGAGCTTTCCGGCGGCGATATTTTTCTCTCTACGCGGGATAACGGAAGGAACGGATAATATATTGCGACGACTCCTATCGATTTTTGCGCTTGCATATAGCGATCGTTGTAAGGGACTTGGGGCTGCAGCCGTGTCCCTGGGGGGGGGGGGGGGACGGTATCCTCTATCGCTACTATTCTCTGCCACGATAAAGAACCGATTAGAATTACTACACAACCACATACGTAGGATCGCTTCGAATTTTGCGCACACGTTTGTTTCTAGGACGATCGTGGCGGTCCATTGCAAAATAGCCATCTGATAGGAACAGTGTTTCTTGGGGATTTAGTTGTGTAAAATTTGCTCCTAGATATATATACGCATGAGTATCGTGGAACTTCACAATCGAATACTGAAGAAAGCCAAAGTCTCAGCCCTCTAATTTTCTTTCTCTTATGAAAGAACGAAAATATTGATGTTAATTTTTGCCAACTAATAAATTATAGATATTTCTTACTAAGAAAAGATGATATATATATATATATTTGTTTATTTATTTATTTATTTATTGTCCTAGATAATTAACGTGTGCATTTCTTTTTTTAATAAAAAAGCACAGTGTAAAACGTAGCTTACATTTTTATCTTGGCCATATACTTATTATCGGGTAATAAATTTTATCGTTCTTTTTTTATCTCAATGATGATTGCGCGAAAATAGATTAATAATATGTGTCATTAGTGTTTTAATAAAGCCGCTAAAAAGATTTTAAGCGGTCGCTGATTAATTCCGTAAAATCGGCCTCTCCATGAGATGGAAATGAGAATTGTATGTGCGCGCGCGCGCGCGCGCGTGTGTGTGTGTGTGTGTGTGTGTGAATTTGTATAACTTTTATAAACCTCTTCTCTATTTAATTGGCGTGTGCCAAATATCGATGATAATTTAACGACCAATCGCGGCGGCGTATCGGAAGTTTCGTTTTCGAAACATGACAATTAAGTCACATTTGAAATCGGAAGTACAGAACATTCACTGCTAGCGTTTAAATTAAATGGCATGCGCTCTCTCTCTCGAGGTGTTATATTCATGGACTTTATCAACAAATACGCTGCACGCGGTAGGTCGAAATAATTGATTGCTAGTCCGTCGCTGCTATGTTAAATCTATAAATATGTATCAGATATTGATGAAACCGCATAATATTTGAGTTCAAGTAATTGTTTATTTGCACTCGAACGACTATTTTCTTATCTTCCGGAGAGAGATACGTATACATTGTGCGATGCATAATATCTACAATACCTATATTATGTACCTATATACCATATATATATATATATATATATATATATATACACATATAACTTTATTTTAATTAAATTCATAACTACTGTGGTGAGATAAAATCCAGCCGGAGATATTTTATAATTGGAGATTAAATATCGGAGACACTGCGTGTTTTAAAATCAGTACGAATTTAAGCTGATTTGCAGAATTCGATTTATTGATTGACATTATAATCTCTTATATAAACATTATAATTTGTGTATCATTAATTGGAATTAGGTGTAATGATTTTATATGCTGCCTAAGCCCTACTAATAGATACCGGAGTTCACAAATATCCAAGATAAGTAGCTGCTGATACGGGTATAGACTCCCGGATGTGTCCTGGTTTCGCATCCTAATCCGTAGGATAGAATGCCAATCAGCGTTTGCTCCGATACTAGAGGCGCGCCTAGATCACCCTGTAAACAATAATATCGCGATGATTTTGATCTAGAACTAAAAGCTTCAATCATTTTAATTGCTAGATATCAAAATATTCAACGACAGATTACTGCACAAGCTCAGGATATATCAAATATTGATTCTCTTTATATTTTTATGTGAGTGTATAAGTTTTATTTATTTTAAAAAATAATATACATTTTTAAACATTTCTCAAACGAGGAGAATCTCTTCGTTTTGTAACTTCTAGTGGCAATATATAACTGAAATAGAAAATTTTAGGTGTTATCTATTAAATTTTATAAAATTTGTATAAAATTCTAGCTCATCACTGCGTAAATCGATCGTAAATATAGTATATAGTACAATTGATGGAGATACAATGTATCTACATAAAAGTTTATCCTTGTTCAATAGTTTTCGAACATAGACATATTGCAAAATAACGAAAATTTTTCTAGCCCGCGTACGAGTCTCTTCGTATTTTGTTCGCGATACATCGGCGGTGCGTGGAAATTGCGTTCTCGAGTCAAGTGCCGCATTGTTCACCGATCTGGTGCATCCGACACCTGAATCAGCCGTGCGCATACTTGCGGAAAGACTATTGACTCTATCGACGTAATTGTACACTCATGGCCGTGTACAATTGGAATTCGACCACCATTGACTGCTCTTAATTTACGCGACTCGCATTTTCCACCGACCGTTACTTCCCGTGAGATCATTATGAACGTGAGCTTGGATATGCGCGTGTAACGGAAACATAGATGAGAATTATCATTAATACAAATCGCATATATAAATCATAGTTTTTCATTATCTATTCTCCGCGTGGTATCTTCTGTTGTAAAAGAAAATTTTCCAGTAATTCTGGTATTTCGCGTAATATTTTACCGGACCCATCGCGTCTTGAGAACGTGTACCCGGCTCGACGGCACGTAAATGATGCATGCACGCGTGCCAAGTATCGTGATGCGCGCCGACGAGGTCGAGGTGTCTCTTGTCAGCGTCGGCGATACCATACCTTTCTCGAGTGTCACCCAGAATTGTCGCCGGTTTCGCGCGCGCTACGACGAGCCCTTGACGGATCATTGCGCCGTGAGTTGCGTCGCGTCATCCTCATCTTATGTTCATCTTACCTGACACGTTTCCGACGGGCGGGTCGCGTTAACGGCACACAGCATCTCCTTGGACAACGGCTTGTAGCTCGGCATTCTCTCTTTGCACGTACGTTGATTTATGATGGCCACAGCGGCCGCTGTGAGCTGAGGCCTGGCCGGGTTGAGCTCCTGTAAATTTGGCACAGCTCGCACGTTTTTACGACACGTTTCTCGTTATTGCAACTTTAATTCAGAACAAGTCGGGGCTTACGAACGCGTGCAAATGTTTTGCAATGGTGTTTCGTAACGATTCACTTTGGTATAGACGTGACTTTGAATAACGTCGCGCACGTAAGTGTCAGTTAAAATTGTGTAGAAAGTTTGCAAATTCACGTTCGCTGTAAAAATCTCATTCTTTTAGCATCGAGACTTTTAAAACAAAAAGTTTAAAGTTTCGCCGCGAAGGAACAATCTATGAGTTACGCATTTTTCGTTACACCTGGATACTCAAATGACAAAACGGCGGTATTCTCGCGCACAGATGCTTGGGAAAATTTGAAAATAAACTAAAGTTGCGCGTGTTACTCGATATTTACCGGTTTCCAGCCAGTCACAACACAGCGTGTTCCATCCTGGACTTGTTCATTTTCCTTCTCTGGGAGCCCGATAGGGAGTAACTTTTCTCCAAACTCTGCGGGACTCTTTAGCTACAGGATTGATAAATGGGACAAGTTTATTACGATCAAACAATGTCATATGCACAATGAACCAATGAAACATATATGCTGGATGTTTGCTCAGCGATTGAAAACAATACATACCTTTATCAATGCTATATCGTTGAAGTATACATATTTATCGAATTTTTCATGAATTACAATATTGCTTATTCCTAAGACATTGCCACATAGTGTGCAAATATAAGAGGAACGAACGCGTACGGATACTGTTGACAAATTTGCTCTGTAAGATGCGAAAACATATCAAAATATATTATTTTCCTAGAATCTCATAATTTGGATGAATTGCAAAAATAATAAAAAACGAAAGAAATAATTATTATTAAAAAATGATCAATGTGCGTACAAATTTATAAAAAAAAATTTGCAAGAGACCTGCATTATTATGTATTTTTCGCAGTAGAGCACGTACCTGAAAACACAGGATGCCGCAGTCATAATCCACGATTCGTGTATGAATGCGCCGCTGCAGACGTGTCGTCCGGTTATTTGGATCGATACCTATATTGAAATAACGAATTCTATCTGAAATCCGATTTATTTGAAAATAATAGCGGCTTACAGTCACTGCTCTGTACTGACTACCGATTAAAACCACATGTGAATGGCGTATAGTTTTATTTGTCAGCGGAACGCATACTGCGAGCCGTATTACGTTAAAAAAAAAATGAGTTTCTCTTACGTGATATGGATAATCCTCGATGTTCACATATTGATGGCTTTCGGTATTAACGGCTATAATTACAATTTATATGAAAACAATTTGGTCTGAAAAGCACAAATACATGTACAAATGTTTCACTCACTATACACCAGAAAGATGTAGAGGAATAAGATAAATTTCTTGGACATTTTTCTGCACCGATCAGTCACGACTAACGGCTCTTGTATAAAAAGATTTTGTCACCAACATAAAACTTGCTTTCTGTTGAAGATAAAAGTATCGCGTTATCTACGTCTAAAATCATTACAAAGCGTTATCATGAAAATGTGAAAAAGCATCGCGTGATTAATTTAGGGTTACACATGAAAAACATAAATCCATTACGAGATAATGTTTATGTGTCAACGTATATGGTATGTACAACTCTATAATATATAAATGATATCCTATCAATTGGTTGATAATGGTACAAGTATGTTAAGATCGTGATAACTAATTGAATGTTTGCGGTACAAAGAGAGAATAACTATAAGACATGCTTTATATTTTTGAACTAGCGTTATATTTTTTTTTATCTTTATGGTTTTAAATTAAAACATTGAAGCTTGTTGTTGGATTACATACGTTATTTATAATATCGATCATGTTGTTTGTGAATATTTATTTGTCATAATAGTATTTCTTTTAATTTTTTTATTTCCCAATTAATGTTATTGTAATGATATAATATTACTTATATCTTTTTTTGCGATCAAAGTTATTTAATGCGACAGCTCATTGAAACCGTTTAACGATCTTGTTTACATTCGTTTTCAGATATTGCAAAATATATATATATTTACATACATATTGTCTGTAGAATATAAAAAAATTTTTGCTCTAATGTTCAAAATCTTGCAAATATCTCTTATGTTCCTCACTTATTGTTATAAATTCGATATTTTACGCTTGCAAACTAAGATTGTTAATAACATGCAATCTCAAGGCGTGTGCAATTGTCAAAGATTAAATACCGCTCTTCCATTTTATCCACCAGCGAAGATCTGCGACATTGGTGTAAACACCAGGATAAAACGGCTTGGAGCATTCGTATCCCCAGGATACGATTCCGTAGAGAGTACCATTGACAGTGAGCGGCCCCCCCGAATCACCTTCACACGAATCTTTGCCACCCTGTATGTAACCCGCGCAAATCATTCTGTCGGTGACGCTTCGGTATTTTTTGTATCTGTTTTGACATGTTGTTCTGTCTACGATCGGAAGCGATATTTTTCTTAAAACGGGTGACATTTTTCCACCTGGCTAAAATAGAAAATTACAATTTTTACTATTTCAATTAATTGTATGTATTTAATATGACCGTAATAGGTCCATTAGTAAATCATATAAGATTATAAATGTGGTTGTATATTATTGCATATATATATATATGTAATATAATCATCTTTCCCTGCAAATCAGATATCACAGTGAAGGACACAATGCGAAAAATTTCATTTTTATTAAACCGCAAAGCAAAAAAAAAAACACAGAAATCTGACTAAATATAATTTAATAATACTCGCATGCGTAATATGATATTTTTCATACACTCGTAACACGATTTAGTATCATTGCGAATATCGACGTCATTCGCGTATTTCAACATCGAATGCATCAATCGTAGCGGTTCCGATTTCTGACACGAGATACACATGAAATAACATGAGATTCCCGATCGCTTTCATCGCTGAAATCTTTGAATCGCGCTCGATCGGGAAAGTTTACTGTCACTTAGCACCATCTGTTTCCCGCAACGTTCAGATAATGACTCCATTCTCTGTGAACTCACCTTCACCATACCCCATCCGGTAACGTTCACCATAACACCATCCGCGAGTTCCTTTTCCGCCAGCTTCACTGGCTGCAACCTATCGTTAAATCTGATTTCGCCGTCGACCTGAAATGAAATTTCCAGAGCGTGCGAAAGCTACCGATGTTGTTATTGTCAGCTGGTGCAGGTGCTGTTAGTAAGTAAAGAGGGGAAGAGACACATATATACATACACACATACAGAGGAAAAAAGAGAGAAGAGAGAGAGGGAGGAGAGAGAGTTTAGTATCACGTACTTCGAGAAGGGCAATATCGTAATCGATTGTCAAGTCATTGTAAGCTGGATGTCGAATAATCCTTTTAACTTTATAATAGACGCCCTCGTATTTGTTGTTACTTGCTGCGTTGAGGCTGTAATTGTTAGACGATGATCTACAACGAAACGAAACACGCGTCAATATATTATATAAATACTGTGACAATAACTGCATGCTATGTGCGAACCACGCTATGACAATATCGACAAAACGTTTATTGGTAAATGCGCGACCGCATTCGTAATAGCGAGGCGGATGATCACGCAAACGTGGCTACAATTTTGTAACTTGCATTGTGACAATATGCATCGGAATAAATTTGATATGATATTTGATTTGCTTGCAAATAATCAAAAATTATATTCAGTTTACGAATAAAAACGAAATTAATTTAAAAAGTTAGCTTAAAAATGTCTTTTCTGTATTTGATTAGTTGGATCCTTTAATCTACTAAAGATCTTCCATTTTATATTATTTTACAGATAATCGATTATAAACAATTCATACTGATACTGGCAAATAGGCTTAGATGACTTTTAAGAGTTCAAAAAATTTAGGGGGCTTTCAACAAATCGCATTATTATGAAAAACTATGACAAACAGTTCATAGTTTACAATTTTATTTTTTTGTATTTCTCCAAATCCATGAAGCGTAGGGGTTTCGGTAAAGCCAAATACGATCTTGATAATGAATACAACGACATTATATTCGGCACTTGATAAGAAATATTAAATTACAATTAAGAGACTTTCCAAACATAAGAAGAAAGGTTGTTATCCCAAACGTGCATTTTATAAAAATTTAAATTTGTCTTGGGGTGTGTGCGAGATAATGCGCGATATATATTTATGAGAAGAGAAAAAGAAATATATATACCTTACACAATGAGCTGCAGAAACAACCCATTTATTACTGATGATGGTAGCCCCGCAAATATGCAATAAATTTTGAAAGATCTCTTTCTGGAGGCTCAATTGATAAGGATGCTGGCTTATGTCAACTATCGTACCTTTTATGATCCGAGGGTCAAGAAAGAAAGCCGGTCGCAGGAAGGATGCTGTAATATTAAATTTGATGATAGAATTTGTCTTCTGGCCGTTTCAGCAAAAAAGTTAGCCCCAGAATGCGGCGAATACATAAATCACGCAAGGATTCAATCGACTTTATTACGTGCAGCGGTTTATAGTCCTTTGAACCTTTCTTTCTAAAATGGAATGTCTTCAGGATAATAGAAAATATGGTTAAGCAAATTCTGCTGTATTGATTTAATTTGATTTTATTAATTATAAAGCTTATTATTAAGTAAAACAATTATATTTTTACCGTATATAAAAATCCATTTACAAATATGTAAATATTAACTTTAATAGATAAACTTTGGCAAATCGAAAAATATGTATTATAAATATATTACACGTAACAGATATATATGAAAATTATTGGTTACTTCCACTCACCGAAACCAGCAATGAAAAGCAGATAGAAAGTGAAACTTCGTAACATCTTACAAGAATACACAGACTAATGTCATGCACTGGCTTTTATATTGAAGTTGGGTTTCGCATTTGACGAAAAACTCTTATCTCGTGACGACGCAACTCATTTTGTTCGAGTATCGTATAGTATAACACAATTATAAAGTAAAATAAAATTATAAGGCAGTTATAAAAGGATGTCGTATAGGAAATAACAGATAACAAAGTATTTTCGTCATAAAATCGTAATAATATCGTACGATAAGAAAAAAATATTCATAATTACGACTATTTTAATATAATAATAATTCAAACGGGAGAACATTTTTCTAAAATTATATATTTATTTAGAAAAATATTTTCTAAAATGTTTATTTTATAATAGGTTTTTTTTTTTACGTAATTTTATCATGACGTACTACAGAAATGAAAGAATAAAAAAACTTGATAATCTTTTATTATTTTCGAATACCATATCTTTTTTAAATGTCATTTAATCATGGTCGTATTCATATCGATATCCAATTATAGACTATTTTATATATTGGTTTTTTTCTGATCAATTATTTTATAACGCGCGATTTTTCAGAAATTCGAGTGGTGTAATGCGACAGACAGTATTTATATACGCAAATAAGTGATTGGCTACAATAATTATTTGTACAAGTGTGTTCGCGTTCGATCGAGATCTGATAAAGTCTTTATCTTACAAAAATTCGTGTGATACATCAGAAAATTTTATAACTTGTAGAAATGAGACATAGATCATAAAAGTAACGGATAAAAATCATTGCAATCATTTCGATAAGATATCTGCTTTTCCTTACGCTTTTTATTAATCCGTAAATGATACACTTTATTGTATATTTCAATTAATATTTACATATTTTTTATAAAGATATACAAATATTTATTATATATATACATATTTCTATCGTTTATTTAAGTATTTCTTCGAGGATTAATTAAAAGTTAAAAACATAAAAAGCTCTATTTTAAAAAAATCATTTTAATTTGATAATTTTCATAACTGAAATTCTGTACATATTATTGGTTTACAACTAATTAATGGCTGGAAATTCACAATTTCAATTAAAGGTCGCTTCCCTATATATCTTTTATATCTATTTCAACAGGCATTTGGAATTTGAACGCATGGACTATGGCGGTTTTCAATACATCGATTAATGAAATTCTAATAATTCCATAGGTTTATTGAATCGGAAATGTATGATTTTCATATTCATCTATATATATATATATATATCTTTTGCTCGATAGATTGTGATTCATCAGCTATTAATTAGTCGTCATTTATGTGTACTATGTAGTTTATCTATCGAAATAATATAAATTCTGATTTCAGTGTATAATTATGTTATTTATAATGTTATTATATATTAGCTTTATATACACAGAATTATATTCGCATTCTTGATAGTTCTTTTAAAAACCGACTGGTAATTAAAAAATTCAGATTTTCCATCATACCTACCAATATTACCTCGAAATATAGCAGATGTCTGCTTATACAGGATATGTCGAGGATTGTTACGAGGGGTAAAAGAGTGCCGTACCAGACTGCACACTTGCCGACATCGGCAACGACTGCTGTCTGGCGATTAACATATAAATCAAAGTTCCAACACGGCAGGCCATCTTCTCTTCCTTTTCGTTCGCGCTCGAATTCACCCTCGGATTCCCCTGTTATTCGCGCCGGATGCGCGTGTGCCACCAGCTATCTTGCGTGCTATTCTCTCTCTTTCTCTTTTACTCACTTTCTCGAAAACGCACTGAGAAGATTATTCGGATGTTGAATAGCTGACAATTATTAAAAGTAAATCTTTCACTTACAATGATATCGAGCATTAAATATAGCGCGCGTTACACGGTTTTGAGTAAAGTATCTCTTCCAAATCAATAAATCATCTCGTAAATTAAGCTAATATAAATTTGCAACGTATAAATGAGAAAGAAATTTTTGCATGTAGATAATTTAAAAAAAGGAAAGAGTACTCGTTTCGATCTGTAATTAAATAGAAGTTTGATTTAGCTAATACGAGATACAGAATTTGAATACGCATTTGGATTGCCCATTAGAGCAGCTTTTTTAATTCTATATTTTAAATTCTTATACATTGCGAAGAGATGCAACACATGACTAAATATGTTTCCAAAAATTGCGGGCTGATTCTAATCAAAAGACAAGATTATTGGTGTAATTTGAACGGAGGGAAACTAACGTCCTTGTCTCGCTGGTATATCTCGCTCCGAAGCCATGATAGATAACTGAGGTGCAACGAGTTCTGGGTGTCGTAAGTCTGCCACGGTAGGACTAACGAGTCCTATCCCGAGAGAATTCTCGGACACACGCTATGGACGTTCGTACCGTAACGAGTATTTTCTCCTTTCGACTATCCGCGTATTCTTTCTCCGCTTCTTTGCCCATGAGCGTCGCGCACACGTGTCAAGGCGATTACAGCACACTGGGGACAACGACTTTACAACGACATATGCAATTTTCACACTTTCGCTGGTCGCAATTTATCAGCGGTGAAAGTCGACCGTAAATGTACGCGAGAAGATCGAGAAACGAGAATGTATTCCATCGAGGACATATATCTTGCTATCTCTTCACATCGAAGAACTGGTACAAGAATAGGTCAAAGATTTTTTTTCGTGAAATGCAATTGTTGCGTCTCGACGAAGATCGTAAATGCAGTTTGACAGAAATAACATTTTAAAATATCCAAACGATCTCCGATGATGCGCGATCAACGAAATGAGATATAAACATTTAAAAAGAGGTTTTCAATGATTGTGTGACGCGATTGAAATCTAGAAAGTTCTGCAAGCTCTATCTGCTTGGCTTGAAATTGTTGTAACTTTTATTGTAAGCAAAATCACTTGATGACACAACGTTTCGCGATGCACCTGTATTACGTCGACATGTGCAAGATTGGTGCGTGACAATTAACAATTAGCGATTTTGATGACAAGCTATAGCATAATTCGAATTAGCTTTAATCGAGTAATTGCGCGCTCCGCCGAAATGTACTTACCCTATCTACGTATTCATCCTTTTCCTCCTCTCTAGCCGCTTTAAAGCCACATCTGTACCTACGTCAGCCACATAATTGGCTTTCGCGATCGTGCCGAAGTACTTGAAGGCGCGAGGATTACGGGGAACCTGATTGCGCGAGAGCTTTGTGCGGTAATTTGGATTTTCCATCGTTTCTCGTCCTTCGCTTTCCTCTTTGCTACTCTCGTCGCTTTTACGGAACTTGCGTGTCTTGCCCTACGAGTAGAGAGAAAGGCGTTCGAAAGAGCAGACAGTCGGTAGTCGAAAACATCTTTCTCGATAGGATATATCAAAAAATGAAATTTTCATCATAGTTTATGATCCATAAGACGAGCACTTAACGAAAACCATACTATTTTCTATCCGTTTACAAACGTTCAATAACATTTAATGAATCGAATTATGCTGATCACGTGGATATAGAGATGAGATAAACATTATATTTTATGTCAAGTTTTGCTGTCGTACATTTAAAAACGCTATATGTGTAAGTAGAAAAATAACTAGATAGAAAAATGCATGGAGGAAACAAAATATGTATGAATAATTAGATTTTATATATTGCAGATATATAATTTTATTATATTATTATTTGCAATATTCTCTCATCGCCTTTATAAAAGATATTTTTCAACTGGCCGCAATTTTCGTAATGAATCGATGAATCTATTGTAATTGGATTATTGTTGCAATCACCGTCCGATAAAGCGCATCGAGATAGAGTGAACGATCGTTAGCGCGATCTGTACGGAGATACAGTTGGAACGAGACAATCTGGCGAATGGCCGACAAGGCATAGAAAAGATTACTCTCGCATTGTGGTTGGGCGACACCAGGGAAGAACGTCACTTTGCCCGAAAGAGGGGATGTATGGGGATGCATAGAGAGGACGTCGCGCGGAATGCGCGGCGCGGAATCGGAGTTGTAATTATACCTGCATGCATCGTTTCTACGTGCTTTATAAATGGCCGTGCATAATGAATGAACTGCCGGACGAACCCGCCGGATTATCCCTCCGAAAGAATGGTCCCGCCATCCTATCTAAATCATATCCGCCGGCGTCGTTTTGCACCACCGGCAATGTTCCTCGAACCCAGGGGGTAATTTTCATGAACGAACGCGAGTAATGCGCGGCCGTGATATTTTTCAAGGTATCAATATTCTTTGCGGCGTTGCGATATCTCGGATTTTTTGCTAAAAATAATTGATTTACAAAAAGGTAAGGTTGAAAAAGATTTCTAAGCCACAGAGAAAATAATGAAACAATATATATGGTATATATTTAAATTTTTTTTTTCTCTAGATTTATATATAGAAATAATATTGTATTATTTTTGTACACACACGCGTACATACATATATATGTGATATAAAATGTTTGCGATTGCATTATCTTCTCTGTCTTGTCATTAACACTGTAAATTAATTCGCAATTATACCATGATATGTACTACGAGGACGTACAACGCGTTGGAAAGTTCATAGGAATGATGGACACATATTATTCCGTAGCGTTTTACCTCTCGTATAACATTTTAAATCTTAATGGAGTGCGCTGTGATGGTACGTAAAGCGTAACGGCCGGGCAATGAATTAATTACGTGGGTTAGTCGTTCGCACTCTCAGATAGAATCGTGCGAGTGAAATTCACGAGCTCGATTTAATATTTCACTCGGAGCCGCGCGGGATGCGAATTCCTCGCAAAAGCCGAAATGTATGCCTTATGTGTGTCGCTCTATATAACACACAAACATTTATATATATACAATTTTATTATAAATATACAATATATGTATTATATATTATATATATATATATATATAATGTACTAATATATTGTATTATTTATAATAAAATTTAATTAACCACATATAGCGCCGTGCGCTGCGGTGACCATTAACGCACATGATTCCTGTATAATATGGTGTACTAAATTATGGTTGATGTGCAACCTGCCACGCGATCCTCGTTTTCAGTTTACGTGATAATGTCTCCGAATTGGACAGGCCAGTACCATCGGTAATCAGCATCGCGGCATCGTGAACAAGCGACCGCGGCTGCCATCGTCGCGGTCCTGTCGCATTTTTCAAACCTTTGCCAGTAAAATTTCGACCTCAACCAACGACGACTCTCGCGCACCGCAATATATCAATTCGCGTAGCTCGTGTGGGCGTCGGTGATGAAACGGCGGGGCAGGTCGTATAAAAATATTGAGTGCAAATCAATTTGGTGATGACGTAACATCGCAACTGCGCTGCCACCAGTGACCTATTTCGCTGTCACACTATGCAAGAAATAGGACTACTTCGAATAAATCTAGATTTATCCAAAAGAGAGAGAGAGAGAGAGAGAGAGAGAAAGGGAAAAAAGAGCAAGAAAGAGAATAAAAATAACAAAATATTATTTTATAGAAATGTCAATCCTAAGTTTAAGGACAGATTTTTCTAACGAATAGTATTTAAAAACTAACTCAATTAAAGTTGATTAAAATTAACAACCACAATCTAATTGCGATTATATACATATATTTCTGCAATAAAATATATTTTATTGAACGTTTTAGTTGGTAACTTTAAACAGTAACTCTCGATGAACCCGACGAATGCATAACTTCCTTAACGTTCCGCGATGGAACGCGTCCTGCGGTTGGATCACCTGTTAAGCACAATGCTTAATACGGGCTCCGTAAGTGATTAGGAAACTCCGAGGGAGAAACCGCCGAAATAATTAACATTCGCGTCGCGACACGGCGTCTCGATGGTGTTAGAGACGCTAAACGACATGTATCGGTATCGAGTGAGTAGAATAGATGGAAATGCGGATTCCGCATTAGCACATGAAAATTGGAGCTTGTCACCCCCTCCTGCGATCTCGAGTAATTCTGCACGCAAGATATCGCGGTCTGCGGTCCAAAGATCTTAACGCATAATTTCTCCGTAGGAAAGTTGACGTTATGTGCGATAGCGCTCGTGGGCAGCATCGCTCGAATACACGTCAAGTGTACAAGTTTCGAATTCTCTATCGAGTCCGTTCTCTTCGTATGTCTCGATCTGGCTGGTTGAGGCCAGGGTTTAATTGGGCTTGACCGGGATCGGATTTCATGGGTTGATTTCAAGCGCTTCTGTTACAAAGATATTCGAGAATCGGAGGACATTGCGATTATCATGTTAATTAGTTGCAAGGGACTAATTTGTGGAATTTGATAGTATCGTCAAGGGATTAATATAGATAAGACCGACGTAATCACAAGAATGGCATATCGACGCATTATTTATAAAAGAAAAGATCAATCGATCCCTTCATATTACAAAAGCACACAAGCCGGACGTTCGCGCGCTCAAAAGGTTTCAAGTTAGAAGTTCTCTCTCAACTTTACTCGCATGCTTCGGGCATTTATTTTTACAAAGAGGATAATCCGTTGGATTCTAGTTGGTTATTGCTAACTGTACACAACGATAATCCCCACGTTGGACCGGGATTTCGTTCTTAACACCAATTTAATGCTACCTCTTTTATCGTTTTCCACTACAAAAATCCATCTATAAATTATGCTCTTTCAGCTCTTTTATTTTGTCGCGACTGTTGAAAGAAATTTGAAATGACAGATACAATAAGGCAGACAAAAATTTAAAAATGCGGTCGAATTTGCGCATAAGATTATTTTATGGATATTTATGTCCAGTGGCATATAAGTTAAAATCATGGCTTTATACCATGCAAAAAAAATATTTTCATCATTCAAATACAATCATTATAAAGGAGGAGAGACGTTACATAAAAAAATCAAAATTATCTCTTATTTTATTTTTTGATATCAAATACTCTTCTATAGCAACAAAGAGGGATTTGAAAATGCGAATAAGTAATAACGATGAATAAGTAATGAAGAATGATTTTTCCAATGATTAGCTTATCGCTGTTCTTCTCTCATTATTATTTTTGACGATTAAGGGAATAACTTGGGCATTTAAGTCTTTTTCTAAGATAATAGAAAATAATGAAATAAGTATAAAATAATTATTATAGTACAACGACAATTTCTCACATAGTTACTGAAAAATTTGATGAGAATTGCTTATAAGAAATTTATTAAAATTTAAGAAGGGAGAGACATTGAAATAATATTTTATCTAAAATTCTATAATTGTATTTTTAATTAATTGTATTGTAGATTTTCAAATATATATATAAATTCACGTTATACAGATGGATTTAATACATTATTAAAGAAGAAATGAGAAACAGAGAGAGTGAAAGTGTTAGTAATAACACAATTATTATATAACACGAAATTCAGTCAGTGACATTTCTTCTGTAATATATTTATCACGAGGGATAAAACACGTGTTCGCGTTTAACTGTGGTTGTCACTATAGATAATGAACATTTTAGATTCCGGATATGGGACGAAAATTATTTCCGCCAGGAGAACAACAATTTCGTGCGGTTTTATATCGCCTTTAAAGTCGGCGTTGTGTAACATCTTCAACGTGTGCCAGATGTTGAAGAGTGCACACGTTTGTCCGCTACAACACATATGGTTGATACGATAAGCTGTGTCGTTTAGTTTCTATTTGTTATTCTTTCTATGAAATTTTTTTTCTTATTTAGAAAATAAACTTTGCGTTACGCAATGTTTGCGCATCCTATCTTGTTAATTCGGGAAATGTATAAAGAGACTTAAAAAATATATAATTTAATTTAAATAATTTTATAAAGGACTTCTGTGTGTGTTTCGAATCTAATCTAGAAGTAATGTTATTGTTTCTGTAGAGATCTGCCATTTTGACCTCTTATCTTATGTACCATATACCCATGCGGCGTCAACACTCAGAACATATATTTTCTCTCCTACACTGCATTAAGCGAGCGACAATTAACAGTCCCATCTCCGATATCGCGGCATTTGTAAAATCGGGCGCTGGTAGATGGTCATTAAAATTATATCCGTAGTTAAGTACACGGGCAGAATACCCGAGCAGTCATCCTCTCGAGAGCTCGAATAGCGAGCGTCTAAGGAAAGCGTTCTCCTACATTTCTAAATAAATTACTATAATTTAAATTATTATTATATCGTAGTACATCAAAAAAAAACGTGGCAAGATTTTCGCTGTTTCGTTGCGATACATTGCTCTTAAATTTTCATCCGTTTCGTATTTTTGGGCTTTCCATTTCGATGACAGGCCAGCCGTGCAAATTAAAAGCGCGCAGCCTGGGCTCGCCGCGGGCAAACAATTTACCGTAGCCGCGACGAAATATTTGCTTCCTCATAAACAAACCTGGTGATCCAATTTGTGCTAGGTGCATTTAGTTGCTTTCGACGCAACGCGTAAGTCGTTGATATATTATAACAGTAATTACAACGCTTTTTTCGTTAAAAAATTATTGCATTAAAATGTTGTTGCAATTTTTTGAATTATATTATTGCTTTGTGTGCGTGTACAACGTATATTTATGACAAAAATGATAAAAATATACTTTGTTATTAACAAAATTAAAAAAAAAAATATGCTTACGTCAAATATTAAAATTAGATGTAATTAAATTTATAAAAATGCTGTGTATTTGTAATTATAAGCTAAATATATATACATATATATATTTTATATAAATGTTTTATAGAATTTACAATTTGCTATATAAACTAAATATTCTCTTATTCTAAAATTCTTCAGCTTGCAATGAGAAAGCCTTTGTTAAATAGCATGGATAAAACCACCGCGCTACTTAAGTTTATTGAAAACACGTTTGTCGTTATCGAGATACAAGCGCAACTATTTAGGACGCGTAGCTTAAGGTCGAATGGAATTTATCGTTGATTTTATCTCTTCTCTTTCTCTGTCATTTGATCTCGACTAAACCTTCTATCTCGCGCTTGTAGTTATTCACGGACAGTTTGGCGTTCACGTTTGGCGATGAGTCAACGAGCAAGACGAGTTGAATCTCGTAGATTTGATCGAGAGGCATATTGACACATCGGCTGAGCGCCGATCGTGCCATAGTATCTCTCGCGTTACAATGCGATGCTATGTATCAGGTATCCGTGAATCATGTAATGCGTACACCTAACGCGCCACGCGCCACGCATACGCCGCATGATTACCACATTAAGATCGGCCGATAGGACCAAGCAAAATAGGCAGCTGAGACGAGCGTGCGTCTCGAGGCGATACATTCTTGTCATATCTCAATGCAATTACAATAGTATTGTAAATTGTCAAAATCTGTATATATATATGGAATTTTGTATATGGAAGATTGTATGTATATATATGTAATTAGTTTAGTTTATATAAAAAGATTCTTTTATGTTGCAACGCAAGAGTTTATTTTCGTTGATCTATCAGAAGATTCTCCCGTTTTAAGAAAACTTTTGATGCAAAAATATAGGTATACTAATTTCGTCAGACAGACGAAATCTATCTTTACAATAAAAAGAATAATGATAAGGGAGAGAGAGGAGGGAGGGGAAGGATTGAAATATAAATATAATTTTTGCAAGCGCGCGATTGCGCGAAACTGTATATATTACACTTTGTTGCAAGAGAAAGAGACCCTGCGCTTCCTAAAATATTTTCATGTATAGTATCTTATGTATATTTATATTCATTGTCAATTAAAGAGAGAGAAGTTATACTGAGAACTGTGTCTCTAGATATATGCAGAGGAGATTTAATAGTTAAATGTAGTTATTAAAATAATTCGCGAATATCGTACGATTTTACTAATTTACTCTACGACCTTAGCTCGGCTGCCTACACTATGAATCGTTAATATCCACCAGCGCTAATTTAGTTCAAGGGAGTTGCGCGAATTTCTCGTCTTTGTTCTCCCTGGATGGCGTACGATGGTTTAGCAATTGTGTGACGAGGGCGCGTCCCGGCGCCGGCGTAACGGTAGAGACAGTCGGAAAGACAGGCAGTTCCCTTCCAGATCTTACCACCTTGCATAATGCATCGCGCGACGCCACTAAGCCAAAGGGGGAACTTCCCTGACGTGGAACGCCAGGAACACACACGCGTAGCTCTTCCATTTCTCTCTTCCTTCCTTATTGTTTAGCATCCCGTTGTGCAAATCCTTCCATTGACTTTCGATCTGCTTGGCTCTTGTTTGGTTCTATCTTTGTACGATGCGTGATCTCTCTCTCTATATATATATGGCTGTTTAATCGCGGAAATTTTTATTAATTCTGCATCACAGAATAATTTTCTTAGAGATTTTATAAACAGATATAAAATTGCGATTGATGCGCAATGCGCGAGGAATCTATCGTGAATAAATAAATTGAAACAATACATTTTTTTAGCTATCGTATCGTGAAAGAGCTGAAAACTCCCCGGTATCGGAAACTTTGTTTACACGCAAAAATTGTTGATTAGTGCTGAGGTTGTTCAAATTTTTTGCGCAAAGATCATTAAAGTTTCGATGAAATTTTTTTGTGCTTTAACGCGCGAGCGATGGTTGCACGGCTTGCGCGGCCGCTCGCTTCGAATTTGCCTGCGTTGGGTTTCACAGAGAAACACGATGCGGTACGTTAACTCCGAAATCCCGTGAAACACTTCGACCATCGTCATCTTGTATGTAACACGTCGTAGCTGCGTACGCCTAGACGGTACGTGCGGACGGTGGTATGGTAATCTAGTTCGCGCCAAGTTTCCACCGAGCTCGAGTTAAGTCGGCTGCGTCGAGTAAGCTCCTGGTGTTACCACGGCTGATGAGTCCAGGATACTTTGGGGGGTACGGTTACTAAAAGATGACACGTTCCCGTCGCATCGCGATAGAAGCCGGTCGGAATTCCGCCGGCTTTTGCACGGCATATCGAGGATCACTTCTTTAGATCGCGATCGCACCGATTGCAACATCGATAACGTTGCCAAGATTACTTGGTTTATCGCAAAAATTACTTCTCTCTTTATTTTAACATATCTATAGTTAAGTAAGAAAACTGCCTTTTTTTTGACGTTTTATTATAGATTTTATTGCTAATGATCTATCTGCAATAATGAGAAATGAGTTTATCGTTCGTATGTAATGCAAATAATTTTATTAAAAATAAAATAAAATTTTGTAAAGAGTCTCTTTAACTAATATATACTTTAAATAATAAAATAACTAATTTAAATAATAAAGAGAAAATTATATATTGCTTTGTGTGATATACGCAGAATTATAAATACTTAAACTTGCATGTTGCATATAATTAAGGATTATTTAGATTTTGCGTTAATTACCTTTTTTGCGCTTTAGGCTATACAGTCTGTATATCTATAACATTAATACAGTGCCAAACTGGCTAACTCTAGCATACTCTGATGTTCTATATTTTATGCGTTACAAAGTGGGATAATCACATAATTTTGTCATACCGTTAGTTAACTTAGAAAGCTTATAATTGAAGAGAATATGTATTGTACTTCGCGAATACGCGCGTTTATTTAGCATTACATAATGAAATTTTGATAGTCCCATGCAGTTTAATGCTAATAATATTTTACACAATGAAAACTTCAATGTTGCATTAGTAAAAATAAATTATGAGAAAATATAAAACTAAAGAGCTGATATTTTTTGTATATATATATATATATATATATATATATATATATATATAATAAGAAAGAATAGGAAAACATATTATGATAATAATAAGTAATTCTTATATTTCAACTATTTTTATTAGTTTAATTATTATGCATATTATTAAGTCTAAGGTAATTTGACATATCTATTTGAAATTATACAATTTAATTTATGAATTGTTATCTCATAAAATAATTGATGGACGTGGAGCGCTTACATCGACATTAAAATTTATGTTTTTAAATATGATGTGATTTATGATGATGTCGCATATCACTGTAAAATAATTACGTCAACTCATTAATATTGCTTAAAACTAATATTGCATCGTTTTCCATTTTTTATAAAGACAGAATTGCAAGTGAGTATAATATACATAGATATAAAAATTGAGGAAAATATAAGTTCATTTAATATTCCTTGAAAAATAATTTCATTTCTGGGACACAAAAGCATCATTAACGGAATAATTCTATAATTTCAATAGCATCTTCTTACTACGCTGAGAACTGTTCCAAAATTTAAAAATTACACAATAAAATTGTTTACAATAAGATTTAAAATCTTGAAAATAATTAGTACTATTACAGATGTCCATATAAATAAGATTATGGCAAGTAGAGCAATGATATCTGTATCATAACGTTGATACCATGGTTTATCGCATTCATTAAATCGGAAATGTTTCACTTCTTTGTGACGCATCACAAATTCTATCCACCATATTGCATTTTCCATGCTGTCATATGGTTGATCCTTGGAGAGAGAACTTAGATACGTCATCTTCTCTTTGTAACTAAACACATATTAAGTTACCAAATCGGTATTAGTATTTAACTGCATTAAGTTAAAAATAATTGTAATAAATTAATTATATAAATTGATATTGATATTTCGGGTAATTTATATTAATAGCAGAAAATTTTGATAACAGAAATTGATTATAATGGTTCATATTAAAGTATATATGGTATAATATATAATATAATACAAAATACTTTTTATCGTTTAGAATCTGATGAATGGCTGTAGAGAGAGATTCTTTGGTTATTTCGTTTAATTTGAGATATATTGCTGCACCTAGCGAGACCAATCGTCGAACTCGAACTTCTTGTTCGGATACAATAGGAATTCCCAGGACTGGAACTGCGTAATAAATAGCTTCTTCGGTACTTTGAAGACCGCCTTGATAAATAAACAGCTTGATGTTCGGATGAGCTGCACGAATGAGATAATTGGTAATGTTGCGCGAGTCATATAAATGGATTGTCGATCGCAAAACAATGACTTAACATTTTTAATTTTACCGAGTACGCCTTGTTGCGGAAACCATTTCGAGATAAATGCATTATCGAGCTTTCTTGATAATTCATCGCAATCAAATTTCCAAACTATTTTATAAGATAACTTCGAAAATACTTCAACAATGTCTTTTAGCATTTCTTTCTGGAAAGTGTGGCAGGCAACGGTGGTTCCAAAGCTCACATAAATAAATCCTTCTGTTGCGTTATCTAGAAATTGTCTTAATTCCTTGTCGTATTTAAAAATTAATTATTTAGTGCGTTTATTACAAAGTGATAAAAGTTGAAATAATATATTACCATACAGCCTAATTTTCGATATAATAATAATAATCTTGAAAATTTACATACTTTTGGCAGAGGTGGCAGTGTTTTTTGTATATGGATTCCGCTAAAAAATACTACATTTGGCTGTTCAGGTCTAGGGTATACGATTGCCGGGTTTTCATTAACTAACAACACACTCATATTTTTTACTACATCGATAATGCGTGGTATGTCATTGCCGAGATATTTTTTAGCCATTTCTTGCTCTATGGTTACGAAATCATTAATCCAATAATAAACACAGGACCATGTCTCGATAAAGTTTTGCAATCTTTGCCAAAAGGATGGATTTTCCCCAACTAACGTTTCAAGTTCCCAATTTGAAGCATGCGATGGAAGTATAGGACTACCAAAAATATATCGTTGAAAATTATGCATGCCCAAGGACATGATTCCTGTGTAATGGATTATCGAGATATCAATGTATGTTTCACAAGATACCGAAGGCGTAATTCTTGCAGAAGGAAAGGTCAATACTTTTATACTTATAACGATACTAACATCTCAAGCAATACAAATATCTTTTAAAATATCGACCGTTCCCCCTTGTCACATGTCACTTGCAAGATATCCTGTACATGTCACTTTCAGAAATCATCTCACCTATGAGAGGAGCGTTAAATCTATATGCCATAGTAAATAACGCCGGATTGCCTATTGCTTCTACGATAACTGCGTCAAACTTTTCATTACTATCTTCTCTATAAAGTTCCTTAAATTTTGGTTCATCAAATATCACGTCGCCAAGCACGTTTTTCAAGTTTAAGACGTATTTTCTGAATTCATTCAATGGTAGTTGCAATAATTGTTTTTTAAACTCTTCACCAAGAAATATTGTATGTGACAAATCGATTTCTGTATAGTTTTTTAACGTCGGATCTCTCATCGGATATGAAGTTAATATGACTATTTCGTGCCCTTGTTTGTTTAAGGCTAAACATAACGACCGGTAAACTATTTGATGACTGTAAAACGGTGCAATCGTGATCACGAGAATCCTTTTGGCATTCGCAATGTTGTTTGCCAGCAGCAACCATAGAGATAAAATCACGCACATTTGACAAATAATTTTATACATTTTGCCAATATTCTGGTAGAACTGATCTTTTGGAATTATAAGCACTTATATATATAAGCATTCAACTATTTCAATAGTTGTTATTAGAGTTTGAATGAGGACACTATCGCATCGTGCTGTCTGATAACGAGCATTTAAATAACCAAATTTTAATATATGTATATATATGTGAATTTTCTATTTGTGCGTTGTAAGATCGAAAAGCTAAACATTTTCGATAAGATTTTAATTATTATACACATTATTTTATATTAATCGTTTATAATTTATTAATACATTAAAAATAGCTTATATATACATATCTTTATTTTCTATTTCAAATATTGTTTTGATTCGATGACTCTAATCATTTATTCGCAGAGCGAATGAAATATTGCAATAAATTTTTATATTATATTAGAATAAGATAGAATTGTTAAATCTTACAAATTCATCCCCGCTTTAATAATTAATAATATTTTTATTGTGTTTATAAGGAGGGATATTGATAAAAATTTCGACAATCAATAAACAAATATAAAATTTCTTCGACGTGCTATCGTACTTTTAATGTGAGAAATATATGTATTTATATTTATTTTATATTCTAATAAGTTCATAAACTATATAAGATTGTTAACAAAAATTGAGGCAATAGTCTATTTTTGGGATCAAATCGAATAAAAAAGTCTTTTAGCATTTTTTTCTCTAATAACCAGTTATCACGATATTGTAATTATGCAATTGATTGAAAAGTTTGATGAATAATGCGGGATACGATATATTAACGAAAATTATACATTCATCAAATTTCAAGTTTATAGTTTATAAATAATATAAATAATAGAAAGAAATAATGCTGATTGTTATGCGGTATTCTATATATCAATTTTATTTGTGTCAACTATGAAGAAATATTTCTCGCAGATTCGGATATGTGTTTAAAGTAATATTAAAATATTTTTTTGCACCAACAACTATCGCAGAGAATTCGATAACATTCGTAAATGAAATCGTAAAATCTGATGTAACACCCATAAAACAAAAAGGGATGCTACAAATATTACTATGGCGAGGAATCCGATGATATCCCAATCGTATCGTTGATACCATGTCTCGTAGCAAAGATTATTTCGAAAAAAAGGCGTTCCATTCTGCCGTATCACGTACTCGATCCACTTTATCGTATTTTGAAGACTGTCATACGGTCCGTCGTTATAAAATTGACTCACATGTTTCATCCGATCTTTGTATCTTAAAATAAAAAATACGATATTATTATATTAATGCACACATAATTTAAAGCTCTTCTCCTTATTGTGTAAATTAATCAAGCTTTAATAAAAAGGAGATTATATATGTAAAAATATATAATTTATGCAGTAATACTTCTTATTTTTTATAACTTCAGATATAGCAGCTTCGATGCTTTCTTTTGAGATATTGTTACTATGAAGATGAACTCCAACGCCCAATTTTTTTAAATATTGCACGTTATACATCTGGTCCCATACAATGGGCAATCCTATGACAGGAATCCCGTAATGAATAGCTTCCTCGGTACTTTGCATGCCGCCTTGATAAATAAATAACTTGATATTTCGATGAGCTACAAACGAGAAAATCAATACGAGATTAATATTGCGAAATAAGACACATAGAAGCGACATTACCAAGAATGCTTTGCTGGGGAAACCATTTCGATGCTATTATGTTTTCAGACTTGCTAAGTAATAGATCAGGATCATATTTCCAAACAACTTTGTACGACAGCGTAGAAAATACTTTGACGAAGAATTTAAATGTATTATTCGGTAAATATTCCCACTGAACGTTGGTTCCAAGACTGACGTAAATAAATCCTTCGGTCGCGTTGTCGAGAAACTGTTTTAAATCCTAGCGAATGTAACGAGACTGATAGTAACAGATTTACAAATGTATATAATGCAGCGCAAATATATTTTATGTGAGAGCATTAAAAAATTATATACATATACATATATTTTTGTATAATATACTTTTGGCAGAGCAGGTGGTACTTTTGCGATATGAAAACCATGGAAAAATATGACGTTTGGTTGTTCGGATCTGATATAAGAAAGCGGTGGATGTTTGTTCACCAAGTATATACTCATGTTTTTCGTTATATCATCAATATGAGGCAGATCTTCTCCTAAATATTTCTTTGCGAGCGCATCCTCTATAGGAATATGTACGTTTACCCAGCTATACATTTGCTTCCACACTTCATAAAAGTTAACAAGTCTTCTCCAAAATGACATATTGCTTTCGGGTATCGTATTGGCTTGCCAATTGGAAATATGCGATGGAAGAATTAAAGATCCAAACATATAGCGCATATGATTGTATACATCCAGGCTTGAGATACCTATATATGTGTTACGTTACTTTTTATTATTTTATGATTGTACAAATAAAATGAAAAAGAATTATGCTTAATGTTGAAAAAATAGATTGTAAAATTTAATTCTTTGATGTCGCAAGTTTTTTTTACCTATAAGAGGTGCATTGAATCTGTATGCGAAAGCGTTCAATGAAATTGTGGGACCTTGCGCTACAATAACTGCGTCAAAATGTTCATTGCTATCAGTTGCATATAATTTCTTCATTTCTGGATTTTTGAAGACCTCGCGATTTAGGATGTGAGATATAGACCATAGAATGTTTTCTATATCTAGAAACTTTAGCCGCAAGCTTGCCTCGGTGACACTATTAAATGGTGTTAGCGTTTTATATTCAGGAAAACCCTTGTAAAAGTATTTCAAATCAATCTCTCTATAATTTTTTAAAGAAGAGTTTCTTATAGGTTCTGTGGTAACCGACACAATCTCGTAACCTTGTTTGTTTAATTCTAAGCATAAACCACGGTAAACTATTTGATGGCTGTACGATGGATAATTTGTTATAACTAATATTCTTTTGGTGTGTGCCACATTATATTGCACTATCCCACATAAAAACACATATATTGATAATAAACACATTTTAGTCCACATTTTTCCAATGATATCAGTAAAATTCTATTGCGAAAGTAAAATGCACTCGTAGTATTTATAGGAAATGATATATATATATATATTCGATGTATATATTTGTGATAAAACTTTGTGCAAATACACTTTATTTGCAACAAACTACTTGAAATGCGCATATAATGTATTTTGAAGTAGAGCGTCAGTTGAATTGTTAATCGCGTAAAACGTGTATTTTGACCTTATGTTCATTTAACAAGTCAGATATAATATAAATTATTTTAGAAATTTTGTAATGCACTTTTTTATTACATGACATACAGTTTCATATGTCTCGTTTTGATTTGTCATTAAAAATAAAAGAGTTCTAAAGTGTGAGTTTAATACAGTATAATATGTATTATCGCATCACGATCCATATCGTGATATCAATTACAATACATAGATGTATTTATTTATCTATTTCTTTGTTTATATCTGTTATTATTAATTACTATTCACGTAGTGAATTTTATAGGATTGGATTAACAATCATAATGATTAATGCGCGATTATTGGCTGTTTACGACGTATCTTCGCGTTGGATATAAAATCGTTGAAACAGACGTGTGGACATTCTCATAAATCTGTCGGCATCATAAATCGTCTCGTTGAGATATATTTAAAAGCACGCTGTCTCCGGTAACAGACGGCGATAAGTTTTCTCAGGTCGCTCGTTTCTCCATCTCTTGTTTCCGTATCGATTAAAGAGGCCATGTATCTTAATAAATTGCGCATTAGCCGCCAGTTGTTCCGACACTATCCACCGTATATATACCGATCTCATAATTTAAAAAGTTTCGTGATTTTATACATTATTTATGTAGACAAACCACGTGAAAGGAAATCGAACTTTCATCTGCAAAATTGTGTAAATATTGTTTGCTTGTAGTGGCGGCCGGATATGAGAGATACGGGATTTTGACAAAACCCAAATATCGTTTTTATATATGTTCGGAAAAGTTTATCCTTGACATAGAGCTGATATTAATTTTCACATACACACACAATACACATTTTACTAAATCTAAATATGTTACTCATTTTCCGCACGATAATCGAATAGTAATAATGAATTACATCTCTTACAATTTTTTTTATTTACACTTATCATCTTGTTGGTACAAAGAAAGTAATTCGAAAGAATGTGATGATACGTATGTGCAATAATTTTAAAAATGAGCCTATTATCTCATAAATTCAACAATCTACAATATATTAACAAGTCTTTCTGAGAAAATTTATTTTAATGATGTATTTTATAAAATAAACACATTTCTATAAGATTTTCGATTCATGTTAAATATCTCTACATGTCTGCAAGGGATGTATAGTACGTATTTTCTTTTAATAATGAAATGAAATGCAACAACGCGTACAATCCGGAGTACTATACGTCAATAAATTCTCTTTAGCTGAAAAATATTATATTTCTCGCAATGTCATATATTTGTTACGCATTCTCGGAGATTGACACACCTTTTATTAATCCAACTTATTCAGAAAGGTAGCGCCACATTGTGTATAAACAGCATTTTCCTTTAGTTCCCATCATGTGAATATTATGAGACTGTCTGAATATAGCGGCTGTCGGAAGCTACGACGAGAAAGACCGCGATACGAATGCGCCGGGAATCCAACATTTCGCATTATAACGCCGATGAAAAAGCCGACGAAGAATTAAGGAAAACGTCAATAAAATCCGTTCGCGATGCCTTGTTATTCCCTGTAACATGTATTTCATGAGGAGTGACAAGTGTCTTTCAATGAGAGGAAAAAGACGTTTACAATATTTCGATCATGATACTGACACGCGAGTTATCTTTGAAGATTATTGTCACGTGTTTGATTCTATGAATAATATCGATACAACGATTATTTTTCTCTCTGAAAGGTATTGAACGTTTAATTTGCAGATGATACGATTCTCGAAAATTCTCTCCTTTGATTGTTCTTCGCATTCGTCACCCTTTGTCATTCGCTTTTATCGTTTAACAATCAAGTTGTCATGGTCAGAGCGATAGCCCTTCAAAATAGGATGTTGATTGCAGTTATGAAACTCTTTGTGAGTTAATTGAAATCTGATTATTTCCATGGGCATTAATAAATATATATTGTTTATATATTGAATAAGAATTATATATTGTTATCTGAATTACGACATAAAAGTTTTATGTTTATCGAGAATTAGATTTTTATAATAATTTAAATAATTTGTAGCATTAACCATATAGGAAATTTTGTGTGCAGTTGCATGTCTTTTATTTGGTATTTGAGTAACAAATTTATATACCAATGTAATACATCATGATTATCACTATAACATTTGTAGAAATCAAAATTTCCAAGTAATATTAAATACCTGTCACAAACTAGGGACAGCAAAGGCAGATTGCGATATACTGGTTTGAAACCGTGCAGGAGGTATGTGGCTCGACGAAATAGAGTTACGAGTGCTTTTCAGGATATTATGTTTGAGTTTCGTTCGTAATATACGCGTGCATCACTAACTTTACGCGGTGATATCAAAGTAATGATAGCGGTTGTGAGGATAAAGCACAATTGCGATTTTAGTTTAAATTAAATACATTGATTGCCGAAAACGAAATAATTAAATTGCACAATATTAGATATGTTTTACAGTATATTTTTGATTATGTAGATTTTTTTTTGAATTTATTTATCTTTACTATATTTTTAATTTTGTATGAGATTTGAGAAATATCGCATCGATCGCATTAATAATACAATATTTATTACATCAACTTTAATATAAAGCAACGCTCCAAGGCAAAGTAGGTAAAGTAAAGAAATCTGTGGGGAGGGGAGATAAGAATTCATCTAATTGAAGTATTTTAATTATTCCGTAGTTATGAAAGGAAGTTCAAGACACGAGTGAATTTTAGCGAGTATCACAGGAATTTTAACTCGGACGATTCGTCGACTATTAAAAGGTAGTTAAATAAAATACCAGCTACCTAAGGAAATTACAAACGGAACAAAGTATAATTACTAAGAAGAGCGTCATATAAAATTCAACGTTTAATTGCAATTTCCATTAAACTTGTACATCGAACGACTATGTTCTGCTTGATTTCGAATAAAAGGCTTTTCTAAAAAACATTACCGGAGTATAATACTAACGAATGATAGATGCAGAAATATAATACTAACGAACACAACAGTTTGCCGCTTTTACAAATGGGTTTGCGCATTTTTTACAGACTCGACCGTGAACGCAAATATGTGCTAATGGATGTGCATCGGTAAAATATCAACGTTGCTTAAATATCACGTCAATGTCAAACGTTGAGCCACATGAGTTAGATATTGCAAACGTTATCGGCACATGATGTTCGTGCAGTCAAAGTGCGTACGGTATACTTTCGACTCAGATGTGCGCACAAAATTATTAAGGCATGATTTTCCTTATATCTGAATGTTATCAATTCAATCAACTCAACCAATTCATCTAACAACTTATCGCGATTTTTTATATTATATGCTCACTGTTTTTTATATTATTATATTCTTGTTTGTTATATATGTTATAATAGGAAGAACTGAGATATATAAAAACTTAACTAAACTCGACTCTAAGCGAGATATTGTTGAAATATCAATCTATCGCTAATACCATTACGATTCAAATTTAAGCATTGTATAACATAACACCGTATAAACTGTGCTTGTAAGATCTTTAATATGTGACATGGTGAAGAATCCAGAATAATTTATCTTTACCCTATATACTTACCAGTGATTCAAGTACCAAAATGGGATGCTGGCCGTTTGTACTTTCGATTCTGTCATTAAGGCAACACTCATGGTTTATTCAGATGACCGCATCGAGAGATATAGATAGCTAGAGAGAGAGAGAGAGAGAGAGTACGAAAGCGATGCTACTCGTATAAGGTCGGTACTCTAGAGTCACTTGCTCATTCAGTTGATTACGTCGGCCCGCAAGTATGGCTTTTCCCTATGGCTTGGAGAGAGCCCATAATCCCGCCATCTCCGTCCCGTTGGGTTGTTTGCGCGCGGTCCTGAAATATCAGTTGACCCACCGGCGTTTACGAGTTCAAACGAGAACCCTTTCTGCTGGTCAGACGTATTATAGTAATATTTTATATACTCTTTTTATAAAAAGTAACATTAACCCAACGTTGATTATCGTTAGCAATATTTATATCGGATGAAAAATATTTATTTATACATATTATATATGCATTATATATGTTATAACTGTTTATGTCGTAAAATCTACACAAAATCTTTTACTTTGTAATATTTTGTATATGCGTGCTACTTTTCTGGTATATGTTGGAAGACAAGCATTGTAGACAAGCGGATGAAAACTGTTAGCTCCGGTGTAAGCCACTTAGCCTCGAGGCATTCGTCTAACGAGTGGATGGTTTCGATCGGCTTTCGTTCTATTGTGTTTGCAAAAGCTTTCTTTTGAGCCGTATAGGTAGCCTGAAGGGTATCTTTAATTAAACTTTATCTTATTTAATTAAATAATACACTATTGAATTAAACAATAGTCGCACAATGAAAAGCGCAACAATACTGAAACACGAGATTTTTTTGTCAGCGGCCAAATTTTTGAGGGTAAGTATCGTCTATACGATTTTAATCGATCCTCTCCTACTGATACATCTAATCGGCGAATGCGTTTGTGGGCGTACTGTATTTCGAGTAGCTCGTAGTGCGGTATGTTATACATTCGAATTCCCTAGATTCTCATAGTTGCGTATTTATTTTCTATATAGAATCTCCAAATTATACATTGCGTAGTTTTATAGATATGAGACTTAAATGCTACAGAGAGAAGCATAGACGCGCGTATCTCGTGTATGTTCAGGGAAGTATGTATTTATTAACATAGCTTGCGCTTGTATCAGCGCTGTTTCAGATTGCACAATAACATCCCCCTCGCCTACTCTCGCTACTCTTATTTTCTCACTAAAGGCCGAAGAAGAGGAATTTCCCGACAAAGTTAAGAAATTCTTTGCTACCTGCCCCGCTTTTTACATAAATAACATTCCATAGTTTCCTAGTAATATGCCGAAGCAACTGGAGAAGACGTCGAGGCGGTTCTTCACCGGTTCGCGCCGGTTGAAAGATTCCGCTTTCGGAATTTCATGCCGAATCTCTCGCTGGAGAATTTTCCGGGGTGGACGTCGATCGTCTAACCGGTAGTTTGAATCGCGACCGCGGAAGCGATGGGAATATTTTTCTTTCCTGACGATATGAATTCCTGCCGATGTACACGCCACGGCTGGAGAAACATATCCACGATCTCTTCTCCTTTCTGACATAAAATCGCACACCCGCTCTGTCATTCTGCTTCCCGCGAGAATTGGAAATTATTCTTCTGTCACTCTGGGACACTCCGTATAATACTGGAAACTATATATCCAGTTTATTGATTTGACGGTTTTTATAAACTTTATAACGCTTTTGTAATCACGAGTCATATAAATATATAATTTTATCGGTGTAAATAATTGTTCTCTAGAATAATTATACCGATAAAAATATAATTCACGCGAGAAGAGAATAGCTGTTTCTTTTTTTATATATATATATAAATGCACTAGCTTGAACGAACTAGTAATTATCTCTGAAAATTTTAATAAAGTATTTCGAGAGTATCTAAGGTTTGTCGGTTGATGGGGAAATCATTGCGATATCGAGAAAGTACCTCGGTAGCTCTGAAATACGATTCTTCCCTGGCGTGGAATAATTTTTATCATCGCCATAGACGGTTGAATATTCAGGGGAATCCGTTCGATTCATCTGCGCACGTGAATATTCAGCGGTTCCGCTCGTTCGTTCGTCCGCCCGCCTTTACACCCTCCACCTCTCATTTCCTGCCGCACCTTTCCGCCCATTCGTATCTGCGATTCACAAAGGATTCGCGGTTTTGTGATACGCGATGAAAATAAACCACGCGATATCACCACCTCGTCTCTCCCTTTTTTCTGTGCAAGTATAATAGAGCGGCGTCCTCTCTCTTACTTAATGCATTTGCCATGACTTGATCTGAATATTTACTGAGGTTTTAAATCTTTTATTGCCAATGTTCTTGATTCTCCGCATTTTTAAACCTCGAGTAAAAAAAATCTGCCAACAAATTAGATATTTGTATGTGATCTCTTTTATTTACAAAAGTAACAATAAGTGGCAATAATTAAAATATGAAGATTAAACAAAGGCAAGTCGTTTTGTGAATGAAGGATATTCCGTTATTACGTTATCTCAAGCCATACAAAATAAGTCTTTCATTTTTTATAAAAATATTGATCTATATTACTGAAATAACGAGATTATAAAGATAGAAGCTATAATTAAGAAAGACAAAATATGAAAAAGGTTATTAATAAATTTTATATTTATACATATTGGTATATTGATTTTTTAAATTTATTAAACGATTATATAATAAACTGCTTAACTATAATAATACTAAATATATCTGCTTTATATTTAATTTTGATCTATTTTAAATTCAAAATGGTGGACTAATGTTACTCTCGATGATCCAAGTGAGATCTAATCTGTATGGTTACTTTACATAATTTAGACTACGTTCAATCTACGTTGAGATCATTTAATGTAATCTGATCCAAAGTCTAGTTTAATGTAAATCGCATGCGGATTTTTAGGTAAGTTTTTTGGATTAAGAAATAGATTTGATTGGAAAGAAAGAGAGAAATGTCATATAATCATGGACATATGTAAATATATATATATATATATATATATATTCTATTACATTTGTCACAGGAGTCGAATACAGTTACATCAATTGTAAGATTGCTTTGGGTTTACATGTCTCGAATAATTGCAACCAAAGACGTAACTTGATGCAGCCTTCAGTAAAATGGAGAATCGTCTGTGGTGACGCAAGACTGCAGGCTTCTATACCGTAGCGGGGGAAATTCTAGCGTGGAATTCGATATATTGACATAATAATGCGTCGGTTCGCATCTCATTCCCTTGTTTTCTCGTGGAAGGGAACTCGATTTAAACTTATGGCGCTGGCATTAATTCTTAAATCCACGATCAGAGAAGCAGCTCGCGATGATACCGCGTACATTCGCTTAATTGCCAAGTGACAATCCGCTTTTTGCGCGTATCGTCGATGTCACGTCAGGTGGAAATGCGAAATTAAAATTTCGGTCGAATACTCACGCCCGATATGGCGTGGCAATTGCAATTTCACGCATGGTAAGGCAGGTTCGCAGTGCAACCGCACGATCGCTACCGGGAAATTAATACTCCGTTCTCTGCCGGCTTTGCCCCCGAACCCTCCGCACGATCGCGTATGGTTTTTTGTGGATTTAAGAGTACGCAGCTGGCGCGTGAGCCAGGCCTGGTCGCGGTGAGTTAGGGTTCCCTAAATTTACAGACCATTGCGATATAGGCGAGCAGCGACAATAACGAGTTCAACTGCTGCGTGACACATTTGAATTCGTATCGCACTTCGCCAGATTAGACGCGATCCGTTCGTATTTTGCATCGGTATCTATTTCATTACTATTAAAGAATACAATACATATTTATTGTATGACAAATTTATTTCTGAAATGCGACGGAAATCTCGGAAACGGTAATCATCAAATTTGAAGATATTGTAACGATACACTTTTTAGACTAGTCTCCAAGAGATAAATTTTGTTCGCTTAATGTGCGAATCATTATATTTATCGTCGATTGCGAAGAAATTTTCAACTTCGTCTTAATTTGATTTCTCTAATTAAACACAAAATTACCATTTTCTTTATAACAATTTAAAAGTGAGATACGAATGAGTCGTATATTAGCGAGCGCGTATCTGTCTGCGTGTGCATATTTGCCGTTCGTTTCGTACGGTACTTTTGTGGAAACACGCGAGAAAACAAATGAGAGTTTGAAATGTGACGAATCGCGATGGTTAGCCGTGCAAACGAAACGTGCCCGATGCGTGTCATTCCTGGCATTTATAAACGGGAAACAATGAGCGCGCCGCGAAACGTACGTCGCTCTCGCCGTTGTGCCTTTCCACACGAACAGCGATACAAAAGAGTTGAAAGGGTGAAACGTTGCCCTGTGATTTGAACGATACGTTCGTACTATGATCGTTAGAACTATTTGTTGTGAATACGTGCCAAAGTGCACGTTGCTTTGACGGTATTGCCGATAAAGCGTATGCACCGCCTTTTATTATAGCGAACGTATCCGTTGCCTCATTTTCCAGGCGTGGGAAATTGAGACGATAACACATTTAACCCTTTGGCCCTTTTTATCTCTCTGTAAATGATATGATACGATAAAATATAATATTGCAATAATAACGTATTCAACTCTGCCGAACGACCAATATCTCGAGTCGTACGTAATGATAAAAAAAGATAAAAATTACATAGAAGCAATTTTATTTTACGCTAAACATATAATAAAAGATTTAATGTCTAAGAAAAAGTGGAGAATTTAATAGGTGTTTTTTTTTTTTTTTTTTTTTTTACATGAAGGCCTCCGTCAATCAATTACTTAGTGACATGTTGAATTATTTGCGCGTACATGTGAATAAGTAATATGTACAATATATATCTTTCTGTTCCATGTGTATATATACGGATTGCGCGTATTACAGATTATGAGGCAAATGTTCTACATATATGGAAAACTTATGCAGAGTTATGTATATTTTGCGCAACGAGCTTATCGAATGGAATTGGCGGCATATTTTATGGAACTTCGCTCAAGCACGATTATGAATATGTATATTTAGAATCATGGTTAACAAATATGATATAAATAACATTTAGTCGTACGACGAACTATAAAGATATAGAGACGGTTATAAAACCGAATAAATAGATACAGTCTTGTTGTATCTACTGGCTTAGGCTGGTTAAGCTTCATCGATGTCTCGTGCATTAGATACTCGGTAATCTCGGCTTATGTAGATAGGAGAATCGAGAGAGATTAATTACTCATTCAGTTCGGAATTAGGCCTATTGACTTAAGGCTTATCTCCTTCCTCTCTTCGACCAGATCAGAAATTGACCGAGACACACTTTTCTCAGAACATTTTTATCGGTATGATTCTCTGTCATAATAAAAGTTCAATTAAGATGAAATTAAGAGTAAACAAATAATTTTTTGAGATTAAAAAATTCTATAAAAAAATTATTTTTTTTGTGGCTATTACAACTTTTCTCCAATAGTTTTTAACCACTAAATTAAATTAAAGCAGCTATCTCTTCCGGCATATTTAAATTGAACGTGAGAACAGAGAAGTTTTGCATTTGATCTTTTGCAAAATCACGAGCAGAACTATTGGCTTTAGACTAATACGAGAAATTCTACGTTTTGATACGATGGTTAGAGAGGACTTTCAAGACTCGGTCGGTGTAATAAGTTATATCGCAAAAAAGAACATTTCTTTTTTTTTTGCTCGGTAAAACTACCAGGTACGTGACCAGGATTCCTGAAATGTAGAACGAGAAGCGCGGTTATATACACACATACATATCTTCGAATCGTAGGATATAACAAATCATGCTGTTTGTTCTCTGTGTTAATATTAAATCTGTTGAATTATCCTTTGTCTGATGTTGTTATATCTATCTTATTTATGTTATACTACGGCAAGAGAACGTGTGTTATCGCATTATAATATTCGAATGTCCGGATACATATAAAAATCCAGCAACGTGTGTATTGTCGGCGTAATATTACATATATTTTAGTAGATTAAAAATATTAATAGAATAATACAGGATAATTATATTTATAAATAATTTTACACGTATTATAATTACCCAATTTTGCATGGTGCGAGAGATCATATTTAAATAATTTGGAGATATTGTTATGTTGTTTTATATCATTTAAACTAAACTGCGCCAACAAATAAAAAATTTTTTTTTTTGACAGCTGTAAATCTCGTTTGAAACAGCATTCTAGAATGCAACAAATAGAATTATACGTTACTGCGAAATTGCATGCCATTCATTGATGCATATTTCCATCAATTAATTTAGACAATTTTGCCGGATTCTTTCATCGGTGTAAACTGCTAACCAAATTTTATTCTTTTTCGAAGAGTACCGTTCAGTATATATATTAATCCGAAATATGTGTAATCGTTCCAATCAGTAATTATTCACATAACTTGATTAAAATGTTTTAAGTTCCCGCTAAGCTAAAGCGTTTTATAAACAGCAGTTCATATGAAATTATCTTGTGAGTATTATCGGCACAATCATTATGCGAAATTGAAATGCCTCTTGTCCTATATTTTTGACTGAACGAGAATGATAACAGTGCATACATAAGTATATGTTTGCGCTGCAAACGAATAGAATGAGCTCTACAAAAAAATAACGACAGAATCGCGACAAAAGGGTCGCAGAAAGAAAAACGTTGTTATATCGATGACATAAAGAATATGACAGACTGCGAAAGATATAATATTTTTATATATATGTGTGTGTTCGATTTATATCTTTTACTTATATATACGAGAAATGCGCTAAATATTTTGGTAAATATTTTTTAAATTTCATGGAATGAAGAAATTCTTTCGAATAATCTTATTGCATACTTTTTACTCAAAATATAATATTTAATAAAATAATTAAATAAAATAATTAAATAATTAAATAAAATAATTCTAAGGAGTATATTTGTTGTCTAACATGCATAGAATTTAAATTTATGCTACTATTTTTATTCGTAATTTTATGAAATAGTATGAAATCGTATATTACTGAAACGGAATGTGTGTGTGTGTGTGTGTGTGTGATGTGTTGTTTAACTTCAAAAAGAGCGCAAATTCTGCGTAAACCTCATGCGATAGAATTTGCGAGAAAATATACGCATGGCGTATTGATGCTAATTGTAAATGTTTTTACGGCTATCGTAATCGAAATCCATTGTCGTAGCAAAAAATCGTGTCGAGTTCCCGAGACATTATCCGCAAGTAAGTTACCATTTCTTTTTACCGTGTATCACTTTACGACTAGAACCTTTCTTTAAGTCTTATTGTTAGGTAAAATGTTATTTCTGATACTGTAAAAGATTTAATATTATAAACTAAAGTTTAAAGATCGTTGCATTTTATACTCTCATATCGTTATTAAAATTAATTACATCTGTCCTTGATGGTTGTTTCAGTTTTTTCGGAAATTCGAATTTTAGATTCATGATTTTTGGAACGTATCCAATTTATATAGGCGTAGGATAAGAAAAATTTTAACGATGAGAAAATTTATTTTACATAGCAGACACACGTCGACATATTTTTCTTTGCCTGCCACTTTTCTTCTTTATTGTTGAGATATACATAGTAGAACCTATTGATGTAATCTGATAGCTTCTGCAATGTTAACGAATGCGAATTACAAAGCTACGACATTAAATAGTATTCAATTGTAAAATCGATAATTGCAAAATTTAAATTAATGATACAATTAATGATATATTAAAATAATTTATTTTTGATCGGTGCATGAAATTGGAATTAAAGGAATCGTTATAATTAAAAAGTCGAGTCGAAAAATTTACAAATTTTTTTTTTACATCCCATTGTTCCGTCACTTCCGGAATATAATTATTCCACCATTAATTTCTTCAAATTACATACGCGATTTGCAATGAATTATATCGTGAGCGTCCTAGCAATGCTAATTTTATTACGTCAACGATTTTACATTGGCCCGTAATGTTTATTGCGTCTGATTGTACGAAAATAGAGAAATTTCAGTTGATTGCAATTTCATGACTGCTGGATTTTTGCAATCATGTGCTTTGCGCAGGTTGTTTGCAATCCGTTGAGTTTTTGTTCATTAAAATTTTTCGTGCTACGGCGACTATTGCAGGTCGCAATGGTATTAGCGGAATCCCACAGCTGGAACCATATAAAACTGCAATATGTTGCGCGTTCGGACGTGTGCACGTGCACGTATCTTCATTAACATACTTAATTAATCTTCGATAAATATACGCTACATCGCCGCTACCGGCACGCATCATTTTTATGCTCGCGGATCTCGTGAATAAGCAAAATCGTAATAAATATAATTCATGTTGACATAAGCAGAGATATACACAACATAATTTTTGTAATCCTAGCAGGTACTTGCGAATTTTAAAACGAAGAAATTAGTTTAACACTTTCCGCACTTCGCTTTACTTATAGAAAAATTAAAATTTATAAAAATACTACGCGGCTTCTCCTTTCCCGCGTATCCGTCGTCTAACGATAAGTGGTCTTATCTTAAAAGTTATTTTATCTGGCTAATAAAATCCTAGTCCAAGTAATTTTTTTTCAAATTAAGTTGTTTGCGGATATACACAATATACGTATATAGAAGTCGAGATAGGCAAATATTAACTACGTAATAATCGGTCTCTTTTAATTAAGTCGTCTGAGTAGAGTGCTTTGTGAGAGTTATTCATTAAATCACGTTTTCATAAGAGGTAGCAAAGAGGTAGCAGATGACGCAGAATAAAGAGCTATAATGTAGAACGATTAATCTAAACAGGATGATAAAAAATGGAGGGATATATTTTTCAGAACGCGTTAATGCCGTCTAAGGACGGTCTCCGGGTAAGCTAGGAAAACTTTGAAATATGACAGTATTTGTCGAATTGAAATGCACGATCCAGTTCGCATATTCGTCATTGAAATCTCAATGCTGTGAAGACCGGCTTAATAATGACAATTCCGTGTCGTCCGTATCCCTTTTAAATCTGAATCAAGCTGCACGATTGAGTTCCTACTCCAGTTCTTGATGTAGCGTTCTAAGGGATGCTTCGCATTAATTAAGGCGAGTTGCTCATCAATCTTATTTTCTCTTACGCCGCCGCAGCGGAAGGGAAGATTAATGTAGGTAAGACAGAAATATCGAGAAAAACTGACGCGTATATATCCTTTCCGTAATTTACACCCGGACGCCGAGATGCCGCGCGTGCGCGCGGAAACGAATTTTGAGATTCATGCAAATCATCTTTAAGCGATTCGTGTAAAATCTGCGATCCTAACTCATGTTTTGGCCGCTGTTCACAGTGCCAAGAAATTTACTTTCTCTTGTGGCATTTTTATAATAGAATTGACACGAGAGAAATGTATCTATATATCTACATTAATATGTAAGCATGATATATGTATATATGTCAGCTTCAATAGCTTTAATTATTATGATATTAGTGGATTAAGCGTGCCAGAGAAAACAGACGCCACTTTGTTGTAACTACGTATGATAGATTATGAAATGAAAATAACGAATTTGCGTTAATGCTGTAATTATCTGTCGCCATGATATTTTTCAGGAGACGTATTAGAGGTCTCTGATCCCTTTCTAAAAAAGGCATGAAACCTCGAAGTCGAATATATCGAAGCGTTGAAGCCTTTTTTCCGCGATGCTGATTGGCTGTCTCGCTTGTGCGCTACGACTTGCTTCATTCGTGTTATTTGCAACTGTCAAATTATGCGAATTTTGACAGTTTGACAATTTGTGAAAGAAAAAGTTAAAGTTAGGAAAAAAAAGTTAAAAAGATTCGAAAACGTCCGTAAATAAAAGCGCGCGCCTATGTTGTTCTAATATATTAAAAAACTCTCTTTCTCTCTCTCTCTCTCTCTCTTTCTTCCCCTTCCCAGTCGCTCAAAAGCCGACAAAGTGGTGCAGTAATTTATGTGAGCACATCAAAAGGATGTGAAATCGATGAATTGCTTGGATGAAAATTGCGGTTATATACGTATTATCGCTAATGTAGTCCATGTATACTATATATATATATATATATATATATATATATATACTATTTACTTTATCTTAATTTATATTTAAGAGAGTGCTCTTTTGCACAGCTTTGGATGTAGAAATATCATGAATGTATTGTAAAGCAATTTATTACTCATTTTCATTGAACAGCTAAATTGACTTTTGAATGCACTACATGTTAAATTGAAATTGCAAACGGATGTAAACATGATTGGTTTAATTGTGATAATTATTATAGCGTACTCTCTTCGTATTACAATTAATCAAAATCAAGTATGATATATGACATTTATATATATATATATATATATATATATATATATATATATATATATATGTATACAGGATGTTCAAAGAAACCATTCAATATTTATATGATAGATAGGACACACCATACTGATAAAAAAAAAACCTTAGTAAATATAGGTCGAAAGCTCAACCGTTTGAGATATAAACATTTTTATATGTTAGCATCATGATTGATTTACTGGCTTCTACGTGTCGCATGCGATGTTTACCTCAATGTTTATAAATCGCGTTTTGAATGTCCTCGTTCAATTTCCATACATATTTCATAGCAGAAGATTTCACCGGCAATCAGTCAGTTGTCATCAACCGGCGATTGCGGATCTTTGCGATTCGCAAGAAGAAGAAGCGTGTATGGAAGGAGGATATGTGGAATATCTGTAAATATCGAGATACAGATTTAAACAGATTAAGAAAATTCTTACGTCACATGCGACACATTGGCACTAGCTATAAGCCTCGATAGAAAGAAACTGCGCGCATAGACGTCCTATTATTCTCTATTATTCCACATTCTTATAATATTCTAAAGAGATCTTGCGTTTTGAAAAAGTTTTATATTTTCGCTCTTCGTTTTCTCGTTATTTAGTTGCCTAGGAAGAAAATAGCGTTTCTCCCATTCATTTTTCAGATATTGCGGTACAGTGCGATCGATAAGAACACGTTTCGCATAGCGACGATTATTTAAATATATTTTACATATCTATTTTATGTGTGTTTATATATAGATGATTTTTTCGCTTCTCGATTTATTTTGATTTTGCTAATCATTATTAATTGTAGTTTTTTATTAATATAATTAATTATATCTATATATTAGTGACTCTAGTGAAATTATCCGATTAAGAGGATGAACGTGAATAATTCGGTATCATTAATAATTGACATAATATATATTTGCTAATATATTATGTCTTACAATATATTGTATGTATGTATGTATCGTGTATATAATAATTCTATGTTCTCCTATATACATATATCCGCATTATCAATTCAAATAGAAAAATAGATAAGTGAATGTTGTAGATGTTCTACATGTTCTATGATCATTGCCAACATCTTTTTTTTGTTTTTTTTTATATAACTAGGATGGAAAAATTATATGCAAGGTTTTTCATATTTGAAATAATATACGCGCATACAATTGCACATCGGCGATTATACATACTAATATTTTCAATTTTATGAAGTGAGATTTATCGAAACTTTTCATGGTTCAGTCTTTTCTTTCCAAATTCGTGAGACGTTACAACAGGATGAAGTTACGAACAATGATTTCAATGTTCTCATCTCTTTTAAAAGTCGAAAAATTTTCAACGTTAAAAGAGTCGCGATGAAAAACAGTCTTACCTTTTCTTTTCACAGTTCTACAGTTTTCTTTTCGTTTTTGATTGGACAAAGGTAAATAAAAGGACCGTGTCACAATGTCCGAGTAAACGTAACGTAATGTATCTTGAAGTCGTATTGCGCTGGCGTGGATAAAATATATTTTTACAGCGGGACTGGACCTTCACGTCAGTTACAGACGTACTTCACCGTGATTGTAGCGCTTTTATCGTTTTTACGAACCCTCTCTCTTTCCCTCTCTTTCTCTGTCTCTATATGTGTTAACTCTCTTTTCCTCACGTACGAAACCTTCGCATGCATACGTTGCACATGCAGTCAATTGAAACGCAAACACGATAAGCGTCGTCGATGCGCGATCTGTGACAGGTCTCAACGTAAATCGTATACTCGCATCGCTAAACGCGACATTTTTCCAGTTTTAACGTTTGTAAAATCGTTTGTCTCGCATGTGTTCTTTATACAAACAATTCTTGTATACAAATGTTTCATATTAATTTCCATTATAAGCAGCTGCAAAAATGATCAAAGTACAATCTATTTTCTCGAGAATTTTGTCTAAGAATGCTAAACACTATCAAAAGGCATCGTAACATAAATTTTATCTTACGGTAACAGAGTTGTCTTGAACGTAGGTACAAAATTGAAATATAATTAGCATTGTAATAAATTATCGTCCAAATTATCGAATAAATAAGACTTTTAAGATTAAAAGATACTAAATGTTTAAAAGCATACGAATTAAACAACACAAAAAAATTTTTTTATATTATATATTCAAAAATATACAAAAAATTGGATTAGCATTTAAAGCCTGCCTTGGTAACAAAGTATACACGTAAAAGTATATATATTAATAGAAAGTATAGAAATTGTATGATGTGTTCGTCTCATTATGGCGCAACTAAATCTTGGTACTGTGCATCTGATCGTAGCAAAATAGATATAGATACGTTACCCGGCTTATCGTTAGCCGTAAAAAACGTCGCAACTAAGATTGCGTATTGTCATTCTCTAGGAGTTATAAGATTGATCAGGTATACGTGAAGCTTTATCGAAGCTGCTTTAATTCACGGAAAGGACAGTAAAGAAAATAATTGCAAGCTCCTTTATAAAAAATTATGTCGACTAAAATGATAAAGCGATTAATGTATATAAGATATATGTATATATATATAATTATATCTTTATATATGTGTATAAATATATTATATATGTATGCATATCGTAGGGTGAGATGTTACTTTATGCTTTATTATCAGTTATACAATATACAATAATGCATACAATATATAAAAATAAAATTATGTAGTTATAAGGCGAAGAAAAATTTTTACTTCTCAGAATCAAGCATTATTATTTGATATATTTTAAACAAAAAATTCGGCTACGTTGTCGATGAAAATCCAACTTCTCTCTCTGTCTCTCTCACCTATCCTCTCTTTACAGCTTCGGATCAAGCTGCCGTAATTTGTTCGTCTCATTCACTTGATAGTGTGAACATCACTTAAATAACCGCTCGATCCATATGCTCCATGAAACAGGCCCAGCGCGAGATACCTGGTTGCCTTTTATTGCAGTGACAAACATAGGGAGGAATGGTGGGGGGGGGGGAGGGGGATGTATTCGTAACGGCGATGTGCCATGTGGATTCGCAACCGTGCAATCCATTCCCAGATAATAAAATCGCGACAAACTGATTTCGATCAAAGCCGGAGAGAGAGAATCGGCGCTGACCGGCTTTAAACCTTTTAAAACCCTCTCGAGCGCATCGAGCATTTTCAATCCTTTGCGTGTACGGCGGATAAAAGTTTCGCGGCCATGTACGCCCCGTACAGTTTCTGTATGCGGTTGTGTCGTTTGGGCTTTGCCGGACATGCGTGAATGGTTGGGGCAGGGGAAAGGGCATAATCTTCCGTTAAGTCGATTTATCGCGATCGTTTTTATCGCCGCGATCGTTTCTATGCGTTAACTCGAGCTATTTACATATTTCGAGAGTTACTCTCGCAGAAATCTGATTGCTCTCACGCATCGACGGATATTAATTCATATTTGCCTCCCCGCAGCTCGTCGATTACCATCCGGTTGGTTAATCGCTCGCTTCACCGTTATTTATCCGGCTTGTTAGCTCTCTCGCATATTAACGATAATTAATGCTTCGCTAGAAATTCCTTAACTGCAGTGTGGCCGTTAAATGCATGTAAACAGCGAGGCACGTACGAGCGTTTTAGGACATCAACGATCACCCGCTTATTCCCGAATTACGCACCGGAAGTAGCTGCATTTGACGGGATAATTAAGACACAACGGGCTCGTTTTGTAGCTGGTTCGTTGCTCGCGCAACCAGCGTAATAACGGTGGTAATCATTATGTCCAATTGCTCTAATTGCTCGGAAAGTTCGCCGCTCGACGACGAGTGTTTCGATCGAGTGGGAGAGACATGTGTTGTGATTCGCAGGAAGTATTCTCTCGCAAAAAATTTAGCGTTCTAATTGCTTGGCAACGCGACGCAGGACGCCCCCGCGTATGATATAATAATCGTAAGTGCCTCTCTCATTAGCGGCTCAAGTTTCTCATTCAAATAGCTGCCGCTTCATGTCCCAATCCAGTTTAACCCGGCCTTAAGAAAGATCTTATTAGTCTCGCCACCTGCCGCCAGCATCCCTTCCCCCTCGACCTGCTCCTTCGCGTCGCGAGGATCATTGCGTGCGATTTTAAGCGAGTTATGCCGGTAATTAAATGCACCGGAATTGTATGCGTTCCCCGACGCAGGAGCTAATCGACATCTCGCGAAGTGCACCTTGTCGAGTAATTTGACGACACGTCGCGTCGGCGCGAATTACCCGAAACTGAAAATTATTTTGCAATACCGGGGCAGATAAAATGAAACTTATAAAGTAATATAATATAAAAAATATATATAATATAAATTATATAAAAGAGTAATAAAATATCTTACAAAGTATCAGGTGTTATGAAAATAGAAAGAAAACCCAGCTTTTATTTTACGACGATATTTTTCTTTATTATTTTATAATTCCGCGATATAGGCACTTCTCTTCTATCATTTGTATTCTCTTAACTAATATATGTTTATATTTCCATCGCGAGCGCGTTTTTACGTATTGACGAGCGAAATATTCTCTCCCTTTTGTCCGTATCATAACAATCCGTTCCGATTTAAAAAATTCGTTTTTCATGCTTTTATCATCTAGCTCGATTATACTCGAAACAGGGAGAAGTTGGTGAATCTGCGATGCTTCGATCTTTGCGCGCGTAGCTAACGTTATTTATTTTATGTCTTTCGCAATCGCTCATCGCTCACGGTCCCAAGGGTCCTCGATTTTACTCGACGGAGATTGCATTTAATTAAAACACATGATAGGAGGGCTTGTTTTCGAGGCCGCATCGGGATTAATAAGTCACATACTGTTACGCGTACACATGCGATGGTCATTTTACATACATGGCCCGTTTGATTGTAAATCGTAAAGTATATTACGGGGCCTCTCTTTCTCTCTCTTTCTCTTTGATAGAGCATAGTCCCGATTATCGTTCGTTACGATGTTACGCTGCTCGACAAAAAGTTTGGTACAATAGCCGCCGCTGTTATAATAAATTACTGTCACGCGCCTACATGTATGACTGGTTATACAATATTCGCATATTGCATACATTTTTTTATTAGACTGGAACCAAATTCACCTATTAACCCCTTCACGAATTTTGTGTAAAAAATACTATTCGTCTCGCCGTTACATATGTTTCGAAGCTAAAAGTTATCTTCAAATTGCTGTCACAAAGTGCGCCAACATATTTTTCATCGCGAAAACGAGCGCGAAAGCTATGCTTTTCACCATTTGCTGATTTTTTATTTTTTTTTATTTTGCGGAATCCCATCCGTTCCGGTCGTAACCTTTGCAGGGATGGACATCTGCATTTAATTACAATTGCGCCGACCGCCTCGTGTTTTTACAGAAACTCGCACACTCGCGCTCGCGTGCGCGCGCGCGGACACGAGGATTAATAAATTACAACGCGCGCCGGTGATGCGACCGGCATTTTCAACGCGTCCGCGAAATTAATCCCGAATAATGTCCCGCAAACTACGCGACACGCGATCGAAAATAAAACGCCGTCGACGCCAGGCGCATTTTTCCTACGCACTAGCCGGATATTTTTATAGGGTGTACACCGGGTTTTATGGCTCGTGCATCGTGAATCACTGATTCCCAACCGAATGTCCGGGGTGGAGGGATGGAAGGGAGAAAAGGGGGAGCGGTCCCTCTACCTCGGAGAAACGAGCGAGCCGTTATCCTGATAGTGCCTTTAAATGCCGTCGTCACGTACGCTAGTTCAAAGCTGCTAACGAATTCCCGGCTGAAATTCGTTGCACGTGAACGGAAATGCGCGCAGCAGCTGCGACGGGAAGCGATCGTGCATTCTTTCGGATTGCGAATGAATCTGCTTCCGCAACCCGTCACTGAAACGGAAGGAAACAGTTATATATTATTGATAATATTATACTATTTTCACTTTGCGCATGTTACGGTTGTCTATTACTGTTTTATTTTATATTCTCAAATATCAAACATATAGAATTATGCATATTCGTAATCTGCAATCCATATATAATTAAGTATTAATTGACAGATTACGACAGCGATGAAAAATTGGTAACCACGACAAAGCATACTCATTAATATTATCTTTTAAAGGCTCAATGACGATTATAAGCGAAACTGAAATGTCACGCCGAGTAACGATTAAAGATCGAAAATTCAGCAAATACGTTTAATCGTTTGATTAAATGACAGAACAATCGTAATGTATAATTATTGAGAACAATTTGCTTAATCGGAGCATCGATTAGGATGACTGTATGTATAGACACAATATGTACATATGTATGTAATTCCCCCTCGACAGTACTGTAGAGAGCAACCGGGATAGAGGATGGCACGTCTGGAACAGCTCGAGATTAATGGCTGGGTAAATGCGTAGAGTGTATGTTGCCGCACTTTGTGCGTCGTCCAGGCCTATATTGTTCCTCTTCCTCTACTCGCCGCTTTGCCGCTTTTACATAGATAAATGCGAACGATATGGAAGACTCGTGCAAACTTCCATCGTGGACAAGCCTGTGCTGATGTTCCCGAGCGATCAGCCGTTGTGAACATATAGGGAGCCAGATGGTGATTTCGTTCTTCTATATAATGAAAAAACGCGTTACGAAAATTGAGTTTGACAGTTTCATCGTAAAATTAATTTACATGCGCATCGATAAGCTCGATGTTTAAATATTACGGTTCTGAACGCGCGTAGCCTCAATGATTTTTTCCTGTAAGTCGAAAATAGAAAAAATACTTTCTCGTCTCCGATGTTTATCGCAGGTAATATCGGGGTTCGTCACATTGGTAGATCTATTACGTGATGCGTCTCTACCTCCGTACGGAAGTAAGTTAGCGAACTAGAGCATCAGATAAGCGGAAGAGATCGCGCAAGGAAACGTTGATACCCATTATTTCACTGTTATTTGCTCTTCGTTATTTCATGTCGGGTCGATTGCAAGATGAACTATTGATATTTGCGTTCATATGACGCATAATACCCGATCGTTTTATCGAAGCGTGACAGAGTAGCGTATTTTGTAATAAAAAGTTTTCTTCCTCCTGAATAAATAGGGCGGCACGTTCGGTGAAGATATATGGGGTGATTCTTTGATGTGAGTGCGTGATGTTATGCGTAGATAGTCACGTGGCATAAATGACGATGTTTCATGCATGCGCGTCACGTCGTCCCTCAATACCGTCGCGCTTCAACTTTAAAAGTGTCTGTTATCCTCTTGAGGAGAACTTCGTCCTATCGTTTCTTCGAGCCACGCGTTATTCTTCCCCGCGCGTTTCACTTTATAGAGATTATTCGTGCGCGCGGTAACACTTGCCAGAACGCTATTAAGGATTCAATAAAGCGTACTCGTAAGAGAACGTAACGTTCGGGCATTTTTTCCGGTACGTCTCTCGTATTTATCGTCGTGCTGGACTTATTCATGCGCAGCTGCAAGAGTACCTAGCTATTGTACTTGCGCCACGTGATAAAGCAGACCGTCAGGCCGGGCAAATATATAGAAGAGGGCCGCGGAATTTGTTTCGTCGCGCGTTTCATCATAAGCGGAAGAGTCTTGCGGCGCGCGTAAAACACGTGCTCGATAACGACGTTAGCGGAATTATCATCGGTTTCGCGGTCGCGTCCATGCGGGAGCAATTTCGCGCGACGCTAATTGTCGACAGTCGGTGGACACGCGGGCATTACCTCCTCCCTTGTATTTAGTTATCCCGGCGAATCAATGAGACAAATTTCGAGGGTAAATACAGCGGCGTGGCGCGGCGCTCGTTGCATTAAATCAAAATACATTATTCAAAACGTATTATTCGCGTTCTAGCTGTGAACGTGATGAAACGCGAATTCGCTCGTTGATAAAACAACTGTCGGGTGCACGCGACAGTACGAAACCATATGGAACTGTCGCTACGGAATCGTTCCATGCGTTCTGTTTTCCTTTACTTGTTGTTTGTCTGGTGTAACTGGTCGATGTTGTTAATAACGTTGCCGTTAGTGCAGCACCAGTGCGATGCATATACGATTATTACAGCTGTAACGATCGCTATCAGCTATTGCCAAGGTATTGTAACGTATTTCGCGGAATTTATGGGGACACGTAAATATTTCATGTTATTAGAGAGTGGAATTAACATGCCGAGATAGTTCTCGAACTTCAACGGCGAAATGCGATTTAATTTTTGAAAAGGAGGGTATTAAGCTTTTACACGACAATGACCGATGTTCTCTGTACTATGCAATGAGATTGTAATGTTTCAGTAACACAGTTTATACGCTTTGCTACTTTTTAAGTAGTCGGCAGTTCGTTATATTTCGCTGAAAAGGAGAAAATAACAGACAAGATGCAATCAATTAAGGATTATGTTATTTCATTATTGAATTTATTTATGATCCAATTTTTTTTTCTTCATTCATTCTGTCTTTAAAAAAAAAAAAACTCCGCCATGTTCTTTGTTTCTAATGTAACAAGTAGAATCTGTAAAACGGCCTTTAAAAGTGAGACTATAGATAAAACAATCAAAATTGAGATGCCGATCAAAATTCCGTCATGGCCATCGTAAAAAACGCGCAACGGCTGTTTCCTTTGTATTACACAAACGGTATTTGTGGAAATTCATTTCGCGCACTGTCGGGCATTCTAAAAGTTACCGGATCTCCCAGGACAATTTTGTCAGACGATAAAATCTGCAGTGTCGTAAAAGCTTATTCGCGTTCATCACAGGGAAAGAGAAAAAGAGAGAGAGAGAGAGAGAGGGGGGGGGGGAGTGCACGCGAAGGTATCTATGCAAACTTTCCGTGAATTCGTCTCAAGGACGATCTGTCGACAATTCCTTGTCAGTGCGTGTTCTCGAACGAGCGAAACGTGGGAAAGGGCGCGGGTGTTGAAAGTACGACGGCAAAGGGAAACTTAAAAAGGGATTGCGGAACAGGGGGAGGAGGATACACGCGAGACCCGGGAGTACGAGCGATATTGGCGCAGCGCGAAATTTTCGACGTTTGGCACGTAACTGCGTACTTGATAGAAAAAGCTTTCAACTTTACTGGTTGCTGTATATACGCGCGCACGCCGCCTCGTAAGTCTCGCACAGCTTTATTGCACATTCCGGCACTCTCCTCTTCGTTCCTATCGCGCTCCCTTGCATCTATCCGCGGGGGTGGTTCGCGCGATTGCACGGATGGGGAATGTCGAGAAGGTAAGGGTGTTCACCATCCGCCGCACTTATTCAAGTTTTCAAGGATACCGAACATTCAGTAATTGCGAAAGTTTTACGCCTTAAATTCCGACTCACTCGAGCTCTGCTTTCTCGTCTCGTCGCATCGTCGCTAATTCCTCGAGCTTCCTGTACAATAAAACGGATTTCAATGCCGCGGCATTGAATTACGCAGATCCCGACGAACGGACAGACGATGTTAATATCATGCCGCGACGAGATGCATTCCGCGCGCATCTTCTCACGCTAAATTGGCGTTGAGTAATCGTCTTTCCCGAGAGATGCGTCATTATTTTTATTTTATTTCACTGTTTTATTTCGCTGTTACTTTTTCGTGTTGAATCTCTCGACCTTGACGATAACACAGCTTTGTAGCTTGGTTTTGCCGCTAAATCCGCTCGAGAAATTAACATCGTCGATTTTTCTTCTTTTCTTAAATATGGTATTAACTAAACATTTTTTCTTTTCCATTTGGAATCCCAGCATTAAAATTCTCGTGAGATTGAGTATCTTGCTTGTTTTCCTTTCGTTAATTTCGTTGAGGTTTCTTAACGCGGGCAAGGAAGTCGCGGATCACCGAGTTATGGCATTATCCTTCGAGGATCGGAACGTTACCACCATATCACGGCAGTAATGACGGGCGAATCAGACTTTTTGCCCGGAAATCCAAGATAGAAGTATTTCTTTTTTTTTCTTCATCGTCTTCTCTTCCTGTCTCTCTCTCTCTCTCTCTCTCTCTTTTTATTATCAGGAAACGGAAACGAAAGTTGGAAACGAAGAAGTGCGCGAGGATTGACTGTTTCTGGGATATACCATATATTTAGTGAAAGATAGAAATTTAGTGACAGCGTCGATCGACAAATCGCACACCGCGATCAAAAACTCTTTCATCAGAAAACTTAGACGAAAAAAGAAACAAAAGAAAAAGGATCAAAGGCGGATTCACTATTGTTGCAGCAATTTTGACACGTATAATATCTCTGTGGAATTGAAAAGCGATTTCTTTCCTTATTCCTTTATTTTTCACAATTATATATCTCATAGAATTCTTCATTTAACATTGTTCGATTATATCTTTATCGAAGACAAATTATTGGTTCTAGTTGAGTTAAGAATCCGACAAGAAGGAATAAAAAGAGTGTAAGTGCCAAAGTTATAAATACGAAATCGTAGAAAATTGGAAAAGTTTCGACTTAGTGCATTTAATACATCGAGGCGACCATCGTTGATATGTCGCCAACCAATCGTTAAAGGCGATCACTGGACGGTGTTATCGCAGGAAGAAAAATTCTCATCGGTTATCGCGATATCCCAGCTCCCATTACTTCCAGGCGGCTACGAAAGCCGTACGTTTATTCGGTTGACCGCTGATATATTTGGACGGTTTGAAAATTATCTAATTTCCGTATATGTTTTATGGATTTCAATGAATCATTATGTAAAATCTATATATCTATATGTGATTTTGATATTTACGATATTTTAACTATACAATATTGCAAAAATTCCTGAGCGTTTACCATTTATTATGTCGAAAATATAGCGTATCATAGAAACTATATATATATGGAAATAATATTGTAGAGATATGTTTTGATTTAGGGAAAATTGCGTTATACAAAAAATATCACAAAAAGAAACGGCGGCATCTTAAACTATATGGCTATTGTATTTATGTTGATGAAAACGATCCGGCAAAAAGACAAGCGCGAGAGAATGCATGAACCGGATGTTCATTGAATTACATTGTTTCAGCCGTTCTCATTTCGCTGCTTGATTTATCGTTGTGTTACTTTAAGCGACGTTTTAAAGTATTACATATCGATCCGTATTTTTGTATCCGCTCGCGCTCTCTCTCGTGTAAATAATGTAAAATGGGCGAAACATTTTGATCGAACAAAAATACGACGGACGAAACGCGTCTCGTAAACCGTTTTTGCAAGCCGTGCCCAGTTCCATTCCGCTTGATTCTTTATAAAAGAATGTTGATGCCTATCGTCGTAAAATTTCAAAATTGAAAACGAACGATCTGTTGCCAGTTTCAATGCTCACTCTTAGATACGTGCCTCACCTATCCTCTTTTCCGCAAGATGATCCGCTCTGCGAATCATTAAAATATACTCGTGGATACGTTTTATTAATTTGCGAACGGTAATTGATAATTGAAGCTCGTTTCGATCACATGTCGGTTGATATTTAATAGCCTCATTAACCTATGGGCTTTCCTGAACCCTGTAATTGATTTATGACTCGGAGTTTCACGTTTCAAATTCCGTGCGTGTTATTATCGGCGCAGTTTGCAACGGCTATTATATTCTCCCAAGCATCGCATCTCAGAAATTTCAGAACGAATTTAACAGGAGATAATTCGACAAGTTCGCTGTAAGGGTGTAGCCTTAATCCGGTTGGTCCGGCGTACCTTCATCCATAAAGTCTCTCCGCATCTAGCTCAATTATCGTATATCGTGCGATAGTTTCGCCAAATCTTGCCGAATTGCTAAGCTACCGATCGGAGATTACGACAGCTTGCGACATAATGTCAAGTCAATCGTGAGGAAGCCGTGAATTTATTATACCGAATTCGGCGTATCCTTGTTTGGTCAGCTCTCGAGAAGCCCGAAATCACCACCGGCCCAACCCTCGCTTGCGCGCGCGCGTAAGCCGCCTCGTAAGCTTCACCGCCAAAAGCCGTCCGAACGGGATCGGTACTTCACATCCGATCCGTTTACCGATGCGATTATATTGATCGATCGTGTCCGGCCGTATCGTCGTATGGATAGATCTCCGAGTGCAAAAACTCCATTCGGATCTACGCTCACTTTGAAACGAAAATGTGATTTCGCGAGAGTTACAGCGGCAGTGTATTATGTTCAAAAGATAGAACGCGCTTTTTTGAATTTGGAGCTAATCTCGTGTAACTCCCTTTCGATGTCCTCCCCTCTGAAGCCGCCCGCGCGAATAAACTCGTAATTAAAATCCTACTGGGTCGTTCGCGTGTATTTCTTCGCCGGTTGAGTCGCTAACACACGAATACGTTCTACGAGAATTCCAGCTGACGCGGAGATTTTTCTTCTCATTACATGTACCTAGTCTTCTTGCTAGATCCTCTTATCCGCGTTTTATCTGCAAATTGCATCACAATGCAGATCGATTCATCGATAGATTGGACGCTTTGAGAAACTGAATATTACTCAAGTCTACATTACGACGTAATTTTTTGATTAATAGTACAAGTAATTTAAAATACATCATAAAGTCCATCAAAAAGATATGAATATGCAAGACTCGAAGAAAAAAGTTATTATATAAGCCTTAATATATGTCAGGGTCAGACGTTTTCGCGGTATATTCATCAAATGGATATAATTATTAAGCTTGCGCAAAGCGATAACGTTAGTTAATATTTCCACGTACTGTGCAAAGAGCTCTCTCTTGTCACTCGGGTGGCATCCAAGGGAAGTAAGACAGAGCCCGAAACTCTACGCTCGAAATCATTCCAAGTTACCCGTGAACCGTGAAGAGTGTCGGGTGGCGGGGTAAGATCCCGATTACGTTCTACCTTGCTCCGGCTTGTCTGCGAGATTCCTCCGACAGTTGTAGCTTCGGGAATGTCTTCTACGCCCTTCTCTCGTAAGCCTGCAATCTTACCTACGGTAGACCAGGTTAAGATAAGGGAGAGAAAGTAGAAAAGAGGGAGGGAAGAAGAGAAAGACCGTAAAGAAAATATTTTTGAAGCATAAGGGTGGCGAATTTTTGTCTGGATTCTGCTCACTTCGTCCCGAATCTCGTCAATGAATCTTCTCCGCGAGAACGAGATGTTATCGGAAATTGCGGGCGTTGTCTTCTTCGCGAAATAGCGACTGAACATCGGCTGAAATCCGCCAAATTTTGCGGCGAATATGATAGCATTCGCTGTACACGCACGTACCGCGTGTAAGTCAACACATATACATGATACTGCTCTCTGTTCTGTGGTGTCATGTGTGTGTGTGTGTGTGTGTGTGTGTATTCTATAGTGCATTGCTCGAGTGCATTAATTAAATACATTCCTGTCTCCTGCGGCGCTTTAACCGACCAAATGTCCACCACCTTTGATTGTCCACGAAGTTGTCCTATTGTGGCCGGTGAAACGGTCTCTCTGTCGCGCGAAATCTCGTGGGCGGTGAGAGTTGTTTTGATGAAGCCACCGCCGTCTGAATTCATTAACGCGGCGTTAACGGGTTTCGTACTTTTCGTAGCCCCCTCCCCCCCCCCCCCCCGTCGGGGTATTGCAAGTGACCGACCGCTGATTTTCGCTAACACACGAATGCCGAGCTTTCGGACGGCATTATTCGTAATTATCGAGAGATTGCTCGAGCCCGAGCTACTCGATGTATGAGCCACGTTTTGCATGCTCTTTCGCGTTCGCGTGCCTCGCACTACGTACGGATTATAGGTATTACTTCTCGCGTCGGTTCGCGTTTAAGATTACCCGCCGATCGATACGGCATGTACAGCGAGGTATCCGCACGGTTAACATGTGATTTCTCGCAGAAACATTGCGCTTTCAAGTCCAAGATGCTATCTCGTACCGAGAAATCGAAATATTTCACGAGATAAAGATAACCAAAGCGATTTCACGATTCGACGATAAAATAGACACGAAGCGAGACGCGTAATGCATTAACAACAACCGAGAAACGATGAATACTTTATGCGAGAATTTAAATAAGGAACCGACGGACAGCACGGATCAGACTGTGTCTCAACTGTTTTCGTCGAAACTACTGCGCGAGAATACGAGACGCCTCGCGCAAGACATTAGTTTATCTTTATATCTCCAGCAACGAGAAAGAGATAGAGGCGGCGAGCAATTGTTCGATACACCGTAGCGTTTAATAAATGAAAACGCTCGCGGAAAGCAAGGTGAACGCGGACTAGACTTGCCTTTATCTTTATTTCAGACGAAGTCGTTTTGTACCTCTCTTTCTTCCTTGCTCTTCGGTAAACTCATGAAGAGACCAGCATTCCTATCGCAGCCGCCCTTACTTACCCGGCGCCGACACCTTTTCACGATCGTTGGCGGACCTTGCTCTCATGGGGCAGGCGCCCGACGTCGATTAGGTGCATTATTAAATACGGTCAAAGATGGTGGCAATATAACGAACCGAATATAACGAAGTATACCATAGGTAGCGCGCGAGCAAAGTCGCTGAATATTCAGGCGCGACGAGAACACTATATTTCAGTGCCGTCTGCAGACGTTTGTTCCGCGACTATAAGTTTCTAGTTAGAAACTTTCTTGACAGAGTATAAAACCAATTTATACTTCAACAAGAAATCTAGAAAGAAATGATTTAAGCGCGTCATTTTCGCACGCCACGGTAAAATCTTGTCTATCGGATCGATCTTTTAAACGTTCCTCGACATTGTATGGTAAATATCTCCTCAGCACACTTTCAGCAGAAATATGTAGCTTAAAATAAAAAAAATAGGATTTAATAATTGGAAAATATATGAGATATTTATAGATATATGACAAATTCGATCTGAAGAGAATAAAGATGTGCGAATAAAATAGTTATCGTGAATAATCGCGCTTGGTCTTTTTTGCGGCGAATAAAAACTCGTTAGGAGTCATGAGGGACAAATCCGCGTTCCTCCGACGTTTCGAGTGCGAAGAGCCATTAACCTGACACGTAAGTGGCGTTTTTCGTTCTATAGGGTCGTAATTAAAAATTCTTGTGTAGTTTGAAAGTGGATTCACACGGAAGTTCAGCGTGCTGGTGGGCCAAAGTTCCGTGCTCGCTTGCGAATCGTGTCACTGACGGCTATTCGGAGCCATTACACTAAATGATCATTAATTGCGAACTCTGGGTACATTATGCGAATTACTTGAGCGACAGTCATGTCGCTAATATTAAGTTTCTTGGTAGAAGAATGTTGGCATCTTACTCGATTATAACTTCCTGCAAAATTTGCTTACTAGTGATAAAGAAAATTCTGATTTATCCTACAATCATTTATAATCTTACAATTCTGCTTTATCTTACAATCATTTATATGTTGATATTTTTATTATTTGATAATCTTTCTTATGATTAAGTTCAATTTTGCAATTTTAAATGTACCGAAATTAACATTCCTAGATTAGCAAAATTTTCTATATGCATATAATATATTTCTGAATTATTATTCTTAAACTCTAAAAAAATTATTTAAGATGCATCTTTTTAACATAAATATTTCTAAACAGAGATATTATTAAATATGTATTAAATGTTTCCTTATAATTCTACATATCGGAAGTCTCGTTCTACCTTTACATATAAATCGTTACGCGTGAGTTATTGTTATGTTTACATTATAATTGTTTCACCTGTGATAATGATTGGAGGCAATAATTAAAATTATACTATACATATATACATGACTGTATCTCGATATGATGTAATTTCAATTTGATATATGATCAGAATTGTTGATGCCACGCGATGTAGCCGAATTCAATCATATACCATGCAGCATCACTCTGCCACTACGAGCTCGTTATCGTATCATCGTCGTCGGTAACGAGCTCGTACCGTCATTACGTTCATTGATTCGCGAGTCGTGATTCGTTGTATTGTTAGATTCGAGATATCCTCGGAAATACAGGTAATAAATAATTGCCCGATACTGTCTTTGTTATCTTGTCCGTAACATCTAATGTGCTTTTAAGCGTTTAATGCAAGATGTAGCGCGATGAATTTTAAAAATTTTGTTAATAATTGAATATTTCATTTATTGAAAATGAGCTAGTAATGAGATAATAGACGTTGCAAAAAATCTGTGAAATGGAGTAATTGGGACCATTAAATATATACATACATATCACGATAACTTTAATAAAATTACTAAATCTCATCTTTTTACCGTTTCTTAATGATTATTAAATGTCACATGTATATTTTAAGTTAATTTACCTAGAGCGACTGTCAATTTTAGCATTTTTCTTTAATTACGACATCGTTTAACCGATGGTTTCAGTTTTGATCATTTGAACGTAACGCGTTTTTGGGATGATGTTCCGGCAGGTAAACCATAGGGTAAACAATGTGACGTCAGTGGAGGTCCAAGGTTGAGCAGGTGCCGGCAAACGGGAAAGAAGAAGAAAGGGAAGGCGCACGAGAGTGCAGGCAGAAGGGAAAGCCCCGGGGGTGGCTCGTGCGCGGGCGCGGCTTTGCGGGTCAGAGTGCGTCGGGTATATAACCGGGCGGATGCCGTCGTCCCTTAGTCTCGCGCTTATCGTCGTCGGGACGACCCGTCCGAGCTCGACGCCGATTGTCGTCGTGATCTGTGACATTCCGATGACGTTGTGCGACGCGTACCGATCTGCACGTCGTGTCGATCGGCAAAATGCGCGATAACAGATGACAGATCGTCGGGAGGTGTCTGCGTCGATTCCATCGCTAATTCGTTATCATCAACTTCTGATGATATTACCGATCAGTGGAAAAATACTGTTTTTATCTTTATAATCGCATTTAAGCGTCTTTCATACAAATCACATCCTCCATCATGCGATATATAAAAGTTATAATGAAAGGTAGAGCAATCACGCAGAAAAAGATCATATATCGAATATTGCGATAAATTCAAATGATTGAAGCTAAATTCTAATGATTGTATATCTATAATTGGAACTTGTTCATTATTTCTATCTCGCGAAATTTTCTCGTCCTTCCGCCAAAAGTCACTCAGTACAAATCGGCGCGTACGAACAAGACGATCGTTGAAAGACTATCATCGGATCATTTGAGAATGCTCCATTTTTCGCTCGAGTATCGTCTCACCGGAGGCAAATAGCGAGAATCTGTGAGATCGGTCATCGGGATATCAAAAGTTTAAATCTTGGGGATCTTGGGTTGCCGACCAAGCAGAATCGGAAGGAAAAATTATCGCGATACTTGTCCAGAGATTGGATTCAACGGTGCGAGAGGTGAAGCTGGAAGAAGACGAGGTATAAGAAAGAAGCAACCAAGCGGTAGTGGCGCCGGGAAAAAAGATAGAAAAGCGCGCAATAGTGAAGGAGAAACAGGGGGTTGGCGGGAGATGAAGGCGCTGCCGCGGAGGATTTCAAGCCGTGTCCCCGGCGAGATAGGAGCCGTTTGTATAGATCTATATGCATAGTAAAATTGTGGCGACGTAGGAGTTCTCGCTACGAGTATCTGGGTCATACAGCCGTCCTCTCTCGGCGTTGTAACCTGCTCTCCATAATTCTATGAAATTCTCCCGATACTGCAACGGAGTAAAGCATCCATTGACGAGGACTCCTCACTCTTAAGATGCTCGAGAAGCACGCTAAACTATGACGATAAAAACGATATAATTGATATACTAAATATTGAATAAAAGAGCACACGTAAAATATAAGATAAAAGCATAATCGCAAAACTCGTGCTTACGAAATTACAAGAACATTTATCCGAGTAGACGGATAACAATGAGAATATACGAAATATCGGACCGCGATTTGCTCCGGAACAAAATCACAGTTTACAGAACCATCTCGTTAATGTCACTTAAGTCACGCGCTAAGTGAGTATATCGTGTTTTACTCCGCCGGGAGAATCCGTAATGATCCATAAGATTCAGTGATTTGTGGTTGGATCGGTACGATACCGGTCGCGTGCGCGGTAAGGAACTGTCACGTCGTTACGCGGTTACGTAAAAAGAATCTACTTGGGTTCCCCCATGGGGACAATTTCTGAGGAAAGTCCACGCGCAAGAGCTATTATCCGAATCGCGTAGCGAGAGGTTCGCGCGCGAAACCCGCTGCTACCCTTCATCTAGGACACGGTCGGGCCGGCCGACCCGATAAATAATGAACCCCCGCAGTCATTTATCAAGCTCACCGCGAGACGAACGAACGCTCGGGGTATCGTTGAGGACGGTCTAAATGGGAGAATCGAACGCGAGGCACCGGCTAGCACCGCAAGATACCGCGTCGTATAGCCGCGAATGTTACGCAGAAATCATGTCCCCTTGACTGGATCGAGAGCTTACTCGAAAGCCAATGTGTTATCCTGTAGGACTTATTTACTCACAAGATTATCGACAAAATAAGTATCGTGAAATGTGCCGGAGTTCGCGATCGAAGTGATATTTAGAAGCGACTCTTAAACGCCGAGGAGACGCAGCCGCGTCTTCTGTCGATCGCGTGAACTCTTCCCTGAGCGCTCGTCTTAGAAATGCGAGAGTCAGCTGATTCCGATCGCGATCAGTGTAGTAACAGCGGGCAATGCGAACAAATTCCACGCAGGAGATAACGGCGTCCGAAAACGTACGGTTCACGATTTGATGACAGTGATCGCGTTTCGGGCTTCGCGATTCGAACGAACGTGAGGGTTTGTCTCTTGCGTGGTATCAAGCAGCACCGAGTAACATGAAGCGACGGAACAACGGTTCCTCTTGCTTCTGTCAGACGTCGGCCAAGAGGGGCGGGCGCGGCGGATGCAATGGTACCGAGGCGAACGAGCCACCCGGATGGTGCATCTACGCGGCGGTCGCCCTCGTCGCGATCGGTTGCTATCTCAATGCGCTCGACTGCGACTTCGTGCACGACGATATACCGGCGGTGGTGAGGAATAGGGATGTGATCGGCGAGGCATCGTGGAGCAGCGTGCTCAACGACGATTTCTGGGGCACTCCGATGGAGAGCATCAATAGTCATAAGAGTTATCGACCATTCACCACTCTGACGTTCCGGTAAGTCAATATTTCTCTCCGTCACATTTATTGGGTTCTATATTATACAATAATTTATGGAAATTCGATAAAGAATCGACTCGGTTGTGATATTCAATGCGGCGACATTCGAGATAACTGAAATGAACTAGAAATGACTAGATGCATCATGCGACAAGAAATCATATTATTGTACAAAATTATATATTCGATCATTTGAGTACATAATACAGAATGAAATCACTTTCTTCTATGTAACTTCTTTCCTCTTTTTTTTTTTTTTTTTTTTTTGCATTTTATTCGTCAAGCTCTGACCTCTTAGAACAATCTGTTAAACAGAAAAGTGAATACAATTCGGTGCACGACTATTCGGATAAAATAAGATAACAAAAGCTTGTCTCGAGAAACGTGTCTAGTTGCCTGACGTTTCAAACACATGGCACGACCACGTAGCTACATAGCAGCACTGATATCTTCCGTTCTTACCGAGACATCGAGAGAATCGCGTATATACATAATACATACACACACACACACATATATATATATATATATATATATATATATATATATATATACATATATATACATATATAGGTATCCTTGCAATCGGAGATGCACCTTATGGTAGTACTACGAAGAACGGCAAGAACTGTTCTCTGACCACGACGGAGGCGACCGAGCATACGATAGTGTGTGCAGTAGCGTGTCGTGTAAAGCACACGAAACTTCCATTCCCTTCGCCCACCCTTCCTGTCGTTCATCCACCTCCCCCTACCCGCACTGCCCGCCGATTTGATGCATGGATACCAGTTTGCCACTCCACGTGCAATACTGCATATTGGCTGGTATTGGACGATCCATCACACCGCAAGACACCGGTACATCGCTCATCCACCCTTAACGCTCCAGATGCTGTTGCCAACTTCGACGAGGTGTTCGGTCGCGGAACGTGCTACGCGGGAGGACGGGGATAGGCGGGAAAGAGGGAGGGAAGGGAAAGGGGGCGAGAGCATAACGCCTTCACGTTTCGCGCGTTATCGGAAGTGGAACGCATCTATAATCCTAGGGCGGATGCGAGGACGCCGGCGCCGCGGCGCGCCGCTAACCGCATTCGTCTCGTCGTGAAGACGAGCCTTTAACGATCCAAATCGCCATTGACGCGCGAGACTGCCTTTATATCGCGCGCGAGGCGAAGAGGTACCCGATATCTCTCATTGTTGTCGCTAAGCGATTCGAGTGGAGGAGTAATTTATGCATGAGCGAAAATGCGCCATTTACATTGACATGCGGTTAAAAGGATGAGCGAAGATTTATGTGTTAGCCGTTAAGGCGAGAGAGTTGTCTATCGGGACGGTTGATACATTACGCTTTCATACGTTATTTGATGCGAAGCTTATGTATATATGTATACATACATACATATATTATGTGTGAGCGAGCAAATACGAATACTTTTATCTTATTTAATAATCTATTCTAGCATTTTGTTGCGACTGCGATAAAATGACCTAGTCGCAAGAAAGTAGAATTCGAGTATGCTGGATTTCCTTTATTCCGATAATTCTTTCTCTGTGGACAATCATGCTTCGAGTTGCCGATATACCGGGTGAAAAGCTTTGGACAATTGCGCGTTCCTTCCGAGTGCATGTGTGTCTCATTCTCTATCCTTTCCGAGCAACGCGTCTCTTTTCGTTACCCACTTTCTTTATTGCCGCGAAACTCTGACGACGCTTACTGTACGTTGCTTTGAGGATTCGAGTTCGCGGATGAAAACGTACTGGGACGATCCCGAAAGTCCAGAGTACATTTGTGGCAGTTGACCCGATGCCTTCCGTACACTCAGACCGTTCTAAAGTTTCCGAGAGATTCCCGGGTGTTTCCTCGAAGCAACCGTCGTATTCTGCCGTGCTCGCTTTTACACGCTTCATCATCGATATCATCGTGCGACGTGTATAAGCTACCTCCACGAAAAGATAATCGTGGATAATCTTGTATTCAACATACATGACATATCGTTTCGAAGAGTCGCACCGACGATCGTTCTCCCTATATTTAATTCTCCGTTTGATCGCTTTGCCGATGCTTTTGACGCGACGGGTGCTAATTGAGATGATATCAGCTGTGCGAACGGCGTACCTTATCGCAAAGGAGTATTTAAAAAGCAGTTACCCACAGTTATTTGCAGTGCGGAGAATCGCGTGGGCACGTATTTGATAGGAAAAATGGGATTTCATGCAGGTTGTACGTATTTCAGCTACTTCGTTTCGCCCGGAAATAATTTACGAGTGCGGTCGAGCGTGAGTCTTTACCCCGACGGCGGCGTCGAATGAATAACGCAGAAAGCTCGCCGAGCGATTCGTTTCCACGTTTGCGAGAGAGCGAACTTTACGAGAGAGTTGGCGACTATGTTAGATTATTACGGCCGCAAATAGAAACTGACCGTGGAATACGCTCCGCTAGAATATAGTTCGATAAAGTACAAAGAGTGGATAAAATCAAATAACCGTTTATCGAGTTTGCGCCAAAATAGACTGTTTTAATTCATGAGTTCAATATTTATGAAAAGCTATCAACATTTCATAAAATTCGCGAAACGCGCGAGTTAATAATCGCTTTCGATTAAAATTGAAAAAAAATATTCGCTCGATTTCATATTAAATTGTAATATATATTTTGCTCCATGTTTAAGTCTGATGCGTTTAAGAGAGATTATTAAAATTCTGCAAACACTGAATTTACATTTATTTTATAATTAATATAGTATGCGTTCTCACGTTCACGTGATATCGCGTTGTTTACGTCAATTTTGTTAAAAGAAATCTTCTCGGTGTATGACGGAATATTCGTGGCTCTATTATGTTTTCTTCTAACGGATTCGCCAACGCATCCGTAGTGTATTAATACATATTATACTCACCCGCATGCATCGATATAATCGCGTTTACCGCAAGTTAGAATTTATATCGTTTCCTCGAAGATCGTTCTTCGTCTCATCATATTCGGTGGAAAAAAAAAAAAAAAAAAAAAAAAAACAGCGGGTGCCACGCGATTTGACTTGACGATAAAATCATGTCGGTGGATCTCCACTGATTTTTCTGCAATTGCCAGTATAACTTTGAAGCATTATTTAAATTTATTAACGTCGATTTGTTTGTACATCATATCGAAGCACGATTCGCGAATTCTAAAGAAAGACCCCTCTTTTTCTCTAGGCTCTTTACATTTAAATTATCATTTAAAAAGACATTAAGTGACATCGATTAAAAAGTTATCTCATACATAAATAAGACTTGACCGATCGTTTATTTGCTCACAAACGCTCTCTTTTACCGGCTCGGTGCAGTTGTTAGCATTTTACTGACATTGCCAGTTAAATCACGATCAATGACTAAGTCCGCTAAGCGTTAGCCGGTGATTTATGAGTCGGTCGACAGTGGCGATGGGCCGCGTTTTGCGGCCGTCCTCCCTCTGCGAGGGAATAATTATTATTAAATTACTTAACTGGACACACACACGCGTATGGTGGAATCTCGTTCCACGACATTAGTGACACGCGTGAATGATTGCGCTGCAAACTCTAATTTAGACGTCTGATATAGCTTTGCGTTTGCCTGGCACGTACGCCTCACATTCGATAATGTTGACCGTAATATTTCATTTAGTCTTATAGCTAACCCTCGTCATTAAATTAGATATTGGGATATCATGCTATATACTGTTCTATGCAAGAAAGTTCAAAGGCACGTATCTCTATCTTCAAGATGTAGAAATACGCCGTAAAGTTACAATATCATTGAAATCTTGACGTGACGATATTATTATATCTTGTTATTTCCATATCTAAGACACGAATATGCAAATCCGTCAATTTCCATATATAAAACTATTATCTAATTACATCTTACATATTTTAAATCTATGTAACAATAATACGAATTTATATTAAAAGACATTATTTAATTATTCATGAATGCAAGAAGATAAATATTCTTAATTTTATAAAAATAAATTTTAAGGATAAATATTTTTAATTTTCTGCTTAATGGCATGGAATGTTGATACTTTATTTTAAACAAATTATAACAGATATAATTTGTCGACAAAAAAACTTGCATTTTCGCGTCTTATGTTAACATAATATCAAAATGATTATACTATCGATAATATCGCATGTTATGTTATTGATTATTTAAATAATGTTATAATTGTGGTATACGAACAACGGAAGGAAATCATGTAAATATAAATTCGACAATGTAGTCGTATTTTGGTATGAATTCAAGAAAGAGATATCGCATCCGAGAGTGTACTTCCACTTCGAAAGTGGGCATTTCCACATTTAAGTGCATCGCGTTTCCTTCTGGCATTCTTGGTTCACGGCGGATAGAGAGTTCTTCCCGTTTTATTTGAGTTATTCAGGTAGAACAATTTCATGAGCGAACTGTTTAGTTCAAGTATATTCGGGGATACGACAAGAGCCGTACTTGCATATCGATGCTAAATGGACATTCTAGTTTCAGATACGACAAGAATGTACGATTTTATGTATCTGTGAATATTCTTTCAACCCAATCGTGACGAGGAACCTGGAGAGCGCATTTGTCTTTTCCGAGATGTACTACTTTCGTTTATTGGACCGGCGTACTTTGACTTGTTACATACAGGCCACGTTGTACACAAACGAAGATGAGATTTTGCAAATTTAAAGAAGAGAAAATAAATCTATCATTGCGTTTTAAGCTTTACGAAAATTTAATAAATGTACCATAAATATACATCTACTAAATGTACAGTGCTGCTATTAAATTATAAATCACATTATACGAAACGAATAAAAGTCATATACAATTAAAAATTTTTGGCGAATATCTTGTAAAATATTTTCATCGCGTTATAAAATCATACAAATCTTTATTAAGAATCATATTACTTTTCCCAATTTCCGCGAAAAGACTTTAATATATGCATAACTTATACGCGTTCGTATATATTAAAGCTTGTTCTTGACATTCTACACAACATCTCGCGCTCATTTAGCCGCGAAGCTCATTTCCGACGTAGTAAAGATTGCGATACTTCCCCTCGATTAATCGTAAAATCGAATGGACGCGTGCCATTAAATTTTTTAAAAATCGTTTGATAAAGCGTTGTCCCGTGATCGAGGAACGGCGAATTAATCAGGTACGAGGTACAGGTGGTGGAAAAGATAATTCGCTTCCGCATGGACGCACGTCATTGGATTCTCGGGGCGCGTTTAGCTGATTCTATATCACTGTACTTCGTGCCGTGCAGTGATTCATCTGGAGCCTTTCGTGACTCTCTCGTGCCAAAAGCGTGCCGTGAGCAAGCGCTGTAAACTCGCCCATTCGATGGTGCGCGTATATTAAAGAACGCTTTTGTCGGTGCGCGTATCCAAGTACACATATTCACAAAAGAGCGTGGTACTTTGTAGATTTGAACACTTTATTGCGTTGTTGTATGGATATGTATAATTTTCATTGACCCCGATCGCGACGCGACGAATGTCCGGCAAAGATATTAATTATTGATTAGCCGTGGCTCGGTTTTCTCGTCGAAACTCTCATTATCAACGTTTAATTATTACGCTGCTGTAGATTCCCTTGTTTAGTACGGCTAATTAAGCGCTGGCATAATGGGTGATTATCGAGAAAAATGTGATTTGTCTTGAAATATGAATCAGGAAGTAGGTCTAAAACCCGTGGACGGTGATGCTATTTTCCAAAATTTAGAGAGATATATAAATATATGTAAAATTTTTAGACTGTTAAATTTTGCTATTAGCTATGGATTATTAGAAATTTTGATCCCATCCGTAAATACAAATAATATACATTGAAAAATTATTTACAAATGTATTTCGCACGGGATTTATTCATCAGAATTAATTAATTTACTAAAAATATTATAATTAAATATATGAATAGTGCACTAGTTAATTACATAACTCTAAAATAACTCTCACAAATTGCATCAGCTTTAAATGTGCGTACACACACACATAGCTCGACTGAGTTATGGATCGAGAAGCTTTGCAGCCTTCTCCGCGCTAGATAGTTAATTACTTAATTACGTCGTCGTAATTAGTTTACGGTTCCAAAGTTGAGCGTGCTATAGTTACCTGATTGACGTATCGCCATAACAATAAATCGTTTCCTTGTATGTGTGAGTGTGTAAAGGCGCTTCTCTTCGCAAAGACTTGACGTTACAACACGCTGACAAAGTTCGTAAGCGTTAATTTATGCTATTTATAAATAGAATTGTTACATCTTGAATATTAAACATTAGTTTTTTATTTACATTATGCAATATATTTTTATCATCAGGCATTATTTTTTATCTATATCCTGCAATTTTGAAATTATATATTATTATTTTCGTCAGTATACGCGCGCGCGAAATTCTCATTAAGAAAATTAAAGATCTCTTTAATCTACTTTACGATTTACGACGTACAATCAAAAATAATACTAAATATTGCACGGAGGATTTATCATTGGGAATCGATATTATATTATCGATATTATTTAAAGAATTTAATTTACGACATGTACATACCTCTCTGTACACTCCCTTGTGCAACGGACAAGACTAAATGGCTTTATTCGCTTGAGCCAATTTAATTTCAAGCGACACCCCGAGGCCTTTAACTTCCTAAGTTTCAATGCAAAAGAGTTCAATTACTTGCCTTTGTACGGCACAAAGATGACATCTGAGACGTAAGATAAGCTATGATACCCGCTATAAACGATTTGCCCAGAGTTTGTATAGGAACAGTGCCAGAAATAATGATTCAATTTCCAAAGTAAATGCGGTAGATCGATAAAAATATAATCTCAAGAAGAATATCAAAAAACAGTTAAAATTATGTACAAATACTTTGAATATTTTCATATTTTTAACGTATATAGAATTATATTTATTTATTTTCTTTATATGCTTTCTATCTAAGTAGTGTTTGTTTGAATTAACGTTTTTTTGGATAGTGTTATATAATATTTGGTATGTGTGTGTGACATAATAATTAAAGATGCTTTGAGAGATTCGTGTTTTCATCTCTTTTCTTTTATCTTTTATGCGCTTCAAACACTTTTAACAATATCACGCGCTTTTGGTAATATGTATAAAAGTGAAGAATTTTTTTCTCATCTCGGAAAGTCGAACTTTCACGCAAAAGTGTCAGACCATTTCTTTATTTGCATTTCTTTATTTCGATGGCGCAAAGCTTGTATTTATAATATCTATATTAAGGTCGAGAGCGCGTCAGTAAAATATGAAATGATACAGATTCGAGATTCGATTGTACGATAATAATAAGCTCATTGAATTTTATTAGAGCATTAAATATTTATTAAGTCTCATGTTGATGACACTGAAACAATGCGTAATCAAGGAGGAAATAATTCATATAGAAACTTATGTGTCACGATTACATTATTCTAGTGTATTGTATTGGCTTCTAATTTATTCGCAATGACTAAGAACATTCTGGTCCCTGAATCAGATGCCTTGAGATTCTCCCTGTTTTTGACCATTACGTATTTTCGTGAATCGCAACATTGTCCAATGACAATGAAGAGAATAGATCAATGCCATTATTATTCATAACAATGTTTGTTGATGCCTGTAATTTATATTGGAGACAAAATTGGCATCATTAGATTTAATATTACTAAATGTAATATTTATTGATTCTGCTAATTATTGTTTAGTTTATATAAAACTAATAAATACTTATGAGAATTTACGATATTTTAAATGAAACACACATCAAATTAATTTTTTTTCATTTTTGTATATAGAATATAAAATAACTTTTGGTTCAATTTAGCAGTATTGAAAAAGACTGATAGCGCAGCGACTGAGAAGAAAAAAACAGACAGTGCATAGGAAAATATAATAGAATGCATAAAGCAACGATATACGCCGTGGTATGTATGATATTGTGATATCGTGTAGTGGTTTGTAAAATGGAAAAAGAATTATTAAGAATTCATGCGAAATTTATATACGTATTACATCATGGCAAAAATAATATAATAATCTTTTGATTTCACGGCTGATTTTTGCGAGACACATCAGTTAGAATGAATCGTACTTTTTCCCATTTCCGATGATCCGGATCTAGAAAAATTGAACCCAACGTATACGATAGCTGATAGCTGACGCGTGCCTGTTTTCTCTCTTTCTCTCTCTTCCGGCATTTTGCTCTTTCTTTTTTCTTTCGCAGACGCAAGCGACATTTCATAATATTACTTGTATCGCAGTAAAGCCCGGCAGAGAAGCGAAATGCCGTAACATTAATCTCGGGCAATCGTAAACCGAGTAATATAAAATGTATGGCTTCTCTTGCCGTTGTAATTCCGTGCATCGGTCGTGCGTCGGTTCAACTTCCGTTCTACGTTATCATTTCCGCAACCCGCGCGACATTGAGTCACTTGAGAGGAGAGAGCTTAATTAAGTATTACAATATAGTAACGGCCCTTCTCTTCCATTATTACACTGTATTTTGTAGCGTCACCGTCTACCTCTTTCCCTGCCTCTCTCACGTAGACCGTCGTCGCGCGCGTGATGGAATAACAGGGCTGTTAAATAGACAGCGTATCGAGAGCTGTTCTCTTAGGGTTGCAAATGCAATGTTCGTAATAGCGGGCGTCATTATGACTGTGGTAAGCAAGACATCAAAAAGATTAAAGAACTATGTTGCTTTTCTTTCTGTATTGTACCGGGAAGCTTTGTTCTCCTTCCCTTAAAATGTTAATTAACAGTGAATTCCGAGCGCCAAAAGTAAATTCACGTTGAAATTTCAAGAAAAAAGAAACAGAATAATGTATATTTCTTTTTCCATGTAACTGTCATAATGCGAACGTCGTTTAATAAATAACTTATTTTCATAATTCGTTCAAACATTTGTTGCAAATTTAAATTATAAAATTATTGTAAAACCGAGTAAAAATCGGAAAGAATATAGCATAGAAATTTTATATCTTTCTCTTGAAACTGTGAGCACTGCGATAATTGCGTACTGAATGAATTATATTTTCCCATGAATCAATCGGCGCATTTATTTCGGCATTCGTCGATAGAAATACGAATAGCTATGATGATTTATTCGAAGAGAATCGGCGCAGTAAAGAGATTCCTCGTAATAGCAGTGGGTTCCCTAATAGGTTCGTCCTTATGGTTTATTGGTTGTCAATATTCATCACCAACTACTCCGTAATGTCCGTACACTTGGGGCAGAACAGATTGCCTCCCTTTTACCGCAACGGGACCACCAAAAACACGACTCTCTCAATAGCCTTTCCGACTTGTAGACATCATTTCGTCCCTTGGGAAGGATATGGCCGCGGTAGGGAAATGCAGCGCGTTATCGGAATCGGGAATCTTCCGTTATGGTGATCGTCGGCACGTGACGGATTCGCATTTTGAACGTGACTAGTCGTCGTGTCTATAGCCACAAATGTGTAACTACCTTCCCCATCAGCGCTTTCGATAATATATCGGAATTATAGTAAATTAGAAAACACTTGAAATTTGAATTTCATCTCTGAACATTTAATCGCGCGATACATTCGAGATTGTATTTTTTTTTTAATTATTCATTATCTCATTTATTGATAAATAAAGCTATTTATGTATGAATAAAAGAGAAGAGAGAACGCACGTTCCTCTTATTTAAATTAACATAACTTTATAAGAAGTTAAATCATTTTATACAAATTTGTCAAGAAAAATATTAAAATATTCTTTGTATTGCAATACAATTCATATAAATAACATAATATAATATTTAAAATACGAATTAATCTTCTTTAAATCTGTGAATCGAGTATAGTTTATATTTCGCGTTTTTACTTTCTCTTCAGTAACTTGAATAGATACGTTCACAAAAAACATGGCAAGGTCGCCCAATCTTCGATGAGAACAGGGATATAGTTGGGGCAGCAATTTACGTTTAACCATCGTCGGGGCATAATCTGTTTAAACTCCTAGAACAATGTACGAAGGGCAAAACGTTATCTATGGAGCTTAGCAAGGCTCAACACTCGCAAACAGTAAAACACGAGTGGACAGGAGGATGGCGACGACGACGACGTTGTCGGTATCGTAGCTTACATCTCGTCTATCCATTATTTCGATTGTTCTATTGTGTCACACGAGGTTTCGAGAATTATTTTTGAGCAGCCTCTATGTAATTTTTTAAATAGGCTTAAAATTGAAACTATTGAAAGTGAAAATGCGAAATACCAAGTGATTGAAATTTTTAACAAAAATGTCTGAATGATAGTTCTAATTATATGGACTTTTAATTTTCAGAGATAATAAATAAAGTATATTTGCTGATATACTTAATAACTTAATAAATCTTAATATATGTCTTTTATTAGATGTTTTAAAAATTATATCAAAAATATGAATTTATATATATAATTTTATTTCTATTTTTTCATCTTTTCCTATTTAATTATAGAATGTTTTTTTATTATATAAATATATTTTTTATATACAAAAATATATATATTGATAAAAAATTAGATAAATTGAGTCAAATTACGAAATTTGACAAACTTTAGGAATAAATTAAGCGCGTAGCGAAACTGATTAGTTTCGATTTCGAGGCATCAAATTACTCCGGTGGTTAGAGGCTAAAATCGACGTGGTCAGCTGGATTAGGTCTGATTCGATTCCTAGCCTAGTCTCATGCCAAGATCCATTTCCTTCGCAAGGGTTGGCCGTTTGCGAATTGGGCCAATATCGTCGGTGACTATTCTGTTCTGTAAGAAATGGAAGGGGGCCAGGAGTGTCATCGAGAGCCTCGATTCCCTAAATTGATAGTGAAATGATGTAGACACGGAGAAATTCAATCTCCCCAATTTTCTCTCTCTCTCTCTCGCGCGCGCTTGCACGATGAAATCAATTTAGAGAATTTATTAAATCGGCAGGATGTCGATATTATCCGAGATTTCTGAATGTTTCAACGGGTTACCTGGCAATTTTCTTACGGAACAAACAGAGCAAAAATTTATAATATTATATTTTTATACATTTTTAATAACACAATTGCAAGTTTTTTCCAACAATAATTTAGATTCATATTGAAATATGTACATCAAATTGAGATGTTTTTTTTTTTTTTTTTTTAGTTCGCAGACAATAACTGTGCATAAGATTATCTTTAGTGAGTTTAAATATTGGTATGCGACAAATCATGAGATCAAATTTCACTTCATCGTTTCCATAGAAATCTGTAATCGATTCGATCGACCAATACCCGATACATCGCACGTAGTCTAGCGTGCTTTATTACCTCTCGACACGCCACCGTATCATTACGTGCTTTAGAGATCTTGTACACACATACGCAGACGCAGACGCAAACACGTACATACATATATATATTCGTCAATACCTAATCTGAAGGGATAATTATTTTTGTACTCTCTGCATCAGGCAATTATCGGCTGATCTGGAGAGATATACGTAATCAATTATCTTACATTGTTTCACAGTGCACCTATATTATATGTCCAATTATATTGTACACATTTCTCTATAAAACATATTTCACATTTTTATATAAAAAATTCTCGATAAATATTATTAGAGTTCAATAATTTAAAAAATATAGTGTCCGAAGCAAATGCATAGTGATCGTATTTCCAGCATGGAACTTTAAAGTCTAAAAGCTAAAGCAATACAACGCGGAAAATGAAGATCGTAAACTTGAATATCTTAAATATTTAATGCGTTTCGCGCAGCTTCCGCCAAAGGTGGCGACGAAGCAATATTTCATCGCACAATAACATCGTATTTACGTAAGCAAATTCCTAGACTCTCATCGAGAGAGCTTTCGAAGAAGAATTTGCATTCATTTGGAAGTAGCTTATATACCAGTTGCTGGAAGGGGCCCGTTCCTTTTTCATGCAAATTCGAAGGACTCCGTCATCCCGGAGGGGATTTCGAACTCTGCGTTACAAAGTAGCAGTTAACTTCCCTTTTGCATGCCCGTGCAACTTTCCGCTACAACTTTAGAAATGTTAAAAATATGGACAGCGCCGATGTGCGTGAGCCCCGTTCTCTCTCTTTCGTACTTTTCACAAGATTTATCAACTGCCGTCAGCGGAATTAACACGTCATTGTAGTTCATGCGCCAATGTATTCTTGTGACATTCGCGTCATTATAATTCAAATTGCGATTTGCACACAGGACAATACAATTAAAAGTTATCTAAAATATTCTCCGAACCCATAATGTTACCTAAAGGTATGCCAAAGTCGATCCTATCGTGGTTCTGTATGCGTCTAATGGATTTTCATATACTTCCTGAAATTTATGGATGCCGGGCTCACTAATCAATGCCAGTAAAAGTACGATGGAATTGGAATGCCGGAGAGCCGAAGCGCAATCGAGTATGGCGGAATTCGCGCTCTCCAGGTAGTATACGGCTATCCGCGAATCACAATGAAACCGGCAATGACGTATGACATCGTTTCCGGGCGGTCGTGGCGAAACGGAGAATGAAAAGCACGCGGCGGCGATATCTGAAACGTGTTTCGCATGTACGCGAGAATAACGATCCGGCCTCAGCTCGAACCCATGGCCGGTGCCTCGATAATTGGATGCGCGTAATTGGCCGAAATAGAGGGAAAATGGTATTCAGCTATCCGTATCCATTCTTGCGTTTGGGCTATGACGTAACGTCGACACGGACTCGGCTTGCTAGATAAAAATAACGATCGATCAATATATTCAATCGATATGAAAATCTCACAAATGTTGGTCACATGTGAATATTCGATATCATTAATCAAAACATTATGATGGCCAATTAATTTTACCGATATTCATTAATTTTTGCCGTACACATGGTTTTTTTCTGATTCAAGCTATAGTTTTGTCAAAGAAAAAATTGTCAAACACGATTGTAGTATATAAATCGCAGCAGAATTTTAACAATTATGTATAGAGAAATTCAGACTACCAAACTTCGCGGATTATGCTAACGAGTTTCTATTCCGATGTCCATGGCATTCTAATGAGCCCTACCGCATTATGTATGTTTCTCAAGAAAGTTTGGACTTCGTTTAGAATTGGAACCGTTTTGCTCGAAATGTCACACTTACCGCTGTTCCCGTTTCGTCGCGCCATTAAGATACATTATTCTGGCGCTGTGTCACTGCCACCGACTAGTCCGTGTTATATCGTTATATCTGTGAGCCTCGAAACTTTTCCGCCGCTTAAACAAGTCGATTCGGACTCGGGTATCGTAAAGATTCTTGTGGCTCTGCGCATAACACGCCACATTGCCATTCAGATCGGTGAGAAGCTCGGAAACATTGGAACGCGACGATGGGCTCCACGGTTGCCCCATCGACAAACATAGCCAGAATTGGAATCGAGAATTTTATACACGAGGAGACGCGTTATTCGATGTACGATAAGATTGCACGAAGGTTGTTCAAGAGATCCCTTAACACTATCGGTTTTCTCATCATCGAGCTATCTTCATTCAAGTTTTCCGTATTTTCGTGGGTCTAGTAATTTTTTTGTACTTATTCAGCATCGCAATAAAGTTTTATGGATATTCTATTGTTCCTTAACTATAAATTGAGAAATTATCTCGTCGAGATACACCGAAGAAGTCTTGATATTTAGCGCTTACCGATTTTTGATTACAAATCTAGCACTTTGTTTTACCCATCACCAGCGTAACGAACGAAGTTACGTAAGCTGCCAGCGTGAAAGGTTTCCCGCCTTACCGCGAGTAAACCGGCGTTTGCTGTGCACTTTTCAAAGTAAACTTTTCGCGGCGTCAACAGCTGTCGAGAAGTCTCAGTGCGAAGTAATGAATTTCGCGAAGACAGCCCCGACTTCGGCTCTTAAAGCGAGCGAGGGTCGGCAATAAATCTCGCACGGTTGCCCGGCATGCGTCTAACAAATCTCGGCGGCGCACAGCAAGATTTTCCTTGCCGGCAATTCGAAAAAGTGGAGTCGCGAAAAAAGCTCTCTGTTTCTCCCTTTCCTCTCGCGCATTCCCGAGACCGCATTCGATAAACTCGCATCGTACGGACGCAATAGCTTTTTTCCATTTTACTGACCGCACGTCCAAAATTCAGCTTTTTCAAATTTTTAGTGGACACGTTACTATTAGAAAATACAATAATTCTTCCGCGCTAGAAAGCTATGTGTCGCTATTGCGTCGACAATGAATTCTTTTGACGCAACAATTTCGGTCTCACATAGCTGGTGCATTTTTCGAGAGTTTTGGGAGATTCTCGCCGCATTGTTACGGACCGTATATGTGCTGGGTATGCTTTATGAATTTGATTAATAAATAGAAATTGTGCGCTTATATAAATATAGCCGAGTTATACATCATGAAAATTATATTAATGTATTGTAGCAATGATAATTGGCTTTAATGTATCTTTCTAAACTTAAAATCGGAAATATGTGACCTGGATTTATCGCTTTTTGTGTAATAGCGTCACTCTTCAAATGAAACTCCAAGGCAAATAAACGCTGCATTATTGAACAATTGTTACGACAAACGGAAAAAATAATGAGTTTTTAAAACATCATATTATATATTATTGACGTCAAGCATAGTAATATGGTAAACGATAAAAATTGTAATAACAACGCAACACGGAAGAAAGAAAAGTATTATATTTACTCGAGAGACATTTTTAACAAGTTTAAAATTAATTTTTAAGTATCTCGACCGTATAATATATAAAGTTTAACCCGCGTTCCATTTCAATTTGCTAGTATAATCGGTGTATGTATGTGTGCGTTGAACGCGCGCGCTCGCTATAGTAATTTTTATTCGGCTTAAGAAAGGATTATTTTTTTCGGTCACCAGCTGCATCGCCTGCGCGTGATTGCTATTTTTTAAGAAGAGAGATTTTCAGACGCACATACATATACCGTACACGCTTTTTTATGGTCAATGATGAAGAAGCATATTCGGGCAGCTCGTATCGCGTTCTCATTAAAAAAACTCTCCAGCCAATATCAAAGTCACGTGTTTTTTTTTTTTTGCGAGTGTATTCTATATATAATTTACATACTCAAGATTTACTTAAGACTGCATGGCCGTTCAAATTTCAACAAACGCGAAAGTTTAGAAAGATCATTCTTCCTTTTTTTTTTACTTATTTATATTCAGGATAATAGAAGACATATTCTAATGAGATCTGGAGGTGGACAAGTTTTTTTTCAAATTTTTGTTTTAATTTGACATTTATAATTTATGCTTAAAACTTTAACTTTATAAACATTTTAAGCTATTTATTCATTATTCTATCTTGTCAAAACCAAGTTAAAATTTGTGGTGTGTGTTAATAATGTTAATATTATTTAATTTCATACTCTATTATTTCTCTATTAATCCTATAAGTAAAAATTTTTAATATATTTTATTTTTTATGCACATACATATATATAATATAAAAGAATATACATAAAAGAGGATTATATGTATGGTCTAGTTTTATTTTTCCATTTTGTAGAGAGCCCGCAAATCCCCCAGTTTTGTTTTTACCAAATATTGTTTTAGTTGCAATTTAAAGAAATATAATCTCCCGTATTTTAACACACGCTGACGCAATTCAGTCGGTGACAGTCCAGAGCTAATGGGTGCTTGGCCACCGACAAAATGGCGCAGTGATTATATCGAGATCGGAGGGTTGGCAAGCATAAGCGCAGCGAAGGCGATTACGGGAATACGTCGTCCAGCATAGGAACGAGCGATCTTTGATGTCGCGTTGTCCCAAGTAAAGTGTCGTAAGCGTTGAGCCAACCATGATTTCAATGGTATTGTCGTTTTCTCATTGGATCCCTCTATTTATTGTGCTCCTTTCGTTCACAATTTCTCTCGTTGCCTTCTTCCTCTGACGTCGATGCTACCTCTAATTAACCGAGAATTATCTACATTGCTGTTCGCGTGCAAGCCCGTGTTTTGCGTAGTCTGCCCCCAACTGTTATTTACAATAATAATAATATAAATAATTGTCGCGATATTATGATATTTCTCTCTCCTTCTCTCTTCTATTTCATAGATAAATGGCATGTGGGTTTACATTTCAATCGAGTTCACCAAGAAGACAGAAGTCTTTCAGTTTGCGTTCAATAAGGTATATAAAACACATGCTTGAAGTACTTTTATCGAGAGAACACAAGCAAGTACATTATTCGTATATCTCTATTCTCAATGAATATATACTTTCTCTCTTTTTCCTCTCTCTAATGTAAAATTGTACATGTAATATCATCTGATTGCAAGCACAATAGAGACTGTGAATGATAATTTATCAATATTGCATGTTGCATTAATAAATCTACGTACTCGGATTATTTTGTACAAATATCGATAAACAAATATTTCAATATATTGTTTATAATTAATCGTAATGTATTGATGATGCAAAGAGATGTTAATTTAATTGATGTTAATTTAATACGACTATACTCTTGATTGATTGCCAATGATTGACGTGCGCAGCGTACAAAATTAATGAAAAGCGTTGCATGCGGGAGTAAAATCTTTTTCTTGCATGTAAAAATTCATAACAATCGCAATGTTATGTATATACTTATATACATATACATATATGCATATTCACATATAACGCTACGCATATCTTGACAATAAAGCATAACTGCATCGCGTGTAAATAATCGCGGACACTGCGAGAAGTAAACATCGTATCTCTTCTTACTGCCCGCTGTATCGCTTATACAGTTATAACTTACGCATAAACGCTTCGACGGTTTTGTAATTTGTGGACCGACGGTTGGGTTTAAGAGAGTTATGTGTCTGCCGTTGTTGCTCCAGCAAATACAGCGCGCGCGGTGAGTGCGGGAATTGTCGCGTAAAGGATTTAATCCTATTTCGCGTCGAGTAATATTAAGCCGGGCGCGGCTGTCTTCGCTACTCGCGCACTCGATTCGCTTTATTAAGATGTGCTTTATCACGAGATACTTTACGCTTCGCCTCTCTTTACGCACCTAACGCGACGCGAGCTTGCGCCGTGAAGTAAAGAAGGCAATAAAAAAAAAAAAAATAGCAATATATTTGCTCGACTATGTTATATTATAATATCACACTATTTTTATATTTACATACATTTTAAAAAATATTTCGCAAAGATAAAATTCTTATCGGCGATGTGTATTAGTTTTCAATCAAAACGGGCGCAGGTGATTCCAAGAGTGCTCTAACGGGAAATATATATTGTTATACGAGCGTAGAGGGGGTGAGATATGTTGAGCGCATTAGCGGAACCGCTTGCCGTTCTCTCGTTAACCGTGCTCATACTGCTCTTTATTAACGCACGCTTTACACCGTCGGCATTTACGAAGGTTGTCCCATCGCCTTAATTCGAAATATTACGTAATCCCGTTGAGAAATGGCGAGGTGGAAATTATTTATACGCGACAGCGCCATCCCGACGTGCTCGAGGAATAATGCGTCCATGGACGTTTTTAGGTACTTGCACAGAGCGCATCGGCCCCGCGAATTGATATATTACGCTGGTTCGTTTTACCATTCCCCAGGTTTTATGTACGGTAGCGCGTCGCAAAACATTTGCCGGCATTAATACAGTCTTCGAACGAATAGCCATGTCCAATCTCGCGGCGAAAGCTGATATGTTGCATTAACGTCATGATTTCCTTGCTATAGAATTGAAAGACATTACAAGGTTTCTTTACGCTACATCTATTCTGTCTAACAGCTCAATTAATAATTTATATTCACCTCGCGTAGATAACTTTATCTTATTTGAAGCGGCGAATCTTTTCTCTCTTCAACTCTCCTGCATTAATTGTGCAAAGTATAAAATTAGTGTACAATCTTTCATCTCTTAGACGCTTTATGCGCCAAAATCAACTCGTCGGTACGCGAATATCCTCGACGTAAATAACGGTCGTCCCGCACCGCGTACGGGGTGGTACGTGCGTGATTAAAGTCACTCATGATCTCATGCGAAGAGGACCGCATTTTGGCCGTTTATCTCGACGTGTCGTTTAAAGCGTGAAACCGGCTTAGGCGTCGCGGTGCTTTACGACAGAAGATAAAGGGGTACCGCGTGTATGTACGTGTTTTGCATCGATGCGGGACGTCGAGTAATCATGTCGCGCTGCTATTCTCGTCACTCTTCCTCCAACTACGCGTTCCCGACCTCTGTCGCGCTTTTCGTCCTACGCATCCATTTTCCGGCGTTTGCTACCGCGCGCGAATGTGATGTCTTTCCTTCTCTCTCGCTCGGCGCCTGGTCGAAAGATGACGGCGACGCTTTTATGTCGGATGTCGGTCCATCCTCAGAACCGGCACAAAGGCCGTAATCAGCGACCGTGTTACACACGGTAAAGGTGGAAAGGAAGAAGGAAGTTACCACTTTCAGGCTCGTTTCGCAAACCGGCGACAAAACGATGTCCGATCATTATCCTATGGTCTAAAGAGTTGCAATACGATATGAGCTTCAACTGTTACGTGAGTAGAATACTATCAGGATTTTTCGCCTTTCCCCGCGCATTCCCTATTCTTATTAAAGATACGCAAAAGTACGTTTATGCGCAATGTGCCCTTATGTTTTCCTTTCCTAAACACGGGTACGCGCTCTTGTATTATATTATATCTAGCTACGTGTGTAAATCCGTTTTACATGTTACATATATTGTATCAAAGGTAAGTAATAATTCTCTCCATACGTAGAAATACAATGTTTGAAAGCAGAGATTGCAAAAGTGATTTAATTTTAAATAGTAATATTCTTATACATTTTAGTACTGTTTTTCAATCCTTTTGAACGATGAGCGATTTTTGCGAATAATAAAAATATTCACGGACCATCGACATTTTCATGATCCGATTGTAAAATATCGTGCCACACAAAATTATGCAAAGCTAAAATACTGATTTAAATACTCACAAAAACATTTGACTCATTTTATACTCTGTGCTTTATATTAATTAATAATCAATTACCAATATGGCGGAAAGTTTGCGATTTCACAATACACACGAGGTAGATTCGATCGTTCTATGATCACATATGCATGATCGCAGTACTTGCATCATGAATAATATCATTCTCTCGTTTTCATGCAACGAATGAGATTTCATAAATTATATCAACGCACTTTTCTCTCTTTATATACGGCACCGACACACGGCGCATTCGCGTTTATATGCATCATCGTGGCAACACACGTGTGTCTAGTGAAGGTACTAAAACCCATGCCCATTAAAATGGACGTGCCGGCTAAAAGGGTTCCCCGGGAGCTGGCTGCTCCTTCCTTCCTTCTCTGCTTCTTCCGGTCTGCTAAAAGACGAACGCAGCATCTCTCTTGAAAAATGCATTCGTATCTTTGCGCACGCTCGCGCGCACGTATGCCCGCATTCTGCTGTTTCCGCGTAGAATCTTATTGGATTCGTTCGTGTATATACGTATGTACACTTTTCTCTGCGAAAGAATATACGCACGACGTATTTCCCACGGATGTTTCAGACGCATCTTTAACCACGTTGACGTTTATATGAGACGCAAGTGTTACTCGCAAAACAATTTTTCGAGAAACAATTTAAAGCCATAACAGTTTAAAGCAATGTTGCGTTGATCATCAATTATAACGTTCCATCGGAGTCATAATAAAACATAAATAAAATATTTTTCAACGAGATGCGCGCGATATGCATTTACCGTAGAATACAAGCGGACGTGGACGCGCATTAAAATTCTTTGAATATAAACAGCGGAATATGAATTACAATTTGGGAATATATCAGAGAATTTCCAAGGCATGCAAATATCTATACTCGTATGTTCCTCTCATTTAACATTATATCAAGAGTATATAATGAGTGAATTAATTATGCATTAATATGCATTAATGCAATGTATTAGAATTAATCGCAATACTTATGACTTGCGATATATATGAGTATATATGTATGTATATATGCAATATGTAGTATATATTGAATAAATTACATAAGCTTACATTATGATTTACATTATCGTAGACATATAGTTTTCATTTTCGGATATATCTGTATAATATATTATCTGTTAGTAAAATAAGACGCATTTATGTTTTGGCAAAAAAAAAAAAAAAAAAAAATTATTAACTATAAATATATAAAAGTTTTTACAATAAATATATATTAATTTTAATAAATATATTAATTAAGTAGAACAAAATTGTGCAAATATTAACAAATACATCTCGAAATGGTCACGCTCGCTCGTTACGCATTTAACATTGTAAATGTAATTCTTCGATAAAATGAGATACTATAAATAGGATCGTGAAATCTATATCCCCTGTTTATAATCAATATCAGCTGTTATCGCTAATATGATAAACACGTATAAAAGAATTTAATTTTCGCTCCATTTCGTGATATCCGCACCCCTGTGTCAAACGGCACGCTGGCTGTTCTAATTACAGGATTAAATTCGCCGTGAATTTCCGTCTCGCGAAAATTCACGCCGCGTTCGTGATTTTTGATTACGTGCCGGTGTCGCGCGATAACGCTCGCAAAACGAGCGAACGCGACGCTGCGCAGGTGAAATCGTTCGAAAGAATTTATTTCACCTGCACGAGTGCACATCCGCGGCTCGTTTCGCATTTATCCCGGCTATTGTAACAGCGCGATAATCGCGTGCCCTATAATAACAATTGTATCTCTCCCTTCCTCCCACCCATCCACCCTATCCACCGTATGAAACGACATTTCGATTATTCGTTGAATTTGCAGCATCACCACCTGCACCGATCCGCTATCTCATCGATTGTCCCGGCATAACTCTGCGCGTGGAAGGTGCAAATGTGTCGAAAAAAATACGGTTATGAGGCCGTATATATGGGCCGATCGAAAAATTGCATGAATTTTTTCTCCGCTCACGTCGCCGTATCCATTCGCGTTTTTATCAAGCCGGTCTTGCGCGCGTGCGCGTTGTTTTATTTTATAACCGAAAATTCCACGCGCGCTCTGCACTATCTCACGAAATACAATTATGAGATGCTTCGGCGCGTATCGATGTTTAGTCCGATATTGATTCGACGCTAGTGCCCAATCAATTTGTAATCTTGCGCGGATTTTTTATGCGTATCTCGCGAACGAGAATATTTTCGGATTTTTGCGCGAATGAAAAGTGATAATGAAAAATATCTCACGACATTCCACGTTCTCCCTTGAGCGACGCGAAAATATCTCGTCGAGAATCGGCCGAATTATTTCCGAAACAGCTTCCTCGGTACCGTCTGACATGTCAGAGCAAAAGAAAAAAAAAAAAAAATACCCCGAGTCGAAGCTGTCGACAACGGAATCGGGCGAGTTTTTGCGACGACACTCGACACGAGTTTCGTGTGTTCTCACCCGTAGTGTCTCGGTTTGCCGAGGAATGAGAATGGAGTACCGGGAGGAGTAAGACACGAATTGGTTTTCCTGGCTCATTTTTCACGCCAACGTACACCGGAAAATAGACTGTCGCCACGTGGGCCGGCCGAGCGTCGCGCACAATGCTACACGTTCGCTATTTTGGCAAGTCACCCGTTTCAATCAAGCCCAGATGTGAAAAGTACGCTGCGGGTGGTCGTCGCTATAGTCCTTCTGGATGCGAAAATGAAGGCGAATAGCCGTGGTTAACGCGAAACGGGATATTGTCACTCTTTACGTGAAGAAGGTGAGGAAGATGCGAATGGAGAGAAGAACGATGCGAAAAAATCTGTGATCTCGTCAAACCGTACATCTGTCTGTCATTCCCGTGAATGTTCGTTGTCGGAAACTGGAAAAAAGCAAGAGGATTTCGGTTCTTGCCCCATTGAAAATAACAGTCCGTCCGGGATAAATGGAAGCGAAGCAGCTTTAGACTTCCATTGTATACAAAGTATTTAACTGCTATAAGAAGCGTTTTCTTTGCCAATTGTACGCTGTATTTTTATTTATTCGCGCAATAATCATATGCATTTTTCGACTCACTATCCCGGAAAACCTAGTGGAGAGTGAATGTTATTCTCTCGAATATTATTTTCTCATTTGTCAATATTGTGGCGTTACAACGCCATTCTGCGTTTTAATCAAGTTGAAACAAATTTCAAAAGTTTCCTTCGTATTAAAAACGTTAAAATATCACGTTAAAAATATATTAAATACATTAAAAGTTCCCCTTTATACTCATACGCGTGGAAAATATACGAGATAAATGTGGGAAAAATAGTTGCGTGAGACAAATACAGATGTGCGTGTGTATGTGTGTCTAAAAATGTTTAAATAATGTTTATGGAAAAACACAGGAGAGAGCGGATACCACATTTTTATTATGCCCATCCTGCGCATGCGAGTACGATTTATCTTCGATTTATCTCTAATCTGAAAAGAGCCATCCCAACGGGTATAATTAGCCGTCTACCGTCGTCGGAGCGTTGATGATCTTCGGGCGGTCGCCAAGAGGAATTTTTCTAAAGGATATAGCGACCAAGGAAATAATGCGACTCCGAGGAATCGTATACCTTGGTGGGAATTGTTTCCACGGCTCGTAACGAGGCGCTCCGCCCATCGCGATTCTTGGCAAGCATTGTTGATGAGAATGAACGATGAAATGGCTCGCTGCGGTCTGGCGGTCTCTGGTCGTAGTATGGAGTCGTGCGGTTGATGAATTGGCGCTGCGCAGACCCTGTGCCCCGTGTCCTCCCTTCACCACCCATCCACGATCTCTCGAAGCTTCTCGTACCTCTTCAACCCTTCTTACTTGTCTCTCTCTTTCTCTCGCTCTCTTTTTTTCAACCCCTTTAGAGACCGTCGCTATTATATCTATTCTTCTTCACCATTATAACTCTTCCGGGAATGTCCGCAGCTTTTCCCGCGTTCCTCGCCGAGCCACCCTTACCTGTCCTCCTCTTTGCCGCCCCCTTTTATAATTGTTTTCCGCGATATCTCTCGATTCTTTTTATCATGGACGCTTTTGCGCGACCGCTAAAGTGGCGAAGCTTTCCCGTTCGCTTGAAACAGCATTGGATAATGCGACAAACGAGCACGGATACCGCGTGAGGATAAACACAGAGAGGGGGATGAAACGGGTGTTCATCCGTCGAGCTTAATCCTTTACGGTACTAATACGTCAGGATACACAAAGATGCGCGACGGTAAATCCGTGATGAAATCTTTAAACGATTTATGCCTTTTATGCGATACGGTACGGCGCATACAGTCGACGAATTAAAGAAAAGAGAAAAATTATGTTTTATTTTTTACTTATTAAAAACCCAGCTTACGTTAAGCAGTATAAAGCATTAAGAAATTGAAAATTATTTTCTTTACTTGTCACGTCTCTCAAATTCAGTTTTATATATAACATTTTAATATTATAAAGAACTGAAATAAATCAATACACCACATCTTAATTGTCTTTGATTAATTTTTCTAGATATAATCTTTCGATTTAAATTTATTTTTATTTCTTATCGTAGGAAATAGTCTTTTAATTAATTTCTAGCGTTATGCAATATGCGTTTTTGTATTATTCGCTTCCTCGCATTCGTTGCGTAAAACACGAAGAAATATTTCGAGAACAAATTAATTCGTGCACAAATCAACAGTGAAACATGCTGCAGCGATAGAATACACCGGTAATGAAATCTATTATCAAAATATATTATTTGTTTAATATTAAAAATTACTTTTTTTTTAATTTATGCAAAATTTTACCTGTCTCTCTCTTTTTCTCTCTATATGGCATAATATTAAATATAATATTAAAACGAATATAATATATGTATATATTATATACATGAATGTATTATATACATATTAATGTGTAAAAGATCTCGTCAATTTTATTTTCAAAAAAGTTTACATTATACATTTATTATATATAATAATTCACCCAAAATAAAACATTTAGATATCTCGTTGGATTTAAAGATGTAGAAAGATCTCCAAAAAAAAAAAAAAAAAAAAAAATGTTCTGTAGTTTTGAAGAACCACTCACATAACTTTTTACAAATGAATTTTGACGAAAAAGAAAACGCGGCATGTAATCCAATCTCGTTTCTTAATTTGCCCGGTTAAGCCTTCTGGGAATACGTTGTCTTAAGCAAAAGAACCATTGAAAAATAAGAGGGCGAGATTTCGTTAATATTAAATCACTTCTGAACAAGCTAAAATACTGACACAATCCCAGTGCTGACATTTTAATACATCAAAGTTTATTTACTGTTTACCAAGTCTTCTTTTACGCGTGAATATTTTACAGCATTACATTTTTAATCGTTAAATAAAAGCATATGTGCAAGAGAGAAAATACATAAGATTAAAAAGACGGATTATATATTTTTTTTTTTATTTGACAATATTGTATTAGAAAATAGTTTCTGTATTAATTATATATACTATATAAAGTAACCTTTTTATTAGTTTCTTTTTCTTTTTATTTTTGTATTGATTGTGCAGGGTTATTCGTTATTTTCGGTTTTACCGCTGGAATTTTTTCTTATCGGAGAAAGTGAAGATGAATAAACAATCACTTATTATCGAAAAATTTTGACGATAGATATGATAATGTTTTTGACTGCCGTGACTTTCGCTTCGCGTGGTATAGTTTGACACATGTTTTACCTCTCTCGACACGTATACATGCGCAACCACGTTCATTACACCATGTCAAACTTGGCGCGATGACACGTTGTGATAAGTTCTGACAAATATTCACGCGCCCCCTCGGCGCACTATGTGTACACGTGGCCATAGCCGTGATCCAAATTCCACGTCAAACCAACATCACAAGTCGTTAACGCTTCGGTGAAGGTGTTCACTAATTAAAACGTTCCCTCGCGAGATATTAATTTTACGCAGCAGCTGAGTGTGAACATTATTTGTTAAAACTTTTGTTAAAATATGGAACGGAGATACGCATCTATCTCGTAACACATGAATACATCTCAAAAGATTTAGCTAATGTACAATGATCGGAAAGTTAGCAATAGTTAGTTCATATATATGATAATGTATGACACTCATCTTTTGTTACATGTAATTATTTTAGTTCTTTTTAATTATAAGAATCATTTTATGTATGAAATATTATAATTAAATATAGGTGCATATGTGCATATATATTTATATATTTCACACATATGTGTATCAAAGAAATGTAGCAATTTTGTTATTGCAATTGTTTTAAATATTCTGTTAAAGAAGCTATCGTACATGCATCTCGGTGTAACACGCGTTATTGATGCTTGATAGGTCTGATGGCTTAAGAGGAAAATTGTGTCCATACGTGTTGATGACACCGAGAGCAAGCCTTTGATTTTTGTGCCGGTTCATGAACGCGCACAGGCTACGCCCTTGGCGCTCTTTGCAATCTTCCCCTTTTCCTCGGGCTTTTTTTCTCCTCGTGAATTAATCCGTATATACAATCATGTTAACGTATCGAATTTAGCCTTTGGCAGTATCGACATTCACGGTATCCGCATTTTTATGCAGTAATAGCCATGCTGCAACGACGCGACGCTGCACTCGATACAGACGTTAAACTTAACGAATTGATCTTCAATAAACTTTGGACATTCGAGCGAGATGATACTTTGATTATAACTAGTTGCAGCGAAGCCCATCTGAGAGCGGAACATGCCGTGTCACATAACGAAATACAAACAAAAAATAATAAAAGTTGCTTTTTTACCCAATGAAAAAATAAACACAAAGCCCGAGATAGTATCCCCGAGCATGTTATAAAAAAGTTTTACAAATAACTCAACTTTCAGGAATGATTTTTACTGTTGTTACAAGCGTATAAAATTGCTTTCATGCATTTCAAGCATGTAGCAAGATATAATATTTATCAACCGATATATTACATGATTAAAATATTCTTCTTCGTAGATAGACTTACGTTGACCGTGCGATTTAAAAAATTTAGAGTTCAAGGAATTTATCTTGCGATGTGAAAATATCAGACACGAGAAAATCGTGTGGATTTTCTCCGGAGATCAGTTTACCGGGCCTAGCGAGTCTTCTCTTGGCGTTTACCATGAAGGCGGCGAGGAGTCCGCGCGCCTTTTTCTTCGGCAATGGCTATCCATTTGTCAGAGATGCGTTTTACGGACTATTCGTCTGTCTGGTGCTGGCGATTTATCAGACCCGGGCCTCGACGTTTACAAGACTGGGAACACAGATTCTGCGAAAATCTATGAGAGAGGAGAGACTTGCTCCGAAATCCTAAAGACTTTACCCAGTAAGGCAATGTAATATTTTTTTCGATTACGTTAAAAACTAGCCGAATCACGTAGTCGGTGTATCATTGTTCGAAAATTATACCTCCGTAAAGAAATAGTAAACATATAGGGGAATATCGGAGATACAGTCAATGCTTAATGCCCAAGAGTTTGCAACGCCTCTGAGCGCGTGCTGAATCATTTATCAAACTCCGCACATTTCTTCTCCGATTCGACGTATGATGGAAGATGCGGAAAAGGCCCTTCTCATCGCTTAACGATTTTACAGCTTGAGTAGGGCTCGAGCAATTCACTTAATTGAAACTCACCTTTTTTATAATGAAGATTAATGACTGTCATAATACAACGGTCGATTGATCGATGGGATCAACAATTCGATGTTCGATTCGAAAGTTTAGGCACGTATCTTAATTATCGCAACGAATTTTCTTAGCGCTTGACGAGATAATCTTAATATTAAATATTTTATACGATTTGCTAAATATCATTGCGAGATATATATGTATATATACTTATGTATGTGTCTTGGATATATATATATATACACACGTGAATACATACGTACATATTTATCTCATACATATGTAAATATGTATGGGTGTATGTATGTACATATAGGTGTGTGTATGTGTTGGCCTCCTATCCATTAGGTGTTTGTGAAGTTTAATCGAGCCGTCGTCGAAGTCACGTAGCTCGCCGACGCTGCAGAACAGATCGTTTATTGCGATTCCCGGCACCCGGGGCGGTTATACGAGCGCGTTAAGTCATCGTCTTCAATTAAGGGTAATCGGTAAATTGCTCGCCGCGCTTCCCATCCACAACGGTAACGGCCAGGCGAGATAGAGAGAGCATCACGACTTTCTTTAAAGATACGGCACGAATCCTACTTCTGCTTTCGCTCCGATATTTGCATGCATTAAACTTATCTCGACATCTATGACGCCGGGTTCAGGCCAGAATGCGTTTGAGAAAAAGAAGAAGAGAGTAGAGTTCGCTACGTGAAATTTTTCTCGTTGGTCCGGAGCGATTTAGGTTTTTCCTGTCGTTGTTAGAAAGAAAGACGTGAGAACAAACTATGAATTTGTTTTGAGAATTTGATTACAGTTGAAAGAAATTTTGATATAGTTTATTATTACACAATTTTAGTTACAGTAAACAATTTTTGGAGATTTCTATTTGTATTATTTATAATTATTTTGCATGTGGCAAATTATTTTTTAATATATATATATATATATATTTATATAATTTTATCTTGTTTGTAATTTTATGCAAATGTTTGAAAACGGTTCTTTCAGGCGTTTTTATCCTTTGTTACATCTAACATTCTCTCTGAGCACTTTACGGTTATGAAACATTCTGCCGTAGAAGAGAATTGTTTCAAAGGATGCTGCAAAGCGGTTGTTAATATTATGGTATATGACATAGAATAGTCTTTACAAATTCTTGCTTTATTATATTTGGTAAATATATAGGTGTATAAAATTATTAAATATTCTAATATTCATTATGAATTATTTTTATCGATGTTATTTATCTTATTATAAAGTATTTTCTCTCACTCTTTCTATGAATGTTTCACCAATGTATGTACTCGATACAATTGTGGATACACGAGTGCGCATCTTTCAACTTCACAAAAGGCAATGCTATTCCGTCCCTTTGATATTCTAGAAATAAATGGAATCACATTTGTGCATTCTTCCTTATTTCATTCACTCGATTCTCATTCCTACTATCGAGAATATTTGATCTCTCTTATCTGCTTTCTCACCTATTCTCTTGCTGTAAAATTACAATCACAGACACAACATACTCTTGAGAGACTGCTTATTCGAATATATGCAGTTATAAATCTATATCGCTTAAATCTATATCGTTTCGTGCAAAAATAATGTGTAATATACCATCTCGAAGAGTCATATTAATTCGTTCAATATTAGATATGAATATATGTTATATAATTAAATGGATGATACAAGAAACTACGATTATAAATGTCGTCCTGGCAGGAGTACCTCTTTTTGCAGCGGTAGAGACGAGCGATTAAGTCTTGACGGTAAAGAAAGGAAAGCGCGTTGCCGCTGCGTAAAAGGAAAATCTGGTTTATTAATATGATGAATGGTGACCAGAGTGAAATTTCTATGGGGGCGGGGACGGCGATACGGCCTGGTATTATTCCATGTAACGCGCCAAGGCCCTATGTCTCTGACGAATATAAATCGTCGCTCTCTTCGTTCCCATTCGACTATACTCTACAGCGGTTCTTGTGCGTCTTCTTTCGTGAGGGAAGATGAAACCAGATCCTTGTGCTACTTGGTCTTGCTTCTAAAACGTGCAAGATTTATTGCAAGTTCTTCCTCTTGTAGCGATTCATTCGTGCTGTATCACTTCGCGTCGCAGTTATCAAACACGTGATTTTAACATGATTTTCGAAACTTCTGTGTTCACGCGCGAGAAATCGTTCGAACATTTTTAGGTCAACATCCGATTGAAGCGACTGAAAGGACAAATGGGCGTACCGCGAAGTTTGAAATTGATTTCGGATGGTGTTCGTAGGCATTCGTAGACACGCCCGACGAAGTTTCTCTTTGTTAACGAATAAAATCGCTCGGATAATAAATCATGGCGATCGAGGATTTTTCCGACCAAGGATAAACCCGATGTCGTTTGTTACGTAGCCATCACTTCGAACGACGCTTGCTTATTCACAGACGGCAGTTCATAATTCCGTATAGCGGCTTTCTGGCTCCATTAGAACCGTTCAATCATAGATATGATCGATCGTACGTCAGCTTTTCCTACGCGGGAGGGAAACCGCCGCCGCATCAGGCTTTGCCGTTGCAACACAGATACGAAAAGACTGAAATATCGGATAAGATGAAAGTTCCTCCCGGCCGGTAGCAAAAAAAAGATACGCGGAAGACAGAATAGTAAGTGGCACTTCGCTAACGCAATAAGATCATTGCGCTCTTACCTTCGTTGCACGGCAAACAATGAGAGTTATTTCGTTGGATTATTTGATTGATCATTATTGACCGATATAGTCGCTCTGTATCTCGTTCAGCGGACTAATACTTTGATTTTGTGTCGTCTGCGGCGGAAAATAAATGAAATTCTGACATTAGGAAAAAAAAAAGATTGACAGTTTTGTCAGGCTTTATCCTCTCGCGAAATTGTCACATAAAAATAATTTATAATTCGTCAAAGTGTAAAATATTTCCTCGATATTAAAATTACCCGTGATTTTTATGAAAATTTTTCCATGCATTTTCTCGATTTCATAATAGAATCTGTATTAGTAATGTAATTTTGATTCCTAATAAGACAGAATGCTTCCTCGAGCTAGAATAGCGAATAGAAATACAAGCTTTTGCTTTATTTACGCTATATTATATTTTGAATATGTCACATGCTATTATATCATTCATTCTCGTTATATATTAGCCATTTCGGAATTTGTACAAATATACTATTACAAATATTATTAACGATGATTATTGTGGATAGTTTAAATATAAAATGGAAGATAATGGAGAATATAAGTGGCATATATCGTCTTGATTGACAGCGGATATTAACATGATTAATATGCTATGAGTATTTCAGTGATCAATATAACTGTTGGTAGGTCCCAAATAACAATAAAGAGCGCTGATAATGGCTAAAGTTTACGAGCTATGAATTCGATTAAGCGCAACTTTGAAAAATTTGAGCATCTTATTAACCGTTTGTCTAGGTAAGTTTTAAATGTCTTTGCATAATTAAATTTTAATCGTGTGTCGTTCGTAAAAGATCATTATTTAAGTAGAACAGTTATTCTAATAATGTCGGCTCAGACAGTGTAATAGATATAAATTGTAGACGTAATTTCTAGAGTAATTTAGTTACCAGTTCTAAAATATTTACTTATTCAAAGAGTAAAAGTTTCTACGTGCTGTCCAAGGACTCTTGAAATATTAGTTCGTAAATCACTGCGGTGCGGTAAACTTGTCGTGCCTAAAACGGTCGGAACTCCTGATTCGTGCAAAGTAAGTTTCCTTCTAGTGGGTTGTTTACGCCGCTGGTAATAGTTCTATCAACTAGATTTGTATTTGCAGAGTCAAGTGGACAGTAATGTCTTCGCTCTCTCGACCCCGAAAACTGACAATTTTCTCACGAACAACGGATTAAGGGAGTAAATCCCATTGTAACCAGCATTGGGATCGGAGAGGGTAACGTACCATCGGTCCGTTTTATTAAGCTAGATTAGTAACTGCGAAGCTCTTAGCAAGTCCGGCCTTAAGTGAAAGACGAGCAGAATGACTGCCGGGAATGATTGATCGTGTCACGCCTACCCTCGCCTTCTTTTGAAGGTTCTTCTTTTTCTTATCCCCCCCCTGCCCAGGCTCAAGAAATATCCTTTGACAGTGGATAAATCCACGCTTAAAAACTTTCTCAATCTTCTCACTTTGCTCCTTTGGACGAGCCTAAGACTTAAGAAGAATCATGTCCGTGTCAGAGTCGTTTATGGTTATCGTGATAATATACTAAAAGCAAGTGGCTCAACGAAAAGTTTGAGATTTGAATCGGAAAGCTTGATTTATTTCTTCCAGATATATCGCTATTTTGTATACGTTTCCGTTTAAGCACCATTTTTCTTTTTTTTTTAATACGTAAATTTTTACTAAATACGTATTCTTTATTTTTTATGAATATTGAGGAGAAATAATCAAGCAAAAAATAAGTGAAATATTCAAGAGAGGAATCAGTCGAAATATTTTTATCGCGAAATCGATACGAGACTGTCGTGATCTTATAATTCTCATAGCAAAATGAAATTCGTGATTAAAATGGCAATTTGATTAATTTTAAACTATGTCGTCGATAACTAGAGTAATTTGCAAATTGAATTGGCAGTAAAACAATGAAGATTTTATCAATTGTAACACATTTATAAAATATACGATATTAAAAATCCGAGGCAAGAGAAATCCAAGTAATTAATTTTAGAATCTAGAGCAAGATGGCCTTGAATATAAAACGATTTGGTTCATTTTTCGTATGTTAAAAACGAAGAAAGGAAATAAAGTAACGTAATGTATTGCACAATTAAGTATCGCAATGTTATCTATCTTTTATTACTTTGCCGTAAGAAAGTAAGTCGACGAAAGGAAGCAAACTGTAAATAATTAATGGCTCGACGCTTTCTGGAAAGATGACAGTATCACTGCTCCCTCGTCTGCGGTTCCGTTTTATCCACAATCGAAAGTATAGGAGGAGAAAGAACTTCCCTCCGTTGGAGAGAAAAATTGCTTGTTCCTGGAAATGCTATCGTAATTTTCCATACCCTTAACTTTCGCCCCCCTTAACGACGCGCGTAGACACGGATTGGAAAATTCGCAATGAACCGTGACTTTGTCGACGGAATCAATGCGACGTTCTACCAGCTCTACTAACATCGCGTGATTTCTCGCTTTCTCGTCCTGCAATCATTGTAGAGGAGAGAAATTTGCTGCACGCTTGCACGGAAGCACGAGTTCCGAATAGCGATTTGCTCTACTCACCGATTTCCAATTTAGGCCTTGTTTCGAATCGATCGTGCGATAAAAATGAATTTATAAATCGTAAAAAGAGAACAATATTTGGAGATTCTTCTCTTTACAAGCATTGAAATCTTAGAGACAAAATGAATTGCGTTACCGTTAAAGTCAAATTTCTTATTTTCTATATTCACAAAATTATATATTTTTAAATAATTTTAGTTTAGATTCCTAAAATAGTCGAAGCTCTCAATCATTGGGGTCTTTATGTAATTAGGATTTTAACAAATGTTTTAGATCATTTATCGATAAAACCACATATTATTTTTCTGATATTTTTATACAATATTTTTAATTTTGACAATTGCTTTTGTTAGTAATGCATCCTCCGTCTTTGCCAATATAACTTGAGATATTTTCAGTTGCTCGAAAAATTGCGGCTGTATATCGACCAGGATTCGGAACACTTAGATCTCAATCGTGATCATGTGAAACAATATCGAGGGAATTTGGTATCATTCCTGCGGGAATATCGCCGGAATTGAGTCGTAACGATAACATATCAGACTTCCTCAAACTTGGCGAGATTGTCGACACGTTTGACATCGGAGGTCTATCTGTTCATTCAATCTACGGATGGAAGACGATCGTGATCGGGGGTTAGGATCGATTTACGGACGTGACCTAGTTCATATCCGTTACCTTTGACGAATGAGTCTCGATTCTCCATACAAGCAAGTGCGAATCCAGCGAAATTCGAATAACGGACCCGTCCAGAGTAACAGAGGTTACTTTGGAAAAAAAAGAATTTTCGTAAATTAGATAAAAACTTCACGAAATTACGATAAATTCGACACAAATAATCGTCGCGATTATTCCATGCAAAAAAAAAAAAAAAAAAAAAAGAGAGAGATAAATTAGAACAATTGTGCAGAATGAGAGAATGCGATGCATAAAACAGAGCTCGTTAATTCGCACCGTTGCTCGTATTGAGTCACACGTATTTCTTAGAAAAAATTCGTTGTATCATTGACGCAAACAAAGCTTGCAATTTTCCTCGACTTGCCATTTTGCCTGAGGTCCCAACCATTCTGCTCAAGAAAAATAAAAAATGATGCTGTCGCAATTCCTTCTGGTGAAATAAACTGGCTGTAAACATAAATTTTTCAAATTGTTTCTTACGCGGGCGACATGTGTTATACATACATTTTAAATTTATTAAAAATTACAAAAATAATAAAGTTGAATCATTTTTTTGATGAAAAAAGTAAAATATATAGTACATTTAATATTTTAATATTTTGATATAATTTCTTTAAACATTATTTTTGCAATGCGCTATGAATATAGAAGAATTCATCTCATGCTAATGCGAGTTCGCGATAAACAGAGGCGATGATCAATGCCGCTTTAGTATCATTACTGTCCTTTTGAAGGCTATAATAACAAATAACTATTATGTATGAGAGAAAATCAGGATTCGAATATAATTATTATATTACTATAGCTTTATGTAGCTATGTGAAATTGCAGGGAACTGTTTTTTTTTTTTTTTTTTGCTAACAATGTAGCGTGTGTAGCGCGAAAAGTGATATTTACCGCTGCTTTGTAAAGGTGGATTTAATGCATGTATGCGTATATGTTGAATTATGTAGCGGCGGTAAGTTATATGACATTTAGAGAGACAATTTACAAAGGGAGCGTTATATCAGCCGAGGTGAAAATATAAAAACTCTATTCAAGCCCTTGCACACGACATACTCGCGATATTGTAAAGCTAACAAATCCGCGTTTGAACGCCAATTATAATTATATGCGGTGGATACACATTAAATTTTCTACATTAAAGTTATCGATATGCTATAATAAATCGTCTGAACATAATATTTTATACATAGAATTTTTAATCTGAAAGAGAGAGAGAGAGAGAGATGTATTCTCGCAATTTGATTTTAATTTACAAAATCTATTAAATGATGATTTAATATAAAATAATTGCTGGAAATTGCTAAGTATGTTCATTACAATAGTATATTTTCTTTTATTTATAACTATTGTTACATAAAATGTAGCCATACAAATAAAATAAATAAGATAACAACGAATTAGGTACAACTACCGTAATCACGAAAAAAAAACATGAAAAAATGGATTTATGGAGACGAGAAGAGTTAGAAAAAAAGTAAGGATCTTCGAAGAAACTATAGGAAGCCCCGATAAATTGGAGAAATGAAAATTTTGGTCAGCTCGTTCCTGAAACGCGATCAACCGTCCGTGAGGAAAGAAATTATCGCGGAAAGTTTTAATCGCTAATTACGTCTTTGTTGGACTATATACTGTGCGCTGCGGTCGTCAGGTCAGGTATACGTCTTTACTTATGTGAAAAGCAATGGGCGAATTCTTGCCGTATTTCGTGCCGCAGTGGCGAAAGTATAGAGGTGACCGGACGGATGTCGGGTCGGGCGATGCGAAAACTTCCTAGACACGTAGGAACGATGTATTCGTCGTTTTAGTCGTGCTGCACGGCGTAATGACGGCGTCGTCAAGGTTTACTACGTGCAAACTCGCTGCAACGAGTTGGGGTATTAGAAAAAAAGTTCACTATTGCGGTGCACCTCCGACAGTGCAGCGGCGGGCTTTTGCGACGTCGAATCATGCGGCGAGTTTTCGTCAGCTTAAAAACTCCAGCTGACATGCTGGACGAAATGTTGGATTAGAAAAAGGCAATGAATTGCATTGATATATGTATATACACTATGTATTTCTGAGAAGATATGAAAAAACTTATTTTATATTTGTTTCATTTTTAATATAATGTAAAGTAAATTTAACATATACGGGTATTGCGTCTCCATCTGAAAATTGACTATTCAGATAAGTCTATGTTTTAATTATATGAACATTTTTGTATTTTATATATACGTATATACAGGGTGTCCGACATGTAAGTAGCCAAACGAAAAGTGGAGATAGATCGAGTTAATCTGAAGCGAAAAGTCCTATACCATTTTGCTAAATTCGCAATAATTATTATGTTATTAATTAAAATGTCTAAGCCAATGAGCGCGTGGGAAGCGGTAGGCCGGAAGCGATAGAAATGTAAAATAGCTTACTTGTTTATGTCTCTTAGCGTCGGAAGTATCAGCTGAGCGAGAGAGGCGAAATCACGCAGCGAGCGGCGAGCGACACCGCGCCGAAAAATAATTATCCTCTCGAATTGTTTTTTCGATGGCAAGACAATGATGCCCTATCATTTCCACACCACTTTGCGCATCGAGAGATAACTTGGTGCGCTCTTTTATAGTAGTTTCCTCTGTAGGCCTAATCCACTTTCAATATTTAATGTAAAAATTCGAAATGTCATCCTCCTTTTCGTATGCATAGTTATCTACCGCACGGTGGTGTGGAAATGATAGGGCATCATTGTCTTGCCATTAAAAAAATAATTCGAGAGGATAATTATTTTCCGGCGCAGTGACATCGCTCGTCACTCGATGCGCGATAATTATTTTTCGGCGCGGTGTCGCTCGCCGCGTGACTCCGCTTCTCTCGCTCAGCTGATACTTCCGACGCTAAGAGACATAAACAAGTAATCCATTTTACATTTGTATCGATTCCAGCCTACCGCTTCCCACGCGCTCATTGGCTCAGACATTTTAATTAATAACATAATAATTATTGCGAATTTAGCAAAATGGTATAGGACTTTTCGCTTCAGGTTGACCCGAACTATCTCCACTTTTCGTTTGGCTACTTACATGTCAGACACCCTGTATATATATTTTTGCATCGAGCACTTTTTTCTCGCAGAATATACAATTTTGAACTTAAATTGATCGATAAATGCTTTCACTCGTGATGTTACACCAATATATTTTATAACGAGACACTAATACAAGGTATATATACAATAGATTTGTTGTTAGATACATATGGTAGTTCTCACGGTCTCACATTTTTACAGATTTGAAAATAAGTAAAATTCTCGTATTAAAGTTAAATGTTTGTTAACAATTGATAATGTTTATTTTAATTTTTATATTTTATCGATTATTATGATTGTTAGTAATTATCGATCAGGATGTTAACTAAAATTCAGAAAGATAATATATTAAATATCACGTAATGATTTATAAACAATTTATTTAAACCAATTTAGTGATACTCTCGGTATTTTCGTAGGACGCTCCGTTTCAAATATAAAGTATTGTACTTGAGACGAGAGTTCTTCTCTGGTACTCGTATAATGAGGGTGGCCTTGTTTCGTCTCTCCACTCTGAAGCGTTTTGATAAGGGCAGTATTTAGGTGTTCGACTGGACAAAGATCTTTACAGCAAAAGGAGATGCCTCCATGTAAGCTCATGAAAACAATACGTGCCTTTAAAACTTTAGTCGACGGTTAATTAGAAGGAAATATTGCATACGTACATGAAGACATTATTTAAGATTTTAATGTGAATGTGAATTTTGGAAAGATATTAATTCTGGTCGTGTTATTTATTAAAAGATATTCGTCCCAGGATATTTTTATTGATACATAACAATCACATTTTTTATCCGCGATTATTAAACAAAAAAACTATTGCCGATATTTATTCCGTGATCTTTGGAGTCATAAAAAATACTTTTCAAACATAAAAAAATGCTATATTTTATATAAATATAAGAACTTCTGTTTAAGGCTTTATTGTGTGTTTTATACTCTTATTGTTAGAGTCGTTTATTTTAATTCGATTCTTCTTCGCATTTTTTAATAGATTAATGTTTCAAGCTTGTAATGTTGGAATATTGTGCAATAAAAATGCATACCCAAGAACAAATAGTGCAGAAAGCAAGAGATTTCTTCCAGCAAAGTCCAAAAGATTGCATTGAAGGCACTTTCGGGAGGGTCGATGAAATGTATCGAAGTTTTTGCTATTGCTAGAAGAAACTCGATACCACCATTGCCATTTTATAGGTTCAAACGAGAAATGGCGTTCTCTCAACCATGGTCTCTCAAGTTTGGCCATTAACCGTATTGTTTCCATCCTCAAAGTTGTTTTGACCTTTAAAACGGAATAGACTTCTCTCGCCAAACAAGGTTAGCATTTATTTGAGTAATTTACTTTGATTATTTCTGAATATAACTTCATCCTTGTGATATTTTTCTTTTGAAGGATAATATATATAGTTACATAAAGAACAAATTATTATACATTTTTCTTTTGATATCTTGGATTTTTTTTTCTTTGTTAAAGTTCGTCCCACATAGGGAGAAATAATGTGTCTTCCGAATGATGTAAGTGACGAGTATATATCTCAAAGTAAAACGAAGAAAGTGGGAAAAATTGGTATTTTTTCTTCTTACCATCTATTATTTCGTAAGAAATAAGATGAGCGAAAGCGATATGTTGATGTTTCGATTCGACAGTTTGCATAATTTCTGGAAAATCTGATTCGGAATTTGAACATGTGTTTTGGTATACATTTCGTGCGGCAATTTATTGGAAAATTGGAAACTTTATGCAAAATTGAAAATTCTTTGACAAATAATTCCGTGACTGTTGCCGCATTAAGTACACTTACCTTTTGTTTGATTGATCATATTTTTCATGTCTTTTATTTTTTATGATTTATACCCTTGTTCCAGTATTCTTTCTGTTCATACTAACACACATATAGAATATTTATATATATATATATAAAAAATCCAATAAAGTTTCATAAAATACTGCTATCTATCTCAAAATCGCGAAAATTGAATGAATGAATTATTTATCTTGTATTGATATACTTTAAATTTGTCTTCAATAAAACGAGTAATTTAACTTTTGTTTAAAAATAATTCTTCATACTGATCTTTGCGGAAAAATATATATGTAGTGGTTGAGTTATTTAAATATTCCCCTTAGAAAACATCGGTCATCGTAACTAATATCCATATTACATCGTAATTAAATATGGACACAATTGTGGCTCCCGGACGATTGCGGTAATAAATTCAATGTAATAATCCGATATTCCGACAAAGCCGCTACCGTTGCACAAATACAGCAAGCATAGTAAAATACAGAACATTTACCGTTCGATATATTGTAGTTCCTCGCGTTATTCGATGGATTTATGTCTGCTGTCGATGATGGGTAACAATGGAATTTTTCTATGAAAAAGAACGACTCACGTTTACTTTTGTGTAGATTGTACGATTCACTATTCCGATTCAGGCTTAGCATTGTCCAACTGTAGTTCTAGCGACGTTCGAACACAGGCTAAACTTATACGGGAGAAAATGTTAGAGCGGGCTTATTTTCTCATGGGACAAAGTTATCTGCAGACGAGAGAATCGCGTAGTCTGTTTTTCTCATGAGCCTAGTTATATCTGACCCGGAGATGTATTTCAATTCAGTCGAAGATACTGTCTCCTCTATTTCATATGTGGATCTCTTCTTCTTCTCTCCACCTTTCTCTTTTTCTTTCGCTCGACCTCCTCATGGGAGACGTGGATTCCGCTAAGGGAATGTGCGTGGGTTGTGCAACGGCTGAGGAAGAGACGGGGGATGGTATACGCGAGGCACGGAGGCGTTTAGTTCGGTGCGGCACTTTATCCCTTAAATACCCAGAGGTATTCTTCCCACGGAATTGTAGGTCTCCTTCTTTCCTCGGCTCGCTGAATGGCTTTGGATATCCTGAGAGGATAGAGAAGTTACCTCCACTCTTTCTCTCTCTTTATCTATATCTTTCTCGTTTTCGTACTTTTTTCTCCGCTTCTCCTCACGAAGCAATTTATACGCGCCTCCGCCTCGCAAACAGTCGCCCATTACTCCACGACGATAAAGCTCCACGAGTTTTGCGTCCGAGCTTGCATGCGCAGTCGTGGATTTTCGAGAATTTATTACATTGTCCACGAGTTAAGAATCATAAGGAACTACTGGACTAAGAATTGGTGAATTACGAGAGACATTGGTTATTCGTTAATTTATATAAATTTCCGCATTTCCGATCGATATTTTCGACGATCACATCATTGACGTTTTATCTGAATCGTAGACACATAATATGTCGCGTGAATTAGGCAATGTATGTGTACAAATTACTAGCGTCAATCGGTTTTTTCGCTAAGGAGGAAAATCGTATTAACGTGCAATTGAAAAATCCACTTCGCAACACAGTATACATCTTGCTGGATCTCCACTTTTGTCGTCTCCCCCGCATTTCTACTCTTATCATATGTACTTTCATTCTTGGTATAATACTATAATACTATTTAGGAGCACGCGAGTGAAATAGCGTGCTATTTGCAAATGATACACCGCGAAATCTAATATACATCTCGAGCGAAATTACGGCAACCGAACTTTTTCTCGAGCGCTCTCTGTCGCGACAATCTCGAGCACTGGTGTATTTGAAAACACGACATGGTGTGTTCTTCTATAATATACAATCTTTTTAGAAAATTTATATATAATTTTAAAATGTTATTATGTATAATATATTATTATGTATAATTACGTATAATTTTAATTTTAAGATGCAGATCTTTTTCGTCACGTTCTCAACAGTTTCTTACATTAGAAAGCGGATGCTGCTAATTCATCTACGTAAACTACAACTATATTATTTTGTTAGTATACAAGTGATCGTAATTTTACAGTCTAACTCAATAAAACTAACACCATAAACTTAAAAAAATTTGAAGCGCATCGTATATGCATGCAACCATAAATCTTTACACACGTATCGTGAACACTTGGAGTTTATAGCTCTAGGCTTGATTGTAAAACTGGCCTTAAATCAAAAGCACTCGTTTCATCCGGGTCGTCACGAATAGAAACGGAATAATCACAAGCATCTCGGCGCTCTCTTTTTCAGCACACCATATATGTATAAAGACATCACGACGAATTCATTTAATTGGAAATTAATCTTCTATTCGCGTTTGACAGAAATAAAATTTTAAGATTACAATTAAAGAAATGAAGAAAGATTTGATTTATTTCTAATTGTATTTCTGGATGAATAAGATTTTGTCTTTAATTTTAAACTTTATATTACTTATTTGGTAGAAAAAATATTTTCTCATGACAGCTATTGTAACATGTACCATAAAAGAAAGAAGAGACAGAAGATGAAACATGTACATACTTTAAATTCGATAAAATATATTTATTTCACATGAGTCTTATATTTATTTCAGTGAAATAAATATACACATTGCGTAAACAGTAAGTAATTAAAATTAAGACATGTTAAATCATACTATTCAACAATATATCTCTCATATAATTTTTTTAATATATAATGTAACTTACAATAAAAATTATGAATAATTTAAAAAAGTGAGTACACAAGACATTATAAAAGCGCATATTTATTAAGCCATCGAACTCGCTTCATTGTAAAAATACTCGTGCGACATAAAATTTGATAATAAATCTCATGTTTTCTTCTTTTATATACAGAGTGCATCTTCAGATATAAACACTGAGATTCTATTACAGCGACGATATGGGGGGGTCTTAATTCCGCTTGCAGTTTGCCCGTACGTTATCATCGTGCCCGTCCGCCTATTCGCCGGTGCACAAAACGCGAGATCGTTCAGACGTCGTGTTTAATGCTTGGGGCAGGAGAAAGCTGGAACGCGATTAATCTCAAGACACGAGAACTTGCCCGGTGCAATTCCTTACACTGCACCGTTATAACGATCGCGGCGGAAACGAGCGCATTCGATGTGGCGCCTCGCACTAGCTCGAAATTGTGGCAGCTCATCTCTCTACGTCTCTATCTCTTTCTCTCTCTGTTTTTCTCCCTATGTCTACGACTCATCATTCCGTATTACTTCCGTAGGTGAAGAAACGAATAACTCGGTCATAAAGATTCGGCGAATTGATTGTCGGCGATAAAAAGGGCGATAATTAAACGTGGCTATAAAAGCGACCGCGATCCGATATGATCGTTCCGGAATATATACGCGATACCGTCTATGTATTTTGGTGACATTTTTACGAGTTATACGAACGAACGGTGTAGAGACCAAGGGAGGGGATATTGCCGCAAACGCGCGTCGTTTGCATTCAGCGACAATGACAAATTTAATAGCTGCGTTTCGCGGCTTGCTTGACAATTATGATGACACTTCGTACGCGCGAATAACGTTAATAGATACGGTCGGACTGGTTATCGGGCGTGATAAAAAATGATTAGCGCGCAAAGATTACATCGCGATGCGACACAGCTTTGCAATTTTCATTTAACAGGCGTATATATAAAAGGATCTCTAAAAAATAAAATATTTATTCACGCGTGCGACCATTTGCGCGTCGTCATGGATACACGCCAATGCAGCCGATGCGTTCATAATTATAGTTTTGATTAAAAGATTGCAGCTGACCTACTTCCATTATTTCATTGCGTCGATATGAAAATCTGTGCGACACGAAGCGACCAATCGTCGATTTTCTATCAATGGATCGGCGCCACTTGTTTTGTGCAATTGCTACAATATCGAGTTTTCCATTCCCGATTGCAATGGTTTTACACGAGCGATTTGCGCTGCTAAAACCCTTGAGCGCAATATGACGCGAACGATCTTCGTGACGGATTAGGAGTAAATCGGATTACAACAAATCAGTGGGAGCTTACTTCCGCGAAACATCATCAGTTGCCTTCCTCTTTCAATGTCCGATTATTATGTCGAGTTTAATTGGAGAGCGCTCGAATTTTATGGATTATAGTTGTAGTTATTGTATTCTTTTTTTAGCTCAATAGCTCTCGTACATGAAATGCCATATAATTAATCGTTTCTAAAGAGGATTGAGAAATTGCGAGAATAAATCTGTGCCGTAAATCGTTTAATAACGCTATAAACTTTTTACGCCTTGTTGCGAGAGAAGCTTTTTTCTTTTACTCGAACACAGCTTAATCTGTTCTTTAACGATCTCGGCTATGGAGACAAGCTCGATCGGCAGGTTAATTTGACCGCAATGAAAACAGTCTCAATGAGACCATTCCCCAACGGATCCCAATACAAGGGATTGGGAACGAGGCGTAAGTCGGATTTTCGCTTAGCGATATCAGCTACGTCGCACACCAAATGATTAGTGGCACGATTCCAAATTACCCTCTAAAGGTTTTTCAATCGATGTCTAGAATTGTCTACATTGCCAAACAACAGTAGGATAACTGTTGTTTTTATTTTGATTATATGCCTATCGTGAAATAAATTTTTTTTTAACAAAACTTGCATAACAATACATAAAAGTTGCATATTTTTTTCTAATTTATTATAATGCCTATACAAATTAGGAATTATATTAGCCTTTATACGTGAAATAATTAGACTGTACCCGAGAAACCGATTGTGGAGTCACCTCGATCGATACTGTAATTTTGAGGCGCAATCTGGATAAGGATGTGTGGCTTAATGATTACATGATATTAACTAGGTGGCTGCTCCATGGTCTTCCTCGGAAAGTCCTTTATCATGTTCGACATGGACGCACCATATTTTCCAATATACAATTTAGGAAAGGAATGAGGCCCGTCGGTTGATATATGGCGCCACTCAAGGCGTATAAACGGTCGTAATTTATAGTATTATCAGATCTGACTGCGTGGCTAAGCAGCAGAAGCGGATCGTAAGAATGGAAAAAAGACAACGAGGGTTTGAGAAACAGAGGGTCAAAGAAATCGGAGATAATTGATCTTGTCGATGACAATCTTGCCAATCTGCGATTGCAATCTGGCAGATCGCCAGATATTATATTTGCATAACTGTTAATTCACAAGGGATGAAAATGGAAAACGAGATATAAAGAAGAGGATTACAAATAGCAAATAAAAATTCGTATTTATAAGAATTTTAAAACGTCACAGACATTCTTTTATTCTTTGAACATAAAAGAACGGGCAATATCTCGCGGATATCGATCGGTACCTCTTTACGTGTCCAAATTTCTTCGCGTGAACAACAGAGATCGAAGTCCCGACGTGTCCGTGATTTATTTCGTTGGACATTTGGCCGGGAGGAACGTGACTGGAAGTACGGGTTAGCCAGTCCCTTAAATCACTGAAGCAGCACTGGAGAGTCGAAATCGGTATCTTGGCTGCTATATTCCGCGCACGATTGAGCCTGAATGGCGTTCTATGATGCTCTATCATCGTGCCTTTGTCTTGTGGCTGCAAACGGTAGTTCTCGCAGAGCTGAAACCCGATGCCGCCATCGAAAAGGAAACGAGATTCGAAATATGTACATCATTGTCAAGGAAAATCGCGCGAAAATGTTTCCTTCGCGATATCGTGCATTACTTTGACATTCCACGTGAAAAGTTAAAGGAATGTTTTCTATTTTGAAAAGTGTGAAAGAGCTTTTAAAATATATCTCGCGCGATACGAAAATAATCATATTTTATTTTTTTTATGCATTTGATATATATATCTTACATCGATTAATAGCGATAAAACTTTTTATAACATACAAACAATTTCTCAGAACCTTCTCTCTTGAAAGCGGAAGAGGATACTATCAAGACGAATTGACGAAACGAGGTTGATTTTCGACTACGTAACGTGGGAGGGATAGTAAACTAAGCCAGCGTGATTTAACGACATCGTTCAAGACTTTAATACCTTGTTACGAAGGGGCCGATCTTTCTACTTTTTACGGCACGACGTCTTTAGGAGAGCCTTTTGAAGAGGCCGAACGTCGAACATTTTCTTGAAAGGCTTTTGCCCGATGTGTCATCCTTACACGAACGGCTAAATTTCACTAGTTAATTAAGTACCGGAATTCTGCCAAGATTTTCTTTTCAAGATGTTGATTTATATCATAGTTTGTGCGATGGTACGAGCCTTTACGCACGAAGTGACATTTTCACTTAAATACGATTATTCAAGAGAAATGTGTCCGATTTTAGAAGTTATTTCTGAGATTAAAGCTCTTCATTTAACTGACACGGGAGCCGTTCGTTCTGTTCCGGAACGCAAACGCAAAAGTGATAATGACGGAATAACGGGAATAAGTATTGATCGCGCTCTGCGGCTGGCCAGTAGTTACGGGCTGGTGTGGTCAAACAGTAGTAATAGAACCGGTCGTGGTTAGCCAGTAGTAAGAGCGTAGCTGTGGTCAGACAGTTAGTATCAGGTCTCGCTGCGGTCTGATACGAGCAGCTGTTCTACTTCATCATACTATGCTTCTGTTTTGAAACTTTTGACGGTTGTATCATCAGTGTTATTTCAGCCAAAATGCAAAGTACACGTCGTTATACTTCGATTACTGCATATAAAATATTTTTTTAGAGAATAACTATCATTTCTGGATCAAGTGCGCAAATACAATGCTTTTATATGTACAGTGGTATTTTATATTTTTCATTCTCTTAACAAATCAATTAAAAATATGATGTAGAAAATTATGATCAGCATGTTGTATGTTTCATACAATGCGTGATGATACCGAAGCATATTAATTATTATTATAATAACGTCATTATGTGATATTCATATAATGATAATAACAAAAATATAATTTATCTCTAGTTATAATTAAAAATGACGTTGGAAAAACTGGGAAAGTTAAATCCGTTTCTTCTTCGCATCTTTTCAAAGAAACGTTGTATAAAAACAAAGCCGATTAAGTACTTAAGAACGAATCAATTAAATAGATACCATCTAAATGTCATACAAATAAACTCCTCATCTTCGGGATGAAAACTTTTTTTCTATCATTTCAAATAAATTAAATTAAGTTTTTCAATTTTGCAAGGTTTCTCTTTTCGTTTCTCGTATTCAAATAAAATAAATTTTTGACATTTTATTCCTGAATTAGTAATTTAGAACGCAATGGCATCGATAGATATTTCGTGCATATATTATTATTTTTTTACTTTTAGTAACGTTAGAGTGTATGCAGTATCATTTTTTATGCTCTACTATATATTATCTTTCGTATATAAATAATACAGAGATTTTTTATTGCAGAATAAGATATTCTTAAAGCATTGCAGTCAACAGTTTTTATTATTTGCACGTGGACGAAGAGAGATCTGTAATTATTTTCCAGATCAAATTCTTTCTTTCTCTTTTATGCGTTTAGGCGAGTTTCAATGATGAATAAAAGATACGAGAGGAGAAATTCTCGTAGAAAGTTGTGCCGACGAAGACAAATTGCATTACAGAATTCCTTAGGGAGAAAATATAAATGATTATTCGCAAAGAGAGCGAAGAAGAATAGAACTGAAGATTGAGACAATTGTAATATACAACGATTATTCTTCTCGTTTCTTATATATCGATCAAAAGCATATGTATACCAGTAACTAAAATAATTACAATTTAGTCGAGGTATGAAATCCATACCGATATCATAAGCAAAGAGTATCTCGGTATGCAATTGTCTTTGTATATTTAATCACGTAATCGATAACTAGATTGCATCAATACTTGTTTAATATCTAGGTATGATAATGCAACATTGTCGTTGCAATCCAACGTACTTCATTCCGTAACGTGAATGCACATGCACGCTGTTGTGCTTGGAGAAACCATGTAGAGCAAACAAGAAGCTCTTAAGCATATAAGCCTCATAGTCTGCAGTTCGAGCCGTTGCGTATGCCAGAAATTTGCGAAACGAGAATGCGGCAGAAAAACAAGTTAATATAATAAGTAGAGATATATAAGCGCGGAAGTATGGCTTGTATGTTGATTTTGAAATAGAACACGAGCGATGTGAGAGTGGATTTCTTATTCAGACTAAAAGCGCATTATTTCGTAAAATAAATTTGCATACTCTTTAATTCAAGTATAATAAAAAATAAATGTTTAATATACAATATATATATATGTATAGTTTGCAATATAACTAGAAACTTCGCAGTGAAATTTTGCGCTGCCCTGCGATCGACGTATGCGAGCTTCTTGCTTGATCTAGAGCCAAGGAAGAGACAGGATACGCCTCCGACCACCCATGATCCTTGACACTTGGAAACGGGCCAAGCGCAGGTTCTTCGGGGGCGTCGAACTTATGCCGCCGGCAGAGGCTTCCAAAATTATAGCCCGACTGCGTCAGCAACTACGGTGTTTGTTTTCATCTCAATGTCGGCACGACGATCCATATATAATTTTTCATGCCGTCTTATTTCAATCGCGCCTATTGTTTTCAGCGATTGGATTGAATAAAAGAGGCGCGATGAAAGATATTTCAATACCGGATATTGTCGCGCGCGCGTGTCAAAAGACGATATTATTTTTGTCAACGGCAAATATATATATATATATATATATATATATATAATGTCACAGTTATTTTAATCTTCTCAAAGAAAACAGCATCCTACGGTTAGTTGCGGCGAAAGTCGGAATGATTTTCTAAAATCCGATTACTTCGGCCGACTTAAGCGGATTTTCGTGGAAACTACGTCACGTCCGCGTTTGAAATCCATTGTGCTTATAAACAAAAAGATGACAGGATTTATCTTTCCGTGTTTCCTTGTGACAATAAAATTTATCCCCTTTTTTACAAATAAGGATTTCATATAAGCATTGCAAAATGGCTCTCTGATACAAAAACTATGTTCGGTGGAAACTATGTTCAACGAGAACATTTTCCTCTTATTAGCGAATAATATTGTTTTTATATACAAGATGCACACAAACTGTATAATAACATAATTAGCTATTCTACTTGTCAGGGAGGAAATATGTGAATGTATAATCTCCGCTGATTTAAGAGTCTTTCGATGAAAACATCATTTGCATTTATATCTCATATCTTCTATATAAATTTCAGTTATATTTGCAGAAAACATCTAATATTATTTCTGATCTTTCCTCTAATATCATAATTCTAATCTCAATTATTCGTCGTTTGTCATTTGTTATTCATCTTTATCGTAATCGAAATATTTTTAGATATGGCATCAGCGACTTGTCGATATCTAATACGAATCTCGTTTTAATCGATTTCAGGTTGAATTACTTGATGGCAGGCTTGAGTCCAATGTGGTATCACGCCACAAACGTCGCCTTACACGCCGGTGCGTGCATCTTGGTCACCAGAGTGAGTCTCGTGGTAGCGGCGCTTCGGCCAGGATTCGCGGCTCTCGCTGGATTGTTATTTGCCACACATCCTGCGCATACAGAAGCGGTAAGTAACGATATACGAGACATTCTGGAGACTAATAAATGTAATATATTTAATTAATGATTTTAGGATTTAAAGACGTAATTTTTCAAGTAAGAGAAATGTCAATATAAATTATACCCGGATCGATTCGGCGACTTGTAAATATTTACAATCATTATCAGCTATATCTTTATCAGATATAAAAGGCAAACTAATAGTTGTACACGCTTTAGCCGATCGCTCGTTATTCCGTCATTTTGTTTGCCATCATTTGCTTACAGTTAATTAATATGCGATAGCATATTCTCGCAAACATGTACTTACGCGTTATATAGTTCACAGCACAATAGCAAATTCAACCTAAACTAAACTAAACAACAAGATTAACAGAGTCCACTCGTCTCGTAATCGCCTCGTATGCGCGAATAGAGTCTAGTTGATCCGATTTTCGTAAGTGTATAAACATAATTAGCCTAATCTTATTATGACTATGATCGTGACGGACAAAATTTGATGTGCTTGTTGCCCGAGAGTGAGAGAGAGAGAGAGAGAAAGAGAGAGAGTGAGAGAGAGAGAGAGATTGTTGTTATAAGAGAGATAGACCTGTTCTTGCTATAATCAACGTTGGCGTTTATCAACCATAAGAGAAACACTTAGGATGTGTGCGCATGCTACTTTAGACAAATCGTAAGTTTTCTTTGGAAGTCTATACAGACTGAGGAGAGGCAGTATTATAGAGTTGCTAGCTTTCATCAAGTATTTCTACATGGCATTAGCGCGAGAATGATAAACTTCGACGTCGTTAATAATATTACTCTACTTAACTTACTCAAATATGTAACTATGACGCTTTATTCGCCGTTATTGTACAAAATTATACTATATATTACTAGAAATGGAAGTTTGTAAAACGTTAGATTAAAAAGTTGACAAATATATAATACGGAACTATGCATCGGTGATTAGAACACATTTGCTTATAATGTTGAAGATGATATATATATATAAATTGATAGAAACTTGTTATTTTTTACGTATGTGAAATTGTTAAAGATAACATAAACAATATATGTATAATGTATATGTATAATAATAATATATCAATAAAAAAAAAGAAACAAATTTGCGCGTGGGCGACATGCATCAATATTTTCATATGTAAAATTATTTTGAAATAATATGTGTATATATGTTAATATATTTTATATTATTTTAAAATAATTTTATATATATGAAAATATTGATGTGTGTCGCACACACGCAATTTTTTTTTTTTTTTTTGTTGATTTATTATTCTATTCGACGATGTTTATATTTATTCGCGACTCAGGAATTGAAAGCGATACATTATACCAATGAACAATGCATGTTAATTTTTCATAATTATGAATAAATAATTACACATACATGAGAAGGATGTATGGCAACTAGATTGCATAGGTATATATACAAAGGTGAATTCCGCGTCATTAGTTCAGAATCGTGCCTTTTGAGCAGAATTACTGGCGGCATACGACACTAGTTCGCAAGTCCGGTCTCTGCCTATTACAAGCTCGGCCTGCTTGCCGGTCACGCACTGCATCCTGTTACAATCACGTGCGTATGGTATTGCATGTATTATTCGTTGCGTGCATAGCCAGCCCTCGTTGCCAGTGTCACTATTGTAATATCATGTTCATGTCGTGGGCGGATGGCTAAGTCAGATAATACTCGTATTAGATCAAATCCTTTGCTAGACATGATTCTTTTTATATGAGATGGTACGACAGTATCTCGTAGTATCTTGTCTCCTGTAGCAATAGAGCGATGAAAAAATCGCGCGAGGACCAAGGGTTTTTATCTGGCATATAAAATTGTATATAAAATCTATTTTTCTTTTTAGCAATTTCATCGAAAATCTTGTGACGGTTTTATAAATAATTGACGTGATTTTCAAGTTTGGAAGTAGTAAAAAAGATGGTAGAATATTCCAGCATATATCTTAGGATGTTAATTTAAAGATTTACTCATCGTTCAAACTATTTTTATCCGATTACATTAAATATTGAAACATCTACACCAATCGAAGTGCTACTATTTTGTCTTTATCGCGACAAAATCGGCACAAAACTTTTTATACGTTAAAAGTGTTTTTATGTTCTTCTTTTTAATTCATATTTTTTTGTCACGAAACGTTCATAAACTTGTCGCTAATATTAATAAATTATACCATATCGCGCACACGAATATCGGAAATCTCGTGCTTCAATCGGAAAACGCGACATCGCAGTATTAACCTCCGGTTTACCCGCAATTCCCGTTTCGCTTGCCATGATATAGGACCTGTTATCACATCGTTACTTGCATTACTCTGACGGCAATCGGCGACTCTCTGCCAGTCAAATCAGCCGGTACCGTTTGACGCTATTTGCCGAAATGATCATTCGACGAAACTGCCGTCCGTTTTCAGATTAAGTCCTTCATTCGGCCGTTGAATGGAATTTCGTATTAATTAAGTACAACACCGTTGAAGCGATTGGCTTTTGGTCTGGTGTAAACCGGTCTGAACAAAGGACGCGTTTGAAAGGGTGGGTGAAGGAGGAACATCGAGTGAAGAGGGATCACTGACCACCGTCCTGGACTTCGTCGTTTGTCTGTCGTGCAAACGCGGAAATCTCTGCGATCGATCAATTAGCATGCTCGTGTCGCTGTTCATTATATAGGCTGCATTCTACTCATGCTCGTATGATTAATTAATTGGCAGGTGTTCAATAGACATTTGCAGGTCGGTCGAATAAGAAGCTGATCTTTTTATATTTACATTATGACAAGCTTATTTATAACAGCCAACTAAATGCTAAGAAAAATAATAATTTTGTGTTTTTTGTGTGAAAAAATTAAGATAGAGAAAGAACTAATGTCTAAATAATATTCAAAAAATATTCGAACTCTTCTTTTTCCTTGCTACAAGTTTATAAAAGTGAGAAGACTGTGTGATATGCTATATGATATATATTAAATATATTCTCAACCACAATTTATGTACGCTGGGTTTGCCAATGTCCTAAGTAACAAGGTAACGTCAAATGATGTTTTAATAACGTCTTATTGACGTTAGAAATGCCATTAGGATATTGTAGATACACAGATTTATTATGTGTAAAAAATATATTATTAATAAAAAAATCTTTTCAAGACAAATAAAAAATATATGCTAAGTACATAAAAAAGTATCTAAATTATATTGTACGTATCAAACTTGTATATAACATATATAGAAGTTTAAAAAAATGACATATATATATATATGTATAGTTGACGTGTTTTTATCATAAAATAAAATTTTATCATTCATCGGTCGATGACAAATTACATGTTGGCGATAAAAATTTAAAGCGTGATGTAGGCTATATTTGAATCAATAAGTCGGTAAAAAAATAATTACCGCCAACATATAAATATCACAATACATAATTTAAAATTTGCATTTTCCAATTGCTTCAATTTCTATTTCGAATGAATAAAATGTACAATATATTCTCTTAAATAAATAGCTGTTGCTTTGGTACGTTTACGATTTGTTAATATGGACAGTTAAATAAACGCGCTGATTTACAATAGCTGAAATTATAAGATAATAGAAATTTTATATTATCAAGTAGTAGAGAATGATTTCTTTTTGGTGCTTGTTTGCATTTATTTTTCAAAGAATAATAACACAACGACGTAACAATCATTATCCGCTTTTTTTACCGCGAGATTTATTAAGATTTATTAAAAATTATTTTTTTATTTGAGAGAAATTGCAGTCATTGAGTTGTAATTATTATACCTTTGAGTCAATATATATTCAATTCATATTGTTTGATAGATGATTGAATGCGAGATTGTCAGAAATAATAAATGTGGAAATTGAATAATAGTCTTTTCACATAATAGTTATTCAGAAATGCCTGGATATATACAATAATATAAATATAGAAAATAATATATATATATATATATATATATTGCTTTTTATTTTATTATTAAATTTAATTTGAATCACATACAAAAGAATACGAAAAAGAATATTAATTCAAGTAACTCTTCTTACATTACGATAATAAGATTAATTGGTTTGTATAAATGCCGATATTACACCTTTGTAGTATTTGTTGATTTATTATAGATTCAAAAAAAAAAAAAAATTAAAAGCCAAAACAAAACTCAACTATTCATAGTGCATTATTCATTTTCCGAAAGATGCTTAAAACGAAATTTGACAACTTATATGGAATGTGGGTCATTCGTAATATTTTACAGACAAATGCAACTTATTAAAATAGATTTTGCCATAGAAGTCGAAAAAAGACTAATAATTTTATAGGAAGGCATGTTACAAAGTTTGTTTTTGATTCAAGATCTAACTTTTTGCTTAACGGATGTCTTTGAAAACTGTTTAGTCGTATTGTCTTTACTCAAAGCATCCCTTGAATTGAAAAAGAAGAACGCGGTTCTTCCGCTGCGCTTATGTATCTCGAAAGCAAACGGGTGGGCTAAAACAAAATACGTGTTTCGTTTCACGATGTACGGAAGAGAAGCCGCTGACTCGAAATACTCATAGAAGGGAAGAGAGAAGAGCAAGGATAAAGAAAAGGAAGATCGAGATGCGTCTTGAATGCTTCCTCTTTTCATCTGAAAGAACTAAAGAGCATCAGCGTGCATACCGGAATGTTTTCCAGGTATTGTTGGGAAGGAGAGCAGAGAGATGCATTCCTGTTAAATCATTCGTAAAATCGGAGGTACCTTCACGGCACAGTGCGATTTTTCCGACGTGAAAACGAAGACATTTCTCCGTGTGCAACAGTCCGTTCATTTTGAAAAACCAACAGGATTGTCAGTCATCGTGGCGAAGATATCGCTTGCCCGCGAAAAAATAAAAGAAGAATTTTGGTGGGACGCGTGTAAAAATCTATAATACATGGCAATATGTCACTTTTTGTCAATTTAAAGTTATAGTTGTAATTAAAAATACGAAATAGATTGATGTATCGAGGATAGTCCGCGCAAATGTACTTTCTAAAATCTGTAAATTTTAATTTTTTTATAACCTTTTTTAATAAATCGTTTATGATGAGACATAATCACTGAAAATTATATAAATATTAAAAGTTGTGTCCATCATTCATTATACATTATGATAGATATTATGTATGTATATATATAGATATTACATATAGTAAACTCATACTGATACTCTGGGGTAATTGTATTGTATTTAATACATATAATAGCCTGATTACTAAATTAAGGGAAGCTCAACCGGGTGGCCTAGATTAACAAAATAATTCATGGATCTCTATAGATTACCGATGATCAATATTTCGAAATTAGCAAAGCCCTTATAGATTATACATTCCTACGATAATCGACTATCGGAATTGATTGATACATGTATGAATCCTATATCGGAATTTTTAATTGTACGTGTTACAATCTTTTTACAAGTTTACCTGTCATTTATTATCAATGAACCAGTGAAGATATTCAAGTATAAATAAAATAAAAAATTTATCGTTAAAATAGAAAAGAAACGAACAATAATATAACAGATATGTTATAACAATGATGAAGAAGATTGGAAACAAAACTAAGAAGATTACTTTCCTCGTAAAAGGCAATTTTATATTTCTGCGGCTTAAAGTAAAAGCTGAAAGATATTTGTCATATTAGAGAAATTTGTCAGAAATTGTAGAAGTTATGCTAAGTTTATGCTAAGAGGAAAATATATTGTCTGTATTATACATTATTATCATGTATAAAACTTGATAAAAGTTTGATAAGAACAATGATAATAAATGGTACTACGTGATATTAAAATTTTTAGAACAGGATAATTATCTCGTCGTACGTTCGAGTCTATTAATTAAGTACGCTCGCCTTCGTCCTTTTGTGACAATCAAAAAGATTCTGGGAGACATATTCATTATCTCGCGGACCGTCGATTTCGACGTTCTTACCCAAGGGAATCCGCGGACGTCGGTCGGCCAAGTCGGCGACGACCTGGAGTTAACAGCGCGAGTTTAAAAGTGATTTATCTCTGATTTATGGAGGAAAGAGCACGGTACGCGGAAGCCGAAAGTTTCTCGGCTTCTCGGCGACGAGGTGGAAAGAATTATCGGTCGGGTACAATGGACAGGCGGTGATATCGTTTACACGTCGAATCCCACGGCCGTCCGTTCTGCAAGAGGACAAAAAGAATGTCGGCTGCCTTCCTCGCCTTTGGCCGAAGAAAAAATATCGCGGCTTCTGCGAGCTCGGCGGATTTTCAGAGCCGAGCTATGCTAGAAATGGAAACGCCGTCGTCGAGATGGTTGCAATTGAGAGTGCAGTTGAATTTTTTTACGGCGAGAGAAGTTTGTAATGAAAAATTTAATTGGCCGAGAAAACGGGAGAGAGTTATTCGCAACAAAATATTTTTGCTACGTAAGTAAGATATTTTACCTGCTTCCGCACATCACTGTTTATTTTTCGCCGGCCTTTGATATTTCTTGCTTTAAGATATTCTCCTCGTATCTTATACTATTTGCGAATAGTTTGCGTATGTTTTATATTCCAAAGCTTAATGAGGAACTTGATGCAAGTGTACCGACTAATCTAAGCTCCTATTAATCTAAGTTCCTGTAACGCGCGATATAAACGCAATTTATCTAAAAGCACTTACACATTATTGGCAAGATTTTGCCTTGCTACGCCTTCTTCTTGGCCGCATGCGTTTACGAAATCCCGCAGTGAAATATTCATGGCGACGGTATTCGCAACTACCAGCAGCGTAATTCCGCGCACGATTCGTAGGATGTCGATTCAAAGTAAAGGAGGTAACCTCGTTTCACGCGGACGAAACTTTTCTCTCCCCGTTTCCAGCGGTGTTCCTCCCTTTGAGCTGACGTCGAAACGTTACAGGAAACGTGTCGCTCCGTTCCCAAAGGAGCTTCGTCGAGCGCAGTCGATGTTCAGAAAATATCCGTAATTTGGTGAAGCGAGCAAAAATATTTGTCAGCGATCGAAGATCGAAGCGCATAGTTTTCGATGCAATAGTTTTACACAATATACTTGCAACATGAACAATAAAATAAAATAGTTTATTAAGCATAACAATTCGCGCTTTCTCGCGTTTCGCTTGTGAAACAACGCGCGAATGCGTTCGAAACGATTTAGATACACTTGACACTTTTATCTTTTTTCCTCTCTCTCTCATTCCTTCATCGGTTTAACGCTTGACACAAAAGGGTGTCGCTGGCGCATCCCGCTGTCTAGCATCACGCCGCCCCTATTCCGGAAACAGCCGGAACTAGGAAGGTATCAGCTGGCTGAAGTCTAAAGCTGAGAGTTTCAGGTCTTGATTGCACGATTCATAACGTTCTCAGAATCCAGGCTCAGTGTTCGTCCTGCCCTTCCCTTAACTTGCTCCAGTCCTATTCTCAGCCGTCACGTAATACGACACGACGACGGATTCTCACATCCGGACAAGGTGGATCACTCGTTATGGCTCGAAACTCGAATTTGCGCCAGGATAGAGAACGATCAGAGGATTATGTCGGATCAAAGAAGCGTGTCTAGAGAAAGGAGTGCTTCTCTACGTGTAAACAATGAGCACCGGACTTTGCTATTTATCATTTCCAATGTAGAATCATTTATTTCGCAGCACAAGAGCAATATTTTAGCAAGACATCCGAAAGCATTTCCAGCATTTTCGCATTTGCAAGCTACCGTCCGCCGATCTTTTCTATTCAGAATTTGAGAAACGTACCTTTTTTCAAGAAGTTGAAAGGTAGTTGAATGAGAAAAGTCACGAGAGCAACGATTTAAAAAAACTTCGCGCAAGATCAGAGTAAAAACGCTGATCATGTAAGAAGTATTTCATCAAACTCATGGATGTAACAGATTAAATTGAACGGAGAAATTGAAGTTTTTCTAGCGCGCGTAACATATTTTAATAATATATTAAAATATATTAAAATAATCTGATGTTTGGAGAGATTAAAATTTTCTTTCTTTTTTTAAAATTTTGCGTCAAGTGCCTATATTTTCATCTCGTTATTGCATACTGTTAGTTTTCCGTTTTTATGATGCAGAAAATTCTACGTGAACTCTCCGTTATAGTTGACGTACGCGCTATCTCTATACATGCATCTTTATAGATATATGTCCTTTGAGAGCGATGCTGAACTTTCACAAGCGTTCTGCAAACAAGATCATAGGATCCTTCCTACACAAGTATTTTCTAGCAGACTTTCTAAGCACTTGTTTTAATGCAATTTATAATTTATTTATAACATGTAGTTTGAATCTCCGTATTAATACAATTGTCGCTGTAAAAATGATAAAAAATTTAGTTTTATGAAAATAATCTGAAATCATAGCTTATATGCGACACAATAATACATTTTCTTTACGATATACGTGCAAGATGAATACATTACGATATAATATAGGCACGTAAACTGTCATTTTCCTTGAATGGATCATAAAACAAGGCAAGCGCGTCCTTTATTTGGCTTTAGAACGTGGATGGAGACACGTGCGGCCAATTGAAGTTCCATTCCACAAAAGTTGCTCCGGCAACTTCCTAGCGACCTCCGCTCCCGGACTCAACTCAAGGAGAACCGCAGGAACCTCTGTGACGGTAATTGGGGACAAATAGAGAAAATACTTTTGCTAGTGGCCGCAATGACGATCATCCCAATGTTCCGTACGAGCGGTTAGACGTTTCATTAAAGGATATTGCCGTTGCTCAGAGGCCGGAAGAGGGGAAAGGGGATGGGAGTGCAAACTTCTTAAGGGTGAATCGGTTGCAGTATGCCTCGGTTTGACGACGGCGAGTTAGTGAACCAAAGAGAAGGTAACCCTCTTTCCCAATTGTTGCGCGACAAATCTCCGGTAAGATGTCGCCAATTATTACATCATCGATGCAAGCATAGATTTTCGATCAGAAGTGTCGAATCAGATAAAAGATCAACGAAAATTGAATATTTTCTGGGATGATATTGCCAGCTGAAGATATATTATTATACGTATAAAATACATTTTATATATTTTTTGCGATGTATCTTTTTAATTTTCTTTCGTGATAGAATGTCATTATTTAAACTATGCTCTGATATCCTGAGATTGTGTAATATTAAAATCATATTACATTTGATAAAAATTAATGTCCGTGTTGTATTTATTACGACCGTTTTATACATTTCAGGCAGCTGTATCACTACTTCAAAGTAAAATGAAAGATATGTTCACTCGCGCGAATAAGAAAAAGCTACAAGTCGAGTGTCTGCCTCTTCTTTTTCGCCGTATCCACTCTGTTTGTGCCGCCAACAACTGACATGGAGTACAGACGAGGTTAACAAAGTTGTCAGAATGACGTTCGAAATATTGCAAATATAGATATAAAAATACAAGTTATACCATTATGCTTCGTAACGTAATAAGTGAATTACTACGTTAATATTATAAGTTTTTTATAATATTATTATTGATAGGAACGAGATACTATGGAGTTTCTTTCATTATCAGTTTGGCGTTTGTCCACTTCGTTAGCTTTTTATAAAGTAAGTTTGGAGGGATTTAACGACGTCGTTGTCGCGAGAAAGAGAAAACGGAGGGTGAACAGTAGTAGTAAGAAGCTGAGGCTTTATTAAAGCCTCCTATAATATTAAAGAGGTCAGGATATTGCCAGCTTCTCGTACGTGCTTACACTCGAAAATATAACGACGGTTCCCAGAACATTTAGACTGCACCAAAACTGTACATTCTTGTCATATTATGAAATTATATAAAAATATGATTGCGCAATTTTTATACGCATATATACATTTTACTATTTTATAAATATATAAATTTAAGAGAAAAATTATTCTATCTTATATATATGTATCTAAAAAAAATGTGATTATTATATACATATAATAACAGAAAAATAATTTAATGTAAATTTTTGTGATTTAATATTTATCATTATTTTTATTATTATTTTCTAATTAAATGTAATTAAATGTAACACTCCGCGACTTCTTGTATCGCAGTTCTTGGTTTAGTGACTTTAATCTAGGGAGATAATTAACTGTAAATGAAAAGCATTTTAAGTTAAGGCTCATTGTTACTAGGCATACGCTTTGCAAGCATATTTACTGCAATTGACTTGCTGTTACGGCGTAAGGTAATCATCGGCTACCGTGTACATTTCAAACAAGATGCTCTCTCTTAACGCCTTTATACTTCGCGGCAACGTTCTCTTTCGCGAGAAGCGCCTCGTTGGCGCTTAGGCTGTAGCATGAGAACCAAATGACCGAGCTGTCGTTTCGTGGTTACGACGTCGTTGCCGTATCAGTGTATATTGCCAGTGAAAGAGACCCCGAACCCTTCTATCGGTCTACGTCGGTTTCGCGGAAGGAATGAATTTTGCGAGCGCGCGGAAAGGGACGGGCGTGTTCGAGGGGATGGGTTTACCCGCAGAGGTCGATTTTAAGCCAAATTAAATATGAAGCTGCGCAATCGTTCCGGTTCGTGGAGTGTTTCCTTCACAGAAGATTCAACGCTAGGAATTGAGCCTGATATACGTCTTTTCTCATACCATCGTATAGTATTTGAACGTTTAATTTTATACCATCGTTAAAACGTATGTATATCGCGAAGTCAGAAATATTAACGCTGATCAAAGAGGAGCAGAGAGAGAGTGTGTGTGTGTGTGTGTGTGAGAGAGAGAGAGAGAGAGAGAGAGAGAGAGAGAAAGAGTGAGTTACATATTCATTCGTCTAGTTCAGATTCAAGTGATGTATAATATAATGAGTGTTATGTGTAGTAAATATGAACATGAGTTAACTGATTTGTATGGAGCTGGATATGACATTTAAAATTAATGATTTGATTTACTTACTCGTTTCAATCATTCGCGAAATATTTGCGAATCAGCTAATTAAAACAGTTATACTCATCGTGTGCTCTATCAGAATTATCTTTCGCTAAATGTACAATTGATTGTGACATCATCCCGCACAGAGAGCTTATTACTCACACTGAAAATTTGATATATGTTGCAGATCGTTGCATGTCATCGTTGATACGCATCATTACTTTTCCCTCCCCTTGTCACCTGCGGTTTAACCGCGTTAAATGACGATATTAATTAATTAATTTGTATGAGAATATTAATATTATATAAACGTAGATACGCGCGCTTGATTTGCTATTGCATACAAAAATAGAACTGAGAGAAACGCAAAAATAAATACCTTTAATCTTATTGTTAGATTGCTATTTACACGACAATATTATTAATACGAGTGATATTTCAGTTTTATAAAAATATTTAATTTAATAATTAATTGTACTATTCAAATATTTTTGGAAAATAATAAAAAATGAAAAATATAAAAGATTTCAGTATAATATTATTTAGTAATTTTATAAAATTGTGCATAAAGTTGGCACAAATATTCTGACAAATATTCTATTAGTCAATGGGTTATTAATATCTGAATAATAGTCCACGCTTCCAAGAATAAATAGAAAAATGTATTCATATAAAAAGAAAAGTATCGAGGAAGAAAACTTAAAGAAAACTAGGACACTTTGAGTTATCTCGAAATAACGAGCGTACTCTTAAGAAAGTGTAGCGCTTCATATAATCAATCACAACTCTAGAACGAGTGAGATGCTAATGGAGTTCGACTAAGCACAAACTAGAGCAAACTGGTGTCGAATCGAATGAACAGCATCAGCCTTCTCACTAGCTCGCATCTGTTTTTATCGAGTTATGCAAGCGATCACAAATCGCTTTGGTCATCCTATTTCTTCTATGTCGAATTTATCTTTTAGGAAAAAATATGCTCACATATGTATTTCTTCGTAGCCTAAGAATAAAAAGCAGTCTACTGACTTTTCGAAAATATATGGATGAAATGTATGAGAACAATTGTTGTAATACGAATTGAAGAAAACAAGTTTTTTATGAAACCATTGAAATGAGTAATAAACAATTTTATTATTCATTTATCTTCTGTATCACTTTGCATTTATTTCTCCATTGTTTAAAGGCCCATTATTTGCAAGTGAAGAAAAATATCTCTCGGCCATTCTTTGTTTTGGAGAATTGCCCATTATCCTTCGCCATAAATCTGACAGGTGCCGAAGGAATCTATCGCAAAGTGGTCATCGTAATCTCTGTTATCTTAAGCAGACCCTTCGGTTATGGTTTCATGCTTCCAGCAGAGAAAGCCTGCTTCGAACTCGGTTCTCATTCCCCTTGACATTGACGGAGTATTGTTTCCCCGACCAAGATTTCCTTCGGGTCCACTTGGTACAAGAGCAGCAAGGATGAAGATATGGCAAAAAAGGATGAGATTGTAATGAAATGTCAACTCAGTGTTTATCTTCCGCGAACTTTACTTGAATGTTCGGGATACAAAACAATATTCTCAAAGACATTTTAAGTAATACTAATAAAATATTTCTTATCTTATATGAATTCTTTATATCGTTAAAAGCATACCATATATTTTGCTGATGTATTTCACATATTTCGTACTCATGCCAAAGTTGAAAGATAAATGCTAATTGTTACTCTTCTCCCTGGTGTTGTTTTGCTGTAATTGAATGATTAATTGCATCTCCGTTCTCGCGCGCCGCTGAAAGCGTATATTCATCAATGTCTCTCGTACATATCTATAATTACAGTTCTCAGTAATAATTTTAACGTCGGTTATGAATCATAATATCGTTTATTTTTAATGCATCTTGGAATTGTGTGCCAAGCGTATCGGAGATTAATATATTACTAAATAAGGTATCAACAATTCGCGCTTAATAATTATGATTAAGCTTTACGCTATATTATTATGCGAGAATTATTTCAAATTAAATTGTTTACATTAAATTGTTCAAATATATAATTAATGACATTTTAATCAAACGTGTGTTTAATCAATATGTATGTGTATGTGTAATGAATACTAAATTCGAATACACACATAAACACATATACATATCAATGGCTAGAGTGTTTAGATATATTATCTCAATAAGGTATTTGAAATACTGAAATGTTTTGATTTAAGAAAAAGAATTCTAAGATGTTTCTTCGGAAAGAACTTTATACTGGAAATTCGCTGATTTCTCACAATTTCTGTCTCGCATTTCTGTTGCCCTGGCAGATTGTATCCCTGCAATTCTCCGTGGAATTAATTCGTTAAGAGGTGGGAGGTTGGCCGTTCCGGCGTGATAGACGGGGTTCGTAAATTTTAGAGGTACACCTGGTACTCTAGCCTAGTAGGACGGAAGGAAGGAAGGAAGGAAGGAAGAGAGATGAGTACGACGGGTAAATCCAGCTTCCGGTAGCAGGTCGGCTTCTCTAGCTAGAGTTGATCCTTGAGAATCTCGGTTATTCACTCATGCTAGATTGTCGATAACTTGGATACAATCTTAACACTGCCCACTTTCTTTTCTCTTTCGCACTTTTATGTACTCGCTCCTCTTGTCCGTCATCTCGTTTGCCACAAAAATCTTTGGTTCACATATCTTCCGGATCAACCTTCTCGTTTTACACCACAAATCCAATATCATGCTGTCGCTTCGTATTTTCTGAGAGGATCTAGGCACAGTCTTTGCCTCTATTGCACTTCCACTTTCTTTTCGCTCCTAAAAGAAACTCAAACGACGAGTTATTTTCGTATAACCGCAACTTGTTAAATAAAATTTCTAAAAACAAGATGAAGTACACGTGCTTGAGTCCTAATTTTCTATTACAGGATAAAGATATATATACTCACCGGATACATACATTATAAAAATGCAAATATCTATATCTGACATTTATATATCGCAGCAACGCTACTGTGACGCTGTAACATTATTACTATATCTCATCTCATTTTATGTCGCAGGTGACTGGCATCGTAGGCAGAGCGGACGTTCTAGCGTGCATTTTCTTTTTACTGTCCTTCCTTGCCTATCACGGGTGAGTATGGCTTAAGCTCTTACAGACTTACTGGCTAGTTGACTGTTCGTATTTAATTTCTTTTTCATGTTAATGCAAATACGAACGCATAAACATTTTATATATTAAATTTATATTTATATATTTATATCTTTTCATATAAAATATGTGTAACAAATATAAAATTTTGGAGTTACGCAAAAGATAATTTGGTAATTGTGCTGGAAAAAGAAAACTTGTTCTTTTTCACATACATATCTAATGAGTTACGAAGTTGATATATAATATCCTCCTGTAAAGGGGGAACTGTCGAGGGAACTTAGAAACTGCGTCTACGTCAAGAATGTCGAGCGACGCTTAATGTCGCGACGACACTAGTCTGACGCCAAAATAGCGACCCCCATTCGTTTTCATGAACATAGAACCTGAAAATTATAAACTAAACTAATTTACTCCACGAACTACTAGCATAGCTATGCGGAAGCGTCGTAAATGTGCCCCGGGGGTCGCTCACATCGATCTTCGGTGTTAGAGCTAGAAAAAGAATGACTTTACGCACAAAACAATTATGTTTCTGAGACATTATTTTAGCGATATCCATTTTAATTCACTGTAGATGTATTTCTCGCCTCTCTCTCTCTCTCTCTCTCTCTCTCTCTCTTTCTTTTATGCTATTTCTGGAATAAATTTAATTAACTATAGGAAAGTCTGGCATTCGGGGATAATACTTAAAACAAATTTAATATAGACGATGAATCTGTAAAAACGAACTCCATTGCAAAAGCTTTAAAAAGCTTCCCTGAAGGTCGTATTCTAACATTAAAGAGCGGTTACGGAAGACAAGAAAGTAAAACTCCGTCTGTAGGACTAACGACGAGCAGCCAATGGCTGGCCAGGAGGATAAGATGCTTGTCTTCGAACCTGAGAAATTGATTACTCTTGGCTGCCTTTGAGTACTCTTTCTCCTTCGTTTCCTTCCACTTTTACTTCATCGCCCCGCTCTATGCTTACCTTTTCTTTTTTTCTAACTAGTGTCTCTTAGATTCTTCACCTTTATTCAATGTTTCTCACGATTCACGTTGCGCGTTTAAATCCCTTGGCGAGTAAGCGACCGATGATTAATTCCAGTTATACATTTAACTTACTCGAGACTCTCGTCGTTGTCTTGACCCTCGACCGCTTTACTTTTCTATAGGATGAGTACATTCTCGCTTGTTTTCCGCTATAGCTGTTGCTATTAATCTTGCTTAGAAAGCTTTGATGTAAATTGAAAGAAACACTTTCATTTTGCCGCGGCACTTTTAGCCTGTTTTTAACTGCGAGTTGCCGAAGAGCTATGATCTTGTCCCGGCAGATCAGTTTCATATTGGTCCTGCTGTTCCTAAAATCCCAAGCGACATCTTCTAACGGATGTTGTCACTTGACATAGATTGATGTAGACGTCAACCAACGTAAACGAATAAATCCTACATGTCTTTGGATCTACGCGAGAATTGTTTCTCAATATTGGTATTTATATTCGATACAAAGAACAAAATATATTAGAGATATCACATATGTGCGAATTATATCTATAGAGATCAATATAGTTTTGTTATTACGTAAAGGATCTTCGTTATGAAATTTTAAATTATTTTATTTATACTAGATTTTGCACACATTTATTTTATAACAAAGTAACAAAATATTATATGAAAAGATTTTATATTATAAATATATTTTTTATTTTTTACAGAATTTTTTATTCACGTAAACCATGTTAAATCCGGTATATATTTTTTTTATAATAAAAAGAAATTACAAAGCGTCGTTGATACGATTGTAGAATACTTGCTTGTTAACTACTAATTTGTAATTATTATTTGTTTTGAGTTTATTTTATAATTAAATCTGCAATATTTGTAAACAAATCTGAAAATAAAAATTGTCATTGATTTATGTTCTCCTATTCCAAGTAGGAAATATAATTCAGTTTATGATTGTACAATATTTTTTATTTAATTTTTAAATTTCTTTTTTTTTTACAGCCAACAGACGGCTTACATATGGTCGAGTGTTTGTCTGGGTGCCCTGTCGATGTTGGCGAAGGAAACTGGCGTTACTGTTCTGGCACTAAACCTTCTTTACGATCTCTGTCGTTCCTGGCATTCAATCAAGAGGTAAGTGTTTAAACCCTCAACGCTGGAGCGTAATGTACCTTCCAGCGCGGAAACGTAAGATTTGATGTCGCGAAGTAAACTTTAGATTGATATAGTTCTCTTGATTTCAATTATACTTATATCCGTTAAAATTAATGTAATTAATTTAAGAGATTTGCAATAGTTAGATCTTAGACGAAAAAAATCTAAAGTATAAAGTTTCTTTACTTTCCAAAGATAACACATGACTGTATGTAATTGATAATTAAATTACCATAAATTCTATGTCGCATGTTTCAAAGCGGTAAACGTGCTTTTCGTGACGGGGTGAAAAATACAGTCAAAATATTTTAGAATGTTTGATTCCATGTTGAAATTTAACTTTTTTAAAAATGTTAATTATATGTATGGTATTATTAATTTCATAGTAATACTGTACTAGCAAAATATTTAGTTTATTTGTTATAATAATAGAGATATAATATAATTTGTAAAAAAAAATAGTCTTTTTACACTTATGCGTTATACATTAATTTTTCAGGTCTATTTTCGAAGCCAAATGGAACGACGAGTTTAGATATTTCTCAAGGCGTGCCGCAGCATTACTCGTTTCGGTAAGTTAAAATAAATCTATGCATCTTTGTATTTATTCATAATAATGATAATTAGCATATTATGTGGTTATATAGGTTTTCTTCTCTCTTAATCTCTGATCTACAAACTCGCAATAGAAACTCGCTAAATTAATAGTCATGACAAAATTATTTTCGAATTTCTTTCGAAGCGAGTTCGGTGATAAGTTTCATGTTAATAAATCAATGTCACTTAAATTTCGACTGTTGATGGCAATCAGTAACATTTTTAAAAAATTGCGAGGAAAAGATTGACTCTATAACAATCTGAAGTATAGATGAATGGATAATGGTCAAAGTAGATTGGACCCTCTTAACGCACCATGTACGTTCAGTCACGTGTGAAAACTTTATAGGATTTGCAGACGAGTGGCAGGAACGATCGGCTTTGTTATTATTGTATTAACGACAATGTCTGCACTTCTGGTATCCAGGGAATTGTAGGAATAGCCCATGACTATATTCATCCATTTAAATCCGTGGACCTTCAACTTATCACGTAACTGGATTAATGGAAAAATCAAGCTTCAGTAAGCCTCGGCGGCAATTGAATCGTATTGTATCGTGGTGCTATTGATTTATCCTTGATTGTGTTATTCACAAGATTTATTGAATTATACGAAGAAGAAAAAAATTCTAATCAAATGTTTGTTGATTATTTGTAATTTTATATGCTGTAGTAGTACAGCTGCTACCAGTGTCTCTCTGCATGGTGTTACTCCTAAAAGGGATTACCCACGTGCTAAGAAAACACGATCGTCGCTCTTCTATAATCCGCGGGAATTAGCACGGATCCCCTATCCCGTGTCCGCATCGTTAATTCTTAACGACCGATATCTTTCGTTTTTATCGCTCGACTGTAGTTAGACACCGATGTTTACAAGAGTTTACGTCTTAAGCAAATATAACGATCGTTACGATAGATACACTCGACGTTGAGAATTTCTCTTCACGGTCGTGGAAAATAAATAACATCCTCCTGAATTTCTATGTAGCAAGACAAACTGCGGGTAGCGAGCGAAGCGTGGAATGAAATAGCGGCAGTTTCAAAAGATCAACAGGATGATATATGATTCACATAAATGGATATTGCATGACGCTCGACAATTGGGAATATGACACAGGTTTGCCATTACCCACAATAATAATCAGCTTTCTGGTAATTATTTTCCTTAAATAACAGCGATAATTACATGATTGTACACACACGCAAATTGTCTTTCATTCAAATTTATTTAAATTATATATTAAATTAAATATATTCATTAAATATTAAATATTGAATTGAATATTTAATTTGATAGAAGACTTTTAATGCAAGGAATTGGAAAATTTGCACAGTTTAATTCTGATCAAATATTTTATACGCTTAATGTAGAATCCTCTTTGGTAACTTAATTTTCAAATGAGATTTAAAGTTTTTTTTGCAAACGATAAAACGTTTTTTAAAAAGTTTTCTTTTTTTCCCGCTCTCTTGTGGCAAAATCCACGCAGAAGGTGTAAAGTGCTTTAAATTTACAAAAAAAAAAATCGTAAATGAGATGATAAATTTTATTGCGATAGAGAATGTGTGTGTGAATTTCATATTTTCGGCATGGATTCATCGAAGTCATGCTGGTCGATTATTATGACATCATGTAATCCCTGAAAGGATTTTATGAAGTGCTATTAAATCTTCGGCATTTTACGATCGTCCATGTTCAAGTTGGAGAAACACAGGCTTTGACGGCGCGGCGCTCATCATCTTTATTACCGCGAATTAATTTAGACGGCATTGTATCAAGCATACCTACCGACAAGAATACCTTCGATAAAGATTCAAGAATAGTATATTTCTTGGTAACTGTTACGAGTTCGTTAGCAGGTATATTTCGTGGTTATTATAAGAATATATATTTGATAACTGTTAGAATGATATATAAATAATAATTCAACGATCTTAATTTTTCTGTAGAATAAACTTCAAGTGATGTATTAAATTACCCGTAATATTTGGTCTTAAATAATTAGGCAATAAGTTAAGTTGTACAATTTTCTTCTCGGAGCAGAAATTGCTAAATAAGGTAATATATTACCTTTAAGATCTATTGCGTAAGTCAGAGCAACACACGACCCATCACGTGGCCCAATACGGGAATAAAGGTTGCGCATAGAGGGTACTTTACCCGAACACGATTCTGAGTTATGCTAATTTATGCCGCCGAACGAGGGAGGCGTGCTTGCACACGACCTACCCTCACATAGTTATCTACATATCACGAATCTCTTTCCATCCCTGTCGTTTCCGTCAGCCCATAGCACTTACACGTTCTCAGGTACGTCGTTTTCAACGATGCTTCACAAGTCTTTATCACCGAGAAAGACTACTAATATCCAAGGATAAGTACTATTTCAGTCAGCATTAAACGCCTGTTAAATTTATAAATTCTTTTAGTTCAGTAAATTAAGATAAGGATATTTTTTACTTATGGATATGTCATTTGTTATACACTTGTGTCGGTGAAATTAATTTTTAAATAAACAGATAAATTAATTTGATTTGCTAACAAATTACGATTTTTAAGGGACACCCATAAATAGATTAGTTTCAAAATATTTTACGATTGGTAACGAAACTTATTGCATTACTGAAATGTCATTGCTCTTGTATTGGAGTCAAGGCCAAGTGCTAAAGACGCGTCAAACTGCTAACATCGAGGTGACAAACCTAATCAATAGGCCAATCCATTAGCTACATGTGCTGTTTACTGATTGTACATTGCTATGCTCAATGTTATCTGATTAGCTTAGCGTTTAACTCTCGTTTGTCTTACTCTTCCTTAAGATATTGTGTTCAAAGATAAATTACGATCGATACTGTTATACCAGTGATAAAAAATGCATTATTGCAATTGGTTTCTTCGGCTACTTTGCCATTATTGAATTAGTCGATAATCAATATTTAATTGAACGTCTAAGAAGTAAAAGATGCATTCTCATAGAATCTTAAAAGAAACAAAAATTAAAAGAAATATCTTTAAAAAAAGGATAAGAAATATATATATATATATATATATTGTATAAATTTTGTATTAATTAATCTCTTGTATTGTAATCTTTACTACACGTAACGTTATTTCTTCATTACTATGTTTGAATATTATATGAAAGAAAAACTATGGTCATATATTTATGGTCAAATGTTCGGATATTATATGAAAAAAAGGCCATATATCTATTTATGGTTAAATGTTTGCAATGTTGAGAAAAGCTGCATTGATATGCGATACGACATTTCGTGTGCATCGGATGTTTATCGGAATTGAATTTCCGCCTCGCTCGCCATGTTCCGCGGGTCAACCGGGATATCGTGGCGCCGTAATACAATATTCCAAGAGCTTCCCATCGAAGAACAAGACCGACATCGCTGATGTCGGACGTCTCGACGGGATATACATGCGACGTTTCGATGACGGCATTACGTATATACGACGTGTTCGTACGATCGCTTTAGGATGAACGCTATCCTAGTCCGTCGACTTCGATCCTGGAGGATATGAATACCTCGAATTGGCAGATATTGTCCGGCTCTCCGTCTCTTCCAGAACCACTCACCACTATGCCTGTCCATCGACAAGAATGTGAGCGAGAGGGGCCCCGACATAGGTACAAAGGCGGAGAGACAGTGAGAGGGCTAGCGATGCTCACGGATAACTCCGGAATAAGGGATGGAGAGTGGTCTATCGGAGGATGGTACGGACGTCTATTGAGTTAGCGAGCTCTGCGAAGAACGTGACGGAAATGTGACGACGGACCCGTGTCATCCCCAGCGTGAACGTGACGACGTCTCGACGTGGCGGAGACTATGAAGCGAATACGTTTCCTTTTTTACTATTCAGACTCGCGAATCGCGTTACTTAATTTAACCATTTAAGAAAACGTGACTGTTATACACGTCACACCCATTAATGGCATTATTGCGAGACCCTTGTTAGCTTTCCCCACTGGATATCTCATAAATTGTGGATAATTGAAAAGAAAATAAAATAACAATATTATGAACATGGTAGATATATATGTAAAAAAAATGCGAAATTTTGTCTTTGTCATCTGTTTGTTTTAAGCACATATTAACTCTGTTTTGATTTATATTTTATTGTATTATAGAAAATCGTATAAAAGTTTCTATATTTCTGTAAAATTTTTATGTCTCTCATATCATGCAATAGATCAATGAGCTACAATTTGAATAATAGCCTAAAAGTACAGACTTTCTTACGGTTATTTTGTTCTATTTTGCTCTCTTTATTGTTCAAAATGTAAAAACATTTCGTAACTCAACTACCTATGATAAAATAATGTAAATTCATTTTTATTCATAATAAGAGACACTCGATTTGATGTTACAGATTTGTTATATTTACATGACTATATATAAGATATTTATATTTTATAATTCAAGTTTTTCCTCTCTTAATTATTAGCACTTAAAGATATAAAGGAAACAATTTTTATTATGCTTGTGTGTAAGAATAACTGAAGCTTTCAAATCTACGTTTAATATTGGTATAAAGTACTCTTGAATGTTTCATAAAGAAAAATACTTCTCTATAACAACGTGAAAATTCATCGACTGTTTAATGTTTGCAGTTTGGCATACTTCTTGTGGTACGGCTCGCTCTGCTTCATGGTACTTTGCCGAACTTCTCCGCACAGGATAATCCAGCTGCTTTTCATCCCTGTTTCCACGTCAGGTGAGTATCTGTATAAATCCTTTATGTTACGCGAGTCGCGACGCAAGGAATCCTATTACAATGTTTCAAAACTCGTAGCGATTGAGAACGACTGGAAACTTTATACCATTGTCCTTCGCTGAGGAGTAACGTATCGCGTATATGTGAGATCAAAGTGTTGTATGACAATGGAAACAAGACTTTATCCTTTGATCTGATTCAGCTGGGATTCACTTCTCGTTCGATGCTTGCAGCAAACATTTAAGCGGCAATGGTATTTCGATTGTTTATTTTCACCTCTGCGCGATGGAATGTTTTCTCAAAAACTCGATTGAATATTCGATTATTTTCATGAAACTGATATAGAAGCAATATTTAATTAATTCTTCATAATGAAAACAATGAGAGAAAACATAATTTACACTCGCATTTATATTTATATATTACCTTGTATTTTAATTCGAAAATGAGAGAGTATCCTATAAAAAAAGGAATGAAAAATCTATTTTCAAGCATCAGTAGACTACCTGCCGGAGAAAGATTTTCAATTCGTGTTCGGGTTAAACCGAGAGATTTTCGTTTGCCCAACTTTTTCACTCCAATTGCCTGCTTGCAACAGATTCGCGCCGCGTCCTGCGCCGATTCGTTCGAGTATCGTCGAAGAATCTGAGCTCGATGCAACTTTTCGATGCGATTCGAAAGATCTTTCAATTGATTTCATCGAAGATCGAGATACTGGCGATACTGTGGTGATATTCGCAGCAGCTTTCATCCAGTCGACGCTATATTTTTCTATTTTTAATTTTTTTTTAGCGATACGATATAGGCAATTCGATTTGAATGTCTGAGAAAAAAATTTTCTAATATACGATCCGATTTGACGGCCCGCTGAACATGCCCAGTAAATTCGACCCCGCTATCTTCTGTAGTTCAACGATATGATCGTGTCTATTTAAATCTCACAAGGAACGAACATATCCTGACGTATCACGTAGATGGAAAATGGAAATGATCACACGATGTTATTTCCTGGATGCGAAATTTGTCGTTGCACGACTTTTGTTCATGACGGAACTATAGAATATATTCACTTCATATGACTTTTTATATTTTTATATAGATATAGAACACATAAAATCTTTTCCACACTCATGAAAAATTATCTTAATTGCAGAGGCGCATCTTTCGAAGCAGTTATAAACGTAATGCAATTAGTCTCTCCCTGCTTTACAAAACTAATTAGTCATACCATTACATTTTCATGATAAAAGCCGTGTTTTGCGGATGTCTTTCATACGTGACCGTGCACGACCCGACCGTAAGATTCCTCTTTCCGACGCGACTGACGAAGGAACGCTAATTAAATACGGTATTCTCTCCCTGTACCTTTGTTTCTCATTGCCAACGCGGGAATAACATTGCAAAAATTCTAATTACTAGTTTGAAAGAGAGATTATTCGATAACTTTAGCATATTGAATCATTTTGTTTTATTTCCGTACTCTTTCCATTTGTCTGACATATATAAATATATATTGAGAGCAACCCTTTTTTTTTCCCTCTTTTATTTATTCATCTTTCTTCTCTGATACAATCCCAGCTTCCCACCCTTTCTTTCTCTCTACAGTCAAGTGAACGAATAAGAGAGCAGAAACAGACCGGAAAAGAAGAAGATATTATCTCGTACGAAATACTTTCGGGCTAGAAACTGGGCGGAATATTTTATGCAATGTATAATTTGGCTGGATGTACCGTCGTTTCGCAGAATTTATGATCGCGCAAGCCTACATCGGAGCAGTCTTTCTTTACACTCTCGAGTGCTTCACGTCTCCCTTAGGATTCTATTTTTCCTCTGTTAACTTAATCCCTTATCCTTGAAATATCTTTGCTATCAAATATATATGTATGTGCATGTATGCGCGGCACACGCGCCGGTATATGTCCGTAGGTGATGCTGCAACTTGAGCAAATTTACCGGCAAGATGTCGTATAATCGCGAGGTTTCCGTTAATGCAATTATACGTTTAGAATGTTCCGGAAATATACCGGGCGGTATATTTGCGATACCGCTCGATCGCTCAGGTGTGGCTACTTCATTAGATATCCCGCGCGATTAATACGGTAATTTAAGTTGAAGCTTGTTAAGCGAACGACCGGCATGCGTAACTCCGTGCGAAGCGCTAAACGCTACTTAAATAAGCTACGATATAAATCATGCTCCGCGCGTGCCCGTTATTAACGCGAGCTCGGAACAACGTGTTCTCTCGACAACGCGTAATTACGACTTGCTCGCTACAATGTAGGATGCACACGTGCCGCTTCAATCTCGCCTCGCGCAAGATTCGCAATTTTATACCGCTGTATAACGATAACTTCTTTACAGAAACAAATTATCCAACTTTGCACACGCGTATCCAACATAAGCCGTACGCTGGTCTTAAAAAAAAAAAAAACCCATCGATCTAAGCTTTGCGATTCCCATCTTGCGGCTACCAACATTAATGAAATGATACCGGCATCGAGAAAATATTACTCCACTTTATTAGCTAATCGTAGATATGATGTGAATGTGTTATGACGACGCAGTGACATCCTCTCAAACGAACCTCAGTAGATGTCGGATATGTTTGTTGCCTCGAGAATTGCGAAAGTGCATTAGAAAGTGCCGGAAATTTCGCGTCGAGCTTTCCAGAGTACAGAGTAAATGATATCGTTAAAGGGTCCTTTCGGTTACGACAGGCTTGTATATAGATACCATGCACGGTCTTTGCGATGATTAATTCCACAATAGGGTCCGCCCTATGTGTCTTGCTCTATTGCTGTCTTACTCATGTGCAATAATATTATAGACGCCACACGCGTGTCATTTCCATTATAGTCTGCACCGGCTTCGTCGTAAAATATTAACGCTGTAGATGCTACGACACATTACGAATGTTATTATGCAGCCAAAATTTTCCCAGACAGAGTCCCTTTAAAATTTCTCTATTTCTGTTAGATTTTTCTCAGAATATAACATGATCTAGTATGCAAGAATTTATTAAGGAGATATAAATGGTCAATGATAAAATGGGATCTGACAAATTTAGCAGTCTCGCTGTATATATCCAGCTATATATAATGGGATTAACATGAGCTATGGACGTTTAAAATAATAATCATATAATTATGCTTGCAATATTTGATCAATTCTAGAACGCGAGCATACATTTACGTCTATATTTGATTATACAGTATTATAAATGTTTGGATATTTTGAATTGTGTGAACGGCATTAACCAATAATTTTATGTATTCTTTACGATTAAAGCAGCGTATTAAATTGTATACCGAATAGAAGAACGTAACGTTGTTATAATAACGATGACAGAGCCAGTTTACGGAAGTAACTGTTATTTTATTGTCTTTTTTTAAATCGCCGCAGGAGTTCATTGGAATTTATGCAGCATAGTAACTTAAAACTTCTTTTCTCTTTATGTTTGTATATTTGAAATATATGTATATACTCGGGAGATTTATAAGTTTATAAAACAGCTTACCTCTCTTAGAAAAACTGTGGAATATCTCGGAGAGAAAGCAGAAGAAATACACTATAAATGGTTAACGTAAGTTTTCTCGTAAAAAGATTGTTCCACTTTTCTCTCCGTTTGATATTTTGATACTTCTTTTTTTTTTATAATATCGCGTAACGCGCGCGCATAAAAAATTGGTGTATCTAAACCAAAAACATTGTACGTATAATAGTTTATACGATAATACGTATAAAATAAATAGATGTAGAAAATTCTACGTCCCGAATTATAAAACGTGAAGTTCTTGATACGTGTGTCGACGAGATATTGCCCACAGAATGACAGAGTGCACTTTGAATTTTATCCATGACAGAAAGCGTTAGAATAATCATGCACAATTCCATTCAATCGCCAACTTCTTTTGCAAATGACAGTAAATTGTTGAAATTTGGAATATTTTTAACAATAGGGCAACGACGAATGTCGCTACGAATGTGTCGATTACGCGTGTAGATTTTAAATTGGGCAAAAATCACATTGAAATCGCAATCCGGCGAAAGCTAGCAGTCGAACCATGTTGTCGCGTATTGGCGCGATTTTCTCCAAGGAGGATGTCAAAACCTACTTTCATATTTATGAGCCACGCTATGCGAAAATGCAAACGTATGCAGCACTAGTCATTTACCGTGCGCTCACAATCATGTACGAGTGATAGAACTTCATGCATGTCTGATAGCGATAGAGTGTAATATAGCGCCTCTCCCTCTCTCGCTTCTATTTCCCCATTGCTGTATGTATAATGGCATGTCTTTATGACGTAATCCTTTGACCGAGAATATTGTTACGAGAAAATTTGTATCCGCTCTCATGGCCATTTTACTGAGAGTCCTGTTCAATCATCTTTGAAGTATTACTCTCTGTATTTTAATATCGCGTATCCCAATTTGCTCGCACAAAGTGTATTTTGCTGCATGTTGCAAATAGCGGCCTTTAAAAAAAAGTCAAAAGAATACTTTATAATGCTTGCGTTATATCTCAACATCCATAGATTTGAAAACTCTCTAGCTGAATAAAATTGATTCGAAATAAAGTGAAAAGTAATTTCAATTTGATTTAAGATTGCATCTTAGGACGATACAATAAAATATATGAAAGACATTAATATCGATTGCTAGCGAAAGATAATGCAAGTTATATTCATTGTTCTCTATCCGCATAATCCATTAGAATGTTAAATCCTTAGATCTTTTTTCGCGCGGACGCCTCATTCCCGGCCGATTAATTCTCATGATCGGAAGTTTCCGCAATAAATGGCGTTAAGCTCAAGTCTCCCATTTCCCCTTTCTCTACGTCAGAATTATAGGAAAGTGGCTGCTCATTTATTAGTTAAAGCTAATATATCTTGTTAAATGTCGTATATTGTTTTTAATCTTGTTTTATTATCGTACGATTAATAATATATCAAAGGGTAGTAAAATATTGGTTGTCGCGCGGCTGTAATAACCGGCGAAAAGAAAGGGTGGATTATAAAATGCACGAGCCTCAGAATTATGTACGAATATATGTATAAAACCGTTTCTCACGTTAACCTATGAGCAAGACAGATTTACGGTTTGTGAAATATTTTTGTATATACGAATACTCACACACTACACGCTCAGTTAATACCGCTAGTCAACTACGGACATATGCGCTTCTTTCTCGCCGTACCTAAGTACTTTCTCGTAGCTAACTTTGTATACTCCTGCCATAATTTATGCTCTATTCAAGCACCTGCGCGCCTTCCCGGGATTTCACCCTTCTCCCCCGCGTAAACTTCGTGTCACGAGTTCACTATAAAGATTGCACGTTGATATACTCGGTGCAGATAATTAACATTAACGTTTATGAGACGCTTATAACCAGACCGTTAAATATAGCCGTTTAAATAAAGAGTTCTTTCTTTGGAAAATCGAACAAAAGTATATATGTCCCGGAGAAGAATATCATTTTTCCTTATCTCAAACGAGAAAAGATGAACAAATCGAGTTATTTGATTTTTAGATTTCAATAAATAGTTCGTCTTGTAAAATTTACCAGAAGCATATTTTTTGAATGATTTTTCAAAACGATGACTTTAATACGTGTTGACGTAAATTACGTAAGTATATAACGAAAACGAATTAAAGGATCACAACGTATGTGTGTGTGTGTGTGTATGGTTATCCTATCGCAAGACTGAATGAGAATATACGTGGGCAAAGGACTTGCTGGACAGTGAAAATTTTGGCATAGAGATAAAATGCCTCTGACACACACAAAGCTACTGCGACGACACCGCTGAGTGCGCGTAATTAGTTATATCCGGAGGCACTGTTCTCTAACGAAAATTCCCGGTGGTAGTAAATTTTATACTTCATACGAGAACAAAGCAACGAAGATGATATCAAACAGCTTTTGTGACTTTTTTCCTCTTTCACTTCTGTATCAAAGAATTTGTTACTGACGCAATATCGTTACCGTATCTTAAACATGTTTCCTGCGTGGTAGATTTTATTATCTATACTTTGTAATGAATCGCGATGAATTTTTTTTTTTTTTTTTTTTTAATATGCTTTTATTACTCATGGTAAAATTTATAGATCTCAAGCGAAAAATATAGATGAAATTTATTTAACGCGTCTCATCTTGAAATAGAATTCTTTACTGCATAGTCTTTCAGAGATAAATAGTCGTGCTTCTTAGGTCGGGAAACAGTGAGGCCAAACAGAAATACACGTCTAGAGACAAGGGACAAGAAGAAAGAAGCGTTATAAAAAGAAAATGTCGCCGTGGGTGTCGGCTGCGGAGTATCCAATTAGCCGATACTCGAGAGACGAGTGGATGTTTCGAGACTCGGGAATGTCTGCTGGTATCTTGGTATATCTCGTAGATCGGTGTGTGATGCATCGCACCTGTGTCGTGAGTGCAATAATAGTTTTCATGATAACTCGCTCTATATATGTATAGGCCTTATTTTATTTTATATTTTCGGTAGAAGACACAAAAAAAGAGAGATAATAAAGGATAAAGCGAAGATTATAAAAAACAAAATTCAGAGCGTGATAAAGGCATTCTCGATATTAAGGGCCATCCGTCATTTGGGCTTTCCCGTGAGATGATACGGTTTATTATATGTAGAGTAGGAGGGATTATATTACTTGATTTTTCTCTCTCTCGTTGTTAGTTAGTTGTTAATAGCCGCCACTCAGCTCTTTATTAATCGTCATTGCGTTGTTCTATAATTGTAGATAAAATGATTTTATTCAAGAGCTAAGGATCTAAGATTCAATAGGAATATATTATTATTTTTATTGCGTACGCAAAATACGTGCGCATAAACTGCCGAGTAAACTTGATGAGTAACATTTGAACAAAATTATATTTTGCTTCATGTCGCTTACGTAGACAATTTTGCAACCATCAACACGTTATACACGAGAGATATAAGTCATTCGTAGTGTCGCTACCTCGACACGCATCTATCTACAGATACATCTACGCTAGGTTGTGCGATGACGTTAAATTATCCATTAACCACTTTAGAAGACATTAAGTCAGTAGGACCGCGAAATTTCGCCGCTCTACCGTATACGATGCCTCAGCGGCAGATCCGAGATGCCTTAAAGATGTAGAGTGTGGTTAACAGCACGCATTTACACCGAGCTCCGGAGCCGCGGAATGTTTCAGACTAACTGATACGGCATGACATAAATTCTCTATTGCCTCTAAGAGCACTTTGGGTAAACCGCATCGGCTTTCTTACTCAAATGGTGCTTTTATATGTATCGTGTTGTTACATTATCATATATTATATATATATATGTATATGATTGCAAAATATTTTATAATGATTAATGAGAGATTCTAGCAACTTTATGCATGTGTCATTACGTTAGCAAAATTACTCTCTAATAATATACAATAAAATAGTAATAAATTAATGTTGCATTTTTAAAGATGCTTGAGTATAATGTATCATTATTGACAAGAAGTAGAATAAATCTAACGACTTAAAGGATTTCTCGTAATAACAATGGCTCTGCAACTGTATTATTAGTTCTTCTGATTTACCGTTGGTGTCACTGATATTTCGCTTGAAAATGGAATATAATACAAAATGCAATGGGGATTTACATACTGAATATTATTGTTCTGGAAGTATACGTGGCTTTATATACACGCGTACGATTGTACACATAAAGTAGTAAAGATGATATTTATCGTAGAGAACATTAATCTCATATATTACAGATAGTTACCAAGCTCGTATCAAATGACATTATAATTACTCGATATTCTCTTGCTCATTTGTATTCAAATTTGACAAAATGAAATTAAAATCTCGAATGACTATAATTTATTAACAAGTGTGTGTGTCGTGTATACATAAGAGATATTAATATAAATATATTAAATAAATCCGACGAAATTCTCGTACCCAGATAACGTCATTTTTATAATATCTAAAAATTTATATGCCTAAAATTTTAATGCTTATATATTGATATGAGAGGAGAATAATTTGATATAAAATATTTAAAAAAAAATATCAAAGTTGGTTCGACAATATATAGCCATACTAAATTATTATAGTCTATCTTATTTGGAGGGACATTATTAAAGTAAACTAATGTATTGGTAAATGCTATTTTTTCTTTTACGAGAGATAGAGAGAAAGAGGGGGTTATAAATTTGAAATCCTAAAAGACTTTATCCATCGTGTACATCGTCATAATGCGACAGTTACACAAACGGTTATATAGCAACGAGGCATCATGGGAGATGTCGTTGACAATCCTCAACGGCATATATCTGTTATATATAGTTACACGTTGATATTTCACCTGGAACTCTATATGTTATAATCCATTCCGACATATTTCATTCATTATAACGTGACGCGTCGTATAGTCGTAGAAATATAGACCAGAGGAGGTATCAGCGTAACGAGAGACGATAGTGGAATAGTTAAATCGAAACGCGCGGCTTTTGAAAACGCGTTTCCTGAATCCATTCTGACGAATTCGTACGCAGCAGAATTGGATTGTCATCAGTTTCCGTATGCTGGTAACCAAGACTGACGGCGCATTCTGCCACGAACGCGAGGCGATGCTTCACCTTCGATCAATCAATCCCGCCGCTTCCGGCTCTATTCGTTCGTCAGCCGGGAGAGGGTGGAAGTCGAATAAATTACACTGCGAAACGGTTATAACCTACGTCTTACCCTATCCGGATGGTTGAAAATCGAGATTGCATGTCCCAAATTATCTGCGTAGAAACCCACCTACGTGGGTTTACTAATTCTCTTACTTTCCACTATCGTTATCATAGTTTCTGTCTTCCGTTTCTCCTCCATTTACTTTTTCACTCATGTCAGAGTGCTTTTTTTATGATGTCAAGATAAGAAACGATATAGCCAGAGACGATATACGAGCTGCATCCACTGATAAGATGAAATACATATATGCTTTTTGTTTAATTTATATTTATGTGCTATATAGTTACATAGTTCATATTTATTTGCAAAGTTTATATCTTACTTATCGCGTTTAGATTGCACAAAATACATATTTTGCAACAATATGTGGAAAACTGATTAATCTTTAAGAGCTAAAATAGAGAGTGCTTAATGTTCTCAGGTAACTTACGGGAGACCGTATTAATGGCTCTAATTTCGGCCTTCGTCACAAAATTCGAAATTACTCTATGCGAATATATGAGAAATAATGTGTGGACACATACGTGATCAAAGTTTATACACGATTGAACTTAGTTACAGCAACGAGATTTATCTTCGCAAAAGTTGTGTGTTAGAATAATTACATTATATTATATTAATTATAATAATGTTAATATAAAACACATTTAGCAGCTATAAAGTAACTTTGTCGCGAAATTAACAATGTAATAACTTGACGGTTTAGTATGTATTACTCAATGTATCATTTATGAGCTATGAAGCATATAACTATTGCTACTATTCTCGAAATAACGTTTCAATCCAATTTCGCGTTACATGAATTCCATATGATCATAGTGTATTGAATACACATTACGTTTACCAATAAATATCGTTTTGATAAATCAAGTGTAACATATATATGTGGAAAGGATAATCAGGAGAAGCCTACTTAATGAAGCATAATTAAACGCTACAATTAAGTAGCGCAACGTAGGATAATTAATGGAGATTGCGATTGGAATTCATCGAATATATACGGCAATAAGAGGATAAGATGTACAATAATATCTTCGCCATTTTATTCGATCAAATGTGCGTTTATCGCGCTCTTCGGTGTAATTATTCTTTTCTTTACAGTCCGAAGGAGAATCCCGATGTTCGTGTGTATGTTATTAAAATAAAACGTCAATTAAAACGGCTCACGGAAGTCGAATTAATATGAATGCCGTTATTAACGGCGAGAGAAGAAAATCCAATCGAACAGCAATGTCTAGACGATAAGTCGAAAGTACATGGAAGAGAGTGCATTTAGGTGGAAAACGCGAATCGGCTTTGGTGCAATATCTACGTATATCGTTTTTGACTTTCTCTCTTACTCCTTGATCCTTTTCTGTTTTTACCTCTACAGAGCGAAGGGGTTAATTCTTTTCTTGGTTAAAGAGGAACTGGGAATGCTTTTCAATAAGACAAATAATCATTAATTTGACTTATTGTTAGGTAAAATAATAACGACGTTGGCGGTACAAACAGAAATTTGTTTCACGTAAAAATAATTAATTAAACATTTTTTCTAAAAGAAAGATATAAAAAAAAATACATGCCAAGTATAATACATAAAAAATATCTGAACTTGAACGCAATAAATAAAAGTTTAAAAAAATTAAGATATCTATTAATTATATGTATTAAGCATTTTTTATCATAAAATAAAAGTCTATTACTTTTTTACTTATAAACATTTTGTTCCCGTTCTCATCATCCATCAGTAATAAGCAGAACTATCTGAATGTTAATGTTATTAGTTATAGTATATAAAAGTTAATGCTATGTGTTACAGCTATGAATTTACAATATTTATATGCAAACAGTATTACAATAATATAATTAAAATTACATCTTTTCATATTAATTATCAACTAAAATGACAATTATTGTGGCTCGGTGATAATTCCGATAACGAATAATTAGCAAGCGTGTGCTTTTTTTATACTCTAGGCACGCATTTATACGCCTGAATCATCGATTGAAAATCAAGCCGCAATATCGCAGCCTGCGCGAATCCGATCATCGAGGCTAAATTTGATAACGGAATTACTACTATTCACGGAAACGATGCACCGATGTGTGCTATTGTCCTCTTTGTGATACTACCAGAACAGAACGGAACTATTAAATTTTAAAGAAAATCGATACCCTTGCATAGAACTAATTCAGGATATCACTCGCGCGTTCAATAGTTGAATGAACATGGAAAGCGTGACAATTACAATAAACACATGAATTACGTAACGCGTAATTGCTTTGTCCTTTGTCAACGAAATGTCGTATATTGAAATAGATGCACTTCAATCAAGTTTAACGGATTAGACGCGCGATACGCGCAATGTAGACTCGAAGAAAAATATATAATGCTATCTTATGTATTATATATGTCAGATCACTCGATCAAGATCAGGTTGACGGACATCTCGCGAGTACTGGATTCAGGAACAATACATTTTCCGGCGCAACTGGCAAAGACGCACGGCAGGTATACCGGAGGAATTGGTATCAATAGGAGGAAGTGGAGAGGAGGACGTACGTTTGATTTCGTGGTACAGTGCAATACATCTCTCCTCGGTTTACCGGCCGCTCGTTGAGACGGAAGTGTATCGTACCCAACGAAGCGGGCACATCCGGCTCGCAAGATTAATTGCCAATAAACCTCTATTACAGAGACCTCTTCCCGCGCCGTTACTCTTCTCACGATATCGCGTCGTTTCCTAGTCAGACACTTCGTATTGCGATAATATCGATCTCGTCCATACTTTCTTCGCAATGCCGTCTATTGCAAAAAAAAAGAAAAAGAAAAGAAAGATACAAGATATATTATTGATAACGCAAAAGATAATTTATGATAGGAACGATGTAAGAAATAAAAAACTCAAGACACGCTATTTATTTTCCTCGATTATAACGATACTAGTAACGACAGTCGCGATTATTCACATAATACGAGCTGTCTCGAAACAAAATACACCGTGTTATTTATTAAAAATTGATAATTTATTATTCTACTTTAAATTTTTGGTCTATATTTTGTAAGTTTGATATTTTAATAGAATCTGTACAATAAAATACATAACGTTAGCGATTCTTTTAAATGAAGACATTAAAATTTTATCTCTAGACGTTAAGACGTTAACTAAAATGCATATATTTACATTTCGGTTATCACATTTCAATTGGATATACCTAGTGTGAAAAGCATTACCAACAAATTGTTACAAGTATGCATATGTTTTTAATTACACGATGCATGACTTCGCGCTTGGAAATTGCATTTATGCAAATGAGGTGACTATCTGAAAAATTTGACATAGAAAAATGATGCCAATTCGCGTGCTTAGAAGCTGCGTGATTATGCATGCAATAAATCTCGCTTCGAAATCACCAAGTGAATGCTTAGGAACACGTGCGAATCGATCGTAGCCTATCTTGCACCTCGACCTGTGGTAATCGAGGGAAATTGCTTTCATCTGAATTCAAAAGCATGTATGAGAGATCAAAGTTCTTACGTGCCGACGACGGCGAAACGAACGGACGATGGTGCGAAGAACTTATCACGCGATTAAAGTTTTCACCTTTGCATCTGGTTTTATGAATTTCTCAAACATGATTAATCGTTTCGAGTACTTTAAATGGTCATTTTTCGTTCACATCCTAAGCGAGTGTTAACAAAGAGTTTGACAATATATCTAATTTATTATTCTTGACCCGTGAATTACTTTTATGTTAATTTCTTCTTCTTTTTCCTCTCGTACTCATACAACTTTGGTTTTTCTCTTCCAAAATATAAGTTTAGATTTATTATTATCAAATTGACATGATGCATGCAATTTGGAAGCCGACGATATCTTAACGTCGCAAAAATACTTGGGTGGAAAACTTTACCGTTTATGAGCATCGACAGGATCGATATCCGCATATCACGAAGGTGTAGAGGAAAAAGAGGACGGTTAAATGAAAGAGAGGGTAAATTGATGGAAGGATACGATTAAAAGCTAATGACATCGCGTTTCTACGTGAATGACGGCTTCAAAAGAAAGCTTTTTCTGAAGTTGGTTGGTTTGACAAACGATCGTAAAATCAGTAAGAAACGATGTCTAGCGTGCACCGTCTTGATGAAATAGTCTTAATTGAACCAATTGATTAATTCTCCTGTATCAAATGTAAAAAAATTCAACATCTACAATGCTTATATATTTTTATATAATAAATAATAAATAATGCGCAAACTAATAAATTTTATATATAGATTTGTAAAGAAAACGTGCTGTTTTTTTTTTTTTAAATAATTTGAACATTAAGATATGCGAAAATATATATTTTTTTCGTTAGAGTATAGCTATTTATTTACGTTTATTATATATTTGATAAATAAAAATAAGAAAGTGTTTCTACCTTCTGACTATTCTTTGACTTTATTTCTTATTAATTGCGAGTTTATTATTAGTTACACGAACTCTGAAAAGTGCATTTGGATGAATCTATGATAGCTTATAAAATATTCATAAATCTGAGAATATTCTTTCTAGATTTATAGTAATTCTTGTCTACAATTTCTAAAAGGAGTAAACGTGTGGATGTGTATCACTTTCTCCCACCCAAACACGTATACATACACATAATCTTTTTTTCAGGAAAAAACTTATTCTGCTTATTTCGTAATACTTTCATGTCGTAATACGTGCATCACGCTTAATATATGCCACAAATTATTATTTTGATATTTTACATCATTTTTTATTCCTGCATTACAAGCTTCCGATTTACGTGTCTTGAAAGCTCGTGATGCACAAGCGATCTCATCAATCATTTCAACGAAATGAAAATATAGATAGCCAACGGTAAGAAAAATTATTCGGGACGAGAATGGCCGCTCAGAGCTGAGATACATTATTTTCTTTGTTTTCTTTTTTTTTTTTAGCTTTACATTTTTAGCGTTTTTTCACTTCCCAAGATGGATATTAATTAGCAAGTAGCAGTACAATATAGATACTCAAGCATGAAATAACAAAGGGATAAATATCGTTAAATCGTGAGACATTTAAAACAATTGCTGTACAGAATGTAAATTTTGCTTGCGCCAAGGGAGCCATTAGAGAGCCACTCTATATTTAAATTTCAGCACTTCTCAGTACGTTTTTTGATGTACTTTTTAAACGAAACTGTGTTTTATTAGAATACATTAAAAAGCTATATTATAAAATACGTGTGACTCGTTATCAAGATGGTCAGAGAAAATTTATTTAACATGCGATGATATAACGACCGCGATGTAATTTATACGCACATCGCTATATATCATCATTGTATTTCCATTGTAATTTATGTGATGTCTCTCTTATCTGTACACGTAGATAAGTTTATACTATCTTGTATCAACTGGATAATTTATTGAGTGGATAAGCTTAGAATCTCTTACACCTCGCTTCTCGGTGTTACTCGCTTACTTTTCGACTACTCGGTGAATAGAGCCGATGCTGGGTGACGTCGCCACATCTGGCGCCGAGGACAATTAGAGGGACTCATGAGCCGTCGGAATTAACACTCACAACGACACGGGCGAATATTTATCAGCGCGTTCCGTGGCACGTTGTGTGGGTGGGCTTGTTCGCGAGACAATAGATTTGCCGAGTAAGCCGTCCCAGGAAGCGCGACGATACACCGAGAATATCCCCGTCGACGATCGCACAGACGATCCACGCTTGCCGTGGAGATACCGGGTAGGGCGTTATATCGGTGATTATATCGGTAGATGCTGATAGTGAGAAAATGAAACCTCGATGTCAGCAACTGGAGGGTACCACTTCAGCTCCATTGGTCGAGCTCTTCAGCTCGTGCCAAGAGGACAATACCGATCGTGAGAAGTTGCCTTCGTCGCAACGATCGAGCGGCCAATTTCTCTCGGAAAGAAACGTTAGGGCGAGAAACTTGTTCGTCAATTGAGTGCGATGTTTTTTAAAGTGGTTGAATCGGATTAGAATTAAAAAAAATATTATTAACATAATAAAATAACTGCAATTTTGTCTGCGTTTTATTGTTAATTTGAGTACAACTTTATTTATAGCTACATTATATAGCTGTACATATTCAATTTTATATTGTTATTTTCAGATTGCTGACTTTTTGCTACTTGGCATCGTTGAATTGTTGGTTGCTTCTGTGTCCGGCCATACTCTCGCATGACTGGCAAATGGGATCTGTTCCTTTGGTTACGTCCTTTACGGATACTAGAAATTTGGCCACCTGTATATTTTTCGGCGGTTGTCTGGTTCTCACGTACAAAGCCTTCACGGATTTCGAAGTGAGTATGCAAAAATTTCATAATCCGTTAAATATGTAATAGATTGTATGTAGTTAAATTATAATTAGACAGGAAATACGTATAAATTGTTACACGCAAAAACATTATCATTATATTGATTAAATTTCTTTTTTCAATTTTTTCATTCAAACAACAGATAGATCGAACTATTTTCTTTTCCCAAATTATATTTTGAGAAAAAATTTACATTAATTGTAAGATTGTTGAAATTTCCATACTTTATTTTGATGTATCGAGAAATATAAACAAGGTTTTTTCAAATGGCCGGTATCGTATATTCGCTGATATTATCAGCTATCTTACAAACATAAAATAAAATGAATGGTTATCATCTGCAAAATGTCATTCCGCAGTTAACAATTCGATACGCGTGGTGTAACAAGAAAGATAGTACTTCGTGCTTCGAGCTCCTGTTAGTCACGACCGACATAGTCGATGATGATGAAACTGCACTCGGCTCAAGGATCATAAAGAGTCCTATGTAGTAACCAAGTGACAAACTCTAATTATAAGTCAAACGCTAAGCGCGTATCTTGTAAATTATATCTATTATCCAACGTATTTTTTGGATTATTCATCAATAATAGTTATTATATCTTCGGTATTATGATCTCTTTAAAGTTTGCTATCTGTATGATGGTTGTTATTTTTCCAAAGAGGTCATATCTTTTAATGTTGCTTCACGCTTTTCTATCCGCCGGCGGTTATCTAGCTCTTTGCAAGTCCGAAATGGAAACAGACTTTTTTTCGAACGAGGTCATCCTTACTTTTACGTATAAAGCAGTCTATATGTTTATGCGACTGCCCCCGAGGAGAAAGATCTTTTTATAGATGTGGTTGCTTTTTATTTCGTCATCAGCTCTTTATGTGTATATATCTACAGGTATAAATGCTTTATTGCAGTCAGATTTTACAAACGTCTCAAAAAAATTATAGATTTTTTTCTTATTTCAACATAAATTTTCCAACATAAATTTTATTTTTGAAATGTGCATTTAGAGAAAAGCAATAAAATCGTCTTTATATACAGAGAGCTTACCGTATATCGGATAATAATTTTTTAAAATTTGATCTGGTAAATGTTTATTTACAATGCAATATAAATCATGACAATCATATTAAATAAATTGTTCAATGCGTATGCGTGTATGATAAATCTCGATGGTGATAGTACTATACCTGTTTTCACATCAGAGAATTATAATTTCAATATTTATCGGTGATATTATATTTAATCATTATGTTAAAGACACATCAGAGAATTTTTATAAAGTATATAATATTTATATTATGATGTATTGTATTAAAATAACAGTCTATTTAACAGCCGTATAAAAATTTTACAAAAATAGAATTAGTTTTAATTAATAAATAATGTATCATGTGTATATTGTATAATTACTTGTTCTACCTATTTGAGGGCGGACAATTAGTACAAGAAATCTGCTTATTCGCTAGTATTGTACGTATTCTTTCATATACTTCTCGTGGAATTAATCGATACGCAATAAGCGGTGATATGCTCTTTTTGAATCCTGCTATTTGAACAGGTCCTTTGGAATTCTTTTTCATCAGTAAGATCTCACTATCCTGTTCCTTGCCTAGAATCTATGTAAAATACAATAATTAAAAATTTTACTAATAAACAAATTAATTATTAATATAAATCAACTTCTTTTATTTTATATTTTTTAAAGAAAAGTAAATAAAAAAATATAAAATATATTTATTTTACATAATATATCTTTTTAATATAAATTCTGATTATTTAAAATAATTAGTAAGCATTAATAAAGCATGATATATTTACCCTGTACAAGTTAGTTGCCTGGTGAATAAATTTTCTAGTCTCGACATCTTTATTGCATTCGTTTATTTTATCTGATGAGTGCAAAGATGTTTGGACAGAGGAAGGGTGTTTTTCTCTTTCTTTAGTATCTTCTGATACTGAAGTGATTAATGACGAGATCGACATTTTGTTATTAATTTGATCATATTTTGTGCCAAGATCTATATTCATGTTATTTGATGTAGATGCAGATGACTTTGCAGATGTGATCAAACGTTGCGTTCCTTCAGTACTGACAGAAGATTCTGAAGTATCCGTAACGTTATATTTTTCTTTGTTTATTATTTGTGTTTTCGCATGCGCCTCATTAGACGATAGCGTTTCCAGTTTATTATCCGAAATACTTTTTCTTTCACTCTTGTTCTTCGTCCGTTTTAAAGCAGTCTTCTCGATTGAAGCATCTAAAATAGCATTCTGAATTTTTGTCTCAGCATTCCAACTGTCTTCCAATTTGCTTCGATGTCCTACATGAATATCATATTGTTCGTTTTCAATATTGTTGGCGGCTGCTGTTTTTGCTACTGTTTCTGTACTGTTCTGGACAGTAACTTTCTCAGTTGTTTTCGAATTGTCAAACTTATCCTTATTTTCTATGCGTTCTTCAACAAGAGCAGCAGCATCTGACATTGTAATCGGCCAGTTATTCAGTTCTTTTTTTATATTATTGTGTATTTTCATTTTTTCCAATGTTGATAAGTTAAAAGTTTCTCCATCTTTTTTAGACTTTCCGCTTTTAACAATATTTTCATTCGTAGCTGATACGTAAGAATTTCCTGAAGATATCGATTTAATGTTATGTTGGCTATCTTGAGCATCACTTGACAAAAATCGCGTTTTATGTAAATCTTCTTGTTGATTATGGTAATTATTGTTTTTTGTTTTAATAATTGTGTTTCCTTTTGCAGACTTTTCATAGTCATTCTTCAGAATTTTCGAATCATCCGCGATCTCGGTCTGTGCTTTAAAAATTAAGTCCGACGATGTTTCTGAAAGACTTTTCTTAATTACATCTTGTGGATCGATATTTTTTATATCATTAAAAGATATCGTTTTTACTTTCGCATTTAGAGCAGCATCTAAAGCTTTTTTTTTACTGTTCGTATTATCATTTTTCTTTTCTGTATCTGTGTATAAATTAGATGAAGATGTTATTCGAAGCGATTTATTCTGATTCGTATCTTTAAATTTACTGGAAATTATTGCTGATTTGTTTGTGTTAAAAATATCTATATGCTTCTTTTCCGTAATATCTACATGATTTTTATATTGCGCGTTAGATTTTGCGTAAGAATTACTTGATGATATCCCAGTTATTTTTTCGAGATTTTTATTAGTATTATCAATACAACCGGAGATATTTGAATTCGATGATGCTATGGAATCTGTAGTAGTTAACTGTTGTTTTCTACGAATACTTGACTCATCGTTTTGCATGCTCTGTGTGTCCGCAAACGAATTAATTAACGATGTCGCTTTCAATAAATTATTTTGATGTTTGTTTCTATCATTATTAAAGCTTGTTGCTTGTCTTGACACTGTAGCATCTTCACCATCATAAACTTTTTGTGAGAAGTTGTTATCGTTATGTCTGGTTTTCGTTAAGCTTTGATTTTTAGGATCTTGAATATGTAATATTTCTTTTTGCTTATCTTGATTATTAGCGGAAGTTACTAATGATATCGGTGATGCTTGCGTAACCGTAAAGATTCGTTCTTGACCGTCTTGTGCAATATTTCTTGAATGTGCATTATCTATTTGTGATGCAGTGTATAAATTGGATGATGATAATATTTGTGATGAGTCTTGTGTGTTAGTGGTTTCGATATTATTCGAAGATATTGCAGATGCCATGGTATTTGTGACAGCTTTTAAATTTTTCCCTATATTATTAACAGTGTTTTCATTTTCTGCATGTTCTTTCGTATCACTGGAAAATGTCGTTTGTATTGATTTTTGCTGATGATCTGAATTGTCTCCATTACTCGTATCACGGAGTTTTAGATCAGATAATAAATTCTTATTTAGCTTGTTTTGTTGCACATTTTTAAAATTATTGGAAATCGCGGAATTTGTTAATGTTTCTATGCTTGCTATAATTTGTTCTTCCGAAGCACTTGAATCATTTTTATTTTCTATTTGCGATTTCGTATATGAATTAAATTTCACTGAGTCTCTTAGCAATTTTTCTTGAGATTTATTTTCAACTTTTTCGGAAGACTTCGTCTGTGCTGACGTTGCGGCGTTACCAGTAACATTCCAACTTTCTTTTACAATATCGCTAATATATTTGTGTTGCACTTTTGTATGTGAATTAGATGCCGTTACATCTTTTAATAACTTCTGATGTGCATTTTCTATTTTGCTAGAATTGGTTCCTTCCGACAATTTTATATTTGAAGTAATAATTTTATGATGTTTTAAATTATTTTGTTGTGATTGCGCCTTTTCTTTTGCGTCATTTTTAAAATGTTCCATGAAACGTTGAGAGTTTGATATTTCTGCTCTTGTTCTTCCAGTATTTGTCACATCTGCTTCTTGATTGCCATAACTATGTTGTTTATCTATTTCTGCGATATGTGTAGGATCAAATGCAGATTTTTCTTGCATTAGATTATGTGCATTTTTATTAATATTATTGGCCGTTGACTCTGCGGATATTATAGGTTTTACAACAATTTTTTTTCTATTTTGTGATTCTGCATTTGAAGATGATGATGTTGTTGTTTGTAATTTAGTGTTCCATTTTTTAATATTATTGCGAGTCTCTGAATTAACTGTTTCTTTTTTCTTTAAAATATCGGATTCATGATCAATCATTGATTGAATTGTTGTATCAGTTGAAGAAATCAATCCATGCCAATATTTGTCTTGGGTATTAGTATTGGCTATTCTGTTAATATTTGACAGAAAATCTGATTTATGCTGATCTTTTTGCGACATCTCTGTATATAAGTTATCTGAAGTCACTTTTAATATATCGTTTTGATTTTCGCTATTAAAACTGTTTAAAGTTGATAAATCCGTTGATAATTTATTCACGTTATTAATCCCTTTCAGGTATTTCATCCGTCTGGAATTAATCTCACTTTCTGTATCAGAATTATCAGCATTTATTTCATTTTCATTTTTTATCTTGCTTGTCTGTATTTTTTTATTCGAAATAATTGACGTATCTTTCAGTAAATTATTATGATATATATTATTAGCGCTATTAGATATTGTTTCCATTGTTGTTTTGTTTGCAATATCTTCAAATTCTTCCGATCTACTATGTGAATCAGATAAAGATGATGCCAGCAATTTATTTTTATGATTATTTTTAATATTGTGTGAGATCTTTGATGCTTCTAAATTATTGATTATAATTTTCCCTTCTCTTAGTTGATTTGAATCATGTTCATTATGTGTCCACGATTTCGCTTTTGAATTACTTGATGATGACGCTTTCATTACATTCTCAATGTCAGTGGAAGTTACTGTCTTTTCCGATGCCATTGCATTTAATGCAGTTTCTAATTTTGATTTAATAATTTCGTCTCTTTCAATACTTTTATCATTCGCGAATTTCTCAAGATTGTTCTTATTTTTTAGATCAGTAAGCCACTTTGTTTTTAATATGTTATCTTCTCGTCTATCCTTATCATTGTTGGTAAGTGCCGATATTGTTAATGTTGCAGTATTAGCAGTTTGAGGATCGTTTTTTTGAACATTTAAATTGTTTTTACTTGCAGTTTGTGATGATGATGACGCATGCAATAAATTATGCTCATCTATATCAGAAACATCGTTAGAAGTTATGATCGTCTTCGTATTTTTATTTAATATTTGTGGTTTTGTGGACGAAGAAGACGATGATAACGAATTTATTGATTCTTGTTGATGGGAACTTCTAACAATACCAGAAATGTCTTCTATTTCTGTTTTTACGCCGATGTTGTCATTGTGGTTTACTTTTATATTGTCCGAATAATGCTTATTTTTTATATGTCTTTCTTTTGACCATTTAGAAGGCAATGATGATTTTGATAAATTATACCTATGTCCATTATCACTATTATTGAAAGCTGTTGATAGTGTTGATATTTCTGCAATGTTAACATTTGTTTCGTTTTTCTGTAAATTATCATGTTCATGTTTTGCTTGTGACTTTTCCGAAGATAGAACAGATGACGAAGAGAATGATTTTTCTAAATGAGATCGATTGTTATCATCTATAATATTGGACAATATTGATTCTGCTGATGCTTTCGAAGTAGAATTTATTTTATTATCTTTATTATCGGTTAAATGAATTTTTGATTGGAACATTCTGGAAGGCGAAAACAACCATTCGTTTTTTACATTATCGGATTTCGCTGTTGATGACATTTTTACATTAGCATCTTTCCGAACATTATTAAAATGGTTCGACTTTCGCTCCATTTTCATTTTTAATTCGATAGAAGATTTATTGGCTGCCCCTGATAATGCTTCCGATTTAGCAGTGCTTATTGCAATATTCTCCAAGTCATTTAAATATGTTTCGGACTCTTCTTCAGATTGCACAGGTAATTTAGAAAATATTGATGTGTTTCCCAATTCGGACTTTCGTTTATTTTTTAAATCAACAGAAATTGTATTCGCTGATGCTTTTGCATTTGCATTATATTTTTTATTATTCCAATAATCCCAAGATTCAATCTGTGATTTCGCAGATGATTTAGCAGAAGCTATTGCATTTTGTGTATTAGATTGAGATTTATCTATCGTATCACTCAATGAAGCTTTTGTCAATGTTTTCACATTCGCATTGATTTGGTGGGTACTTTTTAATTTTTTATTTGAATGATTTGTATTCATTTGTGATTTAGCATTTAATTTAGAAAAATCAGATATATTATTATCATAATATTGATAATCATTTATTATACCGTTGGAGGATATTTTTTCATCTGATGCCTGTTCTATAGCCATAATCTTTTTAATATTATCTGATTCAGATGTTTTCGATGATGCAGATCGAAGATTACTTTTAGATTCAATGAACTGCGCCGCATTTGCAATCTGCTTTGTATTAATATCAACATTTGCGTTTCCTCCATAAGGGTCATAAATATGTTTCGTTTCTGTCTGAATATCTGAGCGAGGGTTTTTTATTGACTTCGATGAAGCCTGAGAATAATAATCATTATTATTACTTATTTTTTTATTGCTATGTTTTGTATGTGATGTAATATCGATCGTAGAATCGTCAGAAATTAGATTTTCTTCACGTGTAATAATTTTGCTTCTATTTTTTGTATTATCCTCGCTTTTCATTTTTTCTTCATTATTGTTAGTTGACGTTATTTTATTAATTTCTATAGAATGCAAAACTGGGTCAGAGAGATTCGTATGCTTTTTTAGATGTTTATCCTCATCTGACATGTATTTTCTTCCTCTTGTTTTTAATAATATTTTTTCATGTTTAGCATTATTTTGCTTTTTGCCTTTTCTGATAATAGACGCTGAAGATTCAAATGATGCATTTGATTCGTTGTTTCTTCGTTCTTGGTCTTCAATAAAATAGATATATTTATTCCAAGTATCAAATTCAGTTGCATCTGATGCAGTTGATAATTTTATACTATTATCCTTTTCATCTAAAATATGATGATTATTTTGACTATGATGTTGATTATAGATATTATGGTGATTGTATTCGTTATTATTCTTATGGCGATTTTGTTTATTATGGTGGCTACGATAATTTAGTTGGTTATGTTTATCATTTTTTTCATGTTGACTGTATCGATCGTGAGACAAATGTTCATTAGAGGTAATCATTTGCGATTCTTTTGATACTTTAATATTATTAGTAAATTTGTCTTCTTTGTCTTCTGAATTATCGTAATCAATTTGTATTTTTTTTAAATCTTTAGCAGATACAATTTTTTTATGATCACTCATTTCGTAATCATTAACATCATAATCATCATAATCATAATCATTAACATCATGAAGCACATGGTCCTTTCCGTGTTTATAAAGTGGAAGTTCTGGTAGCAATACTTCAGCACTATTATCATCGACATTGATCACTTTCATTGATCGCGCATGATCTATATATTTTTTCTTCAAATCCATGTATTTTCTTCTGGGTTTTATGTAATTTTCTTCATGTGAAACTTCTTCATCTGAGATTTGTTCGTTTGATGATACAGCTCTATGATGATGCTCGTCCATAATTGAAGGCGTTGTTTCTGTTGAGGACGCAACATTGACGATGATTTCTTGATTTGTTTTTGAATCATGATCCTTATTCTGACTTTTCATCGTCTTTGGATCCATCAAATGCTTTGTTTCGGAAGCGACAACATTAGCAGTAGAGCCTTCGTATCCGTTGATGCTATGATGCACTTTCTGATTTTCCAGATGTGTTTTTGAATGAGCGTGAGATAACGATGAATGAGCCAACGATGAACTGACCGGTGAATGACTTTTAATCCCACTGAAATCCATTTCAATCCCCGTTGACGTCACATCATTATCAATTACAGAGTGCGTTCTTCCTAGAAGGCTATAGTCGTTTTCAGTTTTTGTTTCAACTGTAGCTGATCCATCGACTGATGATGACGCGAGTATGTTATTTGTACGTTCACTGTCTTTATCATTAGATAAACTCGACGAAAATGATTTCGCGCTGTTGGCGGCAACATTCTGATCTCTGGAGTGATAATGCTCGATATCGATGTTCACAGGTTTGCCCGTGGAAGTTTTCGTTATTAATATGTTTCCTGATTGTTTGTTTTCAATTCCCTCTTTCGTTTCCATTGATGTTGCAGAATGGATAATAGAATGTTGAATTCCATCTAGATTTTGTTTATTTCTGTTTCTGATATTGTTCTCCTGATGCGGATCAATCAATGAGTCGTGTTGAGATGAAGAATCCGCTAAACGATCGTAATTTGTTTCATCTCCTTCATCTTCATGGATATTTATTTTTTCTGAAAATTTCTGTCCATTTCTATGCCCAATATAAATTTTCCCATCATCTTCTCCAGGTTCAAATAATGTTTTAAATATAAACTTTCTTCCATACTCTTCTCTCTCATTCGATGTTTCGAATTCGTACGGTTCTGCAGAGTGAAAGGCACGAGATGCGTCTGCTTCAGACGAATCCATGTGCATCCATTTTGCGTATTTCCATTTTGGTATATTGTTTCCTGTTTCCTGATCTTTTGTTATACGGAAGTGCATATGCGGTGCGTGTTCGTGTGAAGATGTATGTCGCAGCCCAGTATCCTCTTCATCTTCGTAGGATGACAGTCCGTGCGTGTGACGTGATACCGCAAGTTTATGGAGCATTTCATTTGTGTCGTAACCGTGCTCCTCTCCCGAGGTACTCTGCAGTTCAGATAGATATTCAGGCGATAGATGCTCCTGATGTTCTGATTTATGCAATAATTTTGTATACGAACGATCAGTATCAATGCCAATAGCTGTAGAATCGGGTAGCTTATATTTTATCTCATTGTGATTATTATGATTTATTGGTTTGGATACATGATGCGATACTAAAAATATATGTTGATTATCGGCATTTTCGGTTTTGACATGGTTATTTTTGTTATTGTCTGTTATTCTCGCGTTATCTGACGATTGATGAAAAGGGTGTTTAAAAATATCTGTATCAAATGACGATCCAGACAACAGCCATTTACTAAAGTCATCATTATCATAAAGATTTTTTTGTTGCGCTGCTTTAGCCGCCTTTGCTTTCGCTTGGGCCAATATTTTGCAAATTGCAGCTCGACCGTTTAAAGCCTCAGCGACACTTGCTTTTTCAGATTTTAACACTTTGCTTCCGTCATTTAATTTGAGTAGATGTTTGGATATACCTCCTTTATGAGAATTGGCCCATAAAAGTTTTGAAGCGGATGTTTCTAAGTCTCTTTTGTTACGATCGCTATGTTTCTCTATTTTTTCATCAGATGCAGATTCTTTTATTTTGAAAATAGCAGTAAGATTATTATCTTTATTCGTAAAGAGATTCTTGATTGACTCTACGTTTTTCTGAACCCATGCTATGATATTATCGAATAATGAATTATCGGATAATTTATTGGCACGATCATTATGTTCCTCTATTTTTTCATCAGATGTAGATTCTTTTATTTTGAAAATAGCATTGATAAAATCATTATTTGTAGAGAGATCCTTGACTGTCTCTACATTTTTCTGAAGCCATGCAATGATATTATCAAATAATAAATTATCGGATAACTTATTTTTTGATTTTAAAATTTTAAAAAAGTTTGATCCTTGATTAACTTGTTTGTCATTGATTAATTCATTGATTAACTTGAGCAAAGATTTTTTATCCGCTTGATGTATTTTATCATTGTTGTCCAGATCCTGCATATTTATAAATTAAATAATTTTAACCATATGAAAATACGAAATTTTTAATTAAAAATTTATTTTTAATTAAATATTATGTGTTATAATAATAATTATTATATGCAATATTTAAACATATATTAATAAAATATTAATGCGATATCTGCTATATAAAAAAATATATTATTTTAAGCAAAAACAGGAAAACTACAACGGAAATTTTACATTTAAAATCCGTATGAGATAAATGTTTTAAAATCCAAAATACATTAATATACACATCTGTAAATTGTATATAAAACTGTTTTAAGATACTTTAAATAATATTATGATTGCCTCCTTATTATAACACATATTGGAATATACAAAAAAAAAAAAAAAAAATTTTAATTTTGAAATTATTCTTTAAATGATCTTTGGTTAGAATATTATTTAATTTATTTATAGAATATTATTTATTATTTATTGCGTTTCTATTAATATTTGAATTTAAACATACCTTACGATTTAACAAGTTTAAAAAATTAAAAAGATCTTCTCTCCAATCTTTTCCATTGGATACTTCATTCGAATATTTCTCTCCTGCAAGAGTGTCACTTTCATCGTTCATATGATTTGATACACTCACACTTTTGTCATTTGACTTTTCATGATGCGGATTAGGCGATACAAAGCTCCAGCACAGGAAAAACGATAAGATCACTAAAATTTTCATCATTTCTTTCTTCACTTCTCGACAAAAACTGCTACTTGTTATCGTTAATCGTTGGATTTTATACTCTTCCTAGCAATTGTAAAAACATTCTGTTTCCTCGCGAATGTGGTTGTACACGTTTAAATGTTGTTTGAAAGCATTACGTAGAATTTCATTTTATCATTTAATTTCGATTAATTCATATCTACATTTCTCTGTAAAAGTTTTTCGGTATTCTAGAATTTATCTTTTAGAGTTCATGGATAAGAGCGTGTCATAAATCAGAATATATATATCGCGCTTTGAATCATTGCTCGTTATACATTTAAAACTTGCAAATGCACAGTTTAAACATAATTTTGTGAGTATGGCGAGTTTCATATAAAAGCAATATAAACTCGTAGTATAAAGTAAACTTTAATCGAGTATGTTCATCCAGCATGATAAAACTTACGCAGTAGTTTGCTCTCGAAGAGATCTTGATACAGAAGCGCTAAATTTAACAAGGATTTTAATCTTGCATTTATCAATCTTCAATATTACGTTATACTCTTTTCTTTTATTGTTAGCAACAGAGGCATCCGCCTCTCGTTCTTGGCTGGATGTTCCTGGTATTGCCGTTCCTACCTGCGTCTAATCTTTTCGTCACCGTGGGTTTCGTCGTGGCGGAACGAGTTTTATATACGCCGAGGTAACTTCATTAAAGCGTTACAAATTATAACACAATCGCAATGATTATTATAACGAATGATATAAATTTTTTAATGTAATTTTACAGCGTTGGATGGATTATTTTGATCGTTTACGGTATGCAAGTGAGCTGGGCTGCTATGCCGCGACGAAGAAGCTGGATCACTACAGGCGTAGTTTTCCTGCTTGTTCTAGGTTGTTTCAGAACGGTTCTTCGGAATAACGATTGGACATCTAGAGAAACTTTAATCAAGTACGTGATCGATGATTATTTTACATATTACACGTTTTGTTAATTTAAATTAATTCGTTTGAGAAATCTTCTGCTCGATCAATAATAACGTTACAAAGTGTGCATGTGTAACTTTAAATAAACTTTTCGTAGTAATGGTAAATCTAAAGAATCGTTGCACGCAATCTTAGTCTCGCAATTACAACAAAAATGATGTTGTCACGCGAAGATATCGTGAACATTTATGGCGAGTGCTTAGTTCCGGTTTAAACAAGAAGGCTGGCATAGTGCCAGTGTATACATTCACGAACTTGGTGCAGGCACCAGGCGCCGATTGGCTATGTATGGGGTTGCAAAACATAACTAACGTAGATACGGGATGACGATGGTGGCAGGGTCGTATCGAGGTCGACAGATAGAGCGAGAGAGAGAGAGAGAGAGAGAGAGAGGGCCTCGTCTGACCTCAAATCATCTTGTTTCAGAGCGGGGTTGCGGTCTTTGCCCTACAATGCCAAGATGCATTACAACTTCGCTAACTTCCTCAAAGACACATCGCAACCGAATCTTGCGGTCCACCATTACCAGTTGGCCCTTTGGTAAGTACAATATATTTCTTTTTCTTACATTGGGGGTACAAAATCTTGAGATGGACCTTCGTCAAGGACAATGGCATTTAATTACTTGACAATTCAAAGATCTACTCCGCATATGACTTTGTTTCATCTTGTTATGCGACAATGCGGTTCATTGTCTTGAAGAGCGTAATGTCTTAATTATATATTATACATTATCACATTTAGTAAAGTTATCCCTTAAACACTTAAATGCTTACAAATTATATATCTTGAATTTTATATTTTGTATTTTAATAAATAGTTAGAAATCTTTTAACTTTAAATTCTTTATTTGTTAATATAACAAAAACTTTAGTTGATTATTCGCACGAATTGCTTATGAAATTCTAAAATGAATGCTTCTTATCATACTTGGTTTGTGAATAAACTTGGTTTTTTGTATGTTTTAAACGTTACATACCAGAAAATTGATTAAATCTTATTGCCATTAATTTATCATTTCCTGACAAATACTTTTGTTGCGATAACCATGTATATAAAATAAACAAATTGTACAGGTAAAAGTTTACATTAATATGTGTGAATGACGATATAAATACGCAACTGGCGGACGACAGCATTATAATTTTAATATTGTTATAGTTAAAACAATATAATCCGTCACATTTCATAAACTGTCATAAATCTTACTTAATTGCTATATACATTAATACTGCGATATGCAAGTATAACATTCCTTCATGTCGATCTTATTTTTACCGAAAACAGGGGACATATATAATAAACGACATAACTGAGCTATGTGAAACTGCCAGAGTCAGCAAAATTAACAATAATTAATATGCTACGCATACAGCATTTATGACAATGCATTAAACCAAAAGCATCCAATTAAATAACTCAAGCATGTCAGAGCAGCATTATAAATGTGATAAATTATACTCTTTGTATAGCCAGTTACACACAGTCGTTATGTATCTTCTCAAAATGGATTACAAATCAAAAATATTATTAAGAAGCATTTAATATTATACAAAAATATTTTTAAAAGTATTTAAAATGAAATTATACTTTTAAAATATTTTGCATAACATTAGGAATATGCAAAATATTTTAAATATAATATTAAATCGTACTCTTTACGCAAACTTTTGAAATAAATGAAATTTGTGTATGTGTATATCCGTATGTGTACATACAATAAACTCTCGTAATTAGAAATAAACCTTAAAAAAGTAGGCCGCAACATTACGAAAAAGTCCTTTATATAATTTAATACGCAAGAAAAATATTCAGGTTGCAAATGCAGTTTACTAAAATAAGCAGAATTATCTGGAAAGTAGCCTTCGAGCATTGGCGCCGGACTTGTCTGGTGGTTGTTTGAACAGCGGGCCAGATAACCGTCAACTTGCGGTGTTGTTGCTTCGTATGTGGCCAATACATTGAGTCATATGTTTCTCGAAGACAGTTTCTCACATCGACGATTGATTTATCATCGGGCCATCTGCATAAACTGTATACGTGCATGTTTCTAGTATGTATCTCTGTGACAATGTTCCTAAAAATATAGAGAACTATTAAATATCTATTTGAGATGCTTGCCTATGTGAAATGTCACAATAATTAAATTACTCGTAATTTTTTAATTATTAAACAATCGATGATCGCTGTAGCAAATAATCCATTTTAAAAAGGATTGTAATTAAAAAATTTTCCCGTTTATTCCATTTTATACTTATGTATAAATTTTGATAAAAATCACGGATGAACAAAGATCAAACACGAATTCATGAATATGAATATTGTTTTGTGAAAGAACGTATCATCTCACGGTGCACATACACGTTTGTGTTCAGTATGGCTTTATAAATTTTATGGAAAATATTACACGATGAAAAGGGGAAAAAAAGCAATTAAGAAGCTTTATTTATAAATTTCAGCATTATTGTGAGAAATTTTAATTAACTTTCGGCTTCGTATCTTTTGTAACTTTGTAATAATTCTTTCATCTTTAGGAGATAGACGACGGTAAATTAATGCATAAAATCGCCGGTGTACAATATAATTGCAAATCCACGATTTGCATTTTTTTTCACCGTTTCGCCAAATGCTTGTTTTCTGCTTCAGATTCCCATAGAATAATACACACATTTCCATAGAAAAATATTATTAAAAATATCATGCGGAATAAATGCATATTTCTATTGCATTTTATTATTATATCTCATTTTTCTTTTCTTAATATTCTTTTCTTTGTTATCATTCTTATCATAATTTCTTTATTATCATAGTCTTTCATTACTTGTTTAATCATTTATTTCTCCGTGCATAGCATGACAGAGGATACAGAATATTATAAAAGAATAATAAGCGCAATACAATCTTATTACCACACGCACTTCTCTCTACTTCTCAACCATCGTAGGTTAACTTTTTTTTTTTCATCTCGTACGTACATAGCACGAGCAGGGTTGTAGCAAACTCGACAAAAGTGCATTAATTAGCCGCAGCTCGACTGCGCTCGAGATGAAGTGGTAACCAGTTGGCTTTTTCTGTTTCGTTCTCTTTTGCTCCCTCTCTCCCTCTTTTTCTCTCTCTATTTTCCATCATTCTGCACTTTTGTAATTTTTGTCTGTGCATTTTCTCCTCTACGTATATCTCACGAATTTCGTTATTCCACCTGGCATGAGAATCGCGCAACGAGGATCATCGCGTCGTTAAAAATAATCGTCTATCGAAAAAATAAACGAGTTCTCGTTTTAAAGTGCTGCAACGCATATTTTTGCGATGCGTCACGCAATTTATCATCGGGCAATCATCTGCAGCAAACTGATAAATCGAACTTCTGTTCTTTGTACATTTCGCCATTCTCGTGCAGCGCTACGTGTTGTAACATCACGCTCGCAAATTGTTTCATCGTAATATCGAATTATTTGTCTACGCGAATGCAATTAATTCGGTAAACATATCGTGAAATTGGTGACGCGGTGCGAAAAAAAAACTGAGATAAATGAGGAGGCAAGAGAGAACAGAGAAAATTGGTCGGCAGATGTAGTCGTTGCGATGCAAGAGCGGACAGCTGCAGTTGAATGAAAATTGCATTTCGGCTGTGCATTCACGCTCGTCCAGTTCGTTCACTTATAGATCTCATTTCCTACGCTGAGCTCTCTAACCATTCTGTCGCGCCTCTCTCTCTCTTTCTCCTTATTTTCCTTTTTCCATCATTTTCCGTTAGTGTCACCGCATCGCGTTCTGTGGATCGATCAGTTTTGGCTCTGAAAAATCGAATTTTTAGCTAACTGGCAATTTTCCCCGCTTGTTTTGTACGTCAAATCATTGCATCGTACACTATTTTAGTCGACGCATAACGGGATGCTGGGTCGTAGATTGGTAATGGATCGATTTTCCTCTCATTCAATGTTTTCCTCGTGTTCGCATTTTACAGTCGTATCGCCTAATTTGCGATTTCATAACATCTGTTCAAAAATAATAGTTCGAGCTCCTTATCCTATGTCTCATATTTCTACTATCTCGTTGCATTAAGTTTCGTTTATCGCCTACAACATTCCACTCTCGTTTTGATCCTCGCGCGACGAATTAGTTTTCGATCTGTCGTAGGAAATTTCCCCGAGGAGAGCCGCGGCGAAGTTTCTCTTCCCTCTGGAATATCACGCCGAGTAAGTAATTTAAAGTAGTCCGAGATTGACCTGGTCCGTGCACGAGTAATAATTGAGCGTCACCGGAAGAACATGGAGTTCTCTCGAGGTATTCGCTCCGAGACAGTGCCTCTCACACTCTCGTTTTTCCCTTCTCTTCCCTCTGTAGCGCTTATTGCATTCGTGGGAAGAATGGCGCAAGGTGTCCTGAGAATTGTGAGCAAAGAGTAAAGAGGAAGGCAGAATGGAATAAAAAAGGCGAACCGAGCATATTCGATGGAACGTCATAGAATCGAGGTAAGACGCGATTTTTCTGTTTGCTTTTAATTCGCCGGGAAAAGTAGACTGTATCGTAGAAACGCTATTCCTCCGCTCTTTTTTTTACTCGTATCCCTTCTCTCTTTCCAATACGTTAGGTCGCATTATTCCCTTATCGGTTCATCCATTCGCTCTCTTGATCGACAACCATGAAATGCAAGAGATATTCAGGATATTATTTCAGGATATTTTTACTTTTTTTCATTTTTTGTCAACGGCTATTTTCTTAGCACGTTTGAATATCTCGTGTGTATATATATATATATATATATATATATATATATATATATATATATATATATCATTTATCGCATTTCCTTTCGTATATTAAAAAAAAAATTACCCTTTAATTTTTTAATCTTTTAGAGAATCTGTCTTGCTATAATAATGATACAAATAAGAAATATAACATTTTACAGATGTAAATCAAAGCAAATAAATTATGCAAACGAACATTGACGTTTACAAAATTTGATCATACTGCGTAAAAATAAAATAGATTTGCTTAAACAAAGTATTATGGAAATTTGTCGCAATGTCTGCGTAAAAGAATATACGCGTTTTAAAAATTTCCGGTTGTAGTTGATGTCGTTATTTTACGCCGCGATATGCGCCATTTGCAGATGATGCATTGTTGCTGGACCATAGATACCGTGGACGAGATATATAAACCATCAGAATTTTACACGGACATTATACAGCCTTATATTTACGATAATGCATTATTTGATTGCAGTTTTACGACGCCGGGCTTTTACTATTATTCAACCTAGGGCATAAAACCACGCTTGGTGTGTGCAGGTTCTGTATCTCGCAGTAAATCAAGTACGAAGAAAATCCCTTGAATACGCTGATCCGCAATAAAAATTCTCGGGACAATCGCTAGTAGAAGAAAACGTTCGGAAACGAGTCGCGCGATCCTACAGCAGCTATTTGCCTGAATAATATCGATAGTCTAACAATAATTCACTACATATTGCTCTTCAAGTGCATTTTGCAAAAACTCATCCGTAATATAAAACCGTTGAATCACACAAATAGCTCTTTATGCTCGGTTTATCTTTTTATGCAAATGAGAAACTTGCATCGAATCGCTTTATATGGATCTTTTACTTTTTTATTTATCTTAGAAGTATAAATGAAAGATTAAGATTTTTTCAAAAAGTTTATTACGTATATACATTGCAAGTATACTTATTAATTCAAAGAATGAACTTTCTTGCACTCAGTGCAAAATTAATGAAACAAAACTCCCATAACTTAATTTAAGATGCAGTTGCCATGCGTACTATACAAGAAAGTTTGTATCGTTGTTTAGTAGTATTTGCTGTATTTTAAATATAGCGATTTTATAATAATATTCTATTATAAACTAAACTTTCTTGTGCATACTTGTAATGTTCAGCTTGCACAGTAATTATTTATAAGCTCGTTAAAATGTTTTTGAATATCATTACTTTATAATTTCAAATTATTTCTTATCATATATATTATGAATGTGTACAATTATCTTTCTCGCTTGAAACTTGATAGAATCTATCGGATCGATCGAAATGTATTGAACCAACATGAAACGTGCATGCGTACAATGAACACACGATGTATAGGGTGCTATAGAAAGGGAAGGTACAGTGGAAGCCGCACGGCCAATTTATCCACCAACATTTCCGACGTGCTACGAGCAATGCGAGCCTATAGCTTGCCCATTGATTCTTCGCGGTGCAATGAAGCAGTATGTATCGTCATTGTTTCATATTCACAATGAGATATATCAACATTGTCTTAATAAATCATATCAATTATTTAAATGTCTTTCACGAAAATAAAAAGAAAAGAAATAATTACCAGATACAGAACCTCATACTTATTGTTAAATAAAGACACATTTCCTTTTAAAAGATCATTAAAATTATTTTAAGTAAAATATAATATAAGATAATACGAGATAATATAATATAATCAGATATATGTTTGATAAAATAGTCTTTAACAAGCCATGATAATAAATTTTATTTTGAAAACAAAATTATATATTTTTATATATCTTTAATTTGTTTAACAGAATAACGAGAGATAAAAATAAATATTTTTATTTGTACTTTTATTTATGTATCAAAATTGACGATCGAGTCTGACATACATATACACATTTTTTGATTTAACTTCTTTATCTCTTTCTCTTTCAATCTTCAAAAGTTCAGTAACGTCGCTGTCTTAACTTTACGATACTTCGCCGCCATAAAACTGGTTTACTGAAAATTACGACGAGGAATCTTACAAGCACCTAGCTGTCTTAGATTAGCCACAGACAAGCTTTCTTTTACAGTAAATACCAACAGTGGATTGTAATGCAACGAGTTGAGTACGGTATTTGAATTTAAATTTAGTTTATGATCTCGATGTACGACATCGCCATTTCTCCCTTTGCTTTTGCTTTTGATTAAAAAAAAAAAAAAAAAAAAAACTCATTCTCTCTCTTCTTTCTTTTTCTTTTTCTCTCTATTATAAAATAACATTTTCAATTTGAAAGATCGTATGTTTTTTTTTTATTGAAACACATTTTTAAATTTATTATTGAGTGCTTATATTACATCCGGTTTCTATTATTTTTGCAATAACGTTAAAATTACACGCAGATTCTGCTTTTTACAATTTTTACAAAACAATAAATACGTTTACAACTTATGTTAAATTTAAGATAAAACTGTTAATATGCCTGTTTACGACAATAATTATATCTCACATGTTTGTCTCTTTTTCGATCATACAATGATTCAGAAAAAAATCTTTGATATGCTAGATTTATTAAATAATATTAATAATGTTGGAAAGAGACGCGGTGCAGTTTATATACTTAGAAATTTCAACTTTGGGGAAATGATGCTGCATGGGGATTGGCGAGGAAGGGATCTATCCGGGGAGCATAGTCTACTACACTTTATCTCCTTCTTATAAATGAAACAGGTTATTTATTATCCAATAAAGAGACACTCCTGGCACGCGCGGTACCCCGCGGGTACTTTACGGGAGTGGCAACCCCTGACGTGTAAATATCGGGGTTTCTCTGCGTCCCTCTCCGGAGACCACTGCACGACGTTCCATCTTTTACACGAGTTTTCGACAGCACATATTCTGCGCATCGCACGAAAGAATCTCGAGTTGGGAGGAAGAAAGGAAATCCTTTACAACCAGTATTCAAAAACACATAGATTAATTATCTCGACATTTGCTAAGCATTTATGCGCTATGCAAGCAGTATAACAGCAGTAATAGCAGAATATTCGAGTTATATATTTTTATATTAAAAATAAAAGAATTTATAAAAAGATACTTGAAATAAGGTCCCCTACAATTATTTTAATATGAAATTATTTTTAATTTTATAAAAAATAAGATTTTATGTTATGCTAATATATATATATATATATATATATGTATGTATGTGTGTGTGTGTGTGGTGTGTGTGTGTGTGTTTGTGGGTGTGTATTAATTCTGTTTATATCTATTTTTATTAGTAAGTTATTTTATATTTTGAGTTGTTTCTCTTTCTCTCTTAGATAAGACGTATAGTGACATAATTTTCTATTAAATTTTTATTGCTTTCAAACTTTACAGCCGTTGACCGTATCTTACGAACGGATTACTTGCTAGAAATACGTGCTTTTGTGTGCGTCGGCACAAGTAAAAAATTGTTGCGAGAGGCTAGGCCATTCGACAAAGTAACCTTCATTAAAACTTTATACAGCTTTATGGAGTCGACTAACACTAGAGGCTGTTTTGCATGCAGTAGTGAATATGTTGCGACCGTGCAACGAAAAGCGAGCCTATGTAGATTGCGAGATATGAAAATCCGAGATTATCAAACGCTTTTCCTGCCAAGCATGAAAGACGCGACGATTTAATCACGCGCACAACAAAAAGTAAAACGCTATGCGAAGTATCTTCTCATCGACTTTCTTCAAGCTGTGATTTTCAAGGCGCACTTCTGACAGCGTCCGCACACACGCGCGAAAACTTTTAACGAAGTTTGCGAAACAGCTGATTGATTTTCTCTTAACTCGATCTCGAGTTATCCTCGGAAACGTGCGACGCATTTCGAGCATCGCTTCGGAGATTGATCGGATATAGCATATAATGGCTTTTTATTCTCAAAGATAAATAAGTATGATAATAAATTGAAATATAATTGAAAAAGATATGCAGATAATGTAAATTATGTTTTTAAATGATTCGTGTCTTATTATCACATGGTATAATTTTTGCAAATAAATATATCTTCTTGTTATATATCTCAACTGTGATAAAAAAGTCATTGGTTCTAAGAAAAGTTGAGGCATTTTTACAAAATTTGAAATTTAAAAGAAGATCATTGAGTGTGAACAGTAATTATCTTTTAGGATAGAATAATGACTGCGGCAATCCACAAACGTGTGATTTGGGACTTCTCTTTGAAGAATATGCAGATTATCTTCTGGCGCAGGATAATTCTTTCTTCGTCGTGGATAGTTCGTTTTTCTCGTTTTTTTAATTGATTCTATTAATTCGCCTTTCAAATAAATTAGATTTCTCATACCAATACTTCTTCCGGCGGAATGTTTCGAATAAACGGCAACTTCTGACAATTCCTCACAAAAGATTTCTCGTTACGTTCGACAGGACAATGCTCTTCTCGAGTTCTGCCGACTTCTAGCAACTTTTGGATCCGTCGCGATTTTCTACCGAATTTTCCTAGAGGAAAGCACGCGAGCTCGCTCCTACTCGGATAGACTTCGTCATCCTTCACTGCCTTGTATTCTCAATCCCACGCACACTCTCAGTATTTTCACGGATTGTGACTTATCCTTGACGGAAGCAACGCATACTTTCCACGCAATCCTCTTTTCCGGAGGCAGGCAAGCCAAGATATAAGGCATGTCTGCATCCTAAGATGGCGAAAGAAATTCCAAAAAATTCGATAACTATCCATAATCAAGACTGTGATGAAAAATTTTTGTTTTATTTCGTGAGCGCCGGCATTGAATCTCAATGTAGAATTTCGTGAAATGGCAAAGTGACATTCTTTTTACGTAATTATCCATTAAAAATTTATCTTATATTTTTCTATTTTAAACTTGTATTTTATATTTATTCCGTTGAAAACTATATCGCCATTATACCCAGATGCACGTATGGAAATAAACACTTTTGTTAGAAAAAATATATACACATGTATAAAACGTTAACCATCGAAGTCTTTTTTTCATCATATTGAAATAGCTACATTCGATTTCCTCTTGGACCTTTATCCGCTTTTCTCATTCCGCTGTGTAACTCTTATACGAATCCTATCTCCGTATTTTTCTTCGCCCTTGACGGTTTCTTATTGAGCTCTTGGAAACAACCCCTGTCAGGTTCTTATACCGTTACAAAATAACCAAGCTTAGATTTTGCTGGTGAATATTTTTCTCTTTTAATATTTTTTGATATAGTCACATGTGTGTCGACATTGAGCCCATTTCTAGTTTCATCTCTCCGATTTGGTTAGATTTTTATGTGACGCCTGTTCAAATGTTTAAATATTCTGTAATACCATTTGGTTGTGGCTTATATACATAAGGTATTTCAGAATTCCAAGATTATATATTTTAATGATATAGATATTGAAAATCAATTTAAGAGCAAGTAATGTATTTAAATGCATTTGTGCCTCTCTAGAAAAAATGCTTTATTTTTTGCAATTTTAAATGAGAGTAAAAGTTGATTAGTACACTGCGTAATAATTGAATGAAATATCTACCGAATAAAAGTTGTGTCTGTGCGCTAAACGAGAATGTGACGATTGCTTATCTATTGGTATCTCCAACAAACGTTTTGAAAATGCGTTCGGTCGTGATTCGTAGGAAACACTATTCTCCTAGAATGACGAAAGCCATCACAGGCTAATGGATTCGGCCCGGGATAATTTCGATCCATTATCTCGCTTGTAGAGCGAGAACCGCCCCGTTGGCGCGGTTCAATCCATCCTTTTGTTTCTTTTTGCCTGTCCTGTGTTGAACTCACTCTTCGCTTTTCCCATTCTTTTCCTTTATCCAATTGTCCTCGATCTTTGATTCATTTAAGTAATTTCACATAATTCTATATGATTATCGCGTGCAAAATTTTTAATAATATCAATAAATTTGAAATTATACAATTATTATCGTTATACATACGACGTTATAAAAGATAATGAAGGACGTAATTGTCAGATTTTTATGGAAATAAGATTGATGTTAAGAAATATCGATAATTATATTTTTTCGTGACACATAAAATTTAATTCAAATTATAGCCATAAAATGAATGTATTAACAAGATAATATTATCTGTGTTTCAGGCTTTGGCCAGGTTACGCCAGTGCGCATAATAATCTTGGAACTCTCACAATAGATGATCAAGCGGAGTATCATTTTCTAGCAGCTATTAATGCTCAACCTGGGCACGTAAATGCTCATTATAATCTTGGACGATTGTACAGGTTAGTGAATAAATATCTTCTTCCAGAGAAAGAGTACATTATAGCGCTGTATAAAGATTATCAATTATTAATATATTAATATATTAATTAATTATTAATATATTAATAATTGATAATCAATTATTTCATCGATATGACGCATTCAATCGCATTACATCAATTACTTATTAGAAACTGTTGATCGTTTCCATGTAATAAAAATCCCATCTTCCAGTTCACCATTTTATCAATGGGTCATCGACCTAGAGCGAGCAGCATTTCCAACAGTAAATTTAGCTTGAGCTGTAATTCCGGTAGCATGGTTAAAATTAAAGTTTAATTAACGCCTTCCTACTTGATAAATTAAAGTTTAATTAAGGGTAGAAGTGGGATACACGCAGTCGACCGTTACGTAAATGTAACAATTTTTCGCTCATTGTGCGTAAATCCTGAAAAACAAGCAATATTTCATTTAATTCTCTTTCTCTTTTTTTCCCAAAGGTTTTCATTTGAAACTTATACATATTCGATGACATATTTTTTATTAAAAATGTCTATGTAACATCGCCAAATTATACTTTTTCTTTATAATTCTTAATTTAATAATCAATTTTAATTGCTAAATATTTAACGCAATAGCATTTTGCGCCAATTTATATAAATATAATTATAATAGTATATAATATCAATATGATATTTGCATGATATTATTATTACACAAGTACATTTGAAATAACGACGCATTTTAGCTGAGCCTATTTTTAATATAATTTAACGTATAATGCAACGCATAGCGTATTTACTATATAATTGATTTTACGTGATGCACATTAGCGCTTGCGCATTAAATAAATTACGCAATGGCTCAAATACGCGGCGGAAAGTGATGTTAATGTATATTGCGTGTTACGCATGAAAAATATACCGTGCCCATATGACATGCACTACAATAAGGTCATTGTCCCTTTAAAATAGAATGACCGCATTTATGGATAGTTTATACGATGCATATCTTTGTTTTTATTTTTATTATAATCACACAGATGCGCGTTATTATCAGAAATGCTATCGCGTTATAAGAAAATATAGTAAAAATTATGATTTTACAACATGTGGAGTTCATTTATTAATACTTATTGATTCTACTTTTCAAATATCATTAATATCGTGCCACATAACGTCTGTTATTATTTATATATAATAATGGATTTAAGTCATTTTATACTCGCTATTTAACGTATATCATTTAAAAGGAATGAAAAATAAAGATTTAAGTTTTAAAATATATTAAATTATATGATACATCTCTCTCTCGGAATTCAAAGATGAATCGGGATGTAAAAATTAAAGACAAATAATGTAAGATATAATATAACAAAATAAAAAAATAACTTTGCAAAAGAAAACGTATCTCTCTAAATTTTAAGTTGGATCTAGAATATACCCTGTCCGCTGATGTGTATCTATATAAATTCTCTTTTATCTGTTAGTATTTCCCCTTTCGATCACACGAAAATGTCGATAGAGCGATATTAGTAAAAAGCATCGCTCCAGTTGCAGGCGTAAATAGTAAAAACGGCATTGTCGATCGGCATTATTGGCGTCGCCATTCTCTGACAATTACCGGGTCTTTTGTCGGGCGCAAAGTCGATTACATGAAAGCGCACGACTATAATTCAACCGGACGCGTTCGCGAAATTGCCGTTCAATTTGTACGGGAATGCCAAATTTACTCGCGGTAACTTGTCCGTCGCTCTTTTTAACGCCGGACCTTTTTACCAGCCTATCAACCTACTTCGTAACGTGTAGCATTTTCATCGCATTTATTCGCACAGTAGAGTAAGCTAAACAAGAAATATATTATCGTTTTACCACGATATTGTTTTAGCGAGATGCATAAGCAATGAGACGCGCGGTCGGTATTGAATGATTAAATAATATTGTTTGAACGCGTCATGCATTAAATTTGCAATTGACGCTAATTAGAATCGAATTGCTCGTTATTGATGAAAAATAATAAATGATAATAATACGTTATACTCATTAAATATACCATATTTTATTGAAGTCTTCTTTCTTTGTACGCATATATGATTACTGTGGTCTTTATTTATATAAAATATATTAGAAGTTTTGCAGCGTCTGATATAACGTTGTTTACCTGGTGTTTTGTAAATAACGATTATAATTTTTATTAATTAATTATAAAAAAGTTAAATTGATTAATATGTGACAATTATGTCATATATTATATATACTGAAATTTATCTATATTGATCGTCTTACATAGTAATGCTTAGTTTACGTAAGACATTCATAGTTACAATATTAAAATCTTGCTTTCAGAAGAACAAATCGAACTGAACAGTGCATCGAGATGCTGAGGCGATGCGTGTCACTGGATCCGGCGTATGCGCCGGCATTTAGAGTTTTAGCGAGGATCGCCACCGGTCCTGCAACAGGCGAACTCCTGAGGCATGTAATTCATCTTCAGCCACGAAACCCGGACGCTCTTACTGAGTATGCTTACTGGTTGTACAAGAACGGTGAGTTTTATTAAAGGAAATAAGCTTAAAGCAGCAAATGGCAAACTTTCAAATTCCCGATAGAGGAGAAGCGATGCTTGTTACCGAAGATAGAATAATCTCGCCGGAGTCGTCCGCTACGAAAAGCGGCACGCATATGATCGAAACTTTATATTTACATACGCGGGAAACTTGCTTCGTCTCTTTTAGGTAAATGGCTGCCCTCGCTCAAGTACTATTTCAAAGCCATGGAGATTTTCCCGTCGCATAAACCGTCGCTCATCGGTACACTCAGGATTCTGAGGTCGCGAGGTCAGTGGTCCAGGGTACACCAGCTCATCATCAGGTGAGCATTTGCGAGCTACGTGCGTGAATGCATTTCCGGACATATCTAGTCACTATTGCAGCAGCAGTAGCAGCTTCCAAAAGGATTAAAGAGCATATTTCATAAAGTTACCGTGAGAGTAGCATCATATGTTGCATTTTCCACGCGCATTTAATCGCTCGCGCGAAAACATTAGCATAAGCGGAAGCGTTACACACCAAGTGTATTCCATAGAATTATATTTAAGATAATATCAAATTTACATTCTCTCCCGGAGAGAGAACGGTTTCGAGCGCGCAATGTAATGTTCAAATTCGTAATTTTCTCGATACAAGCGCGATACTGTGTGTACAAACACGGTCTCGCCCGTGCGTGTTGCAAATTCCGTGCACGCGGCCAAGCGTGGTATCATCGCGCGGAAATCCTTTCAATTTCAGATAGGTTTTGCAGCGCTGCGTGGGTTGAGCGGCGGGCTTATTCGCGGGGTAAGTACTCGGTACGTTAGCGCACACGTCGATTCGCAATCAGCGAATTCAATTTTTCTCCTTCCGACGAACTCTCCGGACTCGATCTTCGTTTCGCGCGAGTTGATTAAAAATTCCACGCAATTTTCGTATTTTATGCGAAATATATATCGAAGAATAAGCTTACAAAAAAAAAAAAAAAAAAAAAAAATGTAAAAAAAAAACAGATTCAGCGCTGTCTATGCGAGACGATGCGATCGTTTTGTCTGAGTGTCGAGAATCCGGCCGTTTATGTACGTGCCATGTGTCTACGTACACACGTAGATTATACGATAACGGGCGCGCGCAAGTGGTGGATCCTCGTGTTTTCGCTGCGACCGCCATCGCGCCACCCCTCCGTCACCTATTTTTTCACCCTCGCACTGTAATCCTCCCGCGCCCCGCTTATGTGTTTGTGTAGGCAAATAGCGTCTATAAAACACGCACAGTAAATTTGCCTGCGACGATTCGCGCTGTTTTTGTAGTCGGCTCTCTCTTTCTCTCTCGATTTCTCTTTCTCTCTCTCTCTCCTTCTCTCTCTTTCCACCTCAACTGGTTGCTAGCAACCAAGAGCCGCAGACCAACGGCGTAGTAGCGTTGTCCGAGTGTATACGAGTTTTGTAGGGTCAGGGGGAGATGTGGCTTGGGGGATGTAGGAGCAACGGGGCGAAAGAGGGGTTAAATTTTGGAGAAACAACGTTCGGGGAGGCGCCGGTGGATAGGCAGTCGAGCAGCAAATTTCTCTCGCTCTTTCTCTCTCTCTCTCTCTCTCTCTCTATGTCTGTTGCTACCACACGTGAAGTTTCAATATGCATCGTTTGACAGATGTGGCGCATCGCCCGGATTTTAAATGCAAATATAAATTCCGCAATCCGTAACGACTTGGTGGAACGTATAGTTATGTATAGTGACCAAAGGAAAACGGAAAAACTGTCTAAACTGCCACTTTATACAAAATGAAAGTAGATATACAACAATATTAATGATTGTTACTACGTCTACATGTAGACTTGTAAATGCTAAATAATGCATACACAAATAACGTTTAATATTATTTTCCAATTGAATTAATTTGGCGTTGATGAGATAGCTACCTTAATAGGGGTTTCCAAAAATGATAGGACAAACATTGCATTTATATTTTTATGTATCTCTATGTTATTTATCACATTAAAAAATTGTTTCATTCAACGTGCATCTTATGCGGATGTGTGTGTTTAACTTATTTATTGTTTGCGAAAAATATAAATTGTTTGCTCTGGAACAAATGCGGAATTTATATTTGTTACTCGACATGTATCGAATCGGGGTGGTACCTATTACGTATAAAATCATATTATTCAGCGTATTCTTGTTCGCCAATAAACGTGCAAGACAAAGTTTGAAAGGTGTTGGTTCAATCCGACGTCCGCAAACAGGCAATAGCGACCTTGTTTGATTATATTATTTTATATTGTGACATTGTTAATGTGACGGAGAATATTCCGAGCACTTTCTATAGCAGGAGGGGGGAGGGGGGGGGGGTTGCTTCACGTTTCATTTATTTAAAATCAAGCCGAAGCGGACACCCGCCATTTCCACTTTCCACTTGGTTGGCGATGGTCGGATTAATTTCTCATAAATCGCTCGCGGTTTTCGTTGATTGGGTCACGGTTTCATTTGTGCCTCGCTCCGGGACACGCCGTTTCAGATCTAAAGTAATTAAGTGTCGCGATCGGCATGTAGCTCGATATCGGATATCTCGACCACGTCCGTTTTTATAGACGTACAATATGATATTGACACTGTCGAGGAAACTATCGACTGGACATATGACATATTACGATACCATTTCAGGAAAGTTGTTCTCTCTGAGAACTAGCTTAAGAAACAATAGAAGCATTATATCTTTTATCGAATACTTTACGTAAGAGAATATATTTTTGAACGTTTCTTTATAATGCATTCAAACAGAGGCAGATCACAAGCATATGGATCAGAATTATTATTTGTGAAGTATTGTTTTATTTGCATTATTTGCGACTAATTAAAATTGTATTTGATGAATAATTAAATTGAGTCGTTGTATAATAAAACAGAAAATCCCTTTCTAAAAAAAGCATGAAACCTCGAACTCGAATATATCGAAGCGTTGAGGCCTCTTTTCCGTGATGCCGATTGGCTGTCTCGCTTGTGCGCTGCAACTTGCTTCATTCGTGTTATTTGCAACTGTCAAATTATGCAAATTCTGATAGTTTGACAATTTGTGAAAGAAAAAGTTAAGAAAGAAAAGTTAAAAAAATTGGAAAATGTCCATAAATAAAAGCGCGCGCGTAGCGCATGCCTGTGTTGTTCTACAATAGTGTAATAAAAAAGACAGATATAACATATATGATTTATAACAGCAATAAAAGATTTAAAGAAATTTTTTTTAGAATGAAATTATATTTAGCATACATATATATTGTATATAATATATATATATGCTACACTAATTGTAAGCTCGATTAATCATCGAGATATATCTTAGTTTCTTGCGGAGAAGTATTCGTATCTAGAATGAACATTATAAAAAAATGGGAAATAAACTTGTGTGTGTCGGTTTTTACGCTTGTTTTCTTTCTGATATTATATCTTCATATTATCTATTTTTACGAAATATTTTGAGACAAAAGATACACATTAAAATACAAAAAGAATAAAAGTATATTTAATTATTCTTACGTTTAATAAATCTATAACGCGCGTTAAGCATCGCGTTACTCGTTAATTAAATGAACATTTTATTTATATGTAAAAATTATTTTGGTTGGAGTAATGAGATTGATTCATAAATAAATATGCATTAATGAATATTATAAACATCATGTTATTTTATAATTATTTGTTTTAAATGCAATCAATATCTTTTCATAGTCGAATTAATTGCGGTGAACTTAATTAAAATTGTATTTGTTATTTAATAGAGAGGAATAACACCGGAAACATCACCGATTATCATTATGTTTTAGAAGCATATCGCGTTTTCTCTACACTAAAATCGTTTAATCATTGCATATGAAATTGTTTGCTATAAATGTTTTCTGTCCAATGAATTTTCATTTCATTTAAAGAATCATACAAATGTGTCCAATTTCCAAAACATTGGCTAAATTATTGCAAAATGTAGAATCATACGCAACGAGCGTCGAAAGTATAGTTTGAATGAAAATAAATTTGAAATATGGTCTCGTTTTATCTCGTTTAAATTTGCATATATGTCTATTATTAAATCATACCAATTTCAATCATTTTAAAATTGAGCGTAATATACTAATTGAAATAAATATTCGCACATTAATCAGCGTTGAAAAATTGCAAAACTTTTAACATATATATATATATATACATCGAGAGACATCGCATAACTGTACAATTCCCGTTAGAATCAAACAAATACGTCGTACTACACGAGCGAATCAACCGTCTAGAAAATAATATCTAGAATAAAGATCAACGTGAAAGTCGATCGAACGGCTGGCGCGGTGAAAATGCGTCAAACTCTCATACCCTCTCACTCGCACTTTTTCCCCTATCGGACATATAAATTCAGAGAAAAGCCACTCTACGGGGGATAATGCCACGGATGCGATAACGTCGTCGCCGTTGCGTTGCATTAAGCGCTCGACGAGCTGATAAATCGAGAATTTATCGATGCTACCTGCGCTCCTGTAGATTTCATCAATGAAATGGAACGCGCGCGTTTGAGTAAATATTTTTTTTTCTCTGGAATTTAACACACACTCACGATAAGGGTAGAATGAAAGTGACGGTCTGCACCGGTGATCGCGAATTGCCATGATACATCGTCGCGATCTGCAGTAAACGACCTGGTAACGGCGATCTCGCAACAACCTGCAACAACAGTCCGAATCGTATTGGAATACGGGAAAGAAATTCACATGTGCCGCAATAATTTTGAATCAAACTTTGCCGCTATCGTTTCCACTCACGAGGCAGGATGCGATATTACACTGGCGTTTTGACTTGCTCGCCATCGCTCCCGACACGGCCCGACACGGTCTCTATCTTCCGTTATAAATAGCTATTTTATAATTCATGGAACGTCGTGTTTCATCCGGTCTATCGGCAAACCACCAAACGGCCGATATGACCTGTAATAGTCGCGCGTTACCACTTCGTTACAACCACAATTGTGAGCTAGAGTTTATTTCACGCGAATGTCCGCTCGAAGTACCAAGGTTTTAACAATGCTCACCGCAAAACTTTAATCTTTAAATCCTTTGGTGAAATTATAAGCGGCATGTGTATGGCGATATATAGACGTCGACGCGAAAGCATCATCTCCATTTTTGCTCGTAACAATGGTGGGAGAAATATACAAGATACACATTTCCATATTTGTAACATCGAAATTGAATTTATTAAAATTCAATCATCAAAAATTGAATTTATTAAAATTTTATATCCGATTTTAATCTTTTAACATCGATACCGCTTCTTGATTCTTTTACTAGTCGATGTGAAACCTTTTTCTCTAGCATTTCTATTTTAATATTATTTAGAATGTGCGTTTTAGAGAGTCGTATTGCTGCAATTGCTACTGTCTCCCGATAATACGTATATACGATCGATCGCGAACGATTTCAGATTGACCCGATGCACTCGAACACACGTGAGATTGCTAAGTCACGTCGCGATTACAGTCAAGCCAGCCAGCCACGTCAACGCTGTCGTTGGCGCCGATCGATATCGGCATTGATACAGGATGAAGGATAAAGCTATTCGATATACATAGGCATGCGCTCGATTAATCAGTACGAAAACGCTGGTATTGTCAATGCCTCGAATCTGCTCTAACTACGTCCGCGTAAATGTTACGGCCTCGATAACAATCAAGATTATTCTGGCAACTGAATGTACAGCCGGGACAATGCTGCGTTCACTTTGACACCACAAGATTCATTCGCTTACGATCAAGAATGAAGCTATCGGATTATAATTATGATGTGATATTGATGTATAAAATTAAAGCCCATATTTTCCTACATTATATGAGCGATAATTTGTGAAATTTATAACATAATAGGTCTTTTTATCCAAAAATTATACAAACCGCATCGATATCGCATCGACTTTCTCTACATGGACACACAATTGCGATTCGAACGTAATAAGCTACGATATGATCAATTGATACACGAATTATTCTTTCAGCGTGCGATTATAATCAAGGGTAAACGAATAGTAGTGTGACACAAAAATACGATGTTACATAAATGTTTTATACAGAGAATACTGAATGAGATATCATAGTCGCAAATTTACGAATCAAATATGTGCGCGGATATGTACAATATATAAGGTCGCGTATCTTTGTGTTACTCTCGTCTATCGCAACTTCCCGTATCCCCCTTTTTTACGGCTCGTAAATACGATACTCAAGCAAGGATAGGGAGATCAGGGATGAATTTAGCGCGCAAGTGACGCGTAAAAAAAGGTACATTACAAATTTATTTTCTGGAAGTTACAAGCGGATGTTGAATAATGGCATTTCATCGGTGCAGAAGCGGATGTTGAAAATATTTCAAAATATCCACAATTGTTGAATAAATGTTGGAGGGAGACTCGAATTCGAAGTCTTTATATTCTCCTTTCAACAATTATTAATCTTTTTGTAATTTATACGAGAGGTAGATTTCTAAAAAAACTGCATATACTTTTGCCCATTATAATAAGAGTATACCAAACTTGATATATATTTTGAAACCTAATTCTACACATACGATAAAAACAAACGGATATAAGTAACATAAACAATGCGAAATTTTATTCCCCTCTCTGTTTCAGATGGCATTTAATGTTACGAGCGAAACGAGGAGGCTTCATCTATCGCGGAGATTTATATATTCGTGCGTGGGAGCTACAAAGCGAGTCTCGTCAAAGGGCTCATCAACATCAACGGAATCTCTGTATATCGGTTAGTAATTTTGGCATCGCATGGTATTATGTGTACAAAAGCAAACTTCCGTGTAAATTTAGTATTTCTCTCATTACCATCTGCTACCTTTTTGCAATTCTTCAATCGCGTCCAGTTTCGCCATAATTCTAATTAAATAGATATAGTTTCGTTTAATATTTTTTCCCTCTGTTTCTCATTTTTTATTTTGATCTCGTTTCTACGGCAATTTAATTGGCTTGGGCACGACTTGTTCCACTCATTAAAAATTTCAGCCGTAAAAATTTGCGCATTTAAGCACACATTATCCTTTAACAATTTTGTCCGGACTAAATCGCTTTTATAATTATCACGTGCCTATAATAATTGTGAAAGTACTCTTTCACAATTATTATCGCATTTATAAAACAATTCCAAGAATAATCGGATATCTTTCTGAAGTCACGCAATCAAAGAATGCGATCTCTACATTTTTATTTAAAAATTAATATATACGCAAAAGAATACATCTAGACATACATATATTTTAAATTGTGATTATATATAATTATAAGCCATCATGACGTGAGAGATTTGAAATCATTAATTTCTATATATGATAGTTTGACAAATTATATTTAAACGTAAAATGTGTTCAAATATTGTAAAATATTTTTGTTCTCCGTTATTTCTCTTACTTTATACATTGAATGAATTCGTGTAGAAAGCAGAATTAAAAGCATTGTCATAGATACCTGTATATTACGTATATACGTGCAAAAGTAGCGTCAGCTGGAAACATGACATGCACAGTAAGTAAAGTTTGCTAAAGTTTCATAATTCTAAAACTGTATTTAGTTCAACTAGAAACTTGTGCGTTCAAACTGTTATTTTATACTACGCCATTAATACTCTCATCGCTATTCAAAAGCGATAGCACTGATTAACTATTGCATTTTATTATTACCATTTACTATTCAACTCTCTTTCTCTCTTAAATATGTATCCCTACAATAACCGTGTCATATTACAGTGAATATTAATTTAGTATGTATATAATAATGCTTTGTTCTCTCTCTCAAAGCAATTTACATTTATCCTAACTCTAGAATATGTCGTACACAATCAGATGCAGAAATTATCATCCATACGCATACATCGACAATCAGCAAATCACGGAGAGGTCGCAAATTCCGCTCGAGCATATATAGGTAATTGTCTGTTGTAGGAGAATGGATGTTCGAGACCGCGCGTAGCCAGTGTGTCGGTGCAGCTCGAACAAGACAGCAACAAGTCGGAACAGCTGCAACGAACGCCACGTTGCAACGTGCGCACTTGCAGACAGCCAAGAAAAGGGAAGGCGAGGGTGACCGCGCCAACCGTGCTCGTACAGAATTTCCTGGAGACACTTTAGTCCACGCCAATCGAAAAAACGGCTCTGTCTCCTGTTCGTTCACCAGATGAGAATCGGCCGTGGAAGATGAAGAGAGGAGTGCAGTTCTAACCATAGCAGACTCCGTGATGATCGTCAGCGACGAAGAGAGTCCTATTATAGCGGAATGCCTGAATATTTTTTGTATGCCGTGTCTGTGTGTTATCTGGGACCGCAAGCTCGACCTGTCGCAGATCATTCATGATATCGAAACGGAGGAAGGTATGCATGTATCATTGTTATCGTTTATATATGTATCCCGGCGTTCTTCGTGACATCCTAGTTATACTGTCGATCGGACAGGGATGGTCACGATCTCTTTAAAAATAATGTCGCTGACGGGAATAAAAAGAGAAACAGAAAAACACAAATGCCTGCCCTGTAGATAATTTTGCGGCTTTGAACGTAAACAAAACATTTTAAAATTGAACAATCGTTCAGGCCAGGACAAATGACAATGTATGCAATGATGAGAATTGAATGCTAGCATTAAACTCCTTGAAAATTATTTTGCCACTTTTAAATTTATCATAAGGATACTTAACGAGAGAGGACCAAGGGAGATTCGAGCGAATAACTGTGTGCGACATACTATGCGAAGTTTCTCGCGTGTGGATTAAACGCATAATCAAGATATATGATATAAATCATGTGCGTCCAGCATGTGTCTGTCTATACTTTCGAAACGGGTTAATTGTAATTGGTAATATAGTTACATATAGTATGACATTTCTATAAATATTTGCTGTATCTCGTGTGTGCTTTCAACGTTTTCATGATGTCTGTTTCGATGAAGCGATAAAACTGTCATGTTATACATATATACCTGAGAAATACTTTTATTAAACAGTATCGGAGAAAAAAATTGAAAATTATATTTGTAAAAAAATATTTTGACGAAAGAATTTTGCTAAGTAATTTAGCAAAACTATATAATCGTCAGGAGAGAAAAATATTTAATATGTAAACTAATATTATCATGTCTTAAAGATATATAAATAATTCCCTTGTCACAAGGGGAGTTCATTATCAGGAGTCTGCTTGAGAACATAATGAGCTTGAGTACATATAATTTTTATTAGCAATATACACGATAAAAATTGAACATTCATTGAGATATACATTATATTTTTTCTGCCGCTTATGTCAACGATGGAAACTGTACGCAAAAAAAAGAAAAAAAAAACGAAAACGAGAAATTGTAACGCCAAATTTTATTTTACTGTCATGACAATGACAGTGTGTAGCACAATACTCTAGATGAATATATATATATATATATATATACTTTTAAGAATCTTTCTCGGATCATTCTTTGTGTGCCTCTCTCGTAGAAACGCAATTTTACGCACGTAAATACACAGTGCCAATACTAGGGTAATGAATATACCACTAATCTGCGACGTTTGGTATGGCTTTTGTATATGGAAAAAAAAAAAACAGAGAAACAATTTTTTTTTCAAAGAGATATACATTCTTCGATGAGCTTGGTATGGCAACGTTATGTTGCGAGTACATCGTAAAGAAGACAATGAGTAAAGCCTCTTTCAAAATTTAATAATTTATTATAAAAGCAATTAATTACAATATAAAAACTTATATATGTATGTAACCAGCTTTTAATTACTGCACTATAGAATATTTTGATGTTTAAAGTTAAATGAATTTAGAGTTAAATGATTAATATCAAAATTATATATAACTCCACAATAACTAATATGAAACTGTCTGGAGGTTAATAAAAATAAAATATTGCTGGTAACTATTTTCGGCAGTTTGCAGAATCGATAGATTTTTTGCAATTAATAATTTATTACATAACTAGCAAAATAAATAAAATTTAATTTATTTCCCATTAACGAAATATGATAAATTTTTGTTATATGTACGTCGCTTTACGAGTACTTGCAAAACTTTGCCAAAAATTATGAAGACCAATGTACATACTTGTATACAGAAAAAAAATATGTTACATCGAAAATTTTGGCGATGTTGCTTATTAAACTTCTCTACTATAAATTATTGTCATGTGTAATATTATTATAACAAACTCGAATAAATACATTTTGGCCATCTGGTTACAACGGCCTATGGTACTTTGCAGAACACTGCGGATAGTGGGAAAAATGCAACGAAACGTGGAGATGAGAATGAAACATGAGATCTAAACTATAATGGTGTATGGAAATGGCAATGCATATGTATGAACTTATATTTTCAGTTATTATACCGTTCTTTCCACGGTTCTTGTTTGATATCCGCAGAGAGCAGGGATATTTTTATTTGAATATTTCTTTTTAATGTTGTTAATGTTGAATAAAATATCTACAAAAATTTTTTGCTTTAATTAAAGCAGAAAGTTAGAACATTTCTCTCTCAATCATACTTAATGTTTTTAAAATTATATTTTATAAAGAAAGTTAAATATATATTTAAATTTTGGTATATTATATTTTATACTGTTTATAATGTTTGATTAATTGAAGAAGAATTTAATCAAAAAAGTTAATGTAATAAAATTATACGTTAATCGGCCAGCGTCAGAATTGCATAAATTTTGCACAATATATCATATTATCGTTACAATCAGGAGATGAGAAATCTCAAGCTTTCCCGTAACAACCGTACGGATGAAGCTAAAATAGAGGATCATAGGAGAGTTGCTCATTAGCTAAGGTAAGAAACAAAATACTTGCAAGTTAATACGTTTAATATGATAAATGGAAGTGAGCCGAGTATTCTATTTTTCGTACACTTAAGCCTTAGGCATTTTCCCAATTTTAAAGAAAATAAGCATTTAGCACCACGTATATTTCATTATAAAAATTCCTTGAGATAGTATAGCTGCATAAATAAAATTATATTATAATCATGACAAATACAAATTTATATTAGTGAAAACAATTTTGTGATATTTCGTAATGGTCGAACGTCGAAAAGGTGGAACTTACATACATACATTTAATTATTTAAAAATAATTCTTAATTCATATAGCATATAGGAATTGAGCCCCGTACCATTCATATAAGTAAACGTCAGCAAATAGATTCAATTGCAACATCTTTCATTTTTACCACATGTGTATATATAACAGTCTTCTTATTAGGACGTTTGGCCGATCGACAAATCCAGTTTCTGATTAGTATTATCATCATGCGAACGAAATTAACGGGTAGAATGTCAACAAGAGCTTAGCGTTATCCGTTCGATAGCAGACGACGACAAAAGCTCTCTTTAAAAAGAATACAAAATTGAAAAATTCGCGATATTGATATGCAAATTCGGTACCAGAAATTGTACGCGGGCCGTGTATAATTAGCCGCAATTTGATTAGTCTTTAGGTTACAACTCGATAGACTAGTTTGTATATCTAATTACGATATGTTATTACTCATATTCATTGTGAATACAACAATTATAAATTATCATAATAAAGTGTATGTTTATACATATACCTATATATGTTTGATTTACATGCTGGCATCCGCCCATCGCTAATATTAGCGTTTCCAGAGTACCTACATACTATAATCAATTATCCAGTTTTCTCCGGTTTAATTATGGTCGTCCGGCCAAAATTGCGGTTTCATTGACCAAGCTACAGTAAATTTACAGATCTCCCTTCCTTTCACAAGTTTGGCAAGAATAGGTCGACAAACTTTAGCTAGGAAAAGCTAATATAATTATAATTTTCATTAAGTGCGTAACGTGTTTGTTATAGCAAACGTGATAATAGATCGCAATAGTTATGAGTATATACTTACTAAAATCATTCATCTAGTATCGTTTATCGCGATTATTTTTAATGATTTGTAAATAAAACTGTGCTTTTATTTTTAGACCATACAAATATTCTTATTTGAGTAAATTACTTAAATCAATTATATCGCGCGCGGGCGTTTTTATTTTAATGAATTTCAAGTACCGTTTAAATAGATTTTTATCTTATTACAAAATCTGAGCGTGCATATAAGACATTTTTATAATAAAATAATAACCTTTGTGCCGGGCGACAGAAATAGTTTTACGCGACTCATTTCATGATGAACGAATATACGTGCGCATTTGGTCGGTACATACATATCTGAGCAAATCTACTATGCGCAGATGATTTTGAAGAGTCTCTGGCATTATGTTTAGTTCACAATGAGCGCGTACTTACACTCTCACCCCATAGTCGGCAATGCCTGGAAATAATGGAGCCCGCCGCAATGCAGAATTTCGGTGCCTGGTAAGTATCGTATAATTTTAACGGTAATTGCTAGCGGTTTAAACGTTCCGCACTTGAAATAGCCCTTATTCCGCTATTGCTGTGGGATGTCGACATAAAGGATGAATAAAGATTGACATTTCGAATTTTATATTATTTTGTCACAAATATTTTTATCTGCTATGTGTTTCGTCATCTATTTAAAAAAGCGCTATTTACTATATAGTAGCATCTCTAAAGTTAAGATAATTTTCTCACGTCGAGAAACTTTCTATGCACGATCTCGGATAATATTTTGTAAAAGGAATTGTATGATTATGCTGAGCGCATTTTAGTCACGTAGAGCTAATAAATCGGAATCTTTGAATCCGCGTAAATTTCTTCTTTTGTTATAACGTTCTTCCGTGACATTAGAAACGTACCGATTCTATAGACCTATGGGCAATGACAATTATTTATTTATTTTTTTTTACTTTACGTTCAATTGATTCGTATATAGCTCCACAACTCATGCCCTTATAGTAAGATATGCGAAAGCATCCATAAATGCATTGTGCACCGAGCCGAGAGTTTGATTTACATTGCGCGAAAGTCGGCTATCACGTTTTCGATAGGCGGATTTGCCGATAATGGCAGACGGATCTGCATGATCCGGGAGCCACGTGGGAATACGAATCCGGACATTATCCTGGCGCATCGTGACAGCTCGGTAACCCAGAACGGATGAATGTACGTCCCGTTGCATGCGGTTACGTGATCTGTATTCGCCCAAGGTCCTGGGAACGACGAGGGACATGCTTTCCCCATGTCTAATGAATCCTTCGCCTAAAGCTCGAGATCTTTGAAATGTTGACTGTCCAACAGTATGCACCCGACAGCTAACATCGATAATTGACATCAAACTCGTGTATAGAGGTAGATAATGGTCATCGATTGAGAAATATTATGATCTCGATACATCTTCTATACTCGCGTCAGCCTTATCGATACCCTCAAAAATTATCCGATTAAATTATTAATTATATACGGCCCGGTGTTATTTATGCACGCGCTCGCGCGGAATCCTTGACAAATCGTGCTATTATCTTCGCGTAAAATGGATTTACGTACGAATACAATCGGTCGGTTAAATTAACGATCTTCTACTTTCCATTCCGTACATATATACTCCGTTACATACATATATACTCGTGATACATCATCGTTATGATAAAACTCTCCCGGGAAACGTACACGTGCGCCGGAATAAAGCGTCGCGATATTAAAACGCAACCGCGCACGTATAGGCGTTTATTTTTATTTACCTTACCGGTAAAAAATCCTGTAAATCGCAACGCATTAGAGCCACGTAGGGACAAGTTAGTCATGTTGGCGCGAGATGAGGAATCTCGAAACGAGAAGCGCGGATGCGAGAGACACACATATGCACCGCGCGTTCGCCGGTGCGCGCTAAATTATTGCCTTCTTTTATTATCGTAACGTTCCTACGTGTATCGAATACGCACGTTATTTGTCGGCCACTATACCCCCCGGGGATCTTTATTCGCTCGACACCGTTTTATTTCTATCGTAAGGACGAGAGAGAGTAAACGAGCGAGCGAGCAGACCGAAAAACGACGACGCTTTCCTTTCCGTCGCAATGATAGCGTCCTGAAAGGTATATGGCAAGAATTTTTACCGCGATGAGTGAAATGCGAATGCAACGTAGAATATATGTGAAAAAATCCGCTCAAAGCTGTCCCGTAAATCGATATTTCGTGGAACCGATTACGATGCCCGAAATGTTTTTGCACGTCGTCAAATGTGCGCGCACATTCGATAAAATAATATGCAATTGTAATTGCGAGATAAAATTTATTATTTTAACAAAATTTACGATATGCAAATCTATTTTCGATATTAATGTCGATTACATTGCTATATCGTGCTATAAATAAAATTTTGCTAGACGGTTGTAAACGACCGATTTATTGCTTCATTCTTTCATCTGCAAGGGGATCAGTAGATTTACGTAATAAAAAAAATCATACGACTTTAACTTGTAATTGACTTTATACAACTTCGCGTGCAAGCCAAATTGTTAAATTGCATACGAAAATTCGATTAAATCCAATGTTTTCGTTGTATGATTCTCTGGGTTTAGTTTATACGTGTCGTATCAAAAAGTCGATTTGGGAAACGAAATTCTATTTTGGTGGATACAGTGAGGATTCACCTCGCTCGAGAAAAGAGCGTTTTATATTCTACCTACGCGCATATCTGTGAACAGCGTTTCGACTGCAAGCAAAGAGGTTGTAGGATTTCAATTTTGTCAGAAAGCAAATATTGTTGCTCGACCATCCGAGTCGAAGATTCTCCTTCTCTCTCGCGACGCTTATTGCGCGGTACGTAAAGTCAAACGTATATAGAACGAAATGGTCAAGGATAAACCGAAGCACGTTAGACGTGGGTGTATCTTCCGAGTTTCTCGCCAGAAGGCTGTCACGTCTTCGCGTAATTAAACTTCCTGGCCCGTCAGAGCTACCTGAGACCCATCCAAATACCGTCTAAGAGCCTGCAGCAACTGCCTTTACACTCCAGATTCAAAGCGCATGTCAAGCGAGGGAAGAGAAACAGATATATATTTCGTAAGGCAGCTTGTAATTTTGCCGTCTCATGAGTTTATCTGTCGTCGACCGTCTTAGCACTCGTTCGGGTTACAAAAAGTAACCCGATTTTCTTTTGTTCCGCGTTAATTACTAAATGAGCTGAATAATTTTAATGAAAAATATTACACAAAGTTCTCTAATCAAAATTTATCCTTCGCTCCAACTAGCATTATAATTTTGAAGGCTTTTGTTATCTTGGCACACAGAAGCTTTGAATAGTTAAATTAATCGAATATTACATTATCAACGGAATAAATTAATAAAATAGATAAATCAATGGCTATTCTTTTCTCTTTACTTTGCAGGAAACTAAAATTCAAAACAAAGAATTATTTAATTATAAAAAAACACCAGTATATATTAGATTTAATTTTTTAATAATTTAAATTTCTTGCATTTCTATGAATATATCTCATGTGAAAGTATCGGTTTTATGAATAATTCAGAGATTCAAAATCGGAAAAAAACGACAAAAAAATTACCGATAATATAAGATATCGTGTATATGTCATACATATTGGAAATATGAGAAAAAAATCGCTGCAATTGCAGAGGATTCGGAGAGGAAAATGCCAGTAAGCTAATGAGCCGTTAATGGTAAATAAATGGACCAGCAAACTCGCCTGCATTGCACCAGCCCATGGGATGTGACGTCAGCTCTACGTCACCGTTGATTAATGAGCGAGCTTTGTTCCTGCCGAGGTCAATTACATCCCAACCCATCCCCGGGCTTATCTTTTCTATGAATTCACGACTGGAAACTGCGTCTTTTGATCAAAAAAATTTCTTTTTTTTTTTTGGTACGACAGAAATGTGCATGCGCATCTACACAAAGAGGAATATATCTCGTTTAAAAAAGCAAGAAACGCTTTATATAACGCTAACAAAAGATTATATTTAAATTGCAATTTGTTATCTTGATTTTTATTAAATATATATATTTTTAACAGAAAAGAACATTATTTATCTATTTATATGAATGTAAATTTTACACGATGTTAAAAAAAGTATTCTACTTTTCAATTCATTAGATTTCTATAACTTCTTAACTGTTACTACAATAAATTGTCTTGTAATATGTTACAAATAATATTCATGTACGTGTATCCGTAATTTGTTGATCCGTTTAAAGATTTGATAGAAAAGTTTATTGCTACGTGAGAGCTCTTAAAAGTTCGATCACTGGGTTAGCAGGTAAAAGTTTTACGTGGAAGTTGCGGACATGTTAAAGCGAAGTGTATTCACCCATCGATCTTAGACTTTCGTACAAGCCGCGGTTGGATCGAGAAAAATGAGTCTTTGCGAGTGTAGGTGCAGCGACGCTGTTTGCGGTTAAGAATGGCGAAAAGAGCGAGAAACGAGAAGGGAAGAGGAAAGTTACCGCGTTAGGTAGCCATGGTAGCGGATGAGATTGCAAAAGCGTTTCATCGGGGTGTAAATCGATCGATATAAGTTCCAGTCGGTTCGTTCTGATTCTGCGAGAATAATATTCTTGGAAGGAAGTATCGATTCCGGACGATATAGAAAATGTAGTAAAAAAAAAATTATTACGCGCAAAATAATTTTGAAATCATGATTGAATTAAACGGAAATAAAATGGCAAAAAAAAAAACGTTTTTCCTTTTTTATAAAAATACTAAGTTAGCATTTCCACATACGTACTAATGATGAAGAACACAACTAGATAGGTTTCTGCAAAATTAACATACCGTATTTCACCAAAGTAATTCCTATACACCGGAATTTCGTGGTCTGTCTCTGTATGACAGTGGCATATTACGTAATTTCTCCCTTTATATACTATTTTATTACAATGTTATTTATATCAGGTGATTTCCAATTTTTATGTTTCTTTACAACAAAGTCTATTCATGGATTTTAATCATTGGCTTTTTCCATAATTTTGTGTAATTATTGTCCATTATGTAATATAACTGTGTTATTTTTTCTTTGCAAATTTTCTCTTTTTTTCGAAAATCATAGTTTTGTATTTCTTTTTATACATTTGTATTGATCCTTTTTATCCCAATTGCTGCATTTGTACTACAACTGCTGCATTTGTCCGTTATGTTGATTTTTATCTTTTTTCATGCCCATTGTAATTTATATATAAATTTATATATAAAATTTTTAACTTTATTCTATAAATTTAATTACACTTTAATAAACAAATATAAAAAAAGGTTTCATATTTCAACTTCTATATCAGTTCAAACTGTTAGCGTATTTATATCTAACACTTTAGACTTTACATTCTCATTTTATTATTTCTTTTTCGTTCTTCCACCGGCATCGGAAAGAACGTAATCTGGTTTCGATAAGCCCTTTACCTCAGACATGCAGTGTACGGAGCCGCTGAAAATTCGATAGAACAAACTCGCTATACAACTCTTTGGTACTGAAGGATGGATCTTGGACAAGTTATCGTGTCCGGGTATAGGCATAGCAGCCATCAAAGTTTCGTAATGTGAAATCGCCGTGGGAACGTCGAAACGACCCAAGCAGGAAGCGTGAAATTCGCACGACAGATTTTCTCTCGAGACTCGCTGCTGTCAGAGAATATACTCAAGATCAGAAGGTAGTTAGAAAATTGGTAGAATTCGATTTTCCGCGGAATAAATATTGAAAGAATAACAATTAATTCTTTCATATGTAACCCAAGTGACAACTAAAATATAACGATAATGCATTGTTTATTTCGTTAAAAAATATTTTTTAATATTTCATTAGTAAAAAACATATTTAGGGCAATTAAGAAAATGATCGGATTATTACGTTGACTTCTATTAAAAAGTGAATAGATTATGTATATTTAATATTGCATCGATGTGCAAATAAAATTTTACAATCTATGGTTGCAATTTTGAGCTTGGTCAAGTTTCGGAGATATTTTGAAGGCAACGTCATAAAATATAAGCATTTCCCATCAATTCGCGCAATATCGAAATGCTTTTCAATGCAAAACGGAATTCGCCCGTTTCCAAAGTAGACAAGTATCTGCTTTGCTCAGCCAAGTAAAAAAATTGGCAACATCTGCGTCGCACTTGTTATTTCTACGTTACAATTTATGCTTCTTGACTTTATTGGCAATTGCGTAGATATGCGATTTTAATTTACATCAAGAAGTGTTTTATTATTATTTATTCTATCAAAGATTATGTCTATATCGATAAAATAAAAAAAAGCCACCAATAATCCAATAAATTTTTTATTTTGTGCTCATTGTCAGTTTAAAATTTGGTTACACGATAGACATATGTATACGCCGTAACTCAAGTTATTGTCTCGCGTGCGGTATCTCTTCAGTTGACGAAAGCACCGCTAAGTAAACGTCACGCGTAAACGCAATCAATGTTAATTTTGCACGTAACCCGCGCTAATGTAAGTCTAACATAAGCGGACAATCAAAGAGAGGAGGAGGCTCGCAAATTCTCGAAAGGAATTACTTCCGACTACTGTGGTCGGCGCTTGCAGACGCAGTTAGTTTAGACGGTGTATTAACGGCCGCGACATTGATTGCATCCGTTCTTCGTATCTATTTGCGCCGTTGGCATTAATTCAATGACGACCGTAGTAAAATCGAGTTCACTGTGTAGTACTAGCTCATACGCGTTCGCGAACCTACCGTGACATAAAATTCGGCAATCACGTGCTCGTGCTTCGAAAACAGGAACAGGCATAAATCCTGATAATATTCTTTGATTGATATTTGTTTTGAAATATGTTGAATAATTAATTAATGTCTGCAATTTAATGCTAGAGAATGATTTACCCTCGACATTTAGCATTTATGAGGTCAATAATCATATTTGATATATATTTTTGAGAGGGAGATATTTAAAAATAAATTTATATATCTTCGCAAGAGATAATTCTCAAAAACAGCACGTATATCTCTTTCGTGTCTACATAAAAGCAAGGTACTTGATATTTTCCGATATAATATTTAACAGTGCATCATATATTTGCGTAAAAATATATCACATAGCACGTACATACGTATACATACGTGTAAAATAATAAATATTTATTCAGATGAAAATATATAAAGCAGCAGCAATCGATAAATGTGCAAATATGGAGTGTTTACATATCTTTATGATATAGTTTTGTTAATGAAAATTCATCGTTAAATGATCACTTTCATTTGCATGCATTATTTTTGTTGTAACGTGTTAAGTAATTATTATTAACTGCATAGGCTACACCAATTGCACCTACTTATGCGAGTATGTCTATAATGGGGAATCTCACGTCGGCATTAGATACTGCAAATAATATTCGACAGTCACAACATTCGGAGTATTTGTTTATGGATATGTTAATTGCTATGGAATGGAGTTCGAATGCTCGCGTTTACCGTTTAAATATCTTCGCAGGTAACGTAGTAGACGTTCATTACGTATTCACGTGTGTACAAAAACATTTTGACATGTAAGCCATATAAAAACATGATTTTTCCGTTTAAAGCGTATTGCACATTATACGTAGCATCACCATCACAAGCAAATAATATCAAATATTCTTATATACGTTTTAAATATCGGCGGGAGTTTGATTTTACGACGATCAGTATATATTGTTTAATTTAAAATTTATCTGCTCCCTATTCACTGCTCATATTCCTCGATAATCGTTTAGAAAAGAAATTTGACAGAGCGTTTCGCACATTATTACATTATTGTTCAAGTGTTGTACAAATAATAACAAAATCGTAGCATGTTAACAATAGAATGCCGCCAAGGTCTTATACCATGTTATTCATATTTCGCTACTGAAATATTTTACATACTATAAAATATATATGCGGAATATTAAATTATATATATAACGAAAATTTTATTTAGTTTTAGATTTAATTAAATCGAATATAACAAATTACAAATTTTATTTGACATAACAAATTTCTAAAATTAGTATTAGTAATAATATTAAGTTTTTGCTATCAGAAAATCAACTATAAATTTTTTATATCAATTATTAAGGAGAACAGCAATCTTGCAAGAGATTTGCTCTATATAAAATACATATATATATATATATATGGTGTGTGAGATAGTAGAAGTCCCGACGGGCGACTTTGCCTATGCCAAATGTATTTTAATATTCCATGTGATATTCCGTTTGTGCGCGTCTGGATACAGTGTTAGCAGTTAGAATCGATCGATTAAGCTCGCATAGGCTTTTCGCGAGCACCCCTGCAGCAGAGATACAAGCGTACATATAGCGAAGGTCTTGCAAATTTGATGGATCGCCCGTGGTAGCGACGCGACGGTGCCACAATCCCACTCAGGTGATGTTCGCGTGCGGCCTTATAAATTATCGAAAAGATGGGCTATCGTGCCGGCTAATCGAATCGGTGTTGCCACGGTTTGCATGACGGAACAGTGCGTGACACGCTTATCATCATAAACGGACCCCGCAGAACGACACGATAGCGATGATAATATAACCGTAAGTAGGAAATGTGCAGGCACGATTTATGTCAGCCATAGACAAGCTCGTTACGATTGCGCGGGAATTCTATTGAAATTAATAACGAGTAATCCGCGCGTTTTCTGACGCGCAGATTATATCTACGCTTATCTTGTTCGTTTGTTAGTTTTAACCACGCAAATCGCGCATCGGAATCTGTATAAAACATTTTCGAAAATGCAAATTATCATTCGCAATAATTCCGAGTATGTTGCTCCACCCGTAATCTTCCAGTTATCCGACATCAACACAACACTAAAATTGCAAATTCATCTATATATCTCAATGAATAAAATTTTACTGATTTCATTGCCCCATTTGCGGTAATCCCGATTTTGTTGCTTTTTTTTTAATGCTCGAAAATTACTTTTAATTATCTCACATTAAATTTGCATTTATTTGCATCTCATATCTTCTTTTATTTTCTAATTAAATCGCTAATCTATTTTTTTTTTATATTAAGTGTAATTGACCGTGTAAGTTAATAAATTATATTATATATTGCATGAAAAATTCATTGAGCTTCACGTAAATGAAGCACAACCTAAAGTCTATTGTTCCATACAATGGATTTTACTCTTTATCATGCTTTTATTGTTTTGTAGAACAATTAAAAAGCCGAGATTCTTTGAAATTCCGTTAAAGTACATATAATCATTTTATTGTAATTTACTTAGCATTCCGCATGCAGATATGTTATGACTTCCAAGCGTTGACGATTATAAAATTTTATCGTTTATCAAATGCGTTTAACGAAGCGAAAAGAGAATGATGGATAAATTTAATTGCATTGTGTTCGAATAATACATTAAATTAAATTTACAATAGTCAATGGCAAGAGATTTTTTTTCAAACATTTTACGTAACGTTGTTAATATTGATCTGAATGGATATAATTGATATCATATTTTCTGATTGTCGATAAATTCCGCGTAAATGAGACTACGTTATTTAATATTTTCAAATACGTAAGCTCATGTGCGAATGTTCAATATAAAAAAATATTCATATTAAAACGTTTCAGCTATATTATGTAACTTCGTATTGAATTATATTTCATATAATCTTCACCTGTCTCGTATAATTTTTAGATGTACGTTGAGAATATGAAGAATAAATTAAATATATATATAGAATTAATGCAATATTGAAAATATTCTATTCTAAAAAAAAACTTTAAATAATAAAAACATAATGTAAATTCAATTATATATTACAATAATTTCGAAAATAATCAGTTCGCATATCAGTTTGTCTATCGTTTGTTTTTTCATTAACAGTATACGAATAATATATAATAAAATGATATAAATAATAATACATGAACTGTTTGCATAAGATTGGGATTATTTCAAAAAACTGAGACGAGAAAAGATTAAGCAAAGAGCAGCAATCCGTGCAATATTCTTCATTTCTCTAAATCCTATCATGAATTCACAGTTTGAGTAATTAGCCGATTAATCGATGCCATCTGCTCCTCTGTATGGATTCGAGATAGCGGTATTAACAACGCGTGAATCTCCATTTATCGGATAGGCTTGAGACATAATACCCCTCATCTCTCACAGTCTTGGTCGCTCTATCTTAAGGGAGCTTACAATCTCTCTCATCATTTTAACAAAGATGAAATTGGGGAAGGTTCCAGAAATATCAATACAATGAGTATTTTAGAACGATCTGATCTTTCAATAGCCGCATAACAATGAGATATTATCATTTCGATAAGTTATTTTTAAAATCATGAGATTGCTAAGTATGTAAAAGTCATTTTATTTATTTGATAAATATGGTAAACTTTGTAAGAATATATTGTATTTTATATATACACCCGCGCGCGCGCGCGCGTGAAAATATATTTTCTCTCTCTCTCTCTCTTTCTTTCTTTTCTTTTCTTCAGTTTTTCATAGAATACTTTTTTTTTCTTCCGATGATTTCTCAGTTGAGGCATGTAGATTTATAAGATTATAATCACAATTTCACTAGCATAAATCATATCTCGAATTAATTGTTCATCGTTGTCTTAATCCTTTGAATCCGCTATACATTTATCAAATGTAATCCTCACGATCTTACATTGACGTTTATGTAAATAATTCATTACGAAAAGGGATAGTTGGGAACACGCGACACACACAAATATAATCTATCATTTTAATAAATATAATCAATATTTTAAAACTAAAATAAGATCTAAATATTATATAATTTATAAAAAAAATATTGATATTAACTTTTTTTATTCTCAAGTTAAAAAACGTGACTAGTTTTTCTAGTATCAGAATATGCAGTTGTGTGTGTCTCTCAAATTATTCTTCGTATATTATTTTTGCATAAGATAAATAAATCTGATTATGATTGACAATGTGCACATATCGCATACATTTATTTCAGCCAGATATTCCTGATTTGCATCTAAATGAATCTAACTCTTTACAGATCGTACATCATTTTTTTGCATGCAGCTTTCTCGGAAGCAATTTATAGCAAATCGTCCCATTGCGAGCCACCAACAATTTAATCAGATAGTCAACGTTTCACTACAATCGTACATACAATTCTCGGAAGCCCATTTCACATTGTCCATCTAGATTGACGCAAACATTATTCAGAGCCGACAGTCGATTGCGTTCCTATTAGATTTATCGAAATCTTCTTCTAAAACTTTTCAGATATCAGTATATCTCAGATTGAGATATCATAATCATGTTTACTAGAAATCAAATAATAATAATAATAATAACTTAAAAAAAGTAATATTTGAATAGTTTTTAAATTATAAGGCATATATAAAGCATATTATTTTTGCTATTATTTTAAAGAAAATTGAAAAATTTTATTTCTTCATGTTTGCGTGTATTGACGTATAGAATGCGTATTGATATATAGAATTCCTCCAATTACAAGATAGAATTCATGACGAGACAGAAATTGAAAAGAATTAATGTTTCTCTAATAAATTCACTCATTGCATATTTTATTGCATGTAAAAAATTTCGGATCAATCGTAGGCAGGCAAAACAATTAATTGCGCAATGATGTTCAGATTAAAGCGAAATAAAGCCCATTCGTCCAATGATTATATTCGTGAATAAGCGTGATGACGATCATTCAATAAACGATCGTGCGATGCATTAGATGACAGCTTTTTAATAATCGACGGGCTGCATCTGATTGATTATTGAGAACTTCGAACATTTGCATGACTCTGACTAGAATAAACGACAATTGCTGTAACCCGACTGACATTGATTGATGGAATATTTTATTTCGCTACGAGAGCAGCGAGTTATATACCTATCCTTATCGCAGCTCTCTTTCTCCACTTCGTCATTCCATTTCTCTCATGATGCTATCATCAGCCATAACGATTTTATTGAAACGAAATATATTGCTCATGTAATACATTGACATATATATAAGAATATGTTTTTGATAAAAAAGAAAACTCTGTATATAAGAAAGGGAGAGAGGAAACAGGAACGAAAAGAGAAAAAGAGCTAAATTAATTTTACGCTTTTCTGTTACATTTTCAATACATATCGTATTACATATTATATATAGTATCTATTACTTAATTGAATAGGCAGTCACTTTAACAAGAATGCAATTTGTGCCACTATGATCCATCACTATCAGTTTACCATACGTTATAGCGTATAGCAGTAACCATGGGACATGGACGCTCTTGTTCCAGAGCTTCCAGATTTCTCTATCAATCACAGGGTGAATCAATCATGCCACATCCTGCCTTCGTTAAGCGGAGGCCATTTTATTTCTACTTCCTTTACTCTTTTATCGCTTCATCTCTAACTTGACAGGTACATCTACTAATTCGACAGACACACGTGACGCGACATACACACATCCGTTTAATAATATAATCCATAGAGGAAAATTTTTTAAAAAATTATAATATATATATATGTATATACATATAAACTGGTCAATAAACAATATAAAAAGATATTCTTTGTTAAATGACTGTAAGAGCTTTCTGCGAAGCGTGGAACAATAGTTGAATAATTTAAGCGAATATTTACATTTCTCCCGCATACATATTACTTCTTCCTGATTCTCTACGTGCAAACATATTTGATTTTGCACATTTGCTCATGTGCAAGTACCCGCATCGCTGATGAAATGTTTTCATCGAGTATTCAAATAACACTATTTTAATTGTTACACAAAGCAAGTTCTTTCTTTTTATATTTTATTAGAACATTATAAGCGCGTGTGTAAGTCTTCCCTTTTTTTCAAAATAAATTCGATAAAAATTACACACACACTGAATATTTAAACTGTCAAATGCGTTGCTCAATTATGACAGGCTTTTATTGATATAAAGTAATGCACAGAATGCAGCGTCGAGACAACCAATTAGCATCGCAAAAAAAAGATAACAATACTTGCGAGTATCGATTTAACACACCTTTTTAAAAGTGGATATCTCAATGAGAGCTGCTCATGGCATATTATATGTGTGTGTATTATGTATAAAATATTATAAAATGTGTCATTTAGTTTTTATAAATAATATTATAGAGAAAAATGATTAAAAAATTGTGATATCTCTTGCAATATTGGAGAGTAAGAATATTAATAGTTTCTTTTATATATCGTGGGATGCATGGAACTCTAAATAAAAAACTGGGATTGCGAAAAAAATTTACCGTTAAAATATTTAAAATTAATTTATAATTAAAATATATATTTATATACAAAATTTAATATTTGTATATATAAATATATATATGTCGTAATATTTCGGCAACGAATTATTAATAATATAGTATTCATCTTGGCGACGCGGCGTAAACATCAGCGCGCTATCATTTACATACCACGACTTTATTATCATTCGCGCGACACATTCAATTAGTTGTGCGAGATGCTCGGTCGAATTCCTTTTCTAAACGCAATCAATATCGGGAAATTATTTGTTATTATAATATAATTAATAATTAATTAAAAAATAATATATATGTAACTACATATATATATCGCGATGATAGATCTTGAATCATATATTTTGTAATTTATTCATTTAATTAAATAAGAATTAAAATAATGAAATACCAAATTATAAATTATTATTTTGTTGTCATATTTACGGACAATAATTATTTCTTTAAAAACATAAATTCAAATATATTTTGACGATGTTATATCAATTGACTTGTCGACGATTTAGATATAATTTGGATTAAGAACGTGCTGTAAAACGATCGAATCGCATAATTGATATAATGATAAGCATAATTAATATAACGATAAGTTCCGTGATACGTTACTCGTTTAATAAATAATTGATCTATAATTTAAAATACTTATATAATTTAATATATTTCGCGTATATATATTTTATAGTATATAAAATATTTCGGCAACGAATTAGGAGACGATACCTAACATGGTAATTGGCCTTGGTGGCGTAAACATTGGCGCGCGTAAACATTGTTTATGTATCACGGCCTTGTTATCATTTATATAAAAATACTTGAATAGAACTGTAGTGGGGCGAGACGCTCAAATTCCTTTCTTACTTTCGTATTATCATTCGCGCGGCGATACTCGAGCAAGAAGGTAGCTGTGCGTCGTCGGTGCCGTCATCGTGCCGCGGATGGCTTTCGCGTCTTCCGCGTCGCGTGTCAACACAGCATTGCCACGAGTCGCACAATGGCTCATATGTGGCACGCGCATTTGTGCGTTGAACGCACATTAGTGCGTCGTCGTTGCCGTCATCGTGCCGTACGAGCAACGATGCGTCGCGTTTTCGCGATATCGCGTTTTCGCGTCGTCGCGTCTTCGCGTTGGACTTTTATCTCGTTTTCACGATTGTCACCGAGAATCATACTTTGTTGCCGACTAAATGGGATGTCTCTCAGCGTTGCAATTATTAATATATTAATACCTATTAATATAATTAATTTTATATTAATATCAGTTAATATTAATTCTATATTAATATTATATATTATATAAATATTTATGTATTAATAAATTTAATATATTAATGTAGGCGCAACGTTAAAACGCCTCAGTATCGCGGCTGAGGTGAATGCCGGCCGCGTAGCAACGTATGTTCGTGCATAGTATAGATGCATGTTCGCGCGGTTAATCTTGAACTTCGGTTCGAGAATCGGCTGTTGAGGGCACGTTCTGCTCCGACGAACGGTTCGGCCCGAATCGGTTAGAGTTCGGTCGATTGTTTTGGAATCGTCGTTAATGGGTCCCTTCTCTTGTACCGTCTAACAGCACATTGTAGAAATACTAACATGTTTGGCATCTGAGGAGTCGGCTGTTCTAATTAGGTTCGATTTTCGCTCGCTAGAGAAGTTGATCTCCCGCTTTCGAAGTGCTAGATTGTTAGCACGTAGAAGGTGGGTATCTTCATTCTCGACCCGTCTATCAGCCTTACGATAAACCCGGCTCAGTCTGTATGATAGAGACTTGGTGGTTCGTATGAAATCGTTCCTAACGATGTTCTAGTCGGCCCTCGATGGGAGCAGGCGCGGGTCAAGAGTCGAGCGAACCCCATTCGCGTCGATTCCATCAATCGATTTCGTCTTCTTCCGCTTCCGCTTAACCTTTGCTCGAAGTAATCGGTGAATTCCCGACTTGTCGACTCGAAGTGTGATTCTCACGTGAAGCGGGGTTCGATCGTGCCGAAATTCGAAAGTGCGGGAGTGTCGTTCAAAGTATCGCGCGTACAAGTGCGAAAGTAATATCTTTTAATAAAAGTGCGGGAGTGCCGTTTAAAGTATCGCGCGTGTGAATCAACCTAAGAGGAGAAGGAGGTCTAGGAGAGATATCGGGCACCGATGGAGCAACCATGTGGTAAGTAAATTGTTATTTGTATATTAATTACTTATTAGTTGTATACGTGCAATTTAAATTAAGCAATTAATCGCGTAATTTGATTTTTTATTTACCTATATGATTTAAACAAGAGAGAATCAGAGAAAAAGATTTTTACACATGAAAGCTATATTCTTGTAAAAGTTTCTTAGATTACAGCTTCTGTATATAATTATTAAAGCTATTAGTAGTGTTCTTTTCAAAATTTAGAAAATTATTTTATTGATCTGTTTATTATATCTATCGAATATAAAATTCAATACGTACAATAAATTTTTTGAAATATTAATTATTATGAGCGTTGCTATAATTTGGATCTTTTATTTGTATGTTACAGATCAACGTAACGACTCTGACATCTTGAGAGGAGGAGGAGGCCTAGGAGAGGCATCCTGCACCGGCGGAGCAACCCAAGGGTGAGTATTTATTATTTGTATATCGGTTGTTATAAAAATTGCGTACGCGCATTAATTCGGTCTCATTATTTGAATAAATTAAACAAAAGAAAATTAAAAAGAAAGACTTTTGTATAAATCCTATAAAAGTTTCTATACGAAAAAAAGTTTTTTTTATGATTTATAAAACTGTTCTATATTTATATAAAGCTTCTTAATATTGTCCGCATCGGATATAAAATATTTCGCACGAAATATTAATTTTGAACGTTGCTATAATTTGGATTTTATATTTGTATGTTACAGACAACGTAGCCTCAAGACCAACAACTCCGCTGTTGCGCATCAGTGTCGGTGAGTGACGAATTTTATTTTATTTTGAGTTAACGGATCTGTAGAAATTATAAATGTAATTGTAGACTGTAGATTGTAGATTGTAAATAGATCCGTTGCCTCAAAATGGATGGCCTCTAAACAGATTAAATCAAATAACATTCAATTGATTTTTTTAAATATACATTAAAACATATTACAGATTTAATTTAAAGTATAAATTAAAATAAAAATTTGAAAAGAATATAAAATATTTTTTTCCATTGATATAATTTATTTAATTTTTTTAATAAAAAAGGCGCTAATAATTTTATTAATTATATGAAATAGTAACAACTTATTTTTATGTTGCGCCGATTTTATTCTAATATTTTATAGTCCATCCATCTATATTATTATATCAGTGAAAACTTTGCTTTAATTGATGTAAAGCCAAATTATCGATTTATTAAATTAATATAGACACGTAAATGTTTTTTTATTAATTTTATTTTAATATAAATTACATATTATTATAAATAATATTATATATTATTATAAGATTATATATTATTATTTCAATCATTTATTAAATTTGCTTAATTGTTTGGCATTAGATTAATTAAAGTAAAGTTATATTAAAGTGATGCATGACAAACTGACGTAATTTCTTAATACCATAAACGAGCATAACATTATGCTCATGCACCGGCGACAATAATTAGCCGGCAACGGAAGAAATTTTTCTCCTGTAATGATCTTTTATAGAGATCAAAGGTATATTTCTGGCTAAATGTAGCCGGAATGAATATGGCCAGGATCAACGAAAGGTAGGTCTAACTGGACCAACAGAAGCAACACATGCGGTGTATTTTATTAGGATACGCGAGTACGATACACGAATAGAATACGCGAATAGGGCATGCGAGTAGGGCACGCGAATAGGGCACGCGATTAGGACACTCTCCCCAAAATATCGGTGATCCCTGATTCTCTCTGGCTTAGCCTGCAAAAGTAGGATTGTTAGAACTGTTGGGACTATCTTAATACACGATTTTTAAGGAATTAAATGCTTATCAGAAATATAAAAAATATTAAGACTATTAAAATATTGGGGAGATAAATAAAAAAATAGAATATAAATAATATAAAATTTAGATTTATTTCCAGACAATTTTAAAAATTAAATTAAAAATTATTTGGTAGCATCATTAATTATAAATTATATTTTAATTATAATTGTACAATAATTAATTGTAATTATAATTGTTATAATTGTAATTTATATGTAATTATATACATATAATAATTGTATTATTAATGTAAAATATAAAATTTTTTTTTTCTGTAAAAATTTCTGTAAATACACAAAAATTTACCGAATGAACATGTATAATGGCAATATAAGAGAAATTATAAATTAATTAAAAAATATTAATTTCTATATTCTTTATTTTTAAAACATTCATAAACTTAAGAGCTTATGTTTTCATATCAAAGAATCGTTGATAAATTCGGAAAACTGTATTTCAAACTTTATAAATCTCACGAATATTGTTAATTCTTTTAGTATTTGATAGAAAAATTATTGAATAAGAGTATGAAGACTCGATGTTAAACTAACGATTAATTTTATTAGCTTTTCGTTCACGAAATTTGACGATTGCTTCCGACATTGCAGAATCGCGAGTAAATTATTCTGATTTTGATTTCATTAATATTTATGAATTTTGGAATTAAAAATTTGGTTAATTGATTAATTAGCTACGTTGCGAAAATATCGCGTTCTTTCCACGTTCTTGGACGCGATCGCCGTCTTAACTAAGGGGCCTTATTGCTGTCCCTCTCGTCAGATAAACGTTAGTAATGTTGCGTGGTTCGTATTGGCGAGGACTCGAAACGATCTTTAACACGGAGAATTTGCCGGGTGAGGAGGTTTGAGTACTTTAATGAGCCCAAGAGCTATACCGGCGGTAACATATAACATTTTTGAGTGAAGCAATTTTGATCGTCCTGACAATGAGACCAATTAATGATGTCATATACTCCATGGTTATTAGGGGTACTTGAATTATTAGATTAATTAATAAAATTCGAGTAAACGTTTGATTGATTAATCAGGGCAAATAATCTTGTGCTTTAAAGCCAAAATAGCAACAAAAATGGTAGATGTATTTTATATTAGTTATATCATTAATATATTATATATTTATATTAATCAAATTCTCTTAAAATCTATTTGCGATTAAACATATATTCAAGGTAAATTGGGTTTAATCGCTCTCAAAGCGATCAAACTTGCTTTATTCGAAAATGCTAACAGTTATCGGTAGGATTACCCATGCCGGACAGGTCGAAGGGGAAGAGTCAGACTAAGAGAGATACCATAATTATTATATATTTATTATATTAATAATTTTGAATAAAATGGAAGCAAAAAAGACAGTAATCGAAAAAATAGAGAAGGGTCGCCAAAATATTTTCATATTCCTCTCTGAACTTAGAAATAGCTTGATACATGATATGACATAGGAAAAATTGATTTTTTAGAAACAGAAATCTATCCTATAATTTGCCCTTTAGTTTTGTTCGTAATCTTTTATTTTTTAAAGAGTCTTAATTATTAGCAGCATTAATTAATTCTTTCACGTTCATATGATCGCCCGGTAATAGGTATATTGTCAGGTTTTCACAAAATGTCATACGAAAAATCGAGATATCTCTTGCAATATTGGTTAAACAAAGTTAAAAGTTTCTTTAAATTAAAAATCTATTCTTTCCAATATTACAATATATAAAAAATTGTGATTTTCGAAGGGTCTATTTTATTATAATTATTATAGTTTTTCTTATAGTTTTAATCTTGTTCTTTTGAATTCGAAGAAGTTTTAATCATTAACAGTGTTAATTAATTTTTTCACATACACACATATTTAGATATTGACTCTAGATATTAACTCTAATTACCCTAGTTATCCTAGTTACTCTAGTTTCTTCAAAATTAAATAAATTAAAATTATACACACATACTTAATATTTGAACTGTCAAATACGCGATAACAGCTTTTTATTGATATGAAGTAATGCACAGCGCAGTGTCGAGATAACTAATCAGCATCGCGAGAGAGAAAAAGAAGCAACAATACAGTTTTAGATTAGGTTAAGCGAGCAACAGTATTATGTTTGTTATATATAAAAAATTTTTAGATACATTTATAATCATAAATCAATTAGTAATTTAAAATGTAAATAATTTATTAAGAATTATACCGCTACAATATTGAAACTGTCAAAACATAAGGAGAGGATTTTTAAAGTTTTTCCAGCTGCTTTGGTGTCAAAGACGTGCACAAACTTGGGATGCAGTGTTACATACCTAAGTAGGTTGCAGAGGCACTTCGGTAAAACACCTTGTTCGCACTAAGAGGCTGTTTAGTATGCGAAGAGAGCTTCGAACAGATTAACTTAGCTATCGTAGGGAGTTGCGGAGGTTTGCCAGATTGACGTTGACATGTCTCGTATCTTCGTTACAGTTAAAGTGATTTTGATATAGTCAAGCAAGTACAAATATTTGACGCATTATTATCACGTTTTATTTTAATTTTTGATAAAATAAATGACTATAACAGTGTAATTATCTTAGAATTTTGAGTAACTATCATTGAAATTGTAATGTAGATTATATATGTATATATAATTTATATAAAATCTCAAATTATACGCTTAAATTTATAGTAAGAATAAATTTATAGATTTAATAATGGGATTAATTTAGTGCTAAAACAAAGTAACGTTTGATTAAGTTATTTTATACGAGGATGTAATATGTACGGTTTCAAGTAACACGTGTACCGAGTTTCCGTATACTGTTTAACGTGCAGGTGTATATGCGTTATATTTGAAGGGGCGGGCTTCCCTCGGAAATGTATGGTTCCGCATACATATGGTATCGTACGTACTTGGGATATAAACTCAATGATAGATATAGAGGACATCTCGAAGTTGTACGACACGATTTAAAGTTCTCGATAGTTTCTGCCAACGAAGTATTTCGAGAAATACAATTCTTTGCAATTGTAAAGTTATGATATATTTTTCTTGTTACTAAACTTTTATTTTTATTTTATATAGCAAAATTTGGCTAAAAGAGAAGTTTACAAGTACCATATACAAATATATTCTCATATATTAATATATTAAATATTAAACATCCCAAAATTAACACATACTCAACTAAAAGTTTGTAGTATCATTGCTCCAAAATATTTTTAAATATTTCACGTTAAATATTTTATGTAATCCGATAAACGGCGAATAAAAGAAATTGCGAACAATGTGTTTTTAATGCCTCATGATACTTAGAAAGAAGATTAATTTCTTTAGAAATAGTGTATATATATATAAGTACATATTCTCATGACGAAGCTTACCTTGGGTAACATTTGCCGCAAAGATCGTAAATTTGGTATAACATGGAGTAGAGAGTTACCAAGGATCGTGTCTATATGCAAACGGAATTGCACAAAATAGAAGCGCAGCTTGCAGTTCGGTAGCTTGATGCAAAGCACGCGAATATTCCTTACTACCGAATACAATAACTCAACCAACGTTTAGTTCAAATATACTATGTATATGTGTGTCTGTGTATGCTAGAAATATATTTTTTATAATACTTATAATACTTATTACTTTACTTTCCAATTTTAATAGCGTGGAGCAACAACCAAACACGTATTTTTTGTATAAAGAAATATTCAAAGATTTATTAATGTGTGTATGTGTGTGCAAAAATGATATAAATTCATAAATTATAAAATTTTTGTGCGAGGCGTAATCTTTTTATCATTATTTATAATAATAATAAAATATAAACTCTATAACTATATGTTTTTTGTAGCACGACTTTTGACATTTTTATTGTCGAAAATTGCAACAATCAACGGTTAGAAACAAATCTTAATTATATTAGAGCTTTTCATCATTTCGTTATTATACATTATATGTTTTACCGCGATATGATAGTATTATCGGCAATTAATTTTTGTAATTAATCAAGAATATAATATTTTTGTTGATACGAAGCTATTTTTGAAACGAATAAATCAGCGCGATCGATGGTTTTTCTCAATTTAACGTTTATATGGGAAATCGAGCCGGCAATGTTCTACGGTGCGGGATTTTGCGGACGTACCGTGGTTCGTCTGCAACGATAGGATGTAGAACCGAGGTAAATGGAGCTCCGCGCTGCGCCGAGAAGGTTGTAGAATTGTAAGCGGTGCGAGAGGAAAGGGTTATACCGGGTGGAGGCGCTTAGTGTATATTTGAATTCCCTCGAGGTAAATTCTTCGACGGGTGATGGCGGCGACGTTCAGACGGAATTCGTTCTCGCGTTTCTCCGTTACGCTCGTTTAGCCTTCGTTCTGTCGACGAACGGCGAAATTAAAAGAATAGCGAAACGGATATTCGACGGTTGGTTCATTCAGCATTTCAAGCGACCGTCGTGTTCTCGTATAAACACCGCTTCTGTCAATCCCCCCGTGTACAACTGATTAATTCGTGGATCGCGGTAAATGGAAAACGAAAACAGCACCGCGACATTTCCATGAGTGATTTTTGTTTGTGAAGAAACACAACCATTTGTGAAGTAAAAGGGAACATCGTTTGTGTATCAACGTTTGCACATTCGTTCAATGTACACAACGAAAATCAGGTCAATACGATTATTGTTTTTTTTTTCCCGATACCTGCGCTAACGCGATGGCACTATCCGATTAAATTTATATCTATGATGTTTTTTTTTTATATCGACATTTTTCGTCCAACGCAAATAAATAATCAAAATTTCAAATTAATCCATTACAAATTAAGAGAATATGTGTAAAAAAAAAAAAAAAAAGTTTCTCTTTTAAAGTTACATGTATGTCCAACACAAATTATTTTTTCTCTCGTTTATTTCTGCGAATAATAAAAATTCACTTATTACACTCGAAACCTTTGCCGCTACTTCCGTGATAAATCACGAGGAACTCATGATGGAAGTCAGCAATTTGTGACTTACGATTGGCCGGTAGCAAAAGTGCCACCGTGGTAAATAGATATACTTTTAGTCCCTGCTGCGTGCTTTTAAGCACAGCAGCGGCGTCAATCTCGGAAGAAACAGCAGCGGCAAACCCACCATTTAAACTTCCTCGTCGAAAATAAAAGTGTAGCGCTGCCAGATGGCTGACCGCCAAGATACCATTGCCGGATGGAAAGGTCCTATTTATCTTTCAACCGTCTTTCATTTATGTCGTTCCCTGCGAGCTTTTGCGCCATTTTTTTCGCATCCTCAGCTTCAACATTATCGCACTCACTGAATAAATGTTAAAACACACATCTCTGAGTTATTTTGAAGATAAAAAAATACGTACAATCATATTTATAAAATTAATTTCTTAAAATTAATATTACTTTTGTTTAAAAAGAACAGAGATTTATTGTAAGAGATTGTTTAAGAACTTCTGTTCCATAGAATATTTATCTTGATGTTTGGAAAAAAGAAAGTTTTGTATTCGTCATAAAGCTTATTCTAATGAAAAGTTTCGCGGAGATCTATAATATATTTTTATTCTCACACAAACCTGTAATCTCAGAGAGTAATTAAAAGCTTATAAGTTTGTGAAACAGTCGCGATAATAAAAAGTAGTACAGGCGGGGATATTCGCTCGCTATTACATCCTTCTAGATTCTTCGACCATAAAAAACTAATTTATTCTCAAGGAAAGAGTGGTGAAGCAGGGCGGATGAGGAAAGGGCACCGGTATGGCCAGTCTCGCGTCTTCAATGGCCCTTTCATAGGCTGCGGCGTTTCGTACTGCAGCCGAGTACGTAGGTATATCATTTTAAAGACGTGCCGCGAAATAAGTTTCTAAGTAGTCTGCCGAGAGTTTCGTCAGAACTGCGTTCCCCCGTCTAAGTAGTTACCAAGTAGTTTGTGCTGCCGGAGTCAAGCCCTCCCTGATATATTATGCAGGTGCGGGGATACTCTACTTTTCTTCGCGGTTTCTCTCTTTCTCTCTCTTTCTTTCTCTCTTACTCCGCCTCGATTTCACCCCGCGTTTCTCCTTCCCCTTATTTCTCCTCTCACTTTCGTGCTACCCATTCTACCTGCTCGGCGTTCTTGTTTCCATACCTTCCTGCCTCGCCCTACGCGCTTGTTTCTTCTTTCTTGCTGTAGTAACTATAAACTTTATCAGCGAACTTTGACCGCGAACGCCTGTAACGAGGTGTTAGTACCGAGATACCGAGTAGAGAAACCCAGGAGGTCCAAGTTCAAATAAGATGAGCTGAATTCTTGTTTTAGTAATTAGTACGTTACTTGTTTGTAAACGGTGTTGAGAGCGGTTTGGATTCCACACCGCGTGACATTCTACGATATATTATAATTGCATGCCGTCACTATTGCGTATCTTTCGCTAATAAGCGATTTAATGAGGCACCATTCTTTAATCGAGAAATGAATATGGATAAACGCGTACATTAATTCGTCATTTGTCAACTCATTATTTTGTGAATGTTTCTCCATCACCAGTTAACAATTTCCTAGTTACGTGCGAGAATTCGTTCGCGTCGTCTTTTTTTTTTTAATCTCTATCAACGATTTCGTATTCATTGTTCGTGTCTACCAATTGATTCCTCTTTTCAGTAGTCCAAGTCAACCTCATTGTCGACAATCGTAATGATTCGAGTCTAATTTTGATGCACCCGCGTAATCCGCAGAGTCAGGGATATCGTATACGGAATAAATTTTCAACGAAGGATCTTGGGCTCGGGGTGATTACCGCCGGATACAGAATGTAAATGTTACCCGTGCCGGATGAGAGCTGAGGATCCCTCAGGTTACTTTATATCCACTTAAGTATGCGTAGTCAGAGGGTGGCCAAGCTAAATTAGATTGCGGGTAGATCTCTTTTATAATGTATCAGGAGTCTCTTTTTCTCGAATCGATAACGAAGGAACTATCTGTTAATAAAGATGTTTATATTTATATATGAATACATTATATTACATAAAGGTATTTTATACGCAAAAAATAATATAATATATTATAACTAATGAAATAAAATATTCTAAGATGCTATAATAAAATAAAAAAATATTTCAGGATTAAATAAAATGCAAAGCTGAATGCAAGCTATGGTGAGTTTTTAAAGAAACATTTCACAAACTTTTATTTTGTTGCGGCGAAAGAAAATACCATAACACGTTTCTGCTCCGTTAACGAACGGTAGCCGACGAAGAGAATGCGACTTGTAATTTAACCCAAAGTCTAAATAATGCAAAGTTTTAATGATCTCACGATTCTCACCAATGAACCTCTTTCTTTACTTGTGTGCGAACCTCCATTATCCTAGACGTTTCTTGATAATTCGCATAGACGCAAATTCTCTCTCTCTCTCTCTCTCTCTCTCTCTCTCTCTCTCTCTAGTTCCCTAAGAATATCCCGTACTAGACTGATCAGTCTAATTTTCGTGAAGCCAATGATTATAATCTTAATAATAATTAGACTAGAATTAATTTAATTGCCTAATTGATAAATGCATAATAAATTGCAATAAACGCGATTTTCACTAATTAAACTGGCTGATGGAAGAATAACCGTTGAAAATATTTCGCTTGTAATCAAATTTCAATAAATCATCACATTTTATAACAATGCATATACTTTTTCGATTTTTTGTGTTCGTATTGTCAAAATTACAATTCATTAAATACAACAATTATTATTATATTATATTAAATATAATGCCTTTCGCACGTGTGTTACAGTTTGTTAACGATACCATTGTTTTACAATCCCATTCGGCGCGAGTAACGATGAATTTTACAATCACATTTATTTATCATATATTGTATTAAGAACGTTTATTTATTATATACTAATGATTTATTCTCTCCTTATATTATAATAGAATTTTTGCTCTAAAAAAATTTATATTTGAGAAAACTTATATTTTTTATGATTATTCCAAATTATTTTGTCTAATATAAAAGAGATATCTCCTTTTCTTTTATGCATTTTGATATAAAATCACAGATTTCTATATTATGCCTAGACTGTTAATAGTGATGTGACAGGCAGCCATATACAATTGGGCAGAGTATGAGCAGACTATCAATCAATGCTTATTTTTGAAAGGAAAGTTGCAATATTTAATATAACTTTTATACTAAATATATACAAAATTTTTATATTAATGTAGCTTTTATATTAATATTTTCCCTTCAAAAATAAGTATGATTGATAGCCTTGGTTTGATTGACAGCCCGGTTATATTCTGCCCAATTGTAAATGGCTGTCCTGGTTCCACCCGTCACATCTCTATTAATAATCTAGTATACATACATGTATAACAATTTAGTATATATATATATATATATACAGAAATCTGTATAAAATTATTATGAAGAAATATAATGATGCTATAATGATAGGCATGTTTATTTAAATATGCTGTCCAGCTCATTACGGTATAAACATGCACAGCAATTCATAGGAAATATTTAAGCCGATCGAGTTAAAGAAATACAGAAAAGTGAAACGATTGGCTATTTGAAGCACTTGTTACAAGTGCTCGTTTAAAGACTACTTACACTTCATCACGCAACCGACGGTTTGAGATAATCGCTATGTAAAAATTTTCCTCGAGGGAGTATCGCGCAGCTTTTAAGCACTCGCTATGCCGTGAAAGTGTTCATGGGTTTAAGAGAGAAAATTCATTGCCATTAAGCGTGTTATAAACAGCACCTCAGGTAAGAAGACGGATGCGATAAAATGAAATCTCTGTATCGTGTTCCAACGTGTTATAAAAGAGAGAATTTTTTCTGGCAATATTTATTAAACAATTATATTTGCATATTTTAAATAGATTTTTCTTGGTTCTCAAATAATATTGTAATAGGTTTGAAAATAAGGTAATGATTTTTCAGACAAATATCCAATCGCGAAATTAATAGCTATTAACACGAATTCACACTTGCACTTTTTTCTTCATCACTATCAAACTAATTTCTCACCCGTAGCTATGCGTTTCTTAATCCGTTTCATCGTATTTTCTGCTCAACGTTTACGCGCTTCTCCCACGATATCCTTGGCAACGTTTGCAAACGTCAACTCCGTTCATCTCAGATTGGCTGTCTCGTCGCGTCGTAAAATCGCATCCATGCCACGCGGGAGTTGCTTATTTAAATGGCCAAAGAGATCGCAATCGATAATGCTTCTCGATAAAAAAAAAACGCACGTGCACATTACTTGCGAGTATGAGATTTTTATCGGCCACACGCTCGTTTCCGCATTTTCCTCGTACCAATACTTCGATACTTTTCTTCTAATATGCTTGCTCGAGCGTCACATACAGCAACGTGAGTGGGAAAACGTGTGTGCCCGTACATGAACGCCTTTTTCACTTCATGGCGAAAAAAGCATCGAAAAGTATACTGTTGAACACAAGGCTAACGGCAAAGTCGAATTACCGTGCTATAGCATCGAACGGTTTTCCAATCTAAAAACGTGCTCGGCTGAGACCTCTCGTACACTTTTATTCGACAAATAAATTCAAAAAGGCAGACAATTGAGTAGCTACTGATTAATATAAATATATATCGAAAAGCCATACCAAACTGTTTCGTAAAGAGATTCGAACGTTATGAGAATTTTAATATAAATGCAAAAATTGACAGCGCTGAAAACATTTGAGATTTGTCTCCCAACTTTCTATTTTCTAATTTCCACTTCCTTTAATATGACTGCACTGCCAAAATGTTATCCGTCTGTAATTCTCGGTCGTATATCTAGCTTTCAATTTCCAGTATCGTTTTCCTTCGGTAGCAGCTAGACCCGCTGAACCGCCCGCTATTCTCACGGATCACGCGCATCCACCCGGAAACTCGTAGTTCCCATATATCGGCAACGACTTATCTTATGCGCGATCCGAAAACGGTGTCGATTTTACATATTCCTGCTTACGACTTCAGTTTCGGGAATATTCGGAAATATTTTCAAGCCAAGCTGTCGCGGCGCCGACACAGCATGGCAACGTGACGCTACCAATGTGCCGGTACTCCCAGACCGGTGGCTTTTTATCATATTTTATTGCGATAAATAAACGAACTTTTATTTTCGGCGGTGATTAAGTAACAGTTTTAACGATGAAACGGGCAAATTGATATCAGTGATTCAACGGAAGTCGAGAGAGACATTTGCGCAAGGCGTGCTCGGGTTGTACGATACAGTTTTTCTATCGCAACTTCTTCTTCTTCTTCTTCCTCTGTTGTTTTTCTTTTGCCTCTTTCGTTACATCTGCTCTTCGACTCCTCCGACCGACAGAAATCCGCTCTTGGAACTCTATTAGTATGCTAAGACATGCTCGCCGTGCCACGGCATCTCCATTAATCCTTCGACTTCGACTTTGGCTCAAATTACCGGTCAGAATCTCTATGCCAGACCGGACTTTCGACGCTCTGTTATTACATGAACGGCACCGCCGCTCGTATCCGGACCTTCTCCGTCACGTCTTACTAGGAACGTCGGATGCTATAAAGTCTATAAACGATGAGACGGGCATGACACGCTGTTTGGCTATGAAATCGATGCATTTCATAGATCGCTGCTCCAGTCGTTGCTGCATTACGTCGTTTATTGGCAGTGATTGATCCGATACACGATATTGCTGTTACGTCGTTTATAGGATTAAAAATGATTGCGCATACGTCAATATCGATACTATTTTGCGCGGGATAACTCGCAGTCTATATATATATATATATATATATATATATATATATAAATGGCACATAGTTAATAAAACGAAAATTAAAATTCATTTTTGCATAACTTTTTTATTATATGTATATGTATTACAATACAACAATATTTTTCACAATTACAATAATTTGGTAATCTCTGACACTGATACATGGGAATGTGCCATTTTATGAATAAATATTTTATGACAATTGTATTTATATTAAGCGCGCACGTGCGGCAAAGTTTACCGTTGTCGAAATAACGTTGCGGATAAATTTGCTAAAATTATTTGTGCAAACTCCAATCTATTTAAAATATCATCAAAAACGTGAATTGTTTCAACCAGTTTTTCCACGAATCTGCGTTTAACCGCGAATAAAGTTTACGATAAAGCAATGATTTACGTATAAATTAGGTAAGTGTTTGTTTTTCGAAATTGCTTGAACCTTTTCTCTAATCTCATTCTGTCGAGTTCGTGAGAAATCCACGGTTTACAGACAAGTATTAGCTCAAGTTTTCTTGCAATGGCAGTTGGAAGCGGTATTATCCTTGACAACTTCACCGCTTCGAGAGGAGATCGCGAGAAATGAGAAGCGGTGGGAGGGTTGCAAGTGGAGCTTGCAATAGCGGCGATTGCGGAAGCTTACCTTTTCTGAAACCGTATGAAACGACCTTCGGGTTTGTGATATCACGGATTTTCAATGAGACGTCCGGTTTTACTCGGCTAAGCAATGTTTCCTACGATATAAACGGAAAATGTTTTTTTTTTGTTGCTAATTTTTCTAATAATTTATTTGTACTTGTAATAATTTCAATAATTGTTTTGTAATTAAAATGTGAAAAATCAAGATTTTTAAATACATCTTTTTCCATTCAATATTGCGGAATGATTATCGTGATAAGTTTAATTGCTTTAACTTAATTGTAATAATTTATTGCATATTAAACGCATTTGCGAATTGGAGATCTTCTCGAATAATCTAGATAATTTTCTTTGCATCGTGCATTTTATTGCAACGAATTCTCGTCGCGTTTATTCTCACATTATAAGATTTTTGTAAATCAATTTTGTATTACTAGAAAAAATATTGTAATTAATGTCGAGGAAAGAGTTCCAATTTGTTCATTGCCAGCAACGTAAAAAGATAAGCGTAAAACATGAAACCATAAGCGATACATGCGTGAGTCATCAGATAATATCCGAATTTTCGAGGCACGTAATATACCGTAGCAAAATTCATGATATGCATATTTATGCAAATCTCAATTCGTTCGGGGTGAACAAAATAAAAGTTTTGCAGCGTCACAGAGAACCTTTTGTTCGGAGGAAATTCCGACACGCGCGATCACGTACCGTAACCCTGTCCCACGAACAAGAATCAACGATCTCCTGTCTATCTCGCGCACGCCAGAGGTGCCATTATGCAAACTCGACAAATAGTTTCGCTGTCTCAGATACACGGATCAAGGATATCGATGCAGTCAGGCGTGTCTGGAATACGTTATCCGTCTCTCCTTCGGATACGCGCGAGTATTTACGAGAGGTCCTCCTAGTAGCCGACACATCACTGATAACACTCTAGCTGTATACGGCAGACTGCATAACTTTGCGTGGCACGCCTCGCGCGAGAGGCGCAATGAAATAAGAGTCCCCGGTACCCTTTCGACTTTATTCGAGCACAGTTTTCTAGTTGGAGTATCCGTAGTGCATCAAGAAGTTCCCAATCGCGAAGTGAGTGGATATTTCTCTTTCGCGCCACCCCCCCCCCCCCTATGCTCTCCACATCCTCCATATTACGGAGATTCGAGCGACGGACTTTTAGTCCCTGGACACGCAACGGGGAAAGCGATGGAGAAGAAGAGCTTTTTTATTGCACCGCCGCGACTTTCGTCCGGCGACCGACGCTTCTGAATTTCAATGCGTCGATGCTGAATTTATCGAGTTCTCTCTGTACACTCGAGTGGATTTCCGTTTGTCCGTAACTTGTATATCGATGGTTGATTCTTTGCTTTCTTCGACGAAAGCCCAACGGGATCTCGCGGCGCGCATGGCTTGTGGTTTGTCTATTTTTGTCATAAGTAAATTTTTTATCGCCTTCTTGAGGATACTGCGTATATAATATATGTATGAAGGAGCAAACTTTGCATCTACATCTCTCACAATTTTGCACGGCGCTATCGAATTATGGCGATTTATCGAAAAAACGGTTACTTTCGGAGATTCTATCAAGCGAAGGAGAAGAAAATCTCACAATACTTTCGCCCTGCGTTTACATCCCCAGCTACGCTGAATTAAATCGTATTACTCCGTGTAACTAGAGAGCGAGATGATATAACTTCCATACCGAACATTTTCGTCCTTCTTGATATCCGATGGAATTTTCCACCTAACGAGATGTCAGAACGATCTCCCCTGATTCAATTCCGCGAAGAACTCTTCTCATTCTTTGGCGAAATTCAATTTCGACTTAGATCTCAGATCCTGTCATGAAGCGACCTGCTCCGCATCGACGAAAGGGGAAGACGGCTAATTAAAACGCTCTCGAAATCTGCATTTTTCAGTGAATCGGATGTCCGATTGTCCAGTTTCTTTTTTCTTCATTAGACTTCATTTAAATATTTCAGCCGATCGCTCTCAATCATAATTCGTTCAACGTCTATCAATAAATAACCGTGAATCTAGTTTATCAGCAATCAATAATTTGAGACCGATATAAATATAGTAGTAGAAGATAACAAATTATGCAAATCTCTCAACGATGAATTTCAGTTGATAAACAAAGTTTGTTCTGATGATATGTGCGAAGCGTGAAGAATTTTTATAACCAAATTACAGACTTTCTTATAGCTTGATCAGAACAGAAAAGAAAGACTATATTCGCGGAGGCTGACAGGTCGAAGGTGGATAGATTCTGCTGAGATTCCATGTGATACGATCTATCTTCATCTCTTGAGCGAACAACGGCTAAGGCTTGGCGCTTCCCTAGTTCCGGAGCACACTCCTTCATCGTGTTCTCCGATGCTCTGATCCTCGCACCTCTCCACGCTGACTCTATTTCTAACTTAGTGAATTCAGTTATGCGTACAAGCTACGTGTACCTTTTTCATGCGAGTTTTTGTGTTTATTTATTGCCTTTTCGAACTAAACCATTTCTCGCTACACATTCTTCTCTTGTCCTTTTCAAGATAAAATTTCAATTTAGCTAATATAAACGATAAAAAGATAAAATTAAGGATAACATTTTTTATTAACGAGTTAAAGTTTTTTATTATAAATATATAATAAAAAATAGGTAAAAAGAAATAATTTATGCGAAGAAAGATAGAGCTAATAAATAATTATAATATATAAGAACACAAAAACTGCATATTATTATGTTCTCATCATAAAAACTGTTTTCTTCTTTATATACACGCAATAATTTTAGTAACCTGTTCATATCTCTAATAGCAATTTCGTATAGTAATATGGGAATAAATATTTCGTGATATAACGCCATTTTTTATCGGAAAAAATAGAAGTTCTTCATCGAAAGACAGGAAGCTTTGTGCCAAGGTAGAAAAACACATTTTCCTAAGCCAAGTCGGGTGCAGCATGGCCTGTCGGTTCTATCGTACTTTTCTCGGACGTAAACGAGATCCTTTTCCAAGAGAAACCCATTAATCGTGCGCGTCTACACCGAAGTGATACATTCCACCAAAAGGATTGGTTCGGATGGTTCTCGAGGAGTTTTCAGTCGATCTCATTTGCCGGTGCAGTCGGGCGCATCCTGAGATCCTAAACACTTTTCCTAGCTGATCCACATCTTCGCGACCTAGCTTCTCGGAAGTTATCGGTGTTTCACCTCGTTTCTAACACTCTCTCTCTCCTCTCTCTCGTAGAGAGTCCTTATCCTCGCTTTCGTAATCCTTCATCTTTCAAAAAAATTATCCATTCCTTTTTTCATTTATTTGCTGTTGATCATTTAAAAATAACCGCGATTTTTTTGTAAATTGTTTTTATTGTTAAAAAAATTTTCCCATAAAAATTCAAGTTAATGGTAAAATTAAATGCGGACAAAGCTTTAAGTATTCCGTAAGCTAATCATGATCGATAGCGTTGCGGATAAAGCTTGATTCAAATTTATTCCCTGCTTAAAACGATCACTCATCCGGCTCACTCGTTATTAACAGATCTCTTCTGATCCTAAAATTCAATCACTCTTTTAAACAATTTACTCGAATTGATTTAATTGATTAAATAATTTATTGTAACAAATTTGTGCAAGAGAAAAATTAAATATATTGTTTAAACTTCAAATATAAATTATTCTTTATAATTTTATTATTTGATTTAAATTATTATTAATTTTTAATCGTTCACTCTTTAAAAACATTGCGTGCAATATTGGGAGTTGCAAAACTCGGTCGATATTATATTGTATATCTATCGAATGAAAAACGCCGTATGCTCGAGTCCAAAAGTAATTAAGCGTTAAGAAATCCGCTTTACCGCTCACAAGGTGAAAAACTTCTGAGCTCTTCTTCGTAAAACTTGCGCTACGGAAAATGGCGCTGAGAACTTTGTCGGTTCGTTTCGCTCAGCGAAATGAGATGCGCGCGGAAACGCGAGAAATTTCGGAAAGAGTCGGCGCTCTCCCGCATACGTGCGTGCGATCGATTACGGATAAGATCTAATTTAAATTAAACTCGATCCTCCTTCGAACGTTAAAACCTCGTTTTTTTTCGCCGATCATCTTAACTCGCAATCGAGTTCCTTTTCCCTGCAGTTTGGCAGGACGATGTGTCTGCAAGAATGACCTTATCAGATCTTGCCTGTTTAATACTCTATTACCGGAACAAAAGCAGCGAGAAACGCTCGACAAGCTTTAACGAAGTCGACGCTTTTAACGTGCCTCTTTAATGTTAATTTAGAGTTGGGCGCGCGCGGCAGCAGGCTAGTGCTCGGTTAACTGACAATGGAGACACCGAATGTTCCAACATGGTGCTCGTAACCGCCTCCGAAACATAATTGCAAGAAAATATCATGACGAAGTTTCTTATTTCCTCTTTTTTTTGCGCTTCTGCTGCCTCGCCCGCCGCTACAATTAAACGTAACTGCGAAAAATCTCCACTCGCCTTCTTCTTTACACCTACTTTTTATTTTCCGAGCGGCTGCTTCGCAATTTTATTACAACTGTAGCCAAGTTCTCTCAAGATGCTCTTTTTTAAATACAATATTATGAATCATCCGTGATGTTCAAATAAAATATAGACCTACTTACTCCTCACTGTTATATTTATAAATTCTATTGCTCTTAATAAAAAAGTAAGATAGATAATATATTTTTATAAAAAACACATATACCTAATATAAAAACTAATTAATTATTTAATTTACCGTTATCATGTTTTTTTTTAAATTATTACGAGAATAATTTGCGTGATTTTAATGAAACAAACATTATTTGCAGTAATTATAAATTTGGATTATTAGGATTTATTAAAATCGAGACAAGAGTTTTTAATTTGTCAAGTAAAATTATAATTTTTGATCATCAAAAATTTGGCAAAGCGTAAAGCAAAAATACTCAATTAATTTACACCAATAGTTTTTCGATCAAAATTAATTAATTTTGTTATTTGAATAAACGTCAGATTTCATTTGCAACGATTACCTATTTATCAATATTAATTTAAAATGATATAGAATATTTAACATTAATTTATATTATAAAATAATATATAAAATGTTCAATATTTCCAAGCTGCATTAAATTAACTGTAACACATAGTACGCGGCATATACTTCACGGTGTATAACGTGTTTTCGTTATTACAAACGCTCAGCATATGTTGCCATTCGCACGGCGACACTCGAGTAGTAAAATAGTGATGAGACGCTCCGTCAAATTTCTTCGAATTCCGAAACGTCATCGCGACAAGTAGAAATAATTTGTTATAATTATTACAATTAACGATTGTCTTAACGTTTAAAATAACTATTACAATCTCTCCAATGCTAAAATAGATAATATCCAAAATTGTCATCTATCATTATATTCGTGAAACGCAATAATGTCATAGATAGCAAATATGTATATATATGAGAAATTTTATCACGTTCCGTCATTCTCTTCTTGTCGTGCCATTATCGAAAAGGCCTTTTTTTTCTCGCAAGGACGACATCTCAAAAGGTTATCAAAAAGCGATAGGAAAGGACATTTTCTTCTCGTTGAGCGCCCTTTTGCGCTTCCTCACTCTCTTTCCTACTCGAAACTCCCGTGCCAAGAGGCGTAATCGTTTCTGTACCCGATAACGCGTTTTATCCATCGCCTCCTTCGCGTTTCTCTTCGTCGTGATTCACCAAAGACGGTAGCCTTTGAGAATCACGATTTCGCGGGACGATAAAGGCGTACAATTATTTGTTGGGACGACACGGCAAAGTCGACGCGACCGAGGACAAAGAAAATCAGCGTGAAAAAAGGAACGATGCGCGTCGCGCCCGGCAAGATGCAATCTGCCGTAGTATTGTTTGATGCGATTTGCCGGCGGTTATTGTTTCGTACGTTGCAGCTACGAAGTTACACAATTACGTCGACGTCGTTGTACGGATCCGTCTCTCGCGCGACGCCTCTCACCGGTCACCGGTCACCGGGTCTTTCTTTTCCTCGGCGCTTCCAGCATTCCCTAGGGCACAAAAGCGCCGTTGAGCTTCCGTCGTAGCATACCGATTTTCCTGGATTGTCCGGCACTCGCAGATTTCTAAACGGCAGAGAGAAAGAGAATGAATCGGGGTTTCTTATTCTCGATCACTTTTCTCAACGTTTCCACGATATTTTTACGTTTCTCGTCAAAACGCTAACAATCTCACGAGATGCGGGGAAAGTAAGAATAGACAGTAAGTAAATGGCATACAGAAAGTATTTCTTCAGAATTAAATGAGTTAAGACACTAAGATCGCTTGTTATCGCGATAATATATCGGTGATTCGCGAGATGACCACCATTCTTGTCGCTTTTTTAACTTTAACTTAAAAGGAAAGCTCGTATTTTTGTAAAGTATTTTCCCTGTTTCTTTTATACGACGATTATTGAATATTTCTTTAACAATTGCGTACACATCAGAGTTTCGCGATGTAAATTTTTTACCTTGCATTAGGTACTCATCCAGGGTAAAAGGTTTTACTTTTAATCTTGATTATTTATTTAAAAGTCATGCCGCAGACATCTTTCCACTTTCAAGATAAAAAATTCATTTTATGAACAGAAAAATTTTGCACTATTTTTTAAGCAAGTTTCACATATCTTCAAAACTTTTCATCGCTATCGTCTACTCCTTTATTAAGCATTATTCGAAGAATCATGTATCATCTGATTATTTATAAGAAGGACAATAAAATTAATCGCGAAACACCGGTGTCTCCGCCTAATTCCACCACAAATTTGTTCCGCTCTCCTCATGGCGTACAGCTAATCTCACCCATGAGATTCCGGGGCACGGATTCTCGGTCTACGTGCATATATTGTGCACATACAATATTTACATTAGAATGTAAACGATCTTCAAGCAACCCGAGTTGTTGCGGTGCGTATGCATATTCCCGTCTAGACAGCGCTTCGTCTCTTAGTACTTCATCGAAACTGTCGAGTCTGCTCGCGCGGTCCGTTTAATGTGTACGAATACATAATTATCGAGTTACGGATTATATGCACGCGCAGATGGGTTTGCATGTGTTTATACAGTATAATTTCATACGCCACGAGTTATCCAAATTATGCCAATTATGCGTAAATTATTGTGTATATGGGGATAATGCAATATACACATCGCGCGAGTACAATTAACACCCGCGAATCCGATATTGAATGATCAAAGATACCTGGGAATGCATCGACGAATAGTCGATGATAACTGATAATGATATACATCTGTATCGACATCAACATTATCCGTATGTGTTATTGAGCGCGATACTATTGTGCTATGGGTAAACGTAGTTAATGTTTAATTAAAGTTTAGATATTTTTATTTTTGTCATGTCACATATATATCGAGCAATTTGGCGCAATTAATCTTGCAGATTCATTGCTTACGTATCACGTTTTTATTCGTTTCGTTAGTAGGCGTTGAGTTCATTCCATTGAGGCACATTCCGTGGTGCATCGACGAACGTGATACGAGTACACGTATAATATAATAGCGCTCCTAGTGTAATTACAGGAGATTCTGCTTGCCGAAGCGCGATCTGTTATTTCCGTCCCTCCTTCTTCTTTTATTAGACGACGGTATGCATAGAAAGCTGTATAAACGAGATAGGCAGCAGAGCATTCGCAGTATCGCCCTCGCCGACCTGACCTGCACCCTTTTGTTTAACGCCTTATCTCATCTACTGGCAATTCGATCTATCCAGTGTGGAAGAGTAAACCCGATAAATTAAACAAAGATAGACTCTATTATTCTTTCTTAAATTATGTAACACGACCCTAATATATATACTATCCCCCCCCCTCTCTCTCTCTCTCTCTCTCTCTTTCTCTCTTTCTCACTAACACACGCGCGCGCGCGCGCACATACACATTCTTCGGTTACCATCTTACATTATAAGAGCGATCTTGCAAAATGTGTTACTTATCTGAATTTGTTAAAAGACTGCAATTTTTCAGTTCTCAATATTCTTTGGAATGTTCTGGATGGATTCTGTATTAAAATTTCAAAATTAATAAGAAATTTTATTAATATTAATGTTTTATTTTTATTATAATAGCAGAATTTCTAAATGAGAAAAATTAATATTTTTCTTTATAGAATTATTGCGAGAATTTTGTCGAGCATTTTAATATTGGTATGGCATTTAACCATAACGCTATTTTCTGTATATAAAAATTGAAGTCTTCTGGAAAACAATTTCACGTAAATATTTATAATACATTTATTTATTCAAACTTCAATTGATATGTAATTATATGTTTGGATTAATTAAAAAATTAATTTCTTAATCGCTTTCTCTGTTTAAAATTTTCTTATTTAACTGCGCGTAGAAATTGTTTAAAGTACGTTTTGCTAAAATTCATTGGATTGAAAGTTTGGGCGAATAAAAATAACAGACCATATGCCATAATGAGTTACTTCGTTTCTTCGCTGAAAGCGCTCTCGTTACTTTGCCAAGGTTTTTGCTTTGAACATGCTTTGAAAAGATATTTCCCGAGAGTAATAGCATGCGATTACTTCTTTTTCAAAACTCAGTATTTCGTTTATTTTTCGAATTGTAATTGCTATACAGTTGCTCCGATATTCTTTACACTACAACCAATCGCAGGACGAAATATTCTACATATATATTATCTGAAGTAATGTTATACTTGCGATACAATTTTTTCCTACTTTGTGTTATGACTATATATATTCAGGATGTGTATGAAGTAGCTTTAGATATCGAGATATTATTTTTCATCCACATGTAGAATAACAAACCTTCACAATTTTAGCTACAAATATATATTTAAAATGTCCCTTTAACAGTGATATATCAAAAAATAAAATTATCTACCTATAATTCTTTTATTTGGAATTATATCTTACAATTAGACAAATATATATCAAAGTATTAATTTAAAAAAAGCGATTTAATAACTATTTTTTATATAATAAATAAAATAATTACTTTTTCTGCATACATACATGCGTATTATTTATTATATATTTATTATAGTTGGTAAGTCCAAAGTAGAATTAAGTTTCCTTGATGCAATGATATCCTTATACCAGTTCATCGACCATTTTGGAGTTCTCTTTCGATTACTATCCGTGAAGTTGACGTGTATTAATCCAAATCGTTGTCTATCAAAATAAAAATTTGTGTACGATTATATTTTATTTAAAATTGTAATTAGTATAACATAATCAGTATGTAATATTGTAATTAGTTATATTGTAATTAGTTGTATGTAAAATTATAATTAGTAAATTATAATCAGAATGTAATATTTTCCGCGTCATTGATTTTAAATTTAAACTGTAATAAACAATAGTAACTTACGTGTAACCAAACGTCCATTCAAAACTGTCTAACAAACTCCAAACAGAATAAGCCTGCACATTACATCCGTTTTCATGAATGGCTAACAACATAGCTTTTAAATAAGAATGCAAATAAGATATTCTTAAATGATCAAGAATGCAACATCTGTCAGAGAAACCATTCTCCAAAACATAGATAGGTGGATTATCATATTCTGTCGCAATCTTGTTAATTATCTCTCGAAATCCATTAGGGACGACCTAAAAATATATTTTTGTATGCAGATACACACATATACAATTAGTATTTTTATAATTTATATAATGGAGAAAATTGTTTTGCTAAGTAGTGTAATTTTATTAAATGTGAAAAATACAATTAATAAATTCAAATATTAATTAAATTCAAAATGTTCTCGTAATGTGCAATAATACATTCAACAAGTCAATTATTCGTTTTTTTTATAATCAATCATAATTTTTCATCTCTCATATTTGATTCAGTCAAATTATCGGAATATAGATATTTTCTGAAATACATTCGATTTGGATTTCTAATTTATGACACATCGTGAATACAATCTATGAATTATTCACATAGAATGAATTGTTCATAACAATAAGTTAAATCGTCTGTACATTTTAATTGCGCCTGATGTATTGTTAGATTCAAATTAATGAATTCTGAATGAATCCTATACAAATAGAAGTTTCGAGCTCACAAAAATTGATATCTGCTAATTTAATACATGCAATTAGTATACATTTTCTATGCTAACTAACCAGGAGCCAACTTGAAGCGCTTTTTGGCCATGACGGATCTATACTCTCTTTCACGCCGGAAAAATTGTACCATTCTTGCTCTTTCTTTCGTGGCACTGTTTCCACGAGCCTTGAGGTATAATGATTCAATCCAAAAAAGTCCGATGTGCCCCTTAAAAAAACAAACAAAATAATACAAATTAAAGAAAATAATATTACATTATTATTAATTGGTTACAGTTGCTTTACCGCAATATAATTAAATTTTTATTCTTAAATATTTAAATGATATTATAAAATATTATTTCTTAAATTATTAATAATATACTATATATATTCTATAGAAGAAAAGAAATTGGAAAAGATTAAATTTAATACTTCAATATTTCGTTGAATAAAGAAAAATACAAAGAGATCTATATAAGCATATGGATATTCAAAATATTATAATTATATGTGATAATTATGTATATCTATTTTTACGTGTTTACATTAATAAATAATCATTAAAAAATACGCTAAAAGATGCATGCTATAGATTTCTTACTTAATATATTGCACCCATTCTGACGATAATTCCGGCAAAAGGGATCTCGGAAAACCAGCCAGTTTACTGTTTTCAGCTACATGGCTTTTCATAATTTCTGAATAACCGCCAGTCTTTGAAAAAATTGCATGAGCTATCCATCCACAGTCAAACTGAAAATGCACGTCTACTGCTGCAGTATCATTAAGATATTTCGGTAATGCACCTAAACAAGGTAGAATTATACCAATTGTGCCGTTTCTATGTTTTCGAAATTCTTTGTCGTAAATATGATAGATCTTGGCATGTGCTTTCAGCATGTTATGCATGCATAGAAATACGCCAGGATCGCCTAAGTTCTTTCCTAAAAGTATATTTTGTTCTAGAAATATATCTAATTTTGTTAATATTATCATACGTGTTTTACTGAAGTATGAATAAATACATGCAACAGATACCTGGTGCCAGTAATACTGATTTGTATCCTCCATTGCACACGATATTAGGTTCATTGATAGTTGAAAAGTATTTAACTTTTGGGCTAAGCTCTTTTAAAACGACTTTTGCATAGTCGGATATCCAGTCAACCATCATTTCATTGGTCCATCCACCCATCCTTTCCAATATTTCTGGATGATCCCAATGATATAAAGTGACAAACGGTTCGATACCATTCGCTAACAATTCGTCAACAAGATTTTTGTAATAATTGAGGCCTTCTTGATTAATTACGTTAGCATAACCAGTTGGTAAAATACGTGACCAACTAATAGAAAACCTATAAAAATCCACCTAAAATATTTTAATATTTTATATTTTATATCATAATTAATGTATTTATAGTAAAATATAAGTTTGTTTGTATATGTATTTACGCAAGACATACTTTTAAATCATTTAGTAACTGCACATCTTCTTTATATTTATGAAAGGAATCAGCAGCTACATCACCATTGCTACCATCACTTATAATACTTGGATTTTTATGTATCCACCAATCCCATATATTTTCACTTTTACCTTTTTAAATTTATGATAAATTAATTATGAATATGAGAAAAACGTATCACATGTTATATCCATATATTTAAGATTTTAATTAGCATTTTAATGTTTAAATAATTAAATAATATTAAACATATTATGAAAAGTATCATCTACTTCTACTTACCACTTTCGTTCCAAGCTCCTTCTATTTGATAAGAGGACGAAGACGTGCCTAATAAAAAATTCTTAGGAAAAGATAATGTATCAGTAGCAAAGACATATGTGATAATAAAAATGAAACTGACAGCAACTCTGAGAAACAAATAATTCGCCATCATGAAGACGACTGGATGGCAGCAGTCATAGCAATTGAATATATCATCAGCTATTGACCTTCATATATTCTTATCTCTATTATTTTCTAAAAATAGCAACTATTTGTTGCCGCTCGCAATCTCTCTTCTTCTCGCTTAACATTACATTTATATATATATATATATATATATATGTGTGTGTGTGTGTGTGTGTGTGTGTGTGTAGCTACGTAAAGATTATATATATTATGATTATCAATTAAAGTTTATTTATATGGATTATCACTTAGAGGTTACTAACACACTTAATAATACGTACTTTCTTTGCAGCTAATAATATACAATATATCAATTGTCTTAAAGTATAATATTGAGATTTTAATAAATATAAAAATATGTCGAAGTATAATCCTGAGATTTTAATAAATATAATTATCGAAATATGAATACGATAATGCTAAAATTTACACGCTGATATGCACGTGTACGCACATAGAATGTGCGAAGCGTTCACGCATGACTGGAACATCTCAATAGATCGCGAACAGGAAAATTCTAATACAGACTAATTACACGTAATAACACTTTGTTTTATGAAGTATATCACTTTGACTACAATTTGTGTTTCTAAGAAATACATGCGATTTAGCACACGAGACGAACGAGCTCGAAAAGATAATGCAAAGGTAACGCCAATTTTTTTAATAAACGCGAAGCTAGCAATTTCGCTTCAACAAAAATTTTCTGTAAAGTTAATAATATAGGTTTTTTCGCAGTTAAAAATATATATGAATTGCCTTGAAGTATAACGACTTAAGACTTTAATAAATATGTATAATTATCGAATTAAAAATACAATAATACTAAAACGTATGCTAATATGCACATACATAGAACGTGCGAAGCGTTCACGTATAACTAGAACATCTCAGTAGATCACAAAAAAGTCATAATACAAGTGTGTTTTGAAGTGTATAATGAAATGTATATAGATAAAAATAATAAATTACTGTATAAAATATATTATCATTTTGATTACAATTTATATTTCTAAGAAATACACGCGATTTCGCGCACAAGACGAACAATTTCGAAAAAACAATGCGAAGATAACACCAATCTCTTTAATACATACAAGATTAGCAAATTTTTTTAACAAATATTTTCTGTAAAATTATTAACAATAATGACAGCGATAAGCTCAGGGTAAAAACAATTAAGTGGGAAACTGGCAGATAAGAGTCTGATATCATTAAGGCGCTGATATCATTATTATTAAAAATAATAATCAAAATAAAACTAAAACTTTACATCATATTGTAAACCACCGACGATATACGTGTGGCGATGGCATTTGGATGCTGTCTATGTATTTGTACAAATTCCATGCGTGTTTTATAGTGAGGTTTTATCCCGATTATTATTTTTAATTTCAAATTTGATTGCAACTGCACATGTTGTGTATGTCAAATTTTAAAATTCCGATTTTATTTTTATATATTTATATCCATACTGAAGATAGACCAAAAAATAAGATCGTATATTTTTAATGCACATTAGTTAATAAAATTTAACAATAATAAATTTGCGCACCGATACCTACGCGTTGGTTTTTATCTGCCAGTTTTTCCACTTAATCGTTTTTATCTTATTTTGAGCCTTGTTGTTATTATAATATATAATTTTATAAAATAACTCGATTTTAAATGATCAAGAATGTAATATAATTTTCTCACGAAGAATCGAAGTTGATGGAAAAAAACATTAATTTTAATGCATTGATGTAGAATAAATATGTATACAAGTAACATTTAAAATTCAAATTGTTGGAATTTGTCACGTTTTACGATTTCTTACGTGATTGTTAATTTTGTTAAAGTGATTCTGTGATTTAGTTTTATATGCCAGTGAATTTTGTGATCTCTCGTGTAAGCTTTTAACATAAACTCGCTACAGAAAATATTAGTTGATTTCATGAAAAGTTGCTTTCGCGCATGCTCCTCGTCATAGCCGCAAACGTAATGAATAACAACTTCGTTTGATGTAAAAAAGCTACTTTACTTTTGAAACTTTCGAGAGGAGACTCTAGTGCAATTATAGCATAGCTGAACACCTGTATCATTGACAATTTGCAACCATAACAATAAAGCACAATAATATCATTAAATAAAATTTTAAGAAAACATTTTGTAATACATGACAGTTATCATAGGATGTGATTTATGTTAATATTACTACATTTATCAGCAAAATAGAGTAATCTTATCATATAAAAACACAAAACTTACAATAAGAAAGCGAAAAAATAATTTTAGTTATGATTCCAGCTATCAACAGATAAATATGTTCGCAGTGACACAAATCAGTTAAGTAAATGAGTTAATTATCAAGCTTATCAAACATTTACATTGCGTATTTCAAATATAGATATATATAGGTAGGTTTTATCAAATAATAATATATACGTCTAATGTATATACACACACTTCTCATAACAAACGTAGCAAATCATATTTGTATTTCCTTGTAATTACGAGATTCAAATAGCATTAAAAGTTATATATTATTTAATTTACATTAACCATGTGTATGAAGAATAAATATAAATAAGAGATGAACAGAAAATCAAATCGTTACAATCAGATGTAAATGTTATAAATTTCAAAGAAATATAGACATTATCTTCATGTTCAAAGTTAAATATGTCAAACATACTTATTGTAAATGTGTGCAAATATGATTAATAACATCTTGTTCGTATTCGGGATGCTTTTATTTTGCTTGCTTCAAATTAAAATGATAAAAACGTATATAGAATGAAAAGTAATGCGTTCAGTTTCTAAGAAGACCATCCTGCCACATTGAAACATTTTCGCGACCCATCCTGAAGAGAAATTTACTCGCCGGCGGGAAATACGTATTCTGACAGGTAATCTCCGCGAAACATTCGGTTCTGAAGTAAGGTTGGGTTATATAACCCAAACAGAAAAATACACTGGGAGCACGAAAACTTTGTTGCTAGAGAAGAAGCAGATAACGCTTCTTCTCTCGTTTCTTCTCTCTTCTTTCAAGTGCCTCGATGTTCCCATACAAAGTAAGATGCGTATCCGACATAGCGTACCGAGATGCGCGGCTTTACGATAGTTCGCGAAGAAAGTATATCGAGGATTTTGCATGCGTATGCATTTCGGCGTGTTGTATAGTCCGCTCGTAAGGCGTGACAGTAATATGAAAAAATAGATATAATGTTACAACCGTTTTTTTTTTTTCGCATTCTACCTCTTTCGTAGCGGAAAATCGAACCAAGTCGCGCGCGTGCCAAGTAGTCCACGTTTATAAATTCTAATTTTCGCTCAGACTGAATATAAAAGTTCTCGAGTTTTGTGATTTTCACCGAGGCGAATTTCTCATGAGTTTCTTTCCGTCTTGAACGAAAGAGTTTACGATATATACAAATTTTCTTTAGCTGTAAATCGTTTTATGTTTTGCGACTAATAGCATTTTAATTTATATCTTTACGACCGAAGAGAAGACTTTGTGGATTTTTATTCTTCCGTACGACGAATGCAATTTCTTTTGTAAGACAGTAGCAAAACGAAGAGAGTGTCTAATATTCGCTTTTAAAATATATTTTCTCTGAAAAACGCGAGAAGGCATCTGTCATAAAAGTTCCACCGCAAAAATTCATTTATCTACTTCCATTATATGATATCAATTTAGAGTTATACAGAGATCCGTTGTTTATTCTCATATTATTTACGCTATCTTTTACCGTTCCATTCATTTAGGAGTTTTTTTTTAGATCTATAGGTATCCTTTCAGGAAGAGCAAATATATTCTAGTGGATACATATCCTGAGCTTTGATAACAAGGGTCGAAGTTTCGGAAATGGACCATAGTATTACCGCCATGCGTGGATAACCGATCGAACCTTAAAGATAGCATTAAATTGTAGCTTTATGTGCCGATTATCCGACATTCGGAGCGAAGTTGGGGTCCCCTTATCGCTGCAACTCGTCTCATAAAGATAAATGTATCGCTTTTAACCCCGTATACGTGCTATGCGATTTCCTAGAGTTTACAATCTCTTGATCGTGGTTAAATTAATCGTCTATCTATACAATGCTCATCTTTTATACGATATTTATGTTTATTTCTGCTCTATAGATAAGAAATTCTTAGATACAACATTTTTTTGTCGCGGCAATCATTTTCAAATGTATCAAAAGTTTAGACATATGAATAAATCGGACGTTATCTGCTCGCGCCATAAATATCCATCTAAATACTGAAAACAGGCGCCGAGCACAGTACTTTTGGTTCTTTACTTTTTAATTAGATCGTCTGCAAAGTTCCGATTAAATTCGCGCAACGAACGAACGTTTTCATGGTAGTCAAGACTAAGCTGTATAATTTAAGTCGCCTAGATAAACGGCGTCTTCGCCAATCTGCCAGCGATACACGTTATCAAAATATGCTCTGATATCTTATATGAGAAACTACGTAAATTAAATCATTTACGTCTATCTCGAACGGAAGTTTCAGAAATCATTAACAATTATTTTTTCTTAAATGTACACGCATCGCTTTTTTTAGACAATCTTTCTGAATGTGCAAAATATATTTATATTTTTATGAGTAGTAAACTCTTTTTATTATATAAATAGGATTGTTGCAATATATGCAATATATATATATAACGCTCTTCTCTCTTTATTCTCCTTTATATTTCTAATCTATATTCTGCAAAATATTTGAAATTTTTAGTTATATCAGCCAATGAGTTCTATTCTAAATTAATTATTAAAGTTCGTGAAATGGAATATCAGTATCTGTTTGTTAAATTTTTATTATTTCAAAGTATTCCATCAATATATAAATTGTAAATTGCTATCCGCATAAATTCTTCGTGACATGAAGCTTATCCGGGACGGCAGCTATCAAAATTTCGAGACTCGTTGCTTATGAATACTCACGTGTATTCACCGCGCTCGTATAGCCACAGAGCCAATAATGGCGCCATGAGTTTATTACTTGCATAAATTAAGCAGCACGGATAATAACCTTCTCGTTATGCCGTCTACAGTTCCTCCGATAACCGCACTCTCGAATACAAAGAGGATATAACTGTAGTTTAACAAACCATGACATTCCGCTGCTGTACCGACGATTAACAGATAAACGAACATTAATGTTCCTCTTTGTTCGAGAAAGTTTTGACGTTCTCACAATAATTGTGCAAATGTCACCGCAGTCAATCTAAATCAATAGGAGAATCGCATTTCACAATATTAAGTTTCGCAGAACGTTACATTTTTAAGATACTCTACGTGATTCCATCGTTATTTTTTATGATTTATGATTTTTAATGATTCCAAGCATCCAAATTGATCTATTTTTTAATGATTCCATGCATCGAAATTGATAGACTACTTATTATTTGAACATCGTGGAATTGATCGTTTTTTAATTCTAAATGATCGAATAGCGTAAGAATATAAAAACTAGGCTGCCAAATTTAAAAATCATATACTGTAGATCAAGTTAAAATAATAATAGCTACTTCAATATTAAGACATTAATAGTTTCTATTATAAATGATTGAAAATTGAAACTTTTAATTGTTTGTAAGATTTAAATGTATTTCGTAAAATCTATCGTTTATCAATTCTAACGTAAATCTACCTTTGATTTTAAATAAAATATGTACAATCTTGGAAATTAATGAAACGAACGATCGTCTTCTACGAAAGCTTCGTTGAGTGAAAAATTTATCGCGCTGAGCGTGTGCTAATTATGTTATTAACATCTAGTGCGATATTATAGTAGGAAAATTTCACAAGAGAAAATCCTTAGTACGATTTATTTGCCATATAACGTCAAAGAGTTACACTTATATTAGATAGTATATATCTGGTTCTTTCGATATGAAGATTGCTTCGTCTACACGTTCCGCATCAAAAAAAAAAAGGTCCTTGCAGTCGTTAAGCACATTAAGGGTTTTAATACCAATGCGAATATCATACATGACAAGGCGAGCAGAACTGGCGCAAAAGGAGAGACGCCGCGTGGTATAATAAACTATTCTTCGGGTGGCAAAACACGAGCTCTGGCGCCAGTATAACCAAAGCCCAACGTGCTGCTTCATTATGCGTTGCGTCGTGGCAAAGTGCCAAGGTCTTTGATAAAGGGGGCGACCATGTCGTGCCCGGACGAGCCCACTCTATATCCCTCCGTCTTTCCGCCCTTTCGCCATAACCCGGAGGCGGTATGCACCCTCTGACGAGCGTCTACCGTCCATCGCTTCTTCCGTCTCTTCTTGTACGGATACCGTGGCGACACGTTGTCGTCCTTTTCTCTCCAACACTCTTAACCCAATTGCTTTCCTCTCCGTTCTTCCTTTCCCATACGTTTTTTTTTTTTTTTTTTAAGATTTTATCAGTGATTTGGTTACTGTAAAAAGTCGGATTAAGCATATAAAATCGTTGCAATTAATATTTCGGATAATGCAAAATATCTTTGATGAATATTTGATTGATTTTTAATACTTTGCATTACGTTACGGCGATCTTTTTTAATTACTAGTCTGGCTAGCCTAGCCTTTCCACTCCCGCCTTTCGCCGTATACATGCACATCGTATGCATCGGAAGAGCACTGCCGCGGTTAATTACACGACGCTTGCATGCGCGATGATCAGTTTCTTAGATTAGCGGCAGGCAATTCCTACACGCCGCAGGAAGTCAACCATGAATCAAGCGAACGCCTATGGCGTCTGACACATTCGCGCGTCTCGAGTTCTTCACCCTTAAAGTTGCTGTGGTAGAAGTCGAAGATTGTAACTTGTTGCCGGAACTTCGTGAACACGGCTACCGCAAGAAAGTCGAATTACACGGAGCTCCGGCGTTACGAAACTCGATCTATACCGAAGGGAATGAAATAATTATATCTTTCCGTTTTAATTATACAGATAATATCAATATCTTGCCAACGAGACATTCCATAGCTACTCTTGTTCCGAAGTATTAATAATAACACAACTGCAGCCGATACTAAAGTAGAAATGCAGAATACTATTTTCTTTGTGTATATAATTTTAACTTCTCTCTTAATTTAACTTCTCTCATAATATTATCTTTCAAGAAAATTTGCCTTCGCGAGAGAGATATACGTACAGATTTTAAATATCGTTTCTATCTTACCCCCCCCCCCTTCCCTCCCCCCCGCCGCTAAAAAAATATAATCTAATTTTAAAAAAGGACGCTTTCACAAATACCGTACTTATTCCGAGAATTTGAACGTGTTTGACGTTTAATTCTGACAAACGAGATTTTATTTTCGTCGCTATTTACATTGAGAGGCACTCACTTCGTACGTGTGTTACGATATTTTTCGCGATTTTTACACATTTCCTATTCCCATTTAAATACTTTTCAGTCAGGTATGGGTAAAGTTATACGACGAATGATACGACTTACATCCAATTACGGTAACCAGCGTTTTCAATAAAAACGGTACTTTCTGTTTGCGCATTCCGCGTCGGCTAACGAGCCGTTGGTTTGCCACTTAAACTTTTCCATTGTGTGCTCTCTCATTTCCAGCCGCGAGGAATTTTCGGTATTCGCCGAGAGATCTGGTATAATTGCACGGATTACGCCAAAAAGACCGAGCGTACCGGATAACTACGGATTACATGGCGGTCCGCGTGACGCACGAATCAACCAAATCGTGATTCTCGTAAAATTGCTTTCTCAATTTAACAGCGCCGGGATCCCGGGGGTTGCGGTATCTCTTGTAAACCGATAGTGCATCGACGATCATATTTAGGTACCGATCTGTACTATACCAACGAGAGATCATCTCTCCGACCGCACACTCGATTAATTAATCTAATCAATCAATTAACAGATATCGTATAAATAAACTAAAATACGAAGGTAAACCACAACTGCACGCTGAAATATTAAATTGCTTCTTACGGAGCGATGAAATTTGCATATCCTTTTGCATTAATATATGCCATCGATAATTGATATTAAAATATAATCGCCGTGATTCAATACAATCGAGCTTTCTTGCGTAACATAATTGAAAGATCTGATAAACTTTTCGCAGAAAATAATTGGAATTGTCGGTTGCGATAATAATAAACGATTATAATAATGACAATAATTGCAAAAATAGTAAAAATTATTGTTAAAATAAAATTTTTTTGAAGTTTTCTTTTATATGATTTAATATGTTATTGCCTCAAATCGTCCAATTGTGACACATGGACTGGCAATGGAATAAAAAGCGTTCAATATCGCAGTTTTGCACGCGGCACGCGCAAAGAAATACCACAAACTTGCCACAAGGAAAGATATATTTCTGGTTTCAGAACGAAAGCAGTGGATAAAACGAGCGAGTTTATTTTGTGAACTTCTACGTGCGAGAATGCCGCTACTAATAAATGGTGATTTGTCTTACACGGAACGAACGGTATTATTTCGTATCTTGCAGAAAAGATAATTTTATTCTCACGAAACGTCTCTCTCCGTTTTCGTCTCTCATCCCAGGATTAGTCTTCCCCGAATTAATGTCCGTTGCAAACACTCTTCTCATGAGAACAGCTTCATAAAAAATATGCCACAAAGAGTGACAAATGTGAATTTAAATTGAGTCGTGTAATTAAATGCAAAAATGACGTTTCTACTATAAATAAAAAGAAAGATAAAATCAAAGGAGCAATGCAATAATAAAACTCATCAGATATCTTGCGTTATTGTAGACAGAGATTCATGTATCGCAAAATCAGATACCTTTTTATTGTCCATATTCGTATTGTTGTACAAAAAATATGCTGTGCAAAACAATAGAAAAATATGTTATGCAAAATCAAAACATCTCCCATCTTTTTCAATCACAAAAGCATAGTATTAATTAATAAAGATAATTATTTAATATAAAAAATGAATGTTTTTATTAAAAAAAAAAAAACATGTATATGTAATTTAATATTTTTATTTTGGATGTTCAAAAATCGTTAAAAGAATTTTTAAAACAGAAAGAAAACATCTCTTATAACCATTCACTTATTCGTGAGAGTGGTGGATCGTGGATGGTCTTATGATTCCTCCTCGTATGATGAAGTAAGAAGATTTTATACTGCACAAAGAGAACTTTTCCATGTTTTCCTGAATAGGATCGCTACAAAAGACATACGGAGAACAGAATATCCGACCTCCATATTACAACACACTTTAAAAGAATATATTTATACGACCCAGTTTTTTACACAGATCCTTCGGTATTATTTCGGCAATTTTTATTCCGACTTGTTCTTATTCTCAGTACAAGAATAACTTTACTTACGGAAATTTTTAAAAATTCCGCTAGATGATATTGTACGACATACATAAAGTATATATACCATATATATATATATATTGCGCAGAGAACAATAATAAAATTACATAAATTAAATTGCATCGATTCCGATAGATTTTTGTTAAGCGTTAAAGGATAAAATTTAGAAGAAATTTAGAAATTTATCAAAAAATAAGATTTTGCACGCGTGCACTTAATAATATTTTTTCGATCGCGAAGACTGCTTCTCTCGCGCGTGTATAGATCATATGAAGCAAGAAATGAAAAGTCTCTCTGTCACAAATCATCGATTTCACATCGCGGAATGTCCGCTAACGCCATTCAGCGCGCACTGAACTAGATTAAAATGATTTTCTGTCCCAAAGCTGTTAATACGAATCCAGAAGCATTAAAATTTAATGTTTCACTTATTTCACTGGCGTGTCTGGACGACAGGTATCGATAAAGTTTCCAAAGCCGGCTATTGCCGCTCGCTCGCGCTTGGAATTTCAGTTGGCTATTACAGTAACATCGCGCCGTATGCGAGAGCATTTACACTAGTATCATGTACTCGCGTTTAGGAATGTTATTTGAAAGTTCGTGGAAGGTAGCCGGCGGTAATGTCGGCCAAATTTCAAATACCGCGAACATTGCGGATACGAGTCATACGAACTACCCGAAATTCACAAATATGTTACGCGATATCGTTAAGGAAATATTTTCACAAGCTCGAATTGTTTATTATATGCACTATAGTTTCTAATCCACTATTAAAAAGTATGATTTGTCTCGTGGAAACAATTCGTTGCAAATTGCCGAGCTTAATCCTTCGTTAATCGTAATTTTTATTATCCAAGGATGGATGAAAAGAACTGAAGTGTCAATAACATGGCTTAAAATAAATGAGATGAGACAAAGACAATATCTATTTTTAAATAATTTTTATTTTAATCTGTCCACATATTCATACATCAGTCTTTTAATGTTATACATTAATTATAACGTGTATCTATTGGATGTTGCGACTAATGAAGGATTAATAAAATACGCAAGACACATGAAATTATTTATCAACACTTATTTAATAAACGAGCTCAAAAATATTACGTTATAGACATGCCATTATCAATGTATATTATATATAACTTTGTTGATAGCAAAATTCTCAATATTAGCAAACATCAGTAAATAAGAAACTGTTCTTATTATATATTATATATATATATTTCCGAATTTGTGTAACACGATTGGGTTTCCGCGGCAGATGCGAAAAAAAAACTAATACCCGCCGCACATAGAGAGGCGCAGCAAAAAGCGTTAGTTACATTCTATGTACATCGGTCCAATTTCAGAAATGTTTCGATGTAAAGGAGAAGAATAGCACGGGGATCGACTGGATTTATATCCCTGCATCCAATTTCTACGACGGTCTATAGTCTGCAGACCATAGTAGACTTCGGCTATCGTTGCTTGTACGCTTCGATGCATGGCATGCGGCGCGAATAGCGACGCTGCAGCTATTGCAGGCGATGCGACGCGACGTCGGTGGCCGTTTTACAAAGCGATATATATATATATATATATATATATATATATATATATATATGTATATATACATATCGCTCCCGGGTATACTTTTATTCCGCAAATATTCATAAATCTACGGGAAGAATAAAAGGCCTGCTTATTCCGCTCGCCTTTTGTTGTCGGCGGCGCGACGGGCCGTTGAAAGCAAACGTCGCAGTTAAATGGCTGGACGTAATTTTCCCGTTGTTCTCTTGGTCGGAAGAAACGACATTTTTGCCAATCCCGTGTGCTTTCTCATGTTAACGAGCTTCGAACTCGTTTCGTACTTCGTCTCGTCCCGTAACCATCAACGCGTAATCCTCTCTCCTTCCTCTTTGGAAGCGAGAGAAAGTTCGAGCGAAAGAAAAGCGGTAAAGTTTGCCCGGGGTAAAGCGATGAATGGAGTATCAAACGCGAGATTCTCTCGCGCGTGGATTGATTTATATTTTATTTAATTCCTTTACATACATGATTTTATCATACGCATATATTTTGATTTAACGTTAAATAAAATGTTTTGTGTATTTCACGCAAATTGCAGAATATTTATTATACCATTTTTCATTTTCTGTACAATTTAATTCTATTTAATCCGGAACCACACTGCGTTGGTAATGAAAAAGAGGGCTGTTTGCGATGAGTTAAGGAAACGATAAGATGTACTTGCTTGTTTTGCGATATAATTCGTGCACGAAATGAAATAGATTTCCCGCGGGAGTGTTACAACATAGACAGGTCCAGCCCTCGGCGAATATCGTGTGATAATTAGTGTAAAAAATAACCCTCAATTTTGGGCAACGCTCTCTCTGCACCAGCCAGTTTCATAAGATGTTATGTCTATGTGAGTAAGCTTGCTTGCTATGGGTCAAACCTTACTATGCTACATAGTTTGCATTTGGCGCAATTATAGCAATTATCGCAAATAAATATGCGTATAATTAAACGTTCGAGAAGATACATGCGTCTTGATCTATCCGATAATGGGCAAAATTGTTAGTAAATAAGATGTTCTCTCTCTCTCTCTCTCTCTCTCTCTCTCTCGTATACCGAAAAATACACTGGCTTGTCCGAGTCCTCTCCAACTGCCGGATAATTACCTAGGGGACACTCGGGAAGCGGCTACATTTACGATAATGCACAATGCAATTCTCATTACATTGCGCCGAGGTACGTGCTCTCGCGGAGGAGACGACATTATTGCATCCCGCAGGATCTTCCCCGAAATGGGTCAGGAACGCCCTGTGGCTTGTGCTCAAACGCGATAACAGCCACTTAAGCATTGTTCCCGGTACGATCGAAGGTACTTCCCGAATCGTCCACAATCTCGACGGAATGATCTCTCGGGAGACGACCACGGCCGGGGCGTTACATCGATCGATGGCGGCGAAAAAGTGAAACGAATGCGCTCTTTGAAGCGAAGAATCGAGTTGAAAGGCTTGTTGCGGTATTATTGAGTTTTAGTAGAGTCGAGTTTGCATGAAAACGAATCGCTATGATAACTAACAAGTGCTTTCAAATGCCAGGAATACGTCGAGAACAAACGATCGCGGTTTTTCGACAAAAAGCCCGCCAGAAAGTAAACCGCGCCGACGACTTTTCTAATGTTAATTGTAAATTTGTCGGCTCCTTATGAAATGTAAATTCTCGACGCTTTTAACGATGCTGAATTGTGTAAAATGCTCTCGCAGAGATGATGGAATAACGGCAAAACTTTCTGCAAATGTATGTAAATATGGTTTGCTTATTCCTGTAATAGGACGAGCACATAGACCTAGCCCGTACATATATCGTCCTTCTTTTACTAGATAATAATTATGCATTAAAAACACTGGCAAAGCAGAAATATGTAATATTTGAAACGCAAAGCAAAAATTAAATCGACGTTGTTATTTTACATAAATCATTAATTTCACGAGTCAAAATAGTCTCCATAACAAAGCATAGAGTAATAGTTAAATACAATAATTAAATTAAGTTTTCAATACATGATTAACGGCAATTTTTTTTTGCATTCCAATTTCATTATTACATCTATTGATTTATATCCTCAATATTCTAACAAATATCCGATTATGTAATAATATTAATTAAGACATAAACAATAATATGAATTATGATACAAACAATAATATTAATTAAGATACGTATTAATTAAGACACAAATCAAGATTATAAATTAAAACATTATAGAAAGAATCAAGGCGCACTTTTTTTAAAGATATATTACTTTTCTCTGAAACAAAGCACAAGCAAGAAGACTCTAATGGCAATAAAAGTGGAAAACTTTTTCGTCTTTTTAAAGTATGAGAGATTGTATCAAAAGAAATGTCAATGCTTTATTTTTCCACGTTATTGCGAGCAACAAGGAAGCATGTCCCGACGGAATAAGGATCCCAGCGGATCTTTCGTACGGGACAAAGAGCACGATCGATTGTTTTAGCCCAGAACTGTAGCTACTGTAGAGTCTAGCCTTGATCATAGCAATGAAGAAACCCAATATAAGTTGCCAATAAGACGGCAGTTGCCGCTGCTCTTGCCCACAAATTAAAACTATCCCCTCGTGCTAAATCTTTCTTCGCTTTTATTCTTTTTTTTTCCTTCAGAAGTATCGTCGCATAATATTTGACGATTGAAACAAGCACAGCAATATTTTTTTTTTAATAGCAGAAACTTAAGTAAAAACACACAATTATGTGTTTAAAGTTTTAATTATAAAATTTAAAAAAAAATTACTTTTGTCAATTTTTATAATTTGCAATTTATCATCATAATAAATGTTTGAAAGCATGTACAAATGTATAAAACATAATAATTACTTTCTGTAAGTTAAACAATTGTACATTGTATAACGCGATTTAAAAAATACCTAAATAGTTTTTATAAGATTAAAAAATGTTTTGAAGATTTCGAATATGATTTTTGCATTATTAGACGAGGCGTTGATCATATTTTTATATCAGTATTTCAGGAGCAAAACGAGTTTACGCTGTTATATACCTCATTGCAATTTAACTTGCATTGTGTAGAATAAAATGTGCATTTCGATATATATTACTTTATGATAATTATATTTATGACATAAACATCGAATATCTTGTGATAATAAAATAAAGTTATGTATGACTTATTTAAGTTTTATTATTAATAATGACTAAAGAGTATATATATAGATATACAGGGTGTCCAACATGTAAGTAGCCAAACGAAAAGTGGAGATAGATCGGGTCAACCTGAAGCGAAAAGTCCTATATCATTTTGCTAAATTCGCAATAATTATTATGTTATTAATTAAAATGACTGAACCAATGAGCGCGTGGGAAGCGGTAGGCCGGAATCGATACAAATGTAAATATATATATATATATATATATACACGTAATATTATTGGCTTTTTGCATAAACCGATCGTGCACCTTCAGAATAGCACTATTGAGATCACTTGTCTACCTTTGTCCATTTGCTTGCTGATGGATTTTTCGGATCTCGCACTTTCACACTTTCCGGAATCTAACACAACAAACATCCGTTTGATACGCATTGTATTTCGATGACTGTCTATATAGCAGAAGTGAAATTTTCCTCCGTTACTTCTGATAAAATTTTGTATGCGACAAATAATTAATGGAAAAATGTTTTATAATATATTCTTGTTTTTATATAAACATACATATCGAAAAGTATATTAGTTGAACCAAAATTGATCAGTATTTATGATTCATGGCATATGAGATTTTAATTATATATATATATATATATATATATATATATATATATATATATATATATATTGGGTACATTAAATATGTTACAGTACCTATATAATGAAGATATAGGTATAATCGCTATCCGTTAAGTGCGCTTCAATGTTCTCACATCCTCTTATGTATATCTCACAGATATTTCTCGTTTATGCAACGAAGAAACCAGGAGCTGCATAGATGATTTATAAGTGAATACGTTCAAGTAAGAAAAAAAAACGCTTCCTTCGTTTATAGTAAGTGCAGAATTTAATAATACATTAATAAAAATGTACTTTGTTGTAACGGGACAATGTCTACATAAAAAAAAAAAAACAATATCCATGTATGGATATTTTCACTTGAATTTTTCAAACCGAAATATAATTGTACGTCATTTATTTTAAGTTTTCAAGTTTATAAATTAAATATCTAACTATTAATTAAAAAATTTTTATAAAATAAAATTAGGTAACATAAAATTAAATAGAAAATAAAAATAAATATTTGAGAATAAAGAGGTAAATGGGATATAAATGTTCTTGTGAGGCTTATTTTGGTAAAATCATAATTATGTTACAATTAAAAAATAATTATTTTTATAATTTAAAACACTCTCATATCTCGATATCTATTCTAAGTAAGAATTTAAAGTTCACAAGCTAATTAAATAATCTAGAAATGAATATCATGATGATTTTGTGATATTGTATATTATATATATATATATATATATATATATATGGTTTTATATATTGATTAAGCTTCATCTCGTACATATTCGCGTTATGCAGAACCACCGCACGTTAACGTAACAGATCGCAATGAAAGTTATATATATGTTTATGCCAAAATTTCATGCTCAACGTTGCACGCGATGTATTATATGCATACCAAAGTTTGCATTGGCATTACTGCTCACAATCAGAGATTTGAGTATGTTTACATGGCAATACTGGGCGTTGCAATCTACGCAAACAAAAAATTATAGAAAAATTTATGTTGCATTGTTGATATTGATTATAAATAATCCGAAAGTTATATAGAAATAGTAAAAGATTTCATTTTTACCATTAATTATAAAAAGTTAATTGATAATATATGATCGAATTCAAAATAGAAATATGCGCTGTATTTAAACGAAAATGTACAAAAATACTTGCGGCATGATACACATAATATCAAAGAATACGAGGAACAATATTCTCTGTTTACATATTTTTAAAGGCAATGCATCGGACATGTTCTTCCGCGTTCAGTCAACTTAGCTTCCCGTGGTTTCGATGAAATTTGACGTTTTGTATAAAAGGCATGGGCGATATTTGGTGCTGAATATCTGGCGATATACGTGCAAGAAATTTTGACTGATGCCGGAGGTAACAATTCGAATACCAAATAGCAAGAAGTACAGCTTTGATGTTACGTATGAGAGAAACGGCGAAAATTTCAGCGAAAAAGAAGACGGAAGCGAACAAGATTACATGAAATGCATCTTACTCGAAATTAAGAACTCTTTCAACTCGAAAATATTTACTTTGCCCATTATTTATTGATAAATAACGGACGCATTGTTGCATAGAACAAAATTCGATTAGACTTGCTGAATTTCTGTTTTTACAATTGTCACTTCGCGAATGCAACGAGTTAGAATGCGCCTGGCAATGTAAATGTTCGATTCATCGATTTTTTATGCTTCGATTCGTTCGATTGCTTCAGCGGGCTTATATTTATGCTGTCTGCATACCTGTCGATAAACAGATTCGAGAACATCGATATGTAATCATATTGTCATTTCTATTAAATAATTAAAAACAAATTATTAATTTGAGTCTCTCTGGTAGTTATAAATAATATGACAGTGTAATAATATTTTTTTTAAGAGTGCCACAAAAAACTTTTTTTTTCCATTGTTTATTGGTTTATCGAATAAGAGTTATTAAAAATTCAATAAGTTTGTAAATAAACGTTTTATTATTTATTTGCTTTATTTTTACTACGTTGAAAATTTCTATTTATAGAATGCGTTATTTTCGGCAACCAAGATCATATCGATACCGCAAGCTTTGCGTCCTCGAAGTGAAATTTCTTATATTCCATCATGAGGACTCTACGGATGCGCTAACAACAGTTTGCATTTGCACACGTGCACCGCATCGTCGATGCATCGTCATCGCGGCGGTGGTATGCCCGCTATATAAATAAAAGAAAAAGCACTCATAAAGAATCGAGGTCTCTTGGGCGCGCAATAACACAGGAAACAAGATACTCTGCGTTTACATAATGCATAAGAAAGAATATTTACTGCTCCATCGGCGATTATATATACGTGCCTACATGTTGCATCGTAGTATATATTTTCAAAACTATCAGTATGTCATTGCAATATTAACTATTCGATGCGATATCGCCAAGAGTTAATCGCTTTGCGACAAACTTATCGCTACACGCTTAATAATATTGGTAATATATATGCTGTCGCTCCGCGATTATAAACTTTGTACAATATAATGCAATGTAATGCAAACTGGTATTTTGAAACAAACAAACTAATTCAGTATTCTGGAAGGCAACGGTACGTAACTATAACAATTAAAGATAAACAACATATGTGTCGAGTGACTTTTAACTCAATATTTAATGTAAACTTATTGCTTTGAGATATAATAGTTTGAGAGAGGCAGGAAGAGAGAGAAAGACAAAGAGAAAAAAAGAGAAGCATCTTATAAAATAATTATATATAACTTTTCAATAAATTATATTTTCGTATAATTCCTTGCGCAATATATGCGTATAATTTATCTATAAAACAAAGTTCAAAGAGTAACGCACAATCTTACAGAAATTCCCAGCAGTGAATGACGCATGCCTCACTGACTGATAAAGCTGTCATGAAATCTTGTGGATTTTTCGTGCGATAAGTCGTCGTGCTACGAATAAGAGACACGAGCAAAAGAGTAGAAGAGAGATTTACGTCAATCTAGTTCGCCAGCCGACACGAGAGACGAGTAATCAAATTTTCCCCTAAGATAGCGGCAAACGCGTCGTCGTATTTGCTGAACACTTGACAGAACCTCTCTCAGGCTCGACGGTTTTCTACGATTATACGTCCATAATGCTCGCGCGCTAACAGCAGCTTGATTGCGCGAAAAAAAAAAAGGGAAGCTATACAAAAGCGAAATTTACTACGTGATATTGAGACGGACAATATATGGGAATTTTTATAAGGAGATAATTTTCAAAGATTCCTTTTACGGAACATCAAATCGTGTCTAATCTCTTTTTCAAATGTACGATGTAATGATTTAAAATTCCGTTGTATAAGAGAAATCCGCAATACTGTAGATCATGATAATTCTCAATACGATTCAACTTTGTACATGTTATGAGAATGATGCATGTTTAATGACTGATTTTCATAATTTTCATTTGCATTTATACTCCCTTATTATTCTAGACGCAAAGTTTCTCTAGCATAATGACATTTACGTGATTATTCCACGCGCTGCCGTGTCAACGCATGTTGTTTCTGTGCAGTGAGGCGGATTCTACTGAAGTTCCGTGAGAATTTTGATAATTAATATTCATTGTGGAAATCATGAGGGCGTGGAACAGAATGTAACGCAGAACTTAGAAACGTGTATGATATATCGCACGAAAATTCTATTGATAGAGAATTATTTGAACTTTGTTTTTCATAGACTAACAAAGAAAAGATATTTTTAAACTAATTTTACTTGATTAATTATGTGTATATTCATATTTAGTCAATTTATATTTCTTACACCCTAAAACACGCACTTTAACTTTTAGCCACATAATTAGATATAACTTCAGTGTTTCTTTTTCTATCTAGAAAAAATATGAATGCGAATATGTATGAGAGACAAATACGTTTTTGGCCGTTCCTAATAGAACATTTTTATCTTTTTTTCGTTTTACATGGTGATACTATAAGGAAAGTATAAATCTTTTCAAGCGTCTTTCCTTTTCGTGTACCTTCTCACGCTCTGTACTGACTGTTTATGTTTTCGCAGCGATGGGCGCGTCTTCATTTACTTTGGAAATGAAGATGTTTCAATGAGATGAGGGGGGGTGGGTGGAAGAGTGCGGCAGTGCACTTTTATTGGTACATCCTACAGAGCTATTTTGCATTTTCTCTCTTTGCAGCAGTCGTCACCGACTTTCTCCCTATTTACGCGTGGAGTCCAACCTCTTCCTGCAGTTTTTCATTCTTCCCACCCTCTCCTCCTCGACCCCTTCCTTCACACCTTCTGCGAACGCACGATTCCTCCCGTTCATTCGAGCATCGAGCAAATTACTTTCTGAGTGGCTCCGTCGAGTCGTAACTCGTCTCACCCACGTCCATTCTTTCCTTTTTTTTCCGCTCTCATATCCCAGTTCCTTCGAGAATCTGGATGGATATCGATCATTATAAATCTTTACAATTCGAGGGGCAATCTTTCCAAGTTTTCATCGTGCAGTTATTAAATGGGCGCTCTTAATCGTGCCGGATACAAAGGGTAGAATATTGGAAGTATATTTATTTCTGTCAGGCGAATAGAAGTATTGCATCGCGAGTTTCCGTGCAATATTGAACTTATTCCTTCACTAAAGACAGTGGATATTAAAAACGAATAATATTACAACTACAAGTTTGTTTTAATATATACGTAAATAAATCCATATAAATATGTATATATTAATTAATTTTCAATATCTGTTAAAAAAAGAAGAATATAATAGTCGTTATAACATTAGACATATAAAATCCAAACACTTTTTTTTCTATAAAAATATGTATAAAATTTTTAATATATATTATCGTATTAATTTTATTTACGTGTATATATGCATGCGGTTTAATATAACAAGATTTGTCGTATAATTGTATATTATATAGGTTATATAAATTTAGTCTTTGATGTTTGAACAAACTCGTAATGTCCACCGCGTAAAGTGTATATGTGTATATATACCATGAATTATGTAATAATAATATATTCAATACACAGAACGTTAATGCTTTTAATGATTTGTAATACGATCGTTGACAAATTGCAATTTATGCATATTTTTTGGTGTATTCATATTTCAGAATACTTTTTTTACATATGAAATAGACATAATTATAAATAATTTATATTTACAATCTTTCCTATTATGCATCTGTCTATAGAACGCATAAATATATGGCATGAATTGACAAAATTAATGAATATAAAATCGAGTTCTTTTTTGTAGACTCTATTATATATAGTGCATCGCGCAAAAGAACATGATGAATATATGGATGCGGAAGTAATACCCGATAGCGATCAACTTTCATCCATGCATCCCGTTTTTGTTGCTGCTGTAATAATAATAGCCGTAGCAACAGCGAGAGGCACCTCAAGGGAAGTATCGATCGTGGACTTAGAACACTGAAGATGCTTTCCCTGTAAAAGTTTGACGCGAGAGACGTTTACTCCCTTCTGCTTTGTATACTTATATACTTCACAAACACGAATGCATTAAAACAATACATACATATGGCTCTGATCGCCGAATATATATAACAAAAAATAATTTATTTCCTGTATATATGTAATCTGCTTGCAAAAGAAAAAAACGGTTAAAATTGTAAATTTTAGCGTTTAGATAATTATAAATAATATAAGAGGCAGTATATTGTGAAAGAATATATTGTTTATACAAAAATTTATCTAAAATAATATATGAACAGTTCGTATATAATTCGCGTATATTTTCTCTTGCGCAACATCAAATAATTTATATATTTAGAGGTGCGAATTTATATGATGTTCAGAAGAAATATGAAAGCAAATTTGCAATTAATTATAAAGCGTTTTCAAGTTCTCTGAATGATCGGCATTTCTGAAAAATAAACATTTTGAAATTATGAGAAATAATTAGATGAAGTAATATTAATGACAATTTTATCAGTACAGAGATATTTATCTCTGTGTCTACTAATATTTATCGGTACAGAGATACTTGCTTGATACATTACTTATTTGACATAAATATGTGTCAAGCAGTATCTGGCAAGGCTACCGTCTAGATTAAACCGATTTGCGTTTATGTATAAATCGCTTGTTTTTTTTTTATATTTTATATTTTATATTCTAAATTTATATTTTAATTTATTATTAGACGATAGTATAATATAAACATATGTTTGCGTGTTGCGCTATTTTTGACTAAAGTGACCAACGTAAACGTCATTCTGAACTCATCATATGCGGTGTATAGACTATTTGTCCGAGGCAGACATTCTAATGTATTCGGCGCCTACGGTATCGACATACATTGCCGATACATATATACGGTGTATCACTGTAAATTCGCGATGCATTTACTCCCAACAATTAACTATCATACAAATCACTTTTATCGTAGCAAATATTTAATTGGATTTTCTTTTATTTTTCTTAATATTTTTAATATACTAATATAAAAATAAATCTCAAAATAAACTTTATTAAAATAAAATACATTTAATATAAATTAAATTATACTAAAACTAAAATATTATGTTTTCTATTTATAAAACTAAATATTATGTTATTTATTTATCCATTTGAAAATAAGAGTATTTCTGATAAAAATTTTAATATTGAACAGCATACGTACACATAAACATACATATATATTACTGTTTCTTAATTTAGACTCTATTTTACATTTATAGAAAAAAAGTATATCCTTCTAATATACACTCTGTATACATATGCCCATTATTATCGTGTCGTCAGAGTTATAAGGTCAAGTCAACACAATTTATATATCGTTACCAAGAGTTACCATCGAATCGACTTGACATTCGAACATTATCTTCTTGGATATTATAACGACGTAAAGCTATCATTGAGAATCACCTATGACATTTTATATATTCCATTTCTATCAAATTCTGGTGAGAAATAAATTATTGAAAAAACATGTTAAAACTATAGATTAAATATGATATTTAAATTTAAAATTAAAGATACTCATCAACATGATTACATAAACTATTATTTATTTTCGTTCGAATATTGAAAATTATTTGTTGTCAGAAAAATTATAATTTTGAAAAATAGAATATTAAATGATAAAAAAATATTTATACATATGTAACTAATAAAAAATCTAATTAATATACAAAACAATTAATAAAATTGCTTTTTGTTCAGAAATAATCGTCAATCGTTATTGAAAGTACGAAAGTTATATATTAGCCTTCGACTTGGCTTCGATAGTAGAGTGTAAAAAACTTAGAAGTTAGCAAAGAACGCATTAATTAATATTCTTTTATAAGGCGACTTAAAAGCAAAATAAGAGAAAACTGACTTTTTCCCGGAAAGGAAAGTTTAGTGGAGCGCAATAATGCATCGCTCGCTCTAATCACCCAAGTCGATGAGGAAAGGATATATTATTTCTTATAGTCTTGTAATCACTTTCCAGTTTATTTAGGCCGCTTTATTACGACGCATAACAACTTATCGAGGTCTGCTTCGCGGAGGCATTCTATATTATTAATATTTCTCGGTAAAAGCTGTAAATATTCTTATAAAAAGTAGATTTTACTCCGAATTTCATTGCATTAGTTTCGTCATTTGCATATAAATTAATCAAGCACGAATAACGGTTGATTCTTTCGTTTGTACCATGTACATACCTGCAAGAGTAAGTCGTAAACTTTTCTCTCTATTCTCCAAGTGTCTTTTCTCGCCATCGTAATATCAACGTATCTGCCCAAAATACCTAGTGTCCAAGATCTGCTTGACGTGTCCAGCGAGTCGTGCGTACTTCTCCACCATCCAGATTACCTAGAGTTCGCGTTAGTGTCGCGTAATAACGGCATCTCGCGTCGCGTAGCAGTTTCGCAAGTTTTGCAAGCTGCTTCTGTTCCGTGAAGCGGATCGAATTCGTGGATCCGGGAATTGCGAGCTCCCCCTTTCCTCCGCTTTTCTCCATCTTGGTTCGCCTCTCGCACTCTACGCCGTGTACGTGTCTCTCAGCTTCTAGGTATCCCCCGTTTACTCTCCATTCCGGCCCCGCCAGAACGGCAAACAATGTCCGGAGTAGTTTGGGGGAGCTTGGCAACGTGCAAATGCGGCTTAACGTACAAATGCGACCCTCACTTCCTCTGTGTCGGTCCTTCGCGACGGCAACTGGGCTGAATGGAAATAAACGCATGGAAATAAACGTCTACCCGCGACCCGCCTCTCTCCGTCGCGAAATGCCACGGAGAGAAGCGAACCAACCGCGACGTTTTCTCCAATACTCTTGTCGACGCGTATTTCCGTTTTCTGTAGTTGCTTTCTTCTTTATATATATATATAAATATCAATATATTGTCACAAATTCGCAGAATTCATGTAGATTACAAGTGCAAACTTTGTGCGCGATAACACTTTCTACATCGTTTCTTCATAATTCGCTCAACGTTTTCTTTTTTATCCCTTTACGTTCGAGTAAAACGATTCTATCAAATAGATATCGTGCACGCTTTAACGCTCATGTAACGAAATGTAGTCGCTCGTCGATGCGACGTATCCGATTTACACACGCCATAACGAGACGACTAGTTCGGAAATGCTGCATTTCCGTCCATTTCGCTTTGCACGTACATACATCGCTGATGCATAAAATCTCACCAGGCTACGCGATCCAAAGTTGCTGGACCGCGACTAATCTCGCTCGTACGACTATCAGCGCGTTAGTCCGCATCGAACAAATCGTTTAGAAGAGATAATAGTAGTTGCAGAGAGAGGCGTCTGAGTACAGCTGCGATATAAGCGGTATATGCGGGGACGCGGTGGATGAACTCGGCACTTCCGGAAACCGCAGGTAGTGGAGGAGGGTTGCAGTTTTGCCCCGAGGTCAGCACGTTGCGAATTGGCGCGCCGTTACTTTCATCGCGTCTGAGAGACGCCCTTTGACTTCCCACGGCTAATTTGCGAGGTCGTTACGATGTGCAAAAGCAATTTTAATTGTTTCGCCGCGTATAGCACACACGGAGACCGCGCGCGCGGACACAATTGCGCGAGGTTGATCGACCAACATCTAACTACGCCTATTCTTCTGTTACGGAGATTGCGGTCGAACATCGTTGAACTCGTAAATGGGCTACTATTCGGCCAAAGCGCACTATCTAAATTCCTTTCCAAGTCAGTGAAGTAGTAACATGGAATTAAACATAGCGTTAATGTATTCGTAAAAATTAACAGAACTTGCTGTGCCATTCGACTTTGCGCATGAAGATCTTGGTAGTAGAAAAACGAATTTCAATAACAAATCTCATAACAAAATTGAATATCAAATTTATTAAATAATAAAATTTAACATAATTGCGTAGAATTTTTAACATGTTGCGGACAGAAAAAAAATAGTTTTTAAAGCAATAAGCACATTTAAAAGGACCAGGGAAAAATATATATATATATATATAACCCGTGGCTATTTAGCTATACAAATTAAACGATAAACGCGCGACTTAAGTGCTGAAAGAAATTACCGTGGCATAATTTCCGGAATGGACACGTTGAAAGCCCTTTAAGCTTAATTGGATTGGAAGTAAAGCGGTTCGGGGCGCTGTATTTCTTAAGACGATATCGATCTGCGCTGACTTTATGCGATCTCATCAGGCGTAAAGCGTTGCAATTTGTGCCGCTGTGTAGAAGACTATCCCACGATATCTACGACTTTCTCTACAGGCGTATACCATGGAATCTCGAATTATACGATTGCATGAAATAGAAAGTAATTTCGTATTTATCAGTTCGCCGAGGAAATATCGTTTTATCTAAGCATACGTAAAAGTATAAGTCATAAAATTAATCGCGTTATATTTCCATACTTAATACACTTTTTCCACGTAAAAAGAGAAAATAACTATATGGTATTAATATCTATAAGCTTCTAATATTTTCTAATTTGTACATAAATATTATTTTCATATACTGAAAATATAGCTAAATCATGTCCTATGTCAGTAATGAATTACATATGTTTTATCAGTACAAGAACAACACAAAGAGCAACAGCAATTATTATAAATATTTTATTCGCACAGTTACGTTTTTCGACGTATCAAAATTCATATATCAAAATTTTAATATTACTCGTTACGATGCTTGACTTGGATCATTAAATACAATACATATTATATGTATATATAAGCGCACATTATCACATGAATTAGATGAAAACTGATTTGAGACCGAATGTATCATGTGAGAGTTACTTTATTCTATCCTGATGTAGCTGTCATAGACGTATATGACTCTGTTCGCCTCTGTTATCCGTCGCTCTTTTCCGAACGCCGTTTTATCGCACTCTATATTCTTTGTAGGAAAAAGACGAGGTCTCGAGTATCTCGAACGGTGCCTTCGTAATAGAGTACTTTTTTTGCGATAGCCGCCTCTTCGAATCTTTCCATCCTTTAGGCAACATATTCGTAAGATACAGGAGCTAGTGGTCTTTTCTCGTCTCATGGTATCTACCTTTTCTCCTTCATGCATAATTCCAATGTGTGATAGAAATTGTAGTTGGATAGAAAAGTAACTCATCGAAGTGAGCAATATAAAGTTAAAGTTGAAGAACGCAAATACAAAGAGTCAATTAAAGTTGAAAATAGTTTTTAGTTTGTTTTTCTCTGACGATAAAGACAACTCGCGTTTTGCTTCTATTTTTTACATATATTATATAAACATAAGATTTTATGATAAAGTATATATATATATAAATAGAAATAAATCACAATGAAAAATTGTTTCTGTACTATAAATATATCCACGAACTGCAATCAGTCTGATGTGTTAATTAGTCAGATAATAATTAAATCGAATAAAACAACAGATAATTCTTTTACAATTATATTTTTATTATCTTTTATATTATACACACACACACACACACACACACACACACACACATATATATATATATATATATAGCATATATTATTATTATTATATTTTTATTATCTTATTTTGCATTACATATTTTTATATAATTTTTTGGGAAATTGTTAGAGCTTAAAAATGTATGATAATATAGAAAAAAGAAAAAATATGTAATTTTAAAAAAATCCATGCAATTGTGGATGATATAATTTAAATACTATTATACATAGCAGTATGTGAGAAATATCTGAAATAATTAAGCTATATATTATGGGTGCCAACAAATTTCACTTTTTGCATTTATGATTAAATATTTTCTTTATACTCTTTTGTGTTCTTTTTTAATTTTAAAGAGCTAAGATTTTCAAATCGAATATATTATCTTCGATTATTTGCAGCACAACAAAATGTATTTTTAAATCTCATAAATATGTTTGTAATATAAATAGATGTTAAATAGATGCTTCTGATATTTTTTAATTTCTTTATAAAACGATAAATTCATATATATACTTATAAATATACTTATGCTACAATTATCCTATGCGTAAAAAAATTAATTATTTTTTTTTGTAACATTTACTTGCTTTTTCGTATTACGATTAAATATTATTTTTAACAATTTATAGATTATTACTAATGTGCAAAATAATATTACAAATGTAGCAATTGATAAAACTGCTATAATGTCCATATCATATTTTTGGTACCAAGGATCATAAGCAATGCTGCAACGAAGATGAGAAACATCCTTATGACGAATTACAAACTCGATCCACCAAATCGCATTTTCCAATGAATTATTAGGCTTATCTTCATTCATTGCTTTAAGTTTAAGCATTCTTTCTTTATATCTAGAGAAAAAGTAATAGTACGTTTAAAAAAAATGTATACTTTTTCTATTTTAGAATTATATTTTCATCCTAATTATGTAAGAATCTATAAAGATATAGTATTGCATAATAATTAGATTTCTGTGAAAATAATTAGTAACTTGTCATATTTATAAAATAAGATTTATTGTATAAAGAACTATTTGCGCAAAAAGTAATTACCTTTTATCATTTAAGATATCTGTTATAGATGCGTTTACAATTTCTCTCGAAATATTTTGAAAATTTATTTTTTTTGCAACTCCGAGAGATACCATTTTATTAACATTATAATACTGATCGGCAATAACTGGTATTCCTATAAGTGGTACCGCGTTATAAACAGCTTCTTCCGTGCTTTGAAGTCCACCTTGATATATAAACAATCTAATTTTTGAATGAGCTGTAAAGTGAAAAGCATAGCAAAAGGTGATTAATGAACACATATTGTATAAAAAAAGGAATGCATTTTTATTAATCTTTTTAAATTTTTACTTATGGCACTTGTATAGATTTACCAAGAAGGCTCTGTTGAGGAAACCATTTAGCGATGTAAATATTATCAGATTTATTTCTTAATTCTTTATCTATTTTCCACACAATTTTGCATGGCAAACTTGCAAAGACATCAATAAATGCGTTTAACACATGCTTGGAAAACTCTGACATACCTATATTTGTACCTAGGCTCATGTAAATAAATCCATTTGGTGCATCTGTCAAAAATTTATTCAAATCCTGAAACAAAATAAAATTATCAATGATATTTACTTTTAGGTATTTTCTCTAGAAAAAGGAATATGTATACATATAAAAATAACAGTAGCTTTATAGATATGAAGCAAATATATTAAGTATAAATAATAATTTTTAATAACATCGTTTGAATGCAATAATTACTTTCGGTAAAGCTGGAGGTTTTTCTAAAATATGCAAATTTCCAAATTTTATAATATTAGGCATTGTCGGTCTTATAAAAGAGATAGCTTCTTGTTCATTATGAAGCACAATACTTATGTTTTTCTCTATGTCACGTATGTCTGGTATATTTTTTCCGAGATACTTTTCTGCTATTGCTTGCTGCTCAGGAAAAAAATGATTCAACACGCAATATATGTAATACCATAGTTGAATAAAATTATTTAACCTCTCCCAAAAGGATAAATTAAAACCCGTGACTTCCGCCATTTCCCAAGTTGAAGGATGTGATGGCAAAACGGGTGCGCCAAGAAGATAATAATCATAATTATACAATTTTATTGATGATACACCTATAAACAAATGGAAACATTACGCAATGAGTTATGTAAATGTGATTATTTAAACCAGATGTTTGAATTTAAATGTTTGCGCGAAAAACAATATTTTGAATACATCATTTACATTTATGATATATAAAAAGTAATTAAGTTAATTACTTGCTTATATATAATTTTGAATTCCGTAATAATGACACAAAAAATGGCAATAAATATTTATATTAATTAAGCCAAATTGATAATAGAACTATATTCTTCAGCTAATTTTAGAAAAAAAAAAAATTGTAAAATTTAAATTTTATTAAGTTAAATGATCTTTCTTTTTTTTTTGGCTAAGCAAAATTTTAGTTTAAATTGATTCCAAATAATTTATTGTTTAGGTAAAGCGTAAGAAATGGTTAATAATATATATGCTATATATTTTTTATCAATATTCTTACCTATAAGAGGTGCATTAAACCTGTGCGCCAACGAATAAAGACCAGGTGTCTTTATAGTTTCTATAATTACCGCGTCGAATTTTTGGTCACTATCTGGTGCATACATTTTACGTACTTCTAAATGTTTATAAATATTCTCTGTGATTATGTGGCTTATACTGAAAAATTGGTTACGTTCATTATTTATCCATGTAGATTGCTCCATGCTTTTAACAAAAGATGCATCTTTTATTGCGTTATAGTTGTGATGAAAATCGATTTCTGTTAAATTTGTGATACTAGGATCATTAATTGGATCCGTTGTTAGAACAACGAGTTCATGTCCTCGTCGGCTTAGAGTAGTCCATAATAATCGATAAACAATTTGATGACTGTAGGACGGTATCGCAATAATTGCTAAGATTCTTGCAGCTTCCAAGAATGGCGTAACGATGCACAGAAAACACATCACCCAAAATGTCATTTTGACAATTGGTCCCATTTTTCTTTGATAACAAAACGTAAAATAAAAAATAAAAATTTAATTTTACGAACGGAAATGTACAAACTATTGCTATTGCAGCAAAATATCTACTCTTATCTGTATGACCGTCTCGTTTTTTATCAAGTATAAAATATACATATTTATTTATTTTGTAATAAATAATGACATGTACATACAAAATACGATTATCATTGCCTTGGCAATATTACGCAAAGCATGTGTCTAAGTATTCTCAGAAATGCATATTTGACATATGTCTCTATAATAGAGAATGCATGCTGCAAAAAAATTAGTTTTTTTTTTTTAAATTGAAAATAATGGCTAGTGCAAAGCTTTTTTACGTATTTGCATATCAGTTTGTAATAGCGAATAAATTTCACAACTCTTGCACCTGCGTGATAAAATATACTTAAATTCTACACAAATATATGTAAAATTTTATAAAATATATTTAAACTATTCGATTATTAAAGCGGATATTGCATGTAACATGAGATTACGAATAAGACATGCGATAAAGATAGACGTAATTAGGTTTACATTTACATTTGCCATACATATTCAAAAGTCTTATATATTTGCATTGCTTATATGTAATAATTTTGGTTAAATATTGTATAATATTATCTAATGCTCTACAACAAACTCGGTGGCACTATGACAGCAGAACTTCGATGCACTACTTCTGTAGCTAAAATTTTCACTAAATATTTTTATATATTTTAAATTCTGTCAATCAATAATAAAAACATATTTTTCCTGCTGATACATCACTTTAAATCATAGATGAGTTTGAGCGGAAAGTGAAATTGGTTTGAAAACAATGGTATATGTTGCGCATGCGTATCTTATGGACCGTGACAAGTAAGAAACTCGCAAAATCGATGAACCGAAACTGTGGAGATTCGTTTCTTTTATTTCTCGTCATCTTCATCTGTCACACTATTCCTCTATCTGACCGCGCTCGCGTGCGCAGATCGTTTTTCTTCCGACCGCAAGAAAGTGAAATCTTGCTGTAGCCTCGTCATAATACGGAACAATTGTTTTTAAAGACTTCTGATGCAACTCTAGTAAAAACATGTTAATTAATACATCATAATCATGAGAAAAATATTTAAATTTTTATTCACGCACATTCTAATAGAAACTGTTAAATTAATGTTAAATTAACTATGTTAATTAAATCTATCTCGCATCTCTTCTTGATATATAGGATTCAAAATTGTTGTTTTATGTGGCCGATTATGTAATATATAATATTTTATAAAATATTTTACAAAATTATATATACAATAAAATATTATTTTAAAATAGTTTGGAAAGAGAGAGAGAGAGAGAGAGAGATTTAATGTTAGAATTATTTTGATATCTGTCTCAAATACACATTTAGATATCATGCCGACTCATTTATTTCGTAATTAACTATTAAAAATATGCCTAAGAAAAAGTAAATGTGCTAAAGCTACACTTAAATCATAATCATAATTATATCTACATCGTAAATGCTGCATGCGTTTATATATAATAATCAAATAGTTATCTTTCTGAACACCGTGTAAACAGTTTATTATAAACAAGAAATAAATAAGATATTTATTAATATCTGTTTTCCTAAGTTTTTAATTACAAGTAACTTTTAAATAATGATATAAAACACAAAATTAAAATTAAAAAAGTGTTTTTTAAAGACGATTAAAATTTACGTCACTGTCAAATTTACGTACAACTCTATAAAATTTGATACAAAAAATAATAACAATGAAAATTGTCACTAAATTCGAAAAATCATCTAAAAAGTAACATATGCTATAATGAACGTTCTTATATGGGTTCAAAAGAGAAAATTCAAATTCAAATTAACTTAATCAAATTTACATACTGATTACAAGATTTATCTGTCGCTATAATTTATGCATTATAGGCCGCAAAATATATCTAAGAATGTACTCTTTATTTTTAGATATCGAGAAAAACTCGCGTGACATATCACAGATATTTGGCAAGCCAATTAAAAAATTGATTAACAATTTATCCAGTTGAATATAAAAAATTAATAGCTCTGTAAAAAATAACGTTTTACCGAACCATGCTCTTCTCGCTGATTTTTTATGTACACTGTATCGGAATAACAATTGTTCTACACGATAACAGTTTTAAATGACATGTATTTCTCTCCCTTTAATACTTTTAGAATTTTGTGTCATTTGTATTTCCTGCGCTTTCACAAGTTTGCGCTCCTTGATTGAAAAGACTATACTAATTACTAATTACGTTGCTATAATACGAAAATATTTGTAACGCCATCGTATCTCGACGAGTATTCGATGCGTTATATTTGCGTATACTGTTTATATACATATATGTTTAGCAAATATACATGTACGTTGGGGGAACATTGAATCATGTGCTGATTTTCTAATCTGTGTATATCGAATACGTGCTGCTTGCCTATTAGCTTTGCTAAATAATAAAAAAAATCCACTATTTCTCTTTTCCTTTTCTCTTTTTCCACGATATCTGATCCGATGTGTAATATTGAAAATTGCATGGGATGCCAACTTTATCTTTCTATGATTTGGTTTATAAGACATACAAGAGACTCTTAATCATAATTGGATTAATTGTATCGTTCCTTATTGATTAATTTATTGCAGTGAGATTTATGCCGCTTATAAAGATGTAATTAATAGAAATAAAAATATCGCTCGTTAAATTTTTCTTAGAATACAATATCTTCTATTGAATACCGGATGTTTGTATATCGGACGTTGGGCATAGTATTTGAATTCCGCAAAGCGCTTGCGGATTCACATCAAATGTCAAGAAATTCTTTGACAGCTCGTGCATCTTCTCTCTCTACGTTTCTCTAACATCACCGTTTTTCATGTTTAATTAAACGTTCTAAATTTCATAATATCTATAAAAAAGGTAAAAAATCAATAAAATACACTTACTTTATTGGAAGCGTTTGATTATGAGACAGTAATATTATCCGTCATTAATGTCGCTGTTATATTTGCAGTGAGTTTAACGGAATATTAGTTAGCAATCAGTTCAAGAGATCGCGACGATGCGCTTCCATGCATCTCCGCATATCAATCCTAGCCAAAGTTTCTACCTATTCGCAGAAACCGTATTCAACATATAGTAGACACTATGCACGAGAATCCTCTGGGAGAGTTAATCGAAACTAAGTTTAAATGTCTTCGAGATGTTTGTACTGACCCACTTGCATGTAGACAAGCTAACCATTGGCATCGGTCGCTGTACTTCATCAACGAGATATGTTCAAATATGCTTGCCGCGACGAGAACAATATGCGACATGATTAAAATAAACTTGTAGTAAGTGTGACATATGAGATGAAATTTTTACACACAGACATATACACATGCATCGTTGGGCAACATTATTTGCTCTTCTTCATTAAAATAGAAATACATATTTGGATTAAAATTTATATGAAATAATAATACAAGTAATAAATATGTGATATATATATATATATATATATATATATATATATATATATATATATATATAAAACAAGGAAATAGTATTTCCTGACTTGTCTATGATGAATGATGATTAATGCCGTTTCATTAAGTCTAATTTCCTTTAAAATCGCTAAGACTGTAAACACAATTTCCCTAAATCGCGAGTCTCGGCACGAAGTAATTATCGTTCGCGATCCTTGCGTTCCACCTTCGTGTGATGTATTTACTTGTCGGTGTACCGAATAACTTTTACACATACTTTGAATGCGGCTTGTTAAAAGTTTCCTGGTTAGACGGAAATGGATTTTGCATTTAGTGGTAGCCGTGCGAGTCGTAGGCACGAAACAACTTTACAATGTCGGCTACCTCTCAGATACTGCGAAAATTAGATATAGAGAACAATTTATATTTAGCATAAAAAATAAATAAGAGAGAAATCACTTCAGCTGGATATTTCTTTTAACTTTTCTGGCTAATAACTAGTTAGCTAATAAGAAAATTTCAATAAACTAGAAAAAATAATTTAGTTTACAGATCATATTGCGCATATTAAATTTTATAAATTTTATGCAAGAAAAATAGAGTTATAAAAAAATAAAAATTATAAAAATAAAACGTTTGCTTCTTAATATAACAGCAACATCTCCCCACTTATATCAATTAGCTAATTTTTCCTTTTATTTTAATTAGTTAACCATAACATTTATTTAACTGTAAAACAACATTTTTAGTAACAGAGAATAATAGTTCGATTTTTAAGATATTTTACATAAAGTGACAACTAAAATGAGCAAGGAAAATCACAAACTATAATATAAACAATATAATTATTCATATAAAGTATACTATAACGCATATTTATTTATAAACATATTTGGATTGATAAGAAATTTAAGTTATATCATAGGTATGTACGTAATATAAATTCCGTGCGTGTTTTTGTTGTATGCTCTTCGGTAACGAGACGCGCATTACTTACCTATTATGCTACACGTCAATTTTCAAAATTATTTTTTATTAATTTATTATATTATATTTAACTTATTAATTTAATTTAATTTTTTTATTTGACTTATTTTTTTAATTTTCGCTAAATTTATCTTTTTATTCAATTTTTACTAAATTTATTTTTTTTACTGATAGATACGCAAGATGCAAATCTATATATATATCCGCATTATTCGAAATATACCTTAGCGGGCGTCCAATTGATTCTAAAATCTATTTATATAATGTAATAAAGTTAATTGCACAATTTTTAGCTATTCAAAAACATTTTTATCGTATAAAATATTTTTATGCAAAATTTAATATAAAGCAATATAAAATTTTTCTTCCTTATATTTAAAAATAATATGAACCTAATAAAATTATGCTATTTATTTTATTTCTTATAGCAATTATCACATCTCGTTATAATTTTTGTATAAAGCATTCCAACAATCTAGCTTTCGCGGCTTACATAATCCGGTTTGATAATAAAACGAAGATAATTACTCACTGACGGCTTTCTTCTTACAATAGACAATCCCGACCTGGCCTCTTATGAAATTCATTTCCGAAGAGTACGGAATTCATTCTGACCGAGTTTACCGCCACTTTAATTCCTTTTTTGCTTGCATCCGCGGAGCACATTTTCTCACCAGCTTGCGCGATATGACGAAAATAGATCCGATCGCTGGCATAGTGAGAATACCAATGAAGATCGGATAAAGACAGCCTACCCTTAAATTCAGAAGTGAATCCTATTTGAATACGATTCCTTTAATCCACCTTGGAATCGGATTATAGAAATAATTTCGCCGAGTCGCTTGTAATCAGCTTTCATTTCATTTACTCGATGAGAAATTCGTTAAATCTTTGACACTTATGCGTCAAGAGATGGAGATGACAGATTTTCAAATGAAGATCTTTACTTCGAGAAATTTTCGCATAAAGCTTTCTCTGCTCGCTATTATTATATTAATATCGTTAATATACTGACATCCGTTTATAAAAACGGCATTGGAAAGTTTCGAGAAACCTTTAGAGCAAACAGTAATATAAATTGTGTATTTTAGAAGATGTACATAATTAATTCAACGTAAAATATTTGGCTCTCTTCTTTCATTTTTAATCATAGAAACTAAGTAATATAATATAATTGCTGAATCTTGCATTACCTTTCCTCAAATTTGTTTTACGCTTATACATTGAACAGTTTCCGTTCGCAACATCGTAAACATCGAATCGCGCGGAAATCATTACCGTGACCGACTCGATTCTCCGCGAGGTCGATATCGCCCGTTTACGGTGGAGACGCAAGCTGATCGATATTAATCGCATTTCGCTAGTGGTGACGGGTTCCTCTGATTGACGGCGACGATTAATGCGGGTCGTCGGGTTATGCCCCAGATAAACCGGCTGGTTGGTCCTTCGTGTGTATGCGCTCTCGCTGCAGAGAGCGTACGGGCCGCGTATTTACGTTCGTCAATTTACATGATCGGGGGCGTGAGCGCGCGCGGTTCTCGTTACTTCACGCTCCATCACGCGCGCGTGCAAGCACGCGTATGCAAACCACCTAAGTTGCATATGGTGTCGGCCGGCCAGGCCAGCCAGCGAATGGAATTTCCATCTGGCGTCGTCGTTATCGCGAATCAGCCGCCACTCGCAGTTGCACATTACGCTGGCTTTTCTCGTCACACGGACACTCTCCTCTACGGAAACGGTCGGATGAAGAACAGACGTGAATAATTCATCGAGTTCCGACCGCACTTTCGGTCGTCACGAGGACCAAGCCGCATACCCATTTTTGTTTTTTCTTTTCCTTGTTTTCGCTTCTTTGCTTTTGGAATTCATAGTTCGTTAGTGTCGGGCCAAACAGAACGCAGACGCGATTGGCATGCATTTGTCGTTAATCGTGAATACACAGTGGCTGCTGTCGAGAAAAATTGCGAAGATTTAGCATCATCGGTGGCTTAGCGCAGGGAAATTGATCTTTCTATTAATTTGATCGTCAATACAACCTTAATACTCCTCACCAAACTTATTTTCGCCACAAATGTCGAATATTTGTCAAATTATTTAAATGGAGTTAACATATCGATTTTTCAAGTTTGTGTAAAAAAGACACGAAATAAAAGTTATCCTAATGTTATTTATTTTTAAGTGATGTCATTATTTAATAATTATTAAAAGACAATTAATGGAAATTAATTTTATCATAATAATTATTATTTATCTATAAATTATAAAATTATTTCATTGTGATTTTCTCTTATAAATAAATAAATTTATTTATTAAGAGAAAATCACGATGCAATAATTTTATAGTTTATAAATAAATAATAATTATTATAATAAAATTAATTTCTGTTGATTGTCTTTTAATAATTATTATGATACAATTGATTAATTTTTGTTTAATTGTTTTTTAATAATTATTAAATGATAATATAACTTAAAAATGATATAAATAATACTATAATAATTATTTTAATTTTATTATTAAAATATTATTATTGAATTTTATTATTATCATACATTAATTTTTATTTGTAGTGAATATCTTATTTTGCGTCTTTTTTTACACAAACTTGAAAGATCGATAAGTTAATTCTATCATTGGAATAACTTGATAGATAATTGACTAATTGATATATATATATATATATATATATATATATATATATATATATATACATATATAATTGGTATTATGTTAATAGTTAATATAGTAATTAGTAATAAATAGCAGAGAAAATACACATAAACATATATATTAATATTAATATATTAATAAGAGATTTTATATACAATATAATATCGTAGTATGGCATAAGCATTTTTTCATAGACGTCATTAGTGTCCTGATTACGATAGTAGGACATTTTCATATATATACGATGATATACGAGCACGATTACATATCATTAAGCTAAAGCTAAATCATTAAAAATTAATGCCTAGGTGATTAAATCGAGGTAAATTACAATATAATGATTTGTAATTAACGATATCGCATTAGAGCCATCAATAAAACGAATGCTATTTCGGTAAAATCTTTATATTGTTCTCTTCTACATGATACCGTAAAAATTATTTATTTGTGATTTATTACAGAAGAATATTATAATAATATTGAAACTTTTTTTTTGTGATTATATCTGATGTAAAGTATATATGTATATATTCTAATTTACACTATATATGCCGTCACATCGTTTATAATCAGAATTTTAAAATCAGATTTATATTAAATTCAGATTTTTTTGCAAAATTTTAATGATAAAGTTAAAATGATATTACATAATTCTAAAAAAGAATGTAATATTAATAGTTATTATAAATAATTTAATTTAATTTATTATTCAGTGTAAACTATTTTAATTAACGTTATACTAACCGACAATGAGTAATATGCTACTTTTCTATATCATTTTAGTTCAGATACATATAAAAATAAAAAGAAGTAAATAAAAATTTCATTATACGGTAGGTAATATAGAAACATGAATCCCTTATATAATGCTAAAGTTGCGTGATTTTTTTACAAATAAAACTGCGTCTACATTGAAGCGAGACATAAACATCTCGTATCATTAAAGATGATTAAATATTTCATAGATGGTAAAGCGATATGCAAAGTATTACCAATATCGATTAGACGAACGAATCGTCGTCTAGTCGACATAGTCACTGTCCACGAGATATGAAAGTTCGTCAAAGAGCAATTCGTTACACATCAAATTATCTTTCCTGATACACGTGGTTATTAATATGGCGGCGCCGGCGCTATATACGGAACAGCTGGTGCAAACAGATACGTCGGCAAAACATTTTCATCTCGCTAAATTGTCAACGACATTGCGCGCCGCGGCTTAATCCGCGTTCAGCTTTTTCCATCCGTTTCGTTTGCCCGGTACGGCAGACGTATCGATTATGTTCGCCATTTCAAAGTGGCTTCGTTTGCCGCAATCGCGGAACCGCGTGTTTTTCCCTCGGCATAGATGACCCGCTATAACTGGCTTTTTTTAATGACAGTTCCGCTGAGTCGATGGCGCGGGTATCGTCACGGGTCTCGTTAGCAAATTCGATGATGGCACCTACGTTAGCGTCATCGATCCCGAAAGCTCGTTATACTTCTCGATATCGCCGAGTACGAAAAAAAGATGGTTGTATCGTGAGGTAAAATATTGCGCGGTTCTCCAACGATGTATTTCATACAGATAACATCGGCTTTCGTTAACGTTTTTTTTTTTTTTTTTTTTTTTCAGAGATAGATGACATATCTAACTTTGATCTTTCAAAGTGAGATGAAATATCACAAAGTTTATCGATACGTGTATCTTATAAAAAAATACATTTATGTCAGCTTAAAATTATGAGCAATTTAATAAAATCATTATTTAAACTATATTAAAACTAAAATATTTTAAAATCGGCGTATCGACATAAGGCATTGCAAATAAAATTAAGTAATAGATACATGAAAATAAAATTTTCAAGAGATATTTTCACAGAAATCTGATTATATTATTATATGTGTGTGTTTGTATATTAAAAATTATTTTTGGCATTGCAACTCTTGGTAGGTTCTGGCTTTTTCTCATATTTTTCTAGACGACGTAACGTAATGCAAATTTTCTATTTCTTGTGCGTTAATAATTAATCTCGTGGTTTCTACTCCCAAGATTTCGGTTTTATATTAAGATACAATAATTGAATTCTTTGCAACCCTGGTATCTCTAGATGTCGTGTTTATTCTAAATTAAATACTTTCGTATATAAAAAATATGATTGTTTCACATACTCCAAAACAGTAGACATGCAGATATACAATGTACATAGAAAAGAAAATGCAAATACGAATGAAAAGAAAAGAGAAAATATTCGAGAGCGATACGACCGAACTTCCTCATTGCGAGAGGATTCTCCCTCCGCCTAGCTCGTAAATCCTGACGTTGCGGTGCGTTCGTAAACTCGTTTTGTCGTGGTCGAGGCGTGACGCTGCACTCCGTTATAATTAACACGGGATGATGCGCGGTATAAATTACAATTATACATGATTTACAGGATGCAATAGTCGCAGGCTGGCTCCCTTCGTTACCTTCGCTGGCTATCTCTACTACCACTCGCATTATCTCTTCTTCTCACTTACTCTAGGTTCCTGCGCTTTTAAAGTTTCTCGTCTCTGGATGGTATTATCGTCTATTTCCATCGCATTGCGGATGCTCCTCTTTGTAACGAACTACTGAATAAACATGTTCGTACTAAACCGCCCCGCGTTACGTCGGTGTTAAGAGCAATGTTAAAGGAGCCTTGCTTGTAACACATCTATTCTCGCGTTGCATCAACGTGTCGTGTTCGTTGAGATGCACCGGTATATCTTTGAGCATTTAAAATCTACTCTCTACGAAATCTCTCGATTTCGCGATGAAATTCGTGCGTCGAGAAACTTTAACATATTTGCGATTACGCAAATTTTTTCGACAGTTCAATTTTTTTTTTATCGGTGATACACATATATTTGTTTTGTCTTAAATTTTGGGAATAAATAGCCTTAAATATATAAAAACTAGAAACATATCATGAATTTTCAAGAATGGTATATTTGTATAACTTAGTTTTTTAGATAGAAAATTTTTCCTTATCTTAATTTTATTTAGATATTTTTGGGTTGTGTGTGTACATTGTTTTGTGTGTTTTTTTTTTTTTTTTTTTTTAATAAGCAATAGATTATAAAATTTTAAGAAATACGCGAAAGCCTCTCTAATTTCGTGGAAAAAATTTGACAATATATCTTGTAATGCAAATTCGTAACTAAATCTAGAATCAAATTAAACCTAAGACATGTCGTCGCTTTCACAGTTTGCATGTTTGAAAATGTATGTGCCAGGCTGTACTGAGGTCGAGTCACGTGCTAGTCAACGACTAGCGGGAGTCCTCTTAATTATGTCACCCAGTTCTGCACGAGACACAATAGAGAACTTGCGGTTAATAATTCCAGCTTTGCTGAAACGTACGCCGAACTTACAAAAGAATTCAAGCAGTACTAGAAATGACTTCAGGTCATATTATTATCACGCTAAGTGTAAGTAATTGCCTCTGCATTTTGTTGTATGTATATTACATGTCCTTAATTATTATGATCGAACTACACGCAAAGTTATCATTAGTATTAATAACAATTTATTTTATTTGAATCCAATTTATTTAATCAAAATATAAGAGTGTTATAAACATTAAAATATTTTATAAACTTTTATTCTCTCTCTTTTATATATTTTATATATTTTGTAAAAATTTTTTATTTGTTTGTTACAAAGCTTGTTCATTGCATTTTTAATTTTATTTAAATCCCTTTCGTTCTCAGTAGAAATTAATCCAAATATATATTAAAATAATTTATAATATTCGGTGCAATATTTTTTACCAGATCTTACTTTCCGTAAAATAAAATAATCGATGCAAAGACTTTAATACAAATTTATTTTAGACTATGATTTTTGTCATGTAATTGCTAAAAGTTACTTTGCATCCAAGCTAAGAAATGTCTATTTGCCAGCATCTGCTGATCGTTTTTGTCGATTTACAATAGTCACGCACGCCGGTGGTACCATCGCGGACAATATCATCGTTTTTATTATGGCAGCTGGTAACCCAACCGGTAAACTCTGAAAGCGGACGTGCCATTACGCGTTTAAAGCAATTTCCGGAAATCCCTCGTGACGTTCGACAAATGGACTGGAGTCATAAATAGTTCTGCAGTCGCGGGTTGAAGCACGATGAGCGCCTATGCCGTTTCATCTTCCTTCCCGCCTTTCCCGAGCGTTTCGTGAAAGATTAATGTGAATTTTATTATTACGACTCTTATATGTACGACACTAACTTGGAAAAGACCATAACATTTCGATCGTTATTATCGAACTTATCCTCGGGTTGTCAGAATTACGTAGCTACTATAATGTCGAGGATTACGGAGGACCTCGTAACTTTCTAAGTATATATACTTACGTATTTGATATAGGATCCATCTCCGCATTATGAAGAAATTGTTCATTCATTGTAAACTATAGACACGCCAAGGAATGGTAATATCTAATTAAAAACGCACAAGCATTAACTTATTATATGTTATAAAAAAAATAAATTTCATGCAAACAATTATTAATGATATGAGAAAGTACGCACTCTTCTCTTTCTCTAGTAAAAAAAAAACATTAGTAGATAGTAATCATCTAATTTCCAACTACATAATTACAACATTTAGTACAAATTTTTATTGAAGTATGTTCGATATGCAATTACAAAATGCATTTACAAAAATATATTTTTTTTTGTATAGTTTTGATGATTTTTTATATACTTTATTACACAACAATAACTATGAAATATAATTATTGTATTAAATTTGTTGTGTGTGTGTGTGTGTATGTGTATATCATATTGAAAATTTATTGGCTTATATTATTAAAATTGTACTTTTAATTTCAACAGTCTGTAAGCTATTTTATTGAAATATTTAATAATTACGCGTGTATGCGTACATACATAAGCATCGCATACATGTGCACATGTGCTTATATGATATATCCATTTGTTTTAATTGTTTAATTTAAACTCAACTATTTTTTTCGAATATTGGATTTATTTACGAGTTTACTTATAACAAATTATGACTTATTAAATTGGTTTAATGTCGATAAATAGCCCGAATCAACAGCCAAAGTAAATTTGATCATTCGTGAAAGAGAGCTATAATTGAATACGAATTATTTAGAGTATGTTTTGTGTATGTATATATGTTTTGTGTCGAATCAGTTGCAGATATTCTATTATCTCATCGAGTGTCAACGTTCAGAAACCACGATATCTTTAATAAAATGATCTCTCTCGCTTGTAACAAAATTACACATTATCCACACATTTAAATATATATATATATATATATATATGCACATATATCTGCACGTACGCATTTAGTGCAATAATTTAAGGCAACATATAAATAAATAATTAGTAAATGGAGCAAATTTTAATTCAATATTTTTGCCAATTATTATTATGATACGTTAATTATAAGTTTACACAAAGTTCATCTATATGGCATGCAAATAAGTAAAATTTTCCGTTTTGTTAAAATAAACATTTTTGATGCAAATGAATAGCGATCAATGTATGACTCGAAGGATGGAAAAATTCAGAGCGGGAAATGGCGTGTACATAAAAGATGCATGATAAGCGACTGTTTCGTGCGTAGCTTTCCGTAGTAGAGGGGAAGGCTTAATCCAGAAATATGAAGTAATACGTCGTAACGCGCTCTCTTCCAACACGAGCTAATAATAAATCTCAATTTTACCGAGTCGAAAAAAATGCGTGTGCGAAAAGAACGCCTTTCCGCGACTAACGACAAAACTCGTTTTAATTAACGCTAGAATTGTTTCAAAATTGCAAGAGACAAACTAAATTGGCGCATAATATGTGCAATGTTGCAAGTTATAATCCACGCATAAATAATATGTGCAAGTTATAATCCACGCATAAATAATATCTTGCTTTTATATCACCAAAGTGTTGATCACTGATCCAAAAAATTCTGGAGACTTATCAGTTCTCGAATAGAAATTTTCTTATAGATTAAATCTTTTCTTTGGAAATTTAGTATTTTTTAAGAATTTTGAATAATGCAAAATGTTATTAAAAAATGTTATAACTCAATCTTAATTAAAATAAAAAAAAGTTATTATTACTTTGTAGAACAAAAATGTGAGTTTGTCACTTCATATTTCTGGATCCTACTTTACACTTACTCGCATTGGAACTTTTGTAATTTTTTCTGGAACATACCAGAAACTCTAGAACTTTTTGAAAAAAAAGATGCAGACCCTTTCTCTATCCCCCCTTCTCCATCTATTATATACCAAAAGTTTTAAAACGGGCTGCTAATTTTATAGAGATAAGTTTGACCACCCAACGTAAAAAAAAATTTACAATAGTTTCGCGTGATTGCGGTAGGATCACTCCACGAAAGAAGAGCAAAACTCGGTTCGCTTGTCAATTAATTTCCCGCTAACCATTTTATCCAAATCGCCATAACTAGCGAGAGAGGCATGTGAGTATAATATTTATCATTTGAAACTTTCGGCCGCAAATAGAAAAGAATTGCATCGGCAACAACAACTACTCAATTAAGCCATTTAAACATCTATAATCAATATTTATAGGTAAAATTAATATTCATACTCTTTGTTTCTTTTATTGATTTACAACGATGGAATAATCATAGATAAATCGGATTCTTCGCTGCAAAGAAAACTTCGAGGATATTATCTTTTAGAGTGATTAATTTGTAATATGAAGAAGCCTTGAACCATTATCGACAATTAATTTATGTAAATATAACGATAGTTTAAAGGCATAAATACCGATTATAAATCATTGAACTTCGCCATGCTCTTTAATCTTGTTTTTATTTCTGTGAGAGCGAAAATATGCAAATTAGTACATAATATCCCATTATAGTTCAATAATATTGTCGAAATTTTTCTAATTAAATCCATTTCTCGCGGTAACTTTCTTCAGATAATATGTATACATATGTTTTAATCAATATTTTGTATATTTTCTCTTTAAATCTTTTTCAAAGTTCCCATCGAAATGTGGCTTAAAATTATTTAAAATTTAAGATACTTCTATTTTTAAAACTGAGTATATAAAGAATACATGTATAAAGTAGACAGAATATGTAAAGTAAACTTTGAATATACAAGTACATACATACAGATATATAAAGAGAAAGGAGAAAGAGAGAGAGATTAATTTCTCTAATTAATTAAAATATTTGCCATTCTGAGATATATTTTATTTAAGCAAAGAAGTACTTCAAAGTAAAGAAAAAAATTTTATAGAAAATTTGACACGGAAAAAGTAAAAAGAATAGTATATCGTTTTCATCCATGTTTTATCATAAGAATCTGCTTTTCTCTCTATGCAAAACAAATAATTTAAGCGCTACACAAAGAACTTGTATAAATATTTATTAGTACATAATAAATTGTACAATTTATAATTTCCGGAAGCACTCGCTGAGACACTAGACACGTTCACCTAACACATTGCCCACTATGTGAGTCAGATGTATTACTGTCTGGCACAAAACGTGGTTAGACTACTCTATTCTCTGTTTCTTCATGTTATGATGATATAATGCAGATCAAAAATATAGGTATAGCTCTTAGATTTATAGCATTACTCTATCACTATACAGGGTGACCCATTTTAACTTAGGCAGCCAAATAACTCGAAAAATAAGCACACTACGAAAAAATGTTTAGAATCAAAATTTTGTCATTTCGAGGGGGACGTACAATGACGTTAAAATGAGCCCCCCCACCCCTTCCCCTGGGCGGTGAGGGGGGGCAAGTTTGAAATCTTAAATGGGAACCCCTATTTTTTATTGCATATTCGGAATCTTTGGCTAAAAACACATACAATTTGTCTGAAACATTTTTCTCGATTCATGATAGATGGCGCTGTAATCGACGAAATTCAATTTCTTCGATTTCTCTTACTGAGAACCCATGCTTACGATTCTGCAATAAATTAACAATAAAAATACCACGTTTTCATTGTTAATACTCGAAATTAGTCTTAAAACAAACTTCTCATTATTTTTTATTACTCATTAATTACTTCTCAAGAAACTGCTTTTAGCGTAACCCAGGAACAACGTCGTGGACGTAGCAGTTTTCTTTCCTTCGCCTTTCGCGATGAAGTGGATTATTACGAGATCTCCTTTCAATGTTTATAATTTGTTGATCAGTAGGATGGCGGCGATTTGGGAATCGCTCCGCATAAGTACGGGCAGTAAGTCTGTAATTTCTACCACATTCGCCAAAGGTTATAAGAATATCGACTACTTCTGTAGGCGTATAATTTGCCATTTTACCAGAATTTTATCAGAGTACAAATGTTAAAAAAATACATAAACACTTGTGACTTTGGCACTAAATGGACAAAATTTTGGAGGGATACTTAGAGGAACTCCATCAGATGGAAAGTCCAAAATGTCTCGGTACTTTGCACCATTCAAGTTGCCTAAAGGGCAGGTTACGCTAAAAGCAGTTTCTTGAGAAGTAATTAATGAGTAATAAAAAATAATGAGAAGTTTGTTTTAAGACTAATTTCGAGTATTAACAATGAAAACGTGGTATTTTTATTGTTAATTTATTGCAGAATCGTAAGCATGGGTTCTCAGTAAGAGAAATCGAAGAAATTGAATTTCGTCGATTACAGCGCCATCTATCATGAATCGAGAAAAATGTTTCAGACAAATTGTATGTGTTTTTAGCCAAAGATTCCGAATATGCAATAAAAAATAGGGGTTCCCATTTAAGATTTCAAACTTGCCCCCCCTCACCGCCCAGGGGAAGGGGTGGGGGGGCTCATTTTAACGTCATTGTACGTCCCCCTCGAAATGACAAAATTTTGATTCTAAACATTTTTTCGTAGTGTGCTTATTTTTCGAGTTATTTGGCTGCCTAAGTTAAAATGGGTCACCCTGTATATTCTTCTCTATTAACTATATATATGTTCATTATAATTTTTTAATATAAACAAAATTAGATAAACAATATTTTTATCTACGTGTATGCCTATTTTTAATATTTTTAACTTGTTAATATTAATAACAAAAACGTTTTAATAATATTTTTAATCTATCAAAATATATAATATTCGAAAACCAACAATTTAAAGAACTATAATAATATCTATTGTGACGAAAAATATCTATTTCGTTTTATATATTATACCTTAAAATTTATCTGTATTACGAAGAAATTTTAATGATAATTTTATTAATCGGCTATCAATCTCGAACTCAACATGTTGCAAATAGCATCTATTTATCAAAAATAAATTTTATCATAGATGTACGTTTCTGTTTGAACAATACCAAACAATATCAGCCAAACCGATTGAAAGTCAAATAATAGCCCCTGGGAATATACACAGGATAAATATGTAAGTATTTATTTAACTATGCTGATTGTATTTGTGCATTAATATTGTTGCTCGTTTGTTTAACCAAAATATCGAAATATTGAATCTACCTGCTTCTCCTTTTTTGATATCGATCTTCTTTTCCATCATCTTTATCGTATACTTTTTCACTTTTCCAATCGTCGACTTACTCCTAAAGAGGGACCTGTTCCTTTCTTGATAGAAATTTGCAGTACAGCTTCGGCGTGCTATAAGCACTCAGTACTCTTTGCCATTTGCTTTAAAGCAATACAAGAATTTCAAATATAAAACGATTTGAATAAATCAATATTTATCAAGATTTATTTTTCAATTTATGATATAATAAATGCATTTTAATGTTTTTTTCAAAGTATACCAAAAAAAAAATGCAACTTTAACACACGATGTAACACGTTTCTTTAATTCCTAAATTCAACCGAAAATGATCGTTATCAGCGCTATCGTGAACATCGACGAATTCTCTGTGTGTGCGCGCGCTCTAAAAAAAACTTTTTATCCTATTATCTTCTCTTCCTCCTCATCTTCCTCCGCCGCCGCGATCCATGAGTGACCCTTAAATTTCGTTTTCGTAGGACGGAGCTCGCATGAAAATCGCTTTAAAGTACCGAACTCCTTATGAAACTTTTCCTCAATAGTCGTCGACCCCTTACGTTTCGCCTCGGGCTTCGACGGTGGCAACGGGGGTTGCGAAATCGCCGTCTTTTCCGCTTCTGACTTACCCACAATGTTCACATAGCTCGATACTCGTCTTTATACTGCCGGTCATTAAAAATGGATCGAGCTAGTTTGCAAAACAAAGATAGTTCACAGGAGACTACAAATTTTGTGTTCGGCCATTATAATCGTAAAATAAAAATTCCGCTTGCCATAGAATTAGACACGTTGCGCTGTAATATGATGGTTATTAGTCGATATAATTTTTCTCTAAAAACGGATATCTCCAGAGTACCGCGGCGACTTTTCAAACGACGGAAGAGTTGAACTCGCGAGAATAATAATGCGCTCGAGAATCTTCTTCTCGGAGACATTAGTCAGAGTTGAACTATGCATGGGGCACTTTCAAGATGGACGGCTGTTTCATTGTATGCATATTGCTAGAAAGAGCAATTCATCCTTTATATTGTATGCTTTTAATCATTAACGCACAAAGCGTAAATATTTCATGTCACGCGTTCTATTTCTAATAAGCTTTCACTCTAACTTTAAAAAAATATATTTTAATTTATGCAATATATACAATGCAAAATGTTTCAGAAAAAAATTAATTGAGAAATATATTTATTAGTCCATATTATCACTATATATATTTAAAGATAAATATAATTGCATTATTTTTTGAAATCTTAATTTATTTATATCATTAATACTTCGATAAAATATTATTTTTGAAAACATTCAATTTTTATGCCGATAGACCTGTTATCCTGAAATAGCCAATAATGCGTTAAATATCAGATATTTTTTAAAGGCAACTTTATTGTTGAATATCTATCCTCCGTGATATGCTTTCAACTGATAAAAATACAATCTTTTTCGGAGAAAATTGCGACGACTGCGCTTCAGTTAGAAATGAAAAGAACATTCGTAGAATTCGGATATTATCACTTTTAACCGAGAAATTTTTTCTACTATCTCGAAACTGTTGGTATTCTGATTTATTTTTCGTTCCCTTTTAAAAGCGATTTGTTCAAGGTAATTTGAAAGCATACTCGTCAATATCATAAATATTGTCGATTTTGCCATCGTAACTGCATTTTTACAGTGATTTATAGTAACGATATTACGAATATCTCGTGCGCAATATAAATCGATCTACCTGACATTGATGTTTCATTAAAAGTTATATTTTATCCTCATATACAGAGACTGTGCGTATCACTATATCATAGCAAAGTAGCTTGACGTTTTGTCCAATAAGATATATCGCTCGTCGCATACATTCAAGCGCTCTGTACGCCAAATTATTAGAGATTTACATGCAATTTTTGCCTAATATTGTCACATTGGACTAAATGCAGCAGAAATTGTAAAATGTTCCCTTGTGTGATATAGTAGGTACTAATTTACAGAGTACTTCAATTACCATTGTCATTATGCATACCGATCGTAATGGGACGTTTAAGCGCAGTATTTCGAAGCAATATTGCGAAGCGCGTACAATACAACGAAATCAACTGAATATATCAGAATTATTTTGTGTGCCCAAAGATGACCCTATCGCAATAATTAATGATAATGCGCATGAGACTAAGTTTCGAATAATAATGCTGCTTCTCTGCGATAATGAATTAGCTTTCTGACGCTCAAAGCGCTCATCAACTTTGCTCTCGCGAATATTTCTCGGAGGGAAGACGCAGTTAGGAGAGAATGAAACGCGACGGACAGAAGAATTTTATTCGTTCATTAGTCACATACACCAGATTGAATTCCTCTTGAGTTTTTTTCCATGGATACGATTGTAGAACGGGCGTGGATGGGAGCAAGCTGAGGTTACGAGAAGATTCTTCGTCTCCAAGATTTTACAACCGGGAGAAATCTAGGGTGAAAGTCGATTTTTTTCCGAGGATTTTCATTAGTTAGGCTGAGCCAGTAAAATCAAAGGGTGACACAACCTGTCGCCGACAAGACGCGACGGTAACTAACAAACCTCGAATTGATTTTTGTGAAACTAATATTAGAGTTTATCTATACAGTTCGCCAAAATTATGATTATATATTTTAATAATATCTCGTTTAAATTACACACACTGACAATTAAAAAAAAATATATATATATTTTTTTTTTAATTATTTCTGTATAAAAATGTAGTGACAAAATTATTTATACACACACGCGCGCACACATACACAAATTATCTTAACATTAAATATTTGTTATTTATTTATTCCAATTATATTTATTATTATTGTTTTCAATTTTTAACCACTGACAAATGTAACCATTAATATCTCGTTATAATAATTACCTTTATTGCATTTTTGATACCTGCCATTATGATATATATATATATATATAATATATCGATGATTTTGAAAATTCTATATAACATTGTATTTCAATCTGGATATATATTAATTTATTCGAATTATTATAACTTAAAACTATTAAACAAATAATGAGATAATTGACTGATTTCTTCCAGATTTTATGATCCAAGTGGACGGGCAAAGTCATGCTTCTAACGTATATGTCGAATGCAGAATATTGAAAGGATACGAAATTAATTGACCAGCAAAACTCGCCCTCATTTTCCCTGTATCCTACGATGCATTTCTGAATTCAAATTCTAAAATACTAGCAACATGCGCGTACACACTTAAATTGACGGGTTATATGCAACGATGTCGCGACTGGGATCCTGTCAGCCTCGCGTATGATTTATTACCGGCACGAACAAGCTCCTCGTAATTTACGCACCCCATACCCCGCGTCCCTTCGTTCCCCCAGTCTTCGACGTTATTTCGCGAAACGTCCAAACAGTCACGTGGTAGTGTTACATTGACGCGACGAAAGGAACAATGCGCCTCCCATTTCTGGCATCGCATATCCGTTCAGGCTCGTGGTTTGCGATAATTATTCCACAAAGTTGATAATTGTGATGTCTACTAGAAAGCTGTCACCCTTCGTGAATGATTAATAATATAAATTTTTATGTTGCTCTAGTGAAAATCTATTAACCCTAAAATCGGTAATAATATCTGCTTATAACAACTATTTATTTGTAAATTGTAAGATAAGAAACTTATTTTACTTTACGATATGATTTTTATGACAAATTTTGCCTTGCCTTAATATTTTATAAAATAAACATGAAAAAATAAATAAAGTTTATTAATAAAAAACAAAAATATTTTCGAGATTAATCTGTTATCAAAGAATAAAGGAATTTTTATTTCGAAACTCCGTATGTTGTATCTAGAGCAAATTTAGTTTTTACATAATTATAAAACAAAAAATACCACGTGTCTTTTAGATAAATAGAGTAAACAAATAAACAAATACAGACATTATCAAAATTCTATTTTTTTGCGATATTTTTGTAAATAGTAGAATGTATTCCTAGATGCTTTCTCCTATTTTTCAATCCCTGTCCCACACACATAGTAAACTGTTTATTCAATATTTTCTTAAATGTATCTGCAAATACACCCGTTGCTCGTGAGCTCGTATAAACGATAAATGAGCCGACTTAACAAACCGTAGAGCAAAAATATTATTAAAATTATATACTCATCGGCGAGGTATTTTCGAAGGTAAAGTGGCAGATGAAGTACGGGAAATATGGTAAATGAGGACCGATTATAATAGAAAACTTTTTGTGGAGTACTAGGTTTTCACAATAATTCTCCAGCATTTGATGAAGAAGAATAGAGATACGGGTAGATGAAGATGTGGGCGAAGGCGAGAGCGTATACGGAAAGAACGGAAGAATTCGAAGTGAGTCTCCCTTCAAGATAGGGGTCGAGGATGGTGGTAAAACTCTCGGCAAGCACTTTTGTTAATTAAATACCGTTGTTCGGTTCAGCCGGGCTCTTTTGATCGAGTTATCGTTTAAACAGCGTTCGTTTAACAAAAGCTCTCGCTAAGCGAGTTGGGGCTTAAAAAGCAGCCCCTGCAGCGCAAACATATCAAACTACCGTCATTTTTTGCTAATTAAAGCTAATTGCTACTTTCGCGCTGTCATTTCAGCATTCGTTCGTATATTCGTCGTTACAAGTTATTTGCTTTTCGAGCGGCACTTTCCATTCGAAAGCGTAAACGACGCTATTACGCTTGTAGAGTTACACGTGATATATTTTATACGAAGTATATGACGTTTAAAACAGTATTTGTTTTTACGAAGCGACACTATTCGATCTATCGATCGTCATCTCATTACGTAGATATATCGCGCGAAATCGTTTCAAACAATTTTCTAATGTTTTCGATCGTTATAAAGGCATGTGAGACAAGGTAAACGGTTCGTTTCGCATAAACATGGCGCGCGCGCGGATTGATATCATGCGAGAATAGCGAGTGAGCGAGCAAAAAGTTTCGATCGCGTTATGTACGAAGCGTTGTACGTGTCCGTGTATGCTCGTCGAAGCGATCATGCGTGCCGTCAAAAGAGTTAACTTAGACGTAGTCACGCACGACGTCACTGACGGCACGTTAATAAATCGGTCGATTTTTTTGCAGCCCTTTCTTTATGAACGAGCATTCCTCCCTCTTTCGTGATCGTTCACGTCGTTCCATGCATCGCTTCACGTATCTTTTTCAGAAAAATAAAAAAGCTCGATACACGTTACCACCGATTACCCCGATATTGTTGCTTGTCGTAGTATGATAAAGCTATTCCCGACCGATTACTGTTCTCTCGCGTTGCATAGCTTTTTACGAACGCATTAAGAGGCTTCCTCTTTTATCGCCGTTCCTCTCTCTTTGCATCGCCGTCGTCATTTCGCAGGTGATAACGCCGTGCAATCTCGGTCGACACTTTTCCAAGCGGATTTCGTGCGTCGAGGGAAATATAATAATCCTTGGGTAGCGCCGGCATAAATCGCGTCCTGCCAAGTAGGATTTTATGAGCGATTTGGCGACTTCTTTCTGCATTAGTTTTGAAGAAGCGGATCAATTCTTCTTTTATCTATTAAGTTTTGGTTCATATCATAATATTTTTTTCCATTATAATATTTTTCTATGTAATAAGTGCGAACAAAAAAAAAAATTATTTTGCATGCAGAAAAGTTGTAGTAACGTTATTAAAATGGTTAAAAGTTATAATATTAAAATTACGAAATAGGGATACACTACATCTATCTCTTTTACTCTTTTAGTCTGTTTTTTGTTTTCTAATCATAATCTTTTAGTAATTTTTCTCTTAAGTTTAAACTTAGAAAGATATATCGATAGAATCGAAATAAAAAAAAAAAAAAAAACAATTCTATTATAATCAACTTATACTCATCGAATTAACGAGTATGAAAATCCGACAATTTATAATTCGATAACTATGTCGTGCGAGAAATATGAGGCTTATACAGATTGATGGAACAGACGCGAAACGTGTTGCAAGTGTGCCTTAAATCTTCTCAACAGCGAGTAAAAGTCATGCACGTCGTAAAGTTGAGCGAGCGTCGATAAAAGGGTGAAGATGAAACGCTTGCACATCGATTTGTTTGTTCTTCCCTAAGTGTCGGAATGCTCGGCAACCCTTTCTGTCGCATCTTCTCCCGACGGTCGCGTTTGATTCCTTTTTCGATCTTTTTTCTTCGCTACTTCCGATAGAATCCGATTGACATAAGAATCCTACTTAAATCTCTCGTTCGCGTCACTTTTTGGAATACGTTTTTCTACACTTACGCTTCGCTTATTTCAGATACGCATACGCTTTTCGCGTCTGCTTGCACTTCAATCTTTTACTCGCGTCTAATAAAAACAAGCTGTTGACAAAGCGGTAAAAATTATAATCTTTCTTATAATGAGATAAGTTAATGTATATCACACACACACACACACACAAGAAATACTCGTTATTTTTAAAATATTATTTATTATAGAGAAATCACAAAATCTTTTAACATTTTTATTTAAAAAAAATCATATCTCGATATGACACATATTTATTCGATTTTATGTGTTTTTTCTATCTTTTATCTCTGTCATTTTATAACTTGACAAATCTATGATGCTGATATTTTTCATTTGAATCGATTTCAAAATTATGTACTTCCATTTACCATATTAGAGGCATAAATATGCGTTGTATTCTTCATTGCATTTTGCGATCGGGACGATCCATTAATTTTACTCGTTTACAACGAATACATGAAACCGTGCATCGTTTATACGGGCAATCCCGCAACCGCGAGCACCGATTCATCATCGACCCAAACATCGCACGGAACATTTCGCTCCATGCTGGTATTCCGAACGTGCGCTTTCCGCGGAATTACACCATCCCTTCTTAAATCACCCATCCGGAAAGCGCGGGAACGAATTTCAGTTACCAGCCTTAGCAAATATTCGTTCAACATCGCCGACGCGCGATGCAACTGACAGCAAAAGCAGACGATTTCTGGAAACTTGGGCGAATCCTATCCACGTACCTCGTGACTGTGGCACCTTGTGATTTCGCGATCCCCCGTCTTCTTTTTGTTATGCTCCATGAAAATCGCCTAGCTTCGTACGAAGCTGCAGAAGAAAAAAAAACCCGAGAAACAAAAGTCGTTAAAGAGATTCGTTTTCTCTTTCGGAGAAACCTATTTTCATAACAGAAAAATCTAAGAAGGATTGTATAAAGATCGAGAGAGAATAGCATGAGAAAGAATTTTCGAGGACGAATATATTCGACGCGACAATTAATCGTAATTTCGTCGTACTTTGATGATTACATAATTGACTGCGTTGTAATTAAGATATGCGGATCTCGTCGCAGCTGTTAATTAAATGATGCCGTTAACATCATGGTTTGCGTGCACGTACCAAATTTCCGATCTGAATCTAGTACGGATTTCAACGTCTCGCTTTCCCCCATCCCCTTCTTCACCGTTCGTGAAAGGTTATCGCGGGTGGCAACGAAAGGGAGTCAAATGGTGGCAACCTCGATGGGAATAGTATGGGCTATGAGTTTCAGCCAGAGTTGCGAATGAGTTATGTCTTCTCCGTGAACTTCACGCTCCGTCCAAGAGGAATTCCTATTCAATTTAACGTATCCCAACAGAGTATCTGCTAATTTCTCCTTATATCTTACGAATTTCACTTGCCCATTCGCGCTTTTCTGCCTGGCGTCTATCGTTCTTTTTGCCCGCCAACGAGCTTCTCCTGAAAGGTCCTTTCAGAACCGCTTCTTTCATGCCGTTTTCGGTCGCTTTTTCGTACGAACGAAGGATAAAAAGCGTTTGCGCGAATAGGAGGTGCTTCTTCCGCAAAACTCTTTGGCTGGCTCTTTATCCTGGCCGTTTCTCGAAGCAGAGAGCAATTCACAGAAGAAGTGCGTTTTAGCAGGTCTTACGTTAGACGGGGAAACAATACGCTAACTCTAGTATATTTACTGTGATAATATAGAGACTCCGCTGTGTAATTTGAGACTTATTCCGCCAAACACATGTAAGGAACAAGTACGATATATATTATGATATAATTAACAATGTGCTTCGCAAGAAATTCAATGTAATACATTGTTTCTCCTCCTCGCGTAAAAATGATATTGTATCTTTTCTATAAAATTGAAAAAAATTTACGCTTCCGAGAATCCGTTTTCAGATTCGTAAAATCTGGATTAAATATATCTTGTGAAATTTTACATACAAAAGAATGCGCTCATCGATAGAGCTCTTTGTGATTTATCACTGACATTAACGTCATCAAGAAATTCACAGCGAGACGAGATTAAATGTTTATTCTGTTAATTGCCCCGCTGGTGGAGTTCCCATCCACAGTAGAACAATTATTCGTCCGTCGATTGAAATTCTGCGGTCTTAGCCGAAAGGTAATTAACTTTTAATCGAGAAAGTTCAGTGGCTCCGGGTTACCCCCGTCTCCGAATTACTTCTTGCCTATTTCTCACCCTATCTTTCCCTCTCGTCGATTCCCTTCCCTCCCGGCTCCTCGGTTGGATTCCTGCCACTCAATGTGTCTAAACGTCTAATCGAGAAACGTATGAGCTATACGATATACACCTCCTTTAACTTGGCAAAAATAAAATTCTGATATACGCCATGATTAAGTGCTAATTTATTGTCTATTTATTATTAATTGTAAGAATATGCTATAAAATACACTTTTCAATAAATTATCCATATATAAATGCCAAATTTATATTACACATTTAACAAATAACGGGATAAGTAACGACTATATTAATTAAATACGTTGCACTCTAATACTCGAATCAATTCGTTTTGTCAATGTCCAAATATAGTTTCGTTAGCGACAGAAATTTGAAAATGATATTGGGGCAACTTCCGCGATGCCACGCGATTAACTCGAAAATCAAAAATGGTACGGTTACGTAGAGCTTACTGTAAATAACATTGCAGTCTACTTAAACTTTTTCAATTATTTTGCTATCTTTTACCGGCAGCGGTCCTGAGACCAGCATAGACGCTGTTATCAGAATCGGAGGGAGAGCTCTCATCTTCTTCGTTCATCTTTCGCGTATTCCGTCGATGCGATCGCGTTCGCTTTCACTCTTGACGAACGTTTCATAAATAAGTCTTTGTGCGACCCATCTAAAAATTGAATTGGAAAGTTCGTCTCGCCCATACCGTGGGAAAGCTGAAAACGACACCGCGGCGCGTGAATCGACGCGCTCGACCGTCGGCAACGCCGTCAATTTTCTGGACGATTTTTTCTCCTCCTCGTGTCGGTCCATCATCGTCGTGACGCGCTTCATTTATTCACATTCAACCGGCTGAAATCTCATTTATTATCCGTACCAGTACCTATATGCAATTTTGTCCGATGCTTTACCGCGCCGCCGTGCCACCGGTACTAGTCGGTTGGCTTTTTCAACCACGACGTATCGTACGACGACAAAACGACGGCGTGTTCGTGTGCGAAGTGCGACGTAATTTCTGATGCATTCGCGAATAATGCTCGTTCGCTTCGATTCGCCGTAGTAATACGCGGGATGATATAGCCATTATCATCAACATGGCTCGGCATTTATTGTATTTGTCGTCGATGCTGCATCGTGCACCGCGACGATAATGCAATTCGCGATGCGGAAGCAACATCTCACTACGTGATCTGCGCCTTGTTTGCGTTATACGATACTTGTCAATTGTTAATGAAAGTCAAATGTTTGCGCGATATATTGCCCGATGCATTCCAGATTTATGCTGATAGAATCAAGAAAAATTAAAGCTACACAATTTACATAAACCTCACTCATTTTAAAATACATTACTTTAATAAAAAAGTTAATACAAATTACACAAATGTTGCAAAAGCAAACTAGTAAAAGACATGTGCTCTGTTTGAAACTGAATGGATAGATTTTTTTGCACAATTAATTGCAGAACATTCCAAGAAGCGTACTACATGACACAGCTCTTTATCACAGAGAGGAGAGATTCGCGATTTATCTGATACAGTTACATTATCTCCGAGTTTTAGGTACTAATATGGTCTCCGCAGAGCGTTTTCTTATTAGTCTATTTTATTTCATTCCACCTACAACGGCGAAGATTAAATGGATTCGCGCGGCAATTTGTGGATCGATAGATTTTAACGCACTTGGCAGACCTCGCCAAGCAGCATTGGACTGTTTCCAACCAGAGCGTTCGGGAAATGTAGTTAGCGCGGTACGTAATTGGTATTCTTGACGCAAAAATTCATTTACAAAATCACTGAATGTAGAAGGAAAAATGGAAGATATCTCAAATAAAAAGCACGAGCATTTAATTTTGTAAGCCGCTCTAAATAAAAATCTTGATGCTTCGCTCAATTTTAATCCAGCTATCTCTCTCGCGCGCTTTTATTTACATTCAGGCATTTACTTCTAATTAAATATTTGACGCGTATGTAATTAAAAAAACCTATCTAAGAAGAAGAGACAAATACAATCGAGAGATAGCGATCAACGAAAATCTTAATTTTATAAATTCTGTATCGCAATAGAAACATATCAAAGAATTAAGAGAAGAATAACACATATATAAATGTTTCTACTATTGTATATATAAAAAAAAATGGCTATGTATAAATAAAACGATTAAAACACAAAAAGATTATCATAGAAATTAATAACCTAAAAAACTCACTTTTATTAATTTGAATCGTTAGATATATGCGTGCATATTTCTACGTAATTTCATTTAAATGTAATATGATCTATAGCCAACAACTTTGTAACCGCTCTAAAGCTAAAGAGTCTTCCTTGACTTTTTAAATCTACACATCAGACGAAAGCAAGTCTTTATCATGCAAATGTAATTACGACCAGAATTTATTATCGCCACTAATGCAAAAGCAAATATTTACGAACAGGTTGCGTCCGGAAAAATCCTTAGCCACAGAAGGAGTATTCTTCTTTTTTCTCTGTCAGGATCAACGCATTTTTGTTAAAAGTTATTTATATACGTCTGCTCTTTATTGTCTGAGTACATTAATAAAAAATACTCTATTACATTTTCCCAATTATTTTATTACCAAATATTTTACAGGCATTCTTTGTTCATTTAACGCTGTCTTTCATTCATTTCTTCCATCAATCTTCTTTGTATTATATTATTTCTCCGTCATAAGAAAAGTAGAAATAAAGTGACTCTAAATACGATGCCTTCCACTCTCGTCACTCTTCCACTCTTTCTCTCTTCTATCTTCTTCCGTTACTTACAGATTGAAGACGCGTAATACTTTGTGTACGTACACGGCTTATGATAGGGTGCCTTGTCTACTATCTGTAATTATACCGAACTTCGTGCCGCGACTGCAGAAACCTCCTATTCCACGAGAACAAATTAAAATAAATCTCGAAGATAATGGCTGCTAGTCCGGAGGGCGAGAAAAATCTTGTTAGCCGATGTAAAGAGAAGTTTTTTAAAATATTTTGCAAATATTCTGTAAAAAATAAATGCAGGGAAAAAATTCATACATATAAATTGTAAACTCTAGGATATTGCAATCAGATGTTGTATTTTGTAATATTTAATCTTTTTTTATTTTATTTAATCTTTTATTTTTTATATCTAGAAATCCTCTCTCGCGTCTAAAAAATACATACAGTTCGAATATTTGTTTATAATTTATGCACATATATATATATATATATACAATACATACAATAAAATGCGACTAATTATATTTTTTCCAATATTACAACAATTAAGACTTTAGACTTTTAACATTCTAATATTGAAAAAAAACTCAACATATTTGTTAATTTAAATCTCAAAATTGAAGTCAAATCCGGCTTTTAGAATGAAGAGCGGATATATCTCGTTTTAGTTTTTGGCTTATTACCGTTTCGCGCCCGCCGAGTTTGTAGCGCGAAAAGGAGAAATAAAAATCCGGCTTAATGTTTCGAGCGAACTATTGGTTGCCCAGAGACAAATTTTTGCGCGATATTGGAATTCTTTTTCCTTCTTCCTTGTTCGGCTAATGCGATCTCGATAAAGAGAACAGAGACAGCATTCGATCAAAGAGAGACGGCGTCCCTGCGTCGAGTGGGAGGATGGGGTGCGCAATCAGTAATCCTTTCACTACAACTTACATAGATGTAGCCGACTCTCTCGCGTTGTATGCAAATCCATCTATACTTGATTATTTCGATTCATCGTCGATGGACTCGTCGCCTGATCGAGTCGATCTAACGAGGGAACGAGAAGGAAGAAATATTACTACGAGTGTCGAAGCGCTGCTTTTTATTGTTAATAAAAGTTCGCAAAGCAATTGCACGACCAGTAGGATTTTGAATTTTTCTATTATAAGTACTATAACTGAAGAATTATTATCAGAAAACTTGCGCTCATTATACATAAATAGGCATTCAATTTATGGCTTTATAATTTTATATCTCAGTATCATATTGAGATAACATTTTTCGTTTTTAAGCGGTACAATTTCATTGATAAACTTATCAAAAAATTATACACGATTGAAATTAATATCTTATTAAATAACATTTTTTAATAAAATGCTGTAAATTTACTATCGCATCGTCATCGTTACTTATTCTTAACATTTACGTAACATATACCGTAGACTGTACTTACGTATAATGAAAATTGCAAATTGCGACTGTGGCAAGAAACTCGCTAAATCAAAGATTCATAATGATAATAAAAGTATGTTATTGGAATTCGGAGACTTTTCCACTCGTGATTGAACAAGCGCTTCAATCTAATGGGAGGATATCGTCGATGTGTCTTCTCGTTTATATCGCGCGCACGCGACATCCGATTTCGCTGGAAATAGCATGCAACATTTCGCACGATTGTCTTTTGTTGGCGGCTGTGAACCGCGGTTGCGTCTACGAGAATATTGCATGCACTCGTATCGATGTTCTCTTATTTTGGGTGTGTATGTGTTTGCCATAGGAAATTGAAAATACTCCAAATTCCGTTGATGCAGCGAAACGTGATAACGTGTCTCGTGAATGCGAGAGTGATCCGCTTTCGGTAGCGACGGGCTGCCTAAAGTAACGGCGAAACGACGCAATTGCGCGCGAGATCCCATCACCCCCGTACCTATTTGTATTTTTTAGTCGCGTTCCGTGATGCGCCACGTTCTTTATCGCTTCGCTCGGGCGTCTACCCCGTCCGAATTTGTTGTGTTTTCAATAAAAGTCAGCGCGCCTGAATAATACGATCCGATACATTCATTGCCAAAGAAAGAATGCGCATCGATCAGCACTGCAATACCGAAAGTAGTAAGAGTTTAGAAACGCTAGCATATACCGTGTATATCGCACCTCTATTAATCTGACACTCGCGCAACAAGAAATAAAATTCCATGGTATAATATAAAATAATAAAATAATTTATTGTTTTAATTCTGAATTTATTACTTCTATCAATTAGCAGGAAATTAATATTAAAGATAAAAGTGTCGTCTTAATAATATTATATACTAGCGCTCCCTTATTTTCACAAAAGCACTTAACAAATCGACAAACAAAAGAACAAATATCAGAAATAATTGTTCAAAAATACTGTAAATAAATAAATGAGAAATGTTTCCTGCAATATCAAACCTCTAATCAGTAGCCTGATTAGAGGTCAATGTTTCGCTTCTGAGGCGAAGATAGTATGCGCGACTATGTTATAACAGAGCGATGAATGTCATAGTTATCGGTACTGTCTATAGTATACGTGTTCGCGATTCGCATAGGTTTCACCCAAGCACTTGAAATGGCCGTAGATATGTATTCCGCCCGATGGCAAAGGGGTCTCCTAATTGTTGCTGCAATGTTCATAGAATACGTGTGCTCGGTCGGCGGCATTTGGCCTTGTGTACGTGCGCGATGTTAGCATCGTATACATTATCGCGCTATACATTCCTTGGGTCGAATATACGTGTTAATGGATCCTTGCACTCTGAATTAGGTCCATCTGCCAAATGGACGCGCGAACCGACGGCAAAGGGAGCCTCATTAACCTGATATTCGAAACACATCGGTCATGTTAACAATAACATGTGGCACTCAGCATCATTGCCGAAACTAATTGAGTTTCAAATTTCTATGAAATCATGAATGCATATCTAGAAAATATGTTAAACATACGATGTCCGCGCACCCGTAATAATATATTCATGCATTATTAGAGAATATAATTATCTGCGTTTCTATTAACTAGCAATATTCCTCGATTACGCGAAGCTATTTCATAATATCTATAGTTTCGTATCTTTATCTGTTGTTCAATCGCCATATTTATTTATAAATTTGAAAGTAAAATTGTGTACATTACATATTATACATTATAATCTCGTAATATCCTCATTTTTTTGTTTTTTTCATCCTCCTCCTTCTTTTTTTCAGTCTCCTCTTTTTTGCTTTCTGTCTCGTAATTCCATGAATACGCACAAATGAACATAATGGACCTTGGGATGCAATTTCGTACGTTCACACAAAACCCATTTCGCTCAACTACCAGTTTTATACCGACAGTATTCGCTCCCATGCCAAAAATTTGCTCTGTCGCGCTTTCTTCGGCTTCCTCTTTTCCCTATTTTTTGTATAAATGAGTACTGTAAAATCCACGTGCACAAGTGCTCGAGAGATAAAAGAGGTCTATTTCCGCGATTATTTTGCATATTTTTGTTCAGTATTTATTTTGTAAAAGTATATTTTACCTTATTTAATATACAAAACTTGATTATGCAGATTTCATTTTTTTTGTTACGAACATTTCAAGCACTCCGTTTGGCTTAAATTGATCACGTATTTGATTGTTTATCATAATATTATACAAAAGCTTCAATCCCCATCCTACAATAGCCAAGAGAGCACATAAAACTACGAATGATGTTATCGCCAGAAATACAATGATATCTAAATCGAATTGTTGATACCACGCGGTATCGACTCCATTGAAACGTAAATGAGGTGCACCATTGTGACGCATTACAAATTCGATCCACCATATAGCATTCTCTAAACTATCGTAAGGCTTGTCTTTTGTGAGAGCACGTAATGCCAACATTCTATCTTTATATCTGCGAATAAAGCATTAGATGCATGATATTTAATATATGTATATAAATATTGCAGTTATTATTTTCTATTCGTAAGAAGATGACTATTATTATACATACACGCGTATAAATAATTGTCATCTTATTATCGCAATTACCGTTTATCACCGACGACTTCCAATATAGTCTCGTGCAGTTCCGGCGTCGTAAGCTGGACTATATTCAAATATTTTGCTACTCCCAGAGAAATCATTTTCGTAACTTGATACACCTGATCGAAGACAAATGGTATTCCTATGAGCGGGACGGCGTAATGAACTGCTTCTTCGGTACTTTGTAATCCGCCTTGATAAATGAAGAGCTTGATGTTCGGATGAGCTATGAAGATGAGAAAGAAAATATGGATTAATAATCTCAATGTTAATTATTATATAACGCTGGCTTATCCGTTTTCATTTACCGAGTACACCCTGCTGCGGGATCCATTTTGAGATAAAAACGTTAGGAGGAACATGAAAGCCATCGTCTTCGAATTTCCACAGTACTTTGTACGGTAAATCGGCGAAGGCATTGGTAAATACCTCCAACATTCCCTTAGGCAATAATTTACTTTTTACGTTCGTTCCCAGACTCATATAAATGAAGCCATTTGTTGCATCATCCAAGAAGTCCTTTAAATTCTATAAAAGGGAAATTTTATAAAGAAATATTTTCATCATTTTCTCGATAAAATGTGTGAGAATAGTCAGACAATAAGATGCAGAACTTTGATGCTAGTTGATAATTGTTATAAAATATATGTACTTTTGGTAACAACGGCGGTGTCTTTTTGATGTGTAATCCGCTGAAATGAATGATATTAGGTATCTCGGGTCTCGCATATGCTAGCAATGGTTCTTGATTAATCAAAATAAGACTCATATTCTTTGCAACGTCGACGATATGCGGTATATTCTTGCCAAAGTATTTTTCGGTGATTCGTTGTTGCTTGACCACGAAAGTATTAAACCAAAAGTATATGTTGTACCAAGTTCTTCCAAAATTCATCAATCGTTTCCAAAATGGAAGATTCAACCCTGCGTAATTTTCGAGCTCCCAATTGGAAGGATGCGACGATAGCACAGGGCTGCCGAAATTGAAACGATGGCAGTTTTGCAAGTCCATGGACATAATACCTGCGGTTATAAAACTCGTTAAGCAATTCATTATCCGCATATATTATATATACTCGCGTATATAATCCAAGATAATTATGTAATAATTAATTTTATCCGTCAATTTTATTTTACCTATTAAAGGAGCATTAAACTTGTAGGCCAGCATGTAAATTGCAGGAGTCATAATCATCTCAGTTATCACCGCGTCAAATTGCACATTCGTTCCATTTGCATAATATTTCAATAAATCAGGATGACTGAGGACATCCTCCGCGATGTCGTGACCTAATCTCAACAATCTCGTCTTTAATCCTCCCAATTGTGTGAGATTCCAACGAGTCTGACTCAAATCGGTATCATCGATCTTCTCATATATAAAACCAAAGTCTATCTCCGTATAATTGATTAGGCTAGAATCGTTTAGAATGTTTGGATTCAATGTTACTATCTCGTGACCCCGTTTATTCAAAGCGAGACACAGTGCCCGAAATACTATCTGATGACTGTAGGATGGGGCTGGGGTAACGATCAATAGTCTCTTACTGCATGCTAAGTTGCTCATAGCAAGAATCCATAAGATCGCGACAATCGGCGAGGTACAGATAATCGATCTCATTCTATAAACAATAAGAAAAAGAACGATGTAATTATATTCATATATTTAACTCTTGGCGGCCATGTGCGATTTATGTACACAATGTAGATATAATGTGATAAAAATTTATCTTCGGAAAATAGTAAGATAGATATATGTCAATCATAATTTCAATTACATATATTCAATTACACATGTTCATATTTCTTATATAGTCTTCTAAAACAAAATCACACATATAATCAATATTATAGTAATTAATTTTTTTACTTGCATACGAAATTATTTAACTTTGTATAAAAAGATATAAATTCTATTATTTACATCTTATAAAGTTTATTTGATTAAAGCAGATTATGTATTACTTACGTGTTGATATTGAAGATATATTATAATATTGTGGCTATTCTCCGCAATAGTAGTTCAATTAGTTTGAAAAAAATTAAGAAAGAATATAAGATAATTTCTTTCTTTTCAATTGGTTTTATCACATAATATAATGGTCAATATTGAATAACGGTTTATAGTATGATTTCTGTTGAAGAGACGCGCACAGACTGAATCTCACGAAATAAAGTAACGTGTTATGTAGATTTCTTCGGTATGGAATATTACGCATTAACTTATAATCTTCACAAGCATTGACTATGAACGTGATCAGGATATGTGGTCTTACGTATACATATATTAGATATACATATGTTAAATCTGACAGAAAAACAATCAGATGATTATTTAATGAGAAAACTTGCAATAGGAAATTGCCACAAGAACAACTATATTGTTTATCAAATAAAATAAATAAAAACAATCTATAGCAAACTATAAGACAGCGAAATTTAATTCTTTTACTAGTATTAATATTATCTGTTGTGTCTAAAAACGGCAAATTAAGAGTACATATGTATTATGTTAATATAAAATATATCAATACCAGTTTTCTACTTAAAACATAAAACCTGTTTATAAATTGCCGAGTTTGCCTATTAACTATATCATTAATTATTAAAATATGGTTCTTTCTCATCGTAAAAGTGACGATCATCAAAAAGCATGTAGTTCAAAAAATATTATGCAATCTCGCGTTATCTCGCATAATGCAATGCCATTTTTAGAAGATCAAGGCTATTGCTCGATGATTTTGAATCATATTTACTTATAAAATATAAATAGAATCGTATCTGCTTTTAAAATTATTGCTAAAGTTATACTATTAAATTTAATTTAATTTATTATCATAAAAAATAATAGAAAAATAATCAATTACACATCACATGTATGAGTAACAATAGTCGTGCTATTTTATGTGGAATTTTTTTTTATCATATCATATAATATTTTGAAAAATCAACTTATGTCTGAAATCACTGTTTATAAAATAAGAAGTACGTTGCGAGAAATTACGCAGATAATGTAAATACTGGTATAGTATACTAGGAACAATATTCCTCATGTTTCCATGAATTCAATTAGAAATAAACATGGATTAACTGATGATTGAATTTTCCGCCTGACAATTTAGATAATGTTACGAGATATCGAGATATGTACGAGGTGTATCATAATAGCAAAATCTTTGATAGAAACAGCAACCAATGTTGATACGCATTGATTACAATAATAGAAAGACAAAAGTTGACATAACAAAAAGATCGGAAATTTCAGATGAAAATTATTTTGATTCGGCAAATAATTTTGGATATTAGCTGAATCACACGGACTCATGTTTACGATGCGCAAATGCATAACTCCAAATATACAGTTGTGTATATTGTGCTGGGGATTGAAATTATGTAGATTAAGCTCGTCCACACCATGTTCGAGAGCCTAAATGAACATTAACTCCGTACATATATACAAAGGAAATCGTTTATCGTTACGTATCACATTGCTGACGAGAATGTAGTTTTCATAATTAAAAATTTGTCTAACATGTGTGTGTGTGTGTAATAAAGTTTTGTTATTTTCGTGAGATAGTGAACTTAAATAACTAATTTAAAGCATTTACGAATGCATTTAAGTATCTTTCCTTAACTCTATGGAAGAATAATACTTTGTTAAATGGTAGCAATTAAAAAGATATAGGCATGAGAGATAATTAGAACCTGCTCTCGCATATGTTCAGAGATATTGAACTAGTTCTATTTTGCTCATTTATATAATGATATGACCGCGTGACTATAGGAATATGGATCTTATCGTTGTATCGGCCAACGGAAAACGTTCATTCTTAGTCGATGCACGCGCAAACCCGGCACGCAAGCACATGTATTAAATGCGTTTCTAGTGTACGTCGAATCAAAATCAAATCAAGCTTGGTACGTGATCGGATGGCTGCGGAGCCAAAGAAAGACGACAGGGATTCTCCTTCGACCGAAACGACGACTCAACTTGCAGTTCCTCAACTGTAATTTCGACTCAATAGTTGTTACGGTATTAGGAAACTACGCGTAGCTACCTAACTCCATTAATCATTACAGCACCGAAATCGCCCCAAGATCGTTTTTAAGAAATACGAATAGTTCTACTCGAATTATAATTTGTCTTGGATACGCTCTATTCGTTAGTTTTTGATAACAAAATTTTTTTTTTATTATAAATAAAATAAAAAGGATTTAAAATATATAAATTTTATACATGAATGTCTCCATCAGACTTTGTAATTTTAAATTCTTATATCATGAGGTTGCATAAGAAACAGGATTGGAAAATAGCATAAAACAACAAGAGACATCTAAGAATAGCATAAAAATATTCTCCAACATTTCCTTCCTTCAACAAATGATTCATCTAAGCTTGATTTAAAGGAGAATTGTATCTTCAATAGAGAAGTATTGGAAGATAAATTGCATATAATCAATAGTAATTACATATGATCAATATTAATGATAATGAATTTTAAGTGGTAACGAAATAATGACGATTTTATGCAATTGTACATTAAATCGCATGAAAAACGGATTTGTTTGTATAAGAATAATGTTGCACGTAATACTTACATGAGTTTCTGAGCAATAGCAGTAAGAATTTAGTAAAACTTTGTAAATAGTTTATATTACAATATGCCATGTTTATATACGCGACTAACAATTCAACTTTATCATAAGAATACAGTATCGTAGATAAGTTTTAAAATATCTTCACAAAGTTCTACTATAAGCTAAAAATTATCGTAATTTAAAAATAATATTACGAATATTATATTTTTACAAGCAATTTTACTTAACATTGCAATAATTATCGGTATTAAAATAAATTGCATCATAAACAATTCAATTTACTTCTCCTTCAATTTCATAATTGAACTTGCTACGCGTTGATATCGATAACTGGACAATATAAGTTGCAGAAATAGAATCAGACATAACATTGTAAAATATCATAAAAGACATAAAGTAATAATAAATAAAGTAATAATAGCGTAAAATTTTTTAGAGAGAGAAAGAGAGACAACATTATTTTATAAATTCATAATAACATGTTCAACTTAATAATAGTTTTTCATTAAAAATAATAAAAAATACAGTTTATTATCGTGACTCATGCGGAATTACAATAGATTAGAGAATCTCATATGCTCACGTTTTATCATTGTACGAAATTCAAGGGTAATATCTATAATTTACTTACCATGCATGCGTTTAGCAACGGTAGGTCGTAATGGACGACTCAACGTCCGTCCTAAATTGTTTTACAAATGAGTTGACTTAGCTGGCGATAAATCATCTCACGCCACAATTCAGTTACCATTCTCAAACACTTTGCGTATATACAATAGGGTTCGTTCGTCGGATCATTAGTGTTTTATGACGGTAGCCGATTGATGATTGTCCAGCTCTGTTTGGGCAGACAATTACCGATTCTACGGAAGCCTCTTTTACGAAAGACGCGGTAGACTCTATAGACGTAAAGGAAAGCTCGTCTCTTTCCGCTTAAATTTGGAAACCGAATTCCGTACATTCGCAACTCTCCGAGCAATCGTAATTTTGCAGGCAGCAGAAGTTTAGCCGGTGGGCTTTCGTTCGAGAGGTAGAGCTTAGAAGTCAAATATCGAGAATTTCATTTGCGCGTCACTATGTATTATTCAATTGTACTCAGAGGAGTTTCCTCGCGAGATAAGCTGCCGTTGAACTCATCAATCACTGTTCTCGGCTGTGATAGACTATTCCAATAAGCTCAACTGTCGGGATTAGTACTTGTGAAATCGATGTATGTCATCAAAGTGAACAAAAACTTTGTTTTAGACTATAGTAAAGCACTAGCACACTCTGGCTATTGTGCTTTATTATCTATCTGCTATCAATAATTTATGTGTGTGTGTATGTACTTTGCATTATTTTTAATATATAACAATAAGCACACCATAAATAATATACATATAATATTATGCATAATATATATATATATATATATATATATATATATATATATTGTTAATGTATATGATAACTAACTATATTAAATTATAAATTATAAATATTTGCACATTGACAATTTGAAATTATACGAACTAAGCACAGTACATTACATTTTAAATATTATAAATTTTCTTGCAAATTACGTTTACAAATAAGCTGCAATAAATAAAATGTTTGATTAAGTTCTCTCTTCGCGTATCTTTGGCGCTGTTGTTGTTTCACATTTATTATAAGGTGGGCAATAATCCTTGCAAAATGTAACTTCATCAATGTAAATTTTCACTTCGGTATGTGGCTCCTTAATACGCTTAAAAACGAGTTTGCCGTCCTTAATATATTGATTAAATGGAATTGTACATATTTGCTTCCATCCAAAACCTTCTGCGATCTTCGCGATATATCTGGAATGAATATATTATTTATATTAAACAATGGATATCAGGTTTTGGATTAATATCTATGTAAATCTGCGTAAATCAATTTAATTCTACGTCTTGCGACCCGATTTGCTTAATATATCGCAGAAAAACGATACTCGTTAATAGTATCTCGAATAACGTTCCTATACTGAAAAACGCATCAAGTTATCGTATATTACACCGGTCTTAATAAATTCGATTATTCTTTGAATATGACAGGAAGCCATATATCAACTGCTTTCCCCTTACGGAGATTTGAATTGACAAGGGAACAGTTTCATTGAACGTACGTACGACATGTGATGGATAGGGTCCGGCGATCTCTCGCGTTGATGCGAACTCGTCGCGAAAATTACTCAAGATCCTTCCGAGGCGAGCGAACCGCGTCGAAACGACTGGCATTCCGTACGTGTCTATAACTCTAACCAGAATTCCGCGGTCAAGTAAGTCGGACTCACCTATTGCTGCAGTCAACACGGAACAATCGATAGCCGCAATCGCGCGCGAGATACCAGCTATCTAGCACGAGCTTTCTGGCGATACCCTGGTTCCGGAAGTCCGGTCCGACCGCGAGATAGCTGCACTCGAAGATCTTGAGAACGCAGTAACGCTCCCAGAGATTTGGCTTGCGGGTCACGTAAGCCTCGAACTCGATCACGTCGCGAGTTGACCCGCATTCGCAACACCTAGCCAATTCGACAAACTTGTCGGGATCCCAAGGACAGGAGCCGGCGTTCACCGCGGCGCCCACGATACAATTGTCCTCTCCCTCGGCGATTATCGTCATACCCTCACGAAGCTCGTCATACATCATCTTTAGCAACGACGGAGCAGGCTCCTGTTCCTCCAAACCTATGTTCACCATGACTGGATCGTCTTTGAAGAACGCGTCGCACATGAAAGTCATTATTCTGTCGTAGTCCATCGGCAAAGCCAATCGTGTTTTATAAACTGGCTGATGATCCTGCGATGCACAAATATATGTAACAAGAGTTTTTGCGGCAATAAATATAAATAAATTAAACGAACTATTAAAAATTTGAGTATGTAGTGAATCTTTTTAACGAACAATCCGTAGAAAATGTGAGTGTAACTTATAAAATTTATATTTACAGATTTAGACGAATATTAATTTTGACAAATTTCATGTTAGATATTGTCATGTCTCTGTGATATTATTACATAAAGCTTAAAGTAAACTTAATCAAACTTACGATACATTTTTCTGTATAATTTCGTATAGCGAGACGTAAATAACGTCCTTGATTCCTAAGTATGCGATACGATCCGTATTCCACGCACTTCGATGTCATAGGACGTGTCAGTCTCAGCAAGATCGATGTCATATTTTTGCCGTGACTTATCCTAAATGAAAATATGTATACATATTGTTATATAATTTTTTGCGAAAACATATAATATATCTTGTCCCTGCATACATTCCGCGAAAGATTTTTACACATTTTGACATAGATTGATTTTATGTGTTTGATATTTTATGGTTTATTAAGATATACGTTAAATTAAGAGATACAATAACATATAAAAATAAAAACTTAATCTTACTTGGTTCTTTTAAGTATAATAATAAATAATATATATGATGTCTCGAATTTTCACGCCATTTATCTAGGAACAAATTAAAAAGGTTATTTATATTTCTCATACTTCTGTCATCTTTCTACAATAATCGCATACTTCATATCATTCAAGAATTGCAAAACAAACGCCAGTAATAATATGATCGCTAGTAAATTTTTTATTGATTGGATTTTCCTCAGCGAAGATAAATCGGTGACAATAAACTACCGCGGAAAGACGATCAGATCCCCAAAATCAGCCGTTCTTGGAAAATCACACGAGCGCATCGGACGTGTGACAGTCAAATAAAAAGGAAGGGAAGCAAGATACGAGGCGAACGTCCGCTTTTGCGAAGGATTGGAGATTATCAGAAGATAAATTGCATTTCTTTTCGTAGTAAAACCATCGCCATCGAGGTAAATCGTCAGATTTACTACTTTGACATAAATTATCCAGGAGCTGACGTTCGTTACTTAAGCGTCAAGATTTCGCGAGAGAATGTTAAACTATCGGCAAAATATCGAAATAAAAAAGAAAGGACTTTGAATAATTAAATAAAATTTATTATTCATCTTATTTCTAAGTTTCACGCCGAGCTGCACGGAAATTCGAGATAGCCAAAAAATAAAGAAAAATAAAAATACGTTTTGCTTCCGTCAAAAAAAATTCCGAGCGGTAAAACTTAACGTCGTCGTTTCGCAGCTTCTGGAAGACCAGGTCGGACGATAACTCAAACACGGCTCTATTCATTCATGGCCGTTGTACGAAGTGATATGGGTGGCAGCTTGCAGAGCGGCACCTGATTTATGTATTCGCGTCGCGTTCCACCGCTTCCGATATACATGCGCCTTCATATAGAGACCGTATACATAAACGGTCAGATACATATAATACAACCGTCAAGTGTGTGCACGTATACATACATGCATCGACGATGCGTATATGCGAGGGTGTACGCGGGAATATACGTTCATACGTACAATACATACACACATATGTACGTTAGTGCGCACAGATACGTATTGCGAGAACGGTAGGTGCCGCGGCTTATTGTTGATGAATGCGGGGAACCCGAGCTTACTGAGCCACGAAGGGGATGCGGGCTTTATGTGTATATCGTAGTCAGACAACGGCAGGGATGGAAGGAGAGTGGAGACCGATAGATATACGTTACCGAAGTGGAATGGCCCCGCGAGCTCCGCTAGCAAATCCATAATGAGAACGCGGGGAGATACAACGGCCCGTATATGCATCAATTATGCGGCTGATTCTCATTTCGCGGTCGGACCATACGCGAAAAATTGCAATTTATCGGCGCAACAATACGAGAGCGTTATTAATATCCATTAACTGTCCGCTCAATGCGGCTACCTGCAGCCGCGTGTTCGATCATCGGTCGATTGCATAAATAAAAGTAAGATTGCCGTAATGAATTGAGGGAAAGGGGAAATTAAATTTATTCAAAACAATGATTTACTGAATGAAAAATATTTATGCTAGAGAGAAAAGCAGCAATAAAGCTGCAAAAAGGAAACAAAATTGTAAAATATTTTATAAAATAATATTAAAAGAAAAAATAATATATATTTTTTGGTCATTTATTTAATATAAATTAGTAAAAAATCAACATCACACATAAGTGAATGTAAAAGCAACCGCTTTTATTTAATTTTATAAATGCACAATGCACATATATAACATATATGATGTGAAATACAATAAAAATATGTATATTTAATAATATGAATAAATGCATTAAATGTACATTTGAACATGTATGTTTAAATTTTTTTTAATTTCTTTTTAAATCAATAGTCATCGTACAATCGTAACTTACACAAACGCCATACACTTGTCGGGCTGTTATTGCTGAAAGCGAACTTTCAACCGTTCGCTAAGCCAATCTGCTTTATGAATCCATCAAAGTTCCCGAAGATTCCATCGTAGCGTGACCTTGGGCTTCTTGGTCGGTTCTCGTCTTTTCAAACTTACCCCGCTCGTTGGCTTCCACCTCGACTAATCTGGAACTGTTACTATTGTCTTTCGCGTATATGTCTTCGGCGTTGGCGTGTTTCCCGCCGTATCGATCGTCCTTGTCAAAGTGTTCGCTCTGACGTCCATTATCGTAGAAATCGGCGTCCTTCTCGAATTCATCCTTATGATATCCGGCGGCATTATGAATCTTCTCGCGATCATTTCTAGTCTTGTAAATATTTTGCTTTTTCTTTACGACGCTTTCTTTATGAGTCTTCGCATGATCCTCATTTTCGAAATGACTCTTTTCCGCATCGGAAGCTTCGGTATCCTCGTTCTTCTTGCTCTTCTGCTTCAAATCATTTTTTAAATCTATCTCGAGAACGACGAGACTCTCGCTGCTAGGATCATTTCTTACAAGCTCGTGCTTCGACGCGGCATAATGAGCATCGTCATCTCGACCAAATCCACCGAATTTACCGGAATTCTCGTCATCGTTTATCATCAAAACTCGTAATGTCGCGCTATCGCGAACTGACGTGTCGGTTTGCGGTTTCACGAATGCAAACTCCATGTGGGTGACTCCAGGCGGTCTCACGCCCTTATAACCGCGCGGCAGCATCTCTGCCTCGGGTTCTATGATCAAAGGTAGTAGGACCGGATTGCTCTTTGCTCTTGTAGCGATCGTTCTTGACGGGCTATTCTCCTCAAACTTTTCTACACTATCCTCGTGAATCTTGGATAATTTAGTCGCAGATACCTCTTCCTCGAAGCCATAACCCCCAGTTGATTCCGGATTAAATAATCTCGAGCTGCTAATGTACATCTCGTTCGATCGATCTCTCGCCGGATGCGCGCAAACGTAGAGCACGATATAGGCAGCATACCAACCTGCTCTGAACCATTCTTTACAGATTTTCATTTGATTTGCGGATTTGCTTGTCCAAATTTATACAATTTAAATGCAAATTATATACATATATATATATATATATATATATACATATATACTTGGATAAATAGATTTGGTACTGGATAGAGAAATTGTTGACGTAATACGAATCGCAAACGCGCTGACACACACTGTAATGACCGCAATAATACCAGCTCTTTTATATCGGGTGCCAATCACTCGGACTGAGATCACTGTCGATTTCACATGGCCTGAGCGTATCTAACGTAGCGTATAACCAATTCAAGATCATAGTGACAGTTTCAGTACTAGCTAATCAGCGATGCAAGGCAAATTCGCGGGAAAAGATCGGAATTTTAGAGAGGAGAAACTTGAGAAATATATGCTAAATATTCGTTAAAACCAATAAAAAATTAACTGCTTTTTCTATCGAATAATTTCGCATTTCATTTTTTCGATTAACTCTTGATTTAAACTCTCACCGGATATTTCGATTAATCGACGAAAGATCCTTCTCCGAATCATTACGCAAATCGAGGGCTCTTTGCTAATGTCGGCAAAAGAAATACACCGTCAATGGCATGCTACGTACTTGAAGCATCGAGACGACCTTAAAACGCTCGATGACGCTAAAACAATGTGTGACTTACGCAAGAAAAAATGTCCTTCTAACGTGTATATATAAAGACGATAAAGGAAACGAACGGATACATCAGTGTCGAATTCAAGCACGAGACGATAATAGCGATTATTATCCGGCGCTTTGTTTACGAGAACGAGATTGCCATGATCGCGAGTTTAGTAACGCTGTTCGCCGGCTTATGCGGCAATAGTGCATCACCAACGGGGACAGCACACATGATGGTCTCTAAGATGAGAATAGCCGATCTCGAGACGTCAGCCGGGGGATATGCGTACAATCAGCAAGCGGGCCATCCGGTTTCGTACATGCGATACACCAATCACGGAAGCGGACGTTACTACCATGCACCGACGCCGGTACATTACGTCGCCGGTAGTTCTGCACCTGTTGCGCCCGCCATTTCTGAAACTGCATCGTCGCACGAACCCGTGCTGCTCGCATATGCGACTGCGAAGCGCGAAATTGTACCGTACGCGTCGCGCCAGCCTTACCAGCACGGCGGATTCATTAATTATGGCAGGCATCAATTAGCGAAATACGCTCAACCGCTTGAACCGCCTAAGCCGGTTGCTCGCGCGCCGTATTACACGCCGGGCGTTTTATTTAAATTAGACGAAACGGATACTGACACTGTTAAAAGAAGCGATAATAAGGAGAATGAGGAGAATGAAAAAGATGATTATGACAACGATGACGAGAATAATGATGGCGATAAAGAAGACGATAAAAATCACGAGAAAGCAGTTGATTTTATAGCAACCCATCCTTTTCACGATTCCGACGAACCTCGGCCAAATATCGACGTTTCGCTTAAATTCGGCGAAAAGTATTCTGCCGCGCAGAATTTTGCTGATGGAGAAAAGGGTAACAAAGGGTACAACAAACGAATGGAATTTGACGTGGGTGAACGCGTGCAGCATGATAAAAACAGGCAACAAGGTAGATTTTTGTTTATTTTTTTTTAGAAACATTGAATTATTTAATAGCTTTTAGATTTTTTTTTTTTCCCACAAATATATACATATATATATTGTCGAGCAAGATGTTACTTTTACCTGGATCTTTCAGAACATTATGATATTGAAAGTGAGAATAAAAAAGGGTACAGCGACACGTCCGGAAATTATGGACGCTACGATGAGACTGAGAATGGTGAGAAGGGTAGCAGCTATGGGCAAACATCGTACCACAAAAAGGGCCAAAAAACCAGCGGCTTTCATAAAGTTTACCACAAGGATGAATATAAAAACCATACCGATTTCTATGACGAAAGCCACAAGAAAGGTTATTTCGACAAGCACGTTGCTACTGACGAACATCATAATGCTAACGGGGGTAATTTCAAGAAAGGCGGACATCATGAATCCAAGTTTGATCATCAAACTAGTGGGAAAAAAGCATTTCATGATAAAGAGCATTTACAGAATCGCGATCAGGGTTATAATAAGGAAAAAGGCGACAATTCTTATCATAATAATTACGAGAATTATGGCTCCGATGCAGGCACAGATTTGATTGAGCAGCGTAAATACGAAAAAGCTAATTAACACTATTAATATCGCAGAATATTTAGTACTAATATAATTTATCTTCTATTTTATATATCGATTATAAACATAATAAAATGAAAAAGAATTTATAAATGAATATTTTTATGAAATAAATTTTCGGTCCATCATAAACAAGCATCGGCAGTGTCGATTGAATAATGCTTATAACAAAATTATATTTTATAATTAAAAATAAATATTGCAAATATAATTATGACATAAATTTTGAGAATAAATGTGGTTAATAAATTCATAATATTAATTGAAAATATAAAATGTTTTTTGCATAATAAAGTTATAAATTTGTAATTAAGATCAATTTGATTTAAATTAAATTGTTCATATTAAAGATAGATAATTTTCAAAGGAATAAATAAAACAAATACAAAACTATATCAATTACATCACCGAATGCGATAACTGCCCGATATTACGGTTTTATGGAAATGGTATGTAACGAGAGGCCATATTTTCTTGTGACAGCTGCTACACCGCAGAAGCGTGACTGATATAGCGCAAAACATAAAACATCGCTAAATTATTACGACAGTTACCGATTTCGCGACACGCGTCACGGTCGCACTGTGCAAATAATTCAAATTTCATTTTACATCCAATATACATTTATAGTGTTGTAAGAGTCTGATTAATGCAAGCTATTGCGTATTCATGAAAACATATAGCAGCGTAAGAAGAATGATGAGTTAATAAATGCACGTGATATTTTGCCGTTAATTGACATAACGTCACGATATAGTATGAGAAAATGTATAAATAAAGTGTAATAAATCTGTTGGAAAAATTTATTTTGCTCGTCGAAACGTATAACAATTAATGCAGCGTGATAAACGCAACTCAACAAGCAATAGAAGCAAAATGATGATTCTCATATTAATATCAATGTCCCTTTTTGAATCCCCAATGCTTGTGATCTTCATGGCCGCCCTTCTTGCCATGATGGGAATGATGATGATGATGCTCCTCGTGATCGCCATGGCCTTTATGACCTTTATGATCGTGATGATGGTGTCCTTTTTCATGATGACCTTTCTTGCCATAATGGTCCTCGTGATGATGATGATCGTGGTGTCCTTTCTTAAAGTGACCGCCCTTCTTATGCCCGTGTTCATGATGATGGCCACCGTGTTCTTCATGATGACCATGATCATGATGTTCGTCGAAGAATTTCTTATCTTTCTTAAATTCGTCGAGTTTATGGACTTCGTGATGTCCCTTAGTGCTGTGGCCCTTGCCATAATGTCCTTTCTCATGAAATTTGTGACCTTTCTCACCTTTCTCGCCCTTGTGGTGTTCGGCGTGATAGCCGTCATCGTGATGATGATGCTTCTTATGGCCTTCATCTTTGTGATAATGTCCGGAATGGCCTTCTTTGTCATGGTGTCCCTTTTCTCCTTTTTCGTGATGATGTTCCGACTTGTATCCTTTGTCGCCTTTACCGCCGTGTTTGTGATGATGATCGGAATGATGTTCTTCTCCATGCCCGCTCTCATGATGGTGAGAAGCGGCTACCTGCAGGTCGTCGTAATGGGCTCTCGGGATCTCACGTGCGGTGGTCACGCAATGAGAGGCGATGCACGTTGCCAGCAGGCAAATCGCCGCCAATCTGCTCATCGTGCTGTATTTATCCTCGTTTAATCCAATATCAACGAGAGGTGTTTAACTTCGTCGCTGTAATCGGTAGGTATGATTAAATCGCTCGCCTCGCTCGGATTATATATCGATCGCAGGATAATCAATATGAGGGTAGGCTCTTTCGTGGCTCATTACGTCGTTGCGAAAGCAACGTTTCCTTAACCTGTTTAAATTGTAACGCGGATTTCAGTGAACCCACGACTATCGCTTGTGGACCGTTATGTAATATAATTGAAATCGTTGTGTCCTGCTTACCAAACTACGTTTATGCAGCCTAAATAACGCGTTTTTATTATTACTCCCCGAACCGCAGTATACCGATTTTCAACAGCGTTAATTTATTTCTATAACTGACGAAAATTTATACAATTAATATATTTTCCGCAAAGATAAATATACAAGGATATAATATATAACTAAACATTATTATTGAATGTCAGAGAACAGTATTATAAAAAAGAAACGCTTTGATTGACAGAGCAGATAAACTTACAATCAGTAATAAAAATTGCTATGTCGTCCTGATTTATAATTAAGCATTTTATTTTATCCATCTTAACTGCTAGATTGATGGATTTATCTGCTAACAAATTCTGAATTAACATATTATTTTATCTACAGATTTGCGTTTCATTAAAATCTTGCTATATATTTGTAACAAAATATTATATTTTCTTTTAAATATGTATATATATATCTTATATACATATACATTACAATTTGACATTACAATTTTATTAATATTATTTATTAATATATTCAATATTATTTATTAATATATTTAATATTATTTATTATGCACAATTTTTTTATAAAATTTTAATATATGCTTTATATATATCTACACAAAATTACACATGTTTCATATATTCTTTACATATATTACTTTCTTTTTTTTCTCTTCTGTCTTTTATTAACAGTAAGAGCATGAACAGTAATATCGTTTCGCTCTCTTAAGTAATTCAAGATTGACAATAATTCTCTACACCCATACACACACAACTAACAGCGCATTTAAGCAACAGTATACAGTATAGATCAAATGTTTTACGAAATACGAATCCAGTATTGTGAGAGAGATTAAACAAAAGCTAAAGAACGAAAGCGATTACGTGTAAAGCGTTGGTGGAACCACAGGTATATAAGCTTTGCTTTAAAGATTGTTGATCAGTCCATTGTACTCGTTGGTCCTACAAGAGAACCAACATGGCTAAATGCATAGGCCCATGCTTGCTCCTGGTAATGGCTGTGACATGCACGGTCATTACCGTATCTTCGGCGCGAGATGTCCGAAACATAAGAGATTTAGAAGTAGCCGGTTCTCATCATCATGGTCATCATCACGAGCATGGCGGAGGTCATGAACATCATTCTCATCATCATGGGGAACATGGCGAAAAAGGTCATAAGGGCCATAAAGGTCATCATCATCACGAAGAGGGAGAACACGGTCATCATGGCAAAGAACATCATGAAGGTCATCATCACGAGCATGGCGGGCATAAGAAGGGTCATCACGATGAACATGATGAGCACGGCAGTCATCACGAACACGAACATGGCCATAAAGAGTCGAAATTTGGCCATGGAAAAGGCCATAAGAAGGGCGAGAAAACTCACGGTTATCATCATAAATCGCACAAAGATGAATTCCATAAAGAACACAAATTCTATGATGATTACCATAAAGGTGGTCACCATGAGAAGCATGGCGATCATCACGAGCATCATGGTGGGAAGGAAGGCCATCATAAGAAGGGTGGACATCATCATTCCGGCCATCATGAAGATCATCATGGTAAAAAAGGTCACCATGATAAAGGACATTTCGATGAGGATCATCATGGCCACCATGGCAAACATGGTCACGAAGAACACCATCATCATCATGAGGATTATGGAAAGAAGAGCGAGCATCATGGTGGTAAAAAGCATGGTTTCTCGAGCGGTCATCACGGTCATCATCATTAATCATGCAAAGCTTACCAATTTAATGCAATATGAACAGAATAAATTTTTATATCGTTTGTTCCTTGTTTTTTCGTTAATTTTTAGGATACCGAATGATATAAATTTATCTCGTTATTAAAAAATTAAAATGTCTACAATAACATGATTAATCGTATTATTTTCTCTAATAATTCCCATATACGCCCATAACAAAAATAATTTTATGTGACATTTACATTGATATAATATATGTTACAATTTCGTATTTTAAAACATGTAATATTATCGTTATGTATGTGTGATAAAGATATATCTTTTTTATTACAAAATATTTTATATCTATATAATAATTTAATATCTTTTAGTTATATATATATATATATATATATATATATATATATATATATATATATATGAAATAAAATTTAAATGTGAATGAAGGGAGAAGAATATCTTAATTAAATATTAAAATGCTAAATTTTTTCTCATCTTTGTTAAAACAAAATATATAAAATCGTTAAAAAATTTATAGAAATATATAAAATATATGATGTATAAAATTGTATGCCGCTGCGGAAAGTTAATAATCTAAATGAATTTGAATCAGATTATAAAAATGAAAACTTTTATAATTATCAATTATAATAAAAGTATTTATTTTAATCTTTTTACATTTAATTTTAATTTATATATTAAAAAACAACATTGATGCCGTATAACTTTTTATTATAAGTTAATTTAATCTATCGAAAATTGATAGAGTAAATGCAATCACATACAGTATTGCATAATATGTTTATATAATTTTAAACAATTAATGGATTACATGACAGAATCGATAGATATATTAGAATCTTTCGAATATATCTGAGCAAATATTAATATTGTATAAAATTCAAAGAGTTTGTATTTTAAATTTGCTAAATTTTTTTGATGTCGTATAAAAACTCTCTGTGTAAAGATTATTAATGCAAGATATATATATATATTATAATAAAGATAAATCAATTACCAAATTGTCAAAGATTTACAATTTCCTCACAAGTTAAATATATATATGTATATATATATATATATTGAGCAATGCAAATTATGAGTATCATAATTATATATCAACATACCTGAAATCTTTGCTGTTAATAAAAATTCCTATATTCTAGCTATTTATCAAATTCCGATATTAATAAGCAGCATTAAATTTGCCGTTGGGTACAACGCATTATCGAGTAGTGGTAAATAAAGGATATCATGGTATTACGTATTATATATTTCATTCAATGAATTCTTCCGAAAATGCACTATAACTCACTATTTTATAAATGTAAGTTGATTAAAAAGAAATCTCCTACAATAGCAATAATTATATATATATGCAAATCATGCAAAATATATAAAAAAATATACTTTAATATTTTCGATTAAAATTTGTCATTTATTAGTGCTTATTATTTAATTCAATTACATTAATTATACTACCCACACATGCATTATGAGCCGAAATATCGGTGGATCCTATATATATATATATATATAGAGTCCACCATATGTATACGCTCGATATATTAAAACAAAGCCGAAACGAAAGCACACAGAATCTACTATCGTATTCATCCTGCCGCGGATTTGATTAATGATATGACGCTGTAGCGAATGAGCTTGTCATTTCTATGGCGTCCATCCGAATTGAATTCCGGCATCACGGACACGGGGATTAACGGGTCTTTATGCACTTCTTTACTGCCACGTACGATGTAGCGGGTGTTCAGGATCGTGCAAGGCTATTCGCCGCCGGAGATTGCATGCACCCGGCAACGAACCTACTTGAAATACTCCGCCATGTGACAATTCCGGCGGCCGACGAAAGGGTCCACCATTGTTTCGGCTCGTAATGCATGTGTGGGTAGTTTAATTAATGTAATTGAAGTAGCTGGGGCACGATAAAAAAGAGAAACGCGAAACACGCGTAAGAAGTACGCACGACCGCGTTGTTCTGTGATTCTGCGTGCTTCCATGGAATCAGAATAATTATTCGACCAAATTAATGAGAGGCTCAGAAACACACGTGACATTTGCATTGCACTTCCGCGAATTTCCAGACTAGAGGCGAAATAAAGGAATTTTTTTCACGTTTTTGCTTTTTGCGAAATATACTCGAGTCATTTACATTGCGTTTCTTTAAATAATTATATGTCAAGTATAAGTAGCATATATAATAAAGATAAATTATTTCCTATAAAAAAGTATAAATATGATTAAAAATACAAGAATTTTTGAATATATTATTGCCGAAAACCAGCTAAATGAGCTCCGCCCTGAATTCGAGGTACCTTTAATAAAATTTTCACGAAGCCGAAGTAAACTCTCGAATAATAAATGATTTGCGCGCTACAGTCGTATAATGAAAATTGCATCATGCGACCGCGCAAGAAATCCTTTGACAACATAAGCTGCTAGATTAAATATTTGGATTAAGCTTATCTTGTTGCCGTATTTATTGCATCTTGCTAAAAACCAAGGTATAATCAAGTTTGTTCATAATCAAAGCTTTACGCCATCAACAGCACGTGTATAAGTGAGTGTTCTTAATCCATTTACGTAAAACATCAGCAGACGCAGATGGAAATAGATTGAAAAATGTGATTTGCCTGTATTCTTTAATTTTAAACAGTTTTATTTTACTTAAAGACACCTTTATGTAGTAAAGATACTAATCATGTATACTTATATCAAAATTCAGTACTTTTAATATTTGTAAATATAATTAACTGTTTATAAATTATATGTGCAAAGATATATTTGCACAATTTCGAAAGTCTACGTTGATTAATCGACAAATAATGAGTGCTAATTATGTATGCACATTGCAAGAGACGATTACTCGATACATTGAAGCGATATGTATGTTTTCGACGGCTTGCGCTGACTGCTTAAATTATCATAATGCGACAATATAATGGAAATAAAGGTTACAATAAGGATTGAGAAAGAAATTAACAAGAAAAATCTTAAAGAATTATTTGTATAAAAACGTCAACATTTATTCTTTCGAAAAACAATTGACTTTAAAATAGTATGTGTCAATCTGAAAAAAATTTAATGATATAGGAAAAGCGCGAGAAATGGACTATATTATTTTTGAGTATCGTTATAAGTTGCACATACATATATATAATATAGTTTTTATTTTTTAAATATTTTTTAAATATTAATTAAAATTGTTTAAATATTAATTATATTGTATTAAAAAAATATATTTACATTTATATAATATATATATATATATATTTATTTATTTATTTAATATGATTAAATATATGATTTAATATATAATTGATGACGTAATATTATGTTGCACACTATTGCAAGGGATAACATTGCAACGTACATATGCGGTATTTACCTACAAATTTAACGGTGTCAACTTGCAACGCGCGTTCCCGCGGCACATTAATATCGGGTAATCAATTCAATCAGCTGGTCAATCGATTAATCTCAATTATTGGCGCATTAATGATCTGTATTATATGTAACATTAAAATTCATGCTATTGATGGAATTGCTAGTATATTATTCTTGTCCAACAATAGAGAGATCCTGTTCTGAAAAATATTTTTATTGTACACATAATTAATTTACGCTTGCTTGAACCAATGAAACTGTCGCTGCTTGCTAAAAAAAGTAGTATTGACACGAAAACACATGCTATTTACAAAATAAGCATTTGATTTGTTTAATCTAATTTTTAGAATTGATAAAAGTAACACGTGATGTTGACGATGATGTGATTTATGAATTATTTATGAGTAAAATCCTTAATTATATACAATTATGCGTTTCTTCTCACGCAATCGTTATCTTTATCAATAAACGGAAGCACAAGGCGAGAGGAAATGGCAAAATTACTTAAGTTGGGAAGTGGTAAAAGGCCGCCAAGAAAAACGATGGCAATAAATCGTGAGGAATCGATAAGGCGTAATATCACGCTGCCGTCTTGACTGTAATGTAGCTGCTGGAACAAATATGAGCTGGGGAGAAACTTATTTGCCACATTAAGACCGAAAGAGAAAGAAAAACCAATGAAAGAGAGTAACACAATCAAGCAATTTCTTTGCGCGTGTTAGTATATTTGCGCATAATTATATTATATAAAGAACAATATAAAATATACGATCACGAAATGTCGTCGCGTGGTAGATATATCTGAAGTAACTGTAAAATGAGCGATTACTTTTTGATCCGTAATACTTGAGCCAATAATTTTAATGCCCTTTCTTATAACCGTATTTTTTTCCGGATTGATGATCGCCTTTCTTGCCATATGCATCGTCATGAGAATGGTGCTCCTCATGGCCGTGCTTGCCATGGTGGCCCTTATGCTCCTCGTCGAGATGACCTTTGTCATGATGGCCCTTTTTACCGTGATGATCCTCGTGATAACCGGAATGATGATGACCACCCTTTTTGTGATGACCTTCCTTCTTCTCATGATGACCATGAAAATCACCATGCTTCTCGTGATGTCCGCCCTTATGATAATCATCGTAAAACTTATGCTCTTTGTGATATTCGTCTTTGTGAAACTTGTTGTGATAACCCTTCGTCTTATGACCCTTCTTATGGCCCTTCTTCTCACCAAACTTGCCACCCTTGTGGCCTTTTTCGCCCTCGTGATGTTCGCCATATTTTTCATATTCGTCATGGTGACCCTTCTTTTTGCCACCATGTTCCTCATGATGACCAGAATGATGTTCCTTATCGTGCTTACCGCTATCGCCTTTGTCGTGATGATGGTGACTCTTGTATCCCTTCTCACCTTTTCCACCGTGGTCCTCGTAATGATGAGATTCATGTTTGTGACCGCCACTGGATTCGTGATGATGACCCTTATGTTCGGTTGCTGCTGTTTCGAGGTCATCCGCCTCTGCGATTGGCGACGAGACCACGATCGGCTCTAAATGATCCGCATGATCATCGTTCTTTCCTCGCACATCGCGCCGACTGATACGCGATTTCGCACTGACCAGTTCTCGAGCGTGACACATCGGGTGCAACGTTAACGAACATATTGTTACGAATGACAAAAATAGCATTGTACCTCGCAGCATTGCGATCGCACCCGGTTTCGATCAGACTGATGGCCGACGTTACAACGGTTGACACTTAAATATCGATGGTCCATCTACTTCCGCCATAGCATGGCGATAGCTGTTTCCGCCAAGTCCACTTTCATCCGCACGACCGCAAGTGTTCCTAAATTTCGTTCCAATCTCCGTTGACACCGGTGCGGTGGGCAGGCACACGGTTTTACACTTCTTCGCATCACTGCACATTGCGTTTATTCTGCTAGAATATTTCGTCGCGCCGTCTATCGTAATATCGATACAATCGGGTGTTAAAACATTATTTGTCGTGCCAGTTTATTGCAATTTCTTATCTGTAAAATGACATAACAAATTGATTCGTTGATCTTCTTCTAATAATATTTATACCTCGAATTATCAGCTTTTACCCCACACACACACACATACATAAACGAATGTTTCTGATAACTTTTTATTCGATTAGTCGTTATTTCAATACATCGCGTGAACGCAATATCTGCGCATAAAGTTGTATTTGGCATCAGGAAGAACTTTCCATTACCACTTTTTCCATGATCATCGGTCTGCCGCAGGAACAATATTACGGAAATTTCTAGACCGCAACAGATCGCATTATCTTCTTCATATATTTGGATTTATTTTTTTCTCTTTCGTACTCAATATTTACGTTTTAGATATAATTAAATTAATTTTAAAAAAAAACTATGATTAATTTTCTATGTTATTTTATCTTCTCTTTCTCACGCCGACAAATCTCTTGTTTTGTATAATTTCTTCGGGAATTTGTTAATTGAATTGCGAGGATATTAAATATGACAAATTGCCTCTCACTTTTTCAGATAATAGCTATTAATGCAGAAAATGTAAAATCTCGGTCAGTTTGAAGCTGACATGGATGGCCCAAATGTCTATTTCGAATCAAAGTGGCATCCCGTTGTCCGACACATGCGCACGTTCCATCAACACCTCGCGTAACGACGTGACCTCAATCGATATTTGAAGTTAAGTACCCTACCAGATGCTCGCGCAATCATTTTAATTAACGTTATGACGTACAAATATAGATATGCATACGTCATTTTGTATATCGTGTAGGAGGGTTTTGTTGTCACAACGCGCGCATCGTTGCGCTTGCCGGCTTATCGATAAACTGTCTAATTTTACCATTAATCCTATTATCTGCGACATAAATTCGCTTCTCGTAAACACGGCACCATTTATAACGTCATAAGCCAAAAACAATTTATTGAGTTTTACAGACGTTGGCGACGCGTATATCACGCTCGGCGTTCGTTGCGCGAGTCGTTTCGCTAACTGTTGACCCATTTGTTCCAACATTCCTGACGGTTTTATTAGATGATCTCGAAAAACCATTGAAAACCAAGAGAAATAATGGCCTCCCTAATCTTAATCTTTCACCAATTCTATGCCAACGAAAAACGCTATGTACATTCAATAAAATTAGAATGTCAAAAGAAAGAGATTTATAAATTTCAGTAATTATTAAGATGCAAAATTTGCACATAATATTCTGTGCTAACGGAATAGTTTCTTAACCCATGATGGAATTTGACAAGACTAAATAAATGAGAGTAATAATTAATAACGATGTCGGAGACGGATAAGGTAACGAATGTTGGAACTAGAAAACCGCAACATGATTTTCACTGCAAATTTAATGTGTCAGTTAATTTGCAGTTTAAAGTACTGACCGATAGATTCTGACCTTTTACGATCTTATTTGGCAGCCATCCTAGATTGAAGATTGGCTGTTATTGGTGTTGGCGCTGCATAATCAAGATAAAGATTGGTTACTGCCCAGTTTCGGCAAAGATCCCTTATATAGAAGAGAAACCAAGGGTTCTGCCAAGTTCGATCTCGACTCGGTATCGTTGTAACGTAGATTAGATTAGGTGGCATTCACCGTAGACCTCAGCTCAGATGGAAAGATTGCTTTGTAAGCAAATTCGAGGCAACGTCGGACCATCCGCCAGATCGCCCGCCTCTTCGTTTGGTCAATGAGCGCAAAGGCGCGACTTGAATTAAAATCTAAAATTCCATTGAAATTTTTATGTATGAGTAAAGCTCGGTAGAGTGTCGTAAATCGGAGCATGGTTCGTTGACTCTTCAAGCATTTTAACGTCGTTTTCGCTCCAGTACCGAGGATAGTAATATAATGACACAATCTGAGAAGGAATAACTTTCATAATTAGAAACTCAAATATCATATTAAACTTGTCTTTTATTAAGATTCTATTAATATAGATATTCATCGTAATATTAATAGTAAATAATATTAATATTACAAAATAATAATACTAATATTACAAAACAAAAATATTCTATTACTTATGTCAATAATTAAACAACAAATTCAAAAATTTTACAAAGATATAAGAAAAATTAAAAAATATTTATGAGACATTATTACAGACATGATTAAAATATTGGATGAGTTTTTTACTGATTTTATTAATAATTACTAATGGAAAGCGGAACTGAGGCATAAGAAGAGCAACTATTGTCAATTCCGCGTCGTTAACTTATGAAATGTACAGTCAGTTGATGGAATTGTTAATCTCCACTCTCTTAATCGAACAAACTATCTCACATTGAAGTTTTACTCTCGCACCATCTTTCCTATTTCTTTTCTTTCTTTCGTCCTTTTTATACCGTTTTCCTCGTAGCGTATTCTTCCTCTTCTATAGCGTATTCTTGCACGCTGAATAAAACCGTCAGGCTATATACTGATGAATAAAAGGACCTCGCGCTGGTTTCTGGGTTGCTAATGAAATTGTTTTCTAATTTAAACCCGGAGGAGCCATCCAAGCTACAAGCTTTTCTGGCGATAGCCGCGAGAGAGCTGACAGTAATAGTCTGTAATTTGAGCTCCACTTTCGCTTTGTTTGCCTTTTAAGCTCATTTATGCAAGCAAAAATAATTAGTATATTCAACTGATCTGTTATCGCAATATTTGCTAATTGCATGTGAGAATGTGTGGGAGTAGCAAAATTAAAAACATATTGCTACAAAATTTTTAAATAGACTAGACTAATAAAGTAAAGAAAAGAGACGAGAGAGAGAGAGAGAGAGAGAGAGAAAGGAAACAAAAAAAGGAGAAAAAAGAGTATTACATATATCAATATGTCAGTGGATTGAGACTTTAAATTTTATTATCTTTATTATATCACTTTAAATATAGATTGAATCAGTTAAATCTGGATTTTCGCTTGATAAATTGTTTTTTTTTTTTTTATCTTAATCCAGTAAAGCAAAATAATATATATAATTTCTCCTCAGTTTTTTAAATTAAATATACAGCAGAAAAGAAAGATTAATATAAAGAATGTGTAACAAATTACTAGCAAATTTAAACATGTTTTTCAAATTTATTAATCATGTTTATTAGAATAGATCGAACGAGTTCCTGAAATTGATAGCAAAATACAATAATTCTTTATTACAGTACTGTTAATTATTTCGTAAAATTAACAGACCGATTTCCCGCCCGAGGATGGGCAATCACCTGAATAGCTCCCTCGTTATAAATAACTGCAAAATGTAGCCTCATAAATGTTACATATATACTTGTATTAGAGGTAACGATTAGAGCTAAAATATATACAACAAGACACAATTCTTGCGTGACGGAAAGTACTTTTTAACAAATACTCACGTTTTTATCGTCTTCTGTCAATTGGAACTATACTGTGTCGACAATTAGCCGTATCTATTGTATGCCAACCGAGTGGCAGTATCTGCAATCTAGCACGGTTCCAAACCGTGGCCATTAAGCGCACAATTAAACTGAATCTATAATTGTAGCGGAACAAATTTGAAAACTTATTTGCTTTCCGAACAAAACACAAAACTGACATGAACAAGTTGCAAACTCAAATAAAATACAAAGCGTATTCTGATTCAATGATACAGACAGTAAATTCTTGACTTCCGGATAATGTTAAATCTGAAATTAGAATTAAGCTTTACAACAAAGGTAACCCAATTATATTCGCACTTACGCGAAGGAATTAAATGGCAATTTCATTAGTCGAGATATAGTTACGGCGAGTAATAAATGTTGCGTCGCGTCAGTGCGATTTAATTTAATCGAAAATCGAATAAAAATACTATATCTTGACTAAATAAATCGAACGGCCATAATATAAATACAGCCAAATATAAAATCACGTTATATTAAGAATAAGTAGCGTGTGTGTATATATATATATCGGCTACTATGATATTAAATCATAAATCTATTTCGTTTCTATCACAAAAGAGAAACTCTCTCTTTTTGTCATATTTCCATTAAAGAATTACATTTTTTTACCGTCTAATTGAATCAGTGATCCTGCTCAAAATAAGCGTACTTGTTTTTATGATTTTCTAAATTGACGAGATTGGACAAGAGGTGTGCTTTCAATGAAGGAATGAAGTATTTAAGGGATTAACGGTTCAGCGAACGGATATGCATTCATTCATACTGTGAGAACGAACTATTTGCATACAACGCGAAACACCCAGAATGGATTAGCTGTTGATAATCGATCATGCACGGACATTGCTAATGTAACGAGTTTCGCCGGGCGATAATTTTGAGCGTACGCTCGTACTTTCGCGATCGATTCCAACGCGAAAGCGTAACGGCAAATTTCATATTGGAAATATTAATCTAACGTTCAATATACAATATTTGCCTAGCAGCGCATACTCTACTTTATTTACGTTGTTTTGAAATAATGTTTTGCAAAATAGTTGCTGTCTTCGCTTTTTTTAATTAAAATTTTTTTGTAATTGAAAGATTAATCGCATAGAGATAATTGCGGTTGAAAAATCAATCGTGTAGGAATAATCGCATCAAATAAACATCACTTGAAGCTTAATAATCGTGCACATAGCATGGAAAATTCAAAGGTAACAACCAAATAAAATTAACATATGCATCGATGATGTGTGATAAATTTATTAATTATCAAACATTAACTTTTACTATATCATAAACACCATAATTAACAATCTCTTTATATTACTATCTATAATACAAATATGTCATTCACACTCTAATCGGATATAATATAATAGAAAACATGCGCGCATGCATGCATTGTTCCCATTTTTGAAAATGAATTATTCGTGCATACATGTGCATGAATGTACGCGTGCTATGTTGTCAATAATTATACGTGCAGATTTTTATGTAAATATAAAATAGGACAGGATTAAAATTACAAAACAAAATGCTAGAATTTGAATAAAATATCAAAAAATAAAAATTTTTTAATAAAATTAATATACATCCCTCTGATATTTACTAATTATCTTCTTCGTCTTCTCCGTCGGAACTATAAGAGCTATGTGTCTCGTAAGATTCCTCGTCACCATCTCCAGAGGAATAATTTTCGCTATGACCATAATGTGAAGATTCCGGCTCTTTATCCGTGTAGTGGCCGCTGTAGTGATCTTCATCGTCGCTTCCAGTATAATGCGAGTATTCGCTTCCTTCACCGTGATCTCCCCCGCCGCCGATATAGTCTGTATCGACCATAGTACCTATAAAAATTTTCATATCGTATTAAACACAATTTAGGAACAATTTCGCGTTATCCACAGCAGCCACTTCAATTCGAACTCAAAGAAGCGTTACGATTATGAAGCTTATGGACAGTCGAGTTTCTATTCAATTCTGTATAAGATAAATAAAGGGAATTGTAACGCCAGAATTTTTGATCTATTAAGTTAATTCTTTACTCTGTTTTATATTATCGTATTAATATATGTTGCTGATTATAATTACAATTTAACATATTTTTACCTGCGCCCTCGTGGTCACGATTCTTTTTCTCTTTTTGATGTTTCTCGCTTTTCTTGTCAGCAAAATCTTTGCCGTAACTGGTTTGCGTCTCAAATTCGTATTTGTCGCCGTCTTGTTTGTGGAAGGTGTCAAGAGTCTTGTAGCCTTGATCACCTTTACCGTAGGTTTCCTTCAAGTAACCCTTCTCGCCGTCCGCATCGCTTCCGTAGGTTCTGTAGTAACCACCCTCGTCTGATTTGCCTAAAACCGCATTGTTGTCCATCCTTGTTATGCTCGACAAGACATTTAACGTGTTCATCAAATTTAGCATTCGACAATAAACGTTAATCCGTTTATTTCAGGGAAAGAGAAGAATACAAGAAATAAATAAAGAAATAAATGAAAGATAACAATACAATGCAATGTACATAAAAAATAACGTGATTAATAAATTTCTTTTTTAGAAACAATATTTTTGTTCTCGTCGATTATCCCATAATTGTCATACGCCAATATCTGATAAATCATTTTTTTTTTAATTTTCCTATAACTTTGTTCTTAAATATTGCATTATTTTAAATATGTCATTATCGTATATTCTAGTAAAAAGTACTAACTAAGGACATACCAGATGCGTTTTTTATACTTTTTTTAGTGTCTCTTGATTTCGGTGCGTTACCAACGCTCATTAAATCCTCTACTTCCGCAGCGACTTTTAACGGCGCCGGTTGATGTATCTCGCGAATAAATGAGCCAACGGCGGTGACATCGTCCTCGACAGCCTCGTAAATGATAGGTCTAGCCAAGGTATTACAAATAAGCAGGTGCGGAAGTAATGACACAAACAGTTTCCAATACATCTTGCAGGATCACTTTAATCTCGTCGGTCTCGACGATACCTTGTCTGTTCAATCTATCTCGCTGAATCTTTTATATCGCTCCCACTTTCTCAATCTAGATAATTCTTTAGAGGGAAACAATAGACATTGCGTATATTTTTATCGATCTTGCAAATCGTTATTGTGGCTAATCGCTTAAATTAGCAATTTGATTTGCGCCTCGCGCTAGTTTCATAATATCTTTCACAGTGGACGTCACCGAAAAAAAGAGTTGCTGTTTAAGATTTTTGATCGATTGTCTATCGATCATTGTTCTAGTGTTTAAGAAACTAAAAAGAATCCGTCACGATTGTGTCATTCAACTGTCGGCTTATGTAAAGACATCTTTTCGTCATCAAGAAAGTAACGCCGGGAAATGATGGCAATGGATCGATTGCGCTTCGCGTATCGCATTAAGCTAAAGTATATTGATCGGACGATCGGAGAGATATTATCTGTGTCGTGTGTACCGCACGAGTGATCTCGCGCTTTCAACGATCGCGAATGCAAAAACCGTGGTACCTATCAACTTACTGACGATAGCGGATAGAATTGTTTGACGTAACGAGGCTTTAATACATTAATCTCGCAGAACATTATAACTGTATTTATGCCACTCTGTAAAAGTTTATTTAGAACTATTTAGAATTTTAGGATTCGTAAGAAAAGAAAGAGTGACAAAAGGGTGATGAAATATTCTTTGTATTTTATATATAGATACATATATAAAATCAACGTTGGATTCCAAATATATTTCATCAGATATAACATTCTTGGCAAAAGACGTGCTAAGCTGTCATAAAACATGTTGAATTAACTTTGATATAGAATATATACAGGATTAAATTCAACTATATGTAATATCGAGAATATGACGGGAAAACGCATTTGCATTTTATTGCTTTTAACTTTGTGCATGCATTTCTGTGTTTTGATCCGTATTAATATTTAACATAACATGAAATATAATATGAGAGAGATACAATTAATTCGGAATCGTTATCATCAGGCGAAATTATATATCAATGACTTGATATAAGTGAGACCTCTAGTAATAATTATCGTGTTGAACGGTTTCGTATCGAACATAATAAAAGCGCTGCGTGAGGTGAGTCGATGCCACGATCAAGTATTCATAATATTGCGAGATAAACGCTTTTAAAATTATAACAACGCCGGGAAATTGTTTTAATTGTATTTTCTTTCTATGCTTTGCTGTGAAACAGCACGCTCTGTACACGCATGAATGCGCACATTTTAAAACAGGTTGGAAATACGTAAGAGATAATCGCTTTTTTCATGACATTTTGACATTTCACGATTGTTGTAGAAACGTTCCACTTTAATGATTATTACGCAGAAGTTACCAGTGGAAAAAAAATTAAGTTTTTAATGTAAATAAGAAACCAATATGAAATAGAAAAATATCGCAATTACAATCTAAAACAATATACTTTTAGATTTGTTATATCTATCTTACTGCATTAGTCAATAAATTAAATTATTGTAATATTTAATATTACATATTTAATATTTAATATTTATAAATTATATTTAATATTTAATATTATACATACACACATATATGTACAATATGTAATTTTTCTATAAAAATTAAAATGTATTATATAAACTTACATTAAAATAATGTCGTTTATAAATAGTTGAACCATTCAATGTATTGCGGTTAGAAAAAATTATTACTATTAACAATTTTAATAGATTTTGTGTTATCTTGCGTAAGAAAATAGTAGATGTCTTTTTTAAGAAAATAATCAGATACATTTTTTTATTAATTCATTAATAAGAAATTTTATTAACATTATAAACATTGATATATGTTAAATATTAATATCTGAAACAATAAATTGTGCTAAAATTTTAATGCGAATTATATTCATGACACATAAATTATAGTCAGCTTTATCCTAATCTATATATCAACAAAAACGGATATGCAACGAGCGGTAATTGATCATTAACGCCGTAGCATCGTTCGTCAGGCGCTGTCGGCGCAAGAAGCCAGTAAATCTCGAACTTCATTTCCGTCGTCCACTTGACGCGATACAAGGGGCATTAGGATGATCGTCACTTAAAACCATGGTGTCGACGACGTTAAGCGTCTTAGATAGTTGCTGCGCCAACCAGTTTTCTCAGCATAATCCGGTAATTTAAAAATCTCGAATGGAATGTAACACCTCGTATCAACCGCCGTCTTGGCTGTACTAAGATCCTCGTTTCGCCAATCCCTGTTGCATCACCACCTCTATTCTGGTCGGCCGATGTGCGCCTTTAGCCACAAGTCTGATAGTAAAGTAAAGCCGATGATTCCAGGGATAGCCGTGATTGGGGGGGAGGGGAGGAGTAGAGGAGGGATTGCATCGCGTCAAGGGTTGCATTCTGATTAGGGTAAAACGAAGAGTTTGAATAGTCTCATTGGTATGCAAAGTTCACTAACCCCCCGCAATCTATTCAGTACGCTTTTTATATAAATAATATGTTACATTATATATGAGATATGTATTGGATAGCAAGTTTAACCGAATTTCTTAATGTTTGATTACGATTAAGTATTTAATAATTTTATAGTCTGAGTTATCATTTCGTTATGTGAATTCTATGCGTGCATATCCCTTATAGAGAAAAAAGTATAGAAAATAATTATAAATAATGAGATTAATGCAGTTGAAAGAATTATATATTTGATAACCATCTTATTGGAAAACAATTAATCTTTAAAATATTATGTGTGAAATATTGTATGGGGAAATCTTATTATTTTTACTATTATTGGAAGAACTTTAACGCAACTTTTAATATGGATTTCTTATAGTAATCGAAGTAAGACGGAACATTTTCAACTGGCTAAACATTTTTTAAATAATGAAGCAATATTTTATGTGAGCAATGTGGTTAATCATCGAACGCTGGTACAAATATTCTTTGTATCCGTAGAGTTACAATATTGATTTTGACTTAAAGTTACCATACAATGTGTTACCATTCAAACTGTAAATATAATTGATCTAAAAAGGATTGTTGTAAACATATTGATACCTTACTCCAATAAATTCTTTTTATTAACAAATACTAAAATAAAAAATAATATTTTTGACGTTGATTTTTGACTTTTCATCATTCGATATGTAGTCAATGATATAAATGAATATTTTTTTAATGCAGACGACACTTTCGTGAAATGCATGTGAATATTGTTTGTGGGTAACTGATTTACTGTTGGTAAGCTTAAATTACCAATTGCTAACAAATAAGAAAAATTGATAACTTTTACCGAGATAATATATCGTAAGATTGATATAAAACATGTACATTTTTTTATTAACATATAAATAAAAATTAATAATATATAAATGGATAAAAGTAAACCAATATGTACAAAAATATTATTAACATATACATTCAATATTGTATATTTAAATTTATACATTATTCTCAAATTAAATAAAAAAAAAGAATATTCGTATGCAAATTTATAAAAAGTTTAAAAATATTTTTCATATATAAATCAATAAAGTAATATACTTCTTGGTAGTCTCAAAAGATGTCGATAGTATATCTATTCGCTATTTATTGAGAAAAAGAGGAAGATTATCATGTTTTATAAATCTTAAACATATGACATAGTAAAATAAATAGAAAATGTCAGGATTATATTAATTATTATAATTTTTAATTGTCTTTCGATTTATAAGACATAAAAATTCATAATATAATAAATGATTAATTATTATTTAATAAGACAATATTATAGAAATCTTGCATTTTCTTATATGTACAAGTTTTAATTAAAGATTCGCATTACGGAGACATTGTAGTTTAATTCGACATATTTTTGCAGAAACGTATATTTCTATTATTAAACATATTTTCATTACTTTAATTTACTACTTAAATAAACATTTTTACTAAATGTACAATATCTTGACGAGATATTCTGCAACATCATAAAAACAAGTCATTTTTTTAGATAAATATCAAAGTAATCTATTAAGAACGTTAGCTGAGCGGGTGTAGGGTGGCGGAGCAGTAGCGTAAACGAGATATAGCCAGACGAGAGGGAAGAGACGATGCAATTAGGAGAGGACATAAATCCCACAATTTAGCACACTTCCACGCGATGCCAGCAATTCGCAGAATACAAATCAATCAGCATAACGGTCGACTGCGCATTTAATTTCCATTCGGCTTCTGATCGAGTGAGATTCGACGATTCCGCTACACTGCGTGTCGGTGCTTTGTCGTAGAGCCGCTTGTATGGCGGCAGGTACCACCGTAGACACACACACGATATCTCGATCCCGCATACCGTGCTCGCCACTCATCCTATTGTGGAATCTCTCGAAACGAGTCAAACGCAACTGGACAACGGGGCACAAAAAGGATTTCGCGCATCCCGTGTAACGAACTCGACGATGGCGTGATTCCGATGTGTAATAATTTGAGTTTACATGAGAGCGATTGATTTTTATATAATCTTTTTTCAATGATATTTAGAACAATACGAAATGTACATATTCGCATTTATATTTTTGACAAATTAATAGCAATATATAAATATATATATTATATTCTTCCACATAAACGTTATATTTTTTTATACTATATCTTTAATGATGTAATACTAATTGTAAGTAAATTCTTTATCGCTATAATTACTATATATTTAAATACTAATATAATAATATTAATAGAATTAATAATACAATATATTTATTTGTTTTAATAAATATTACATTTATTTAATTTTCATTTTTTTTACTTTTTAGCAGAGCTCTGCTCGCATAAATACAAGCTATTATTGATATCTCTCGATAAATCCGAAACGGTCAATATGTCGACGACACTTTCGCTGCTACCAAACGCGAATACAAATATCACGTCCGTAGAATTGCCCTCGCGCACCACTTCCCTGAGATTTTGCCCCCAAACTACCACCGTCACGAGCCACCGTCCGGGCTTACCTAACTTAGTCGACGGCGGTAGCGCGGGTCGCCGTCATTGCCAACCAAGTTTATGGCCCAGACCGACGCCCATAAACTGTACAAATGGTAAATCTACCGTAAGATCATCCCAGCCGAAAATGATTTATCGTAGGTTCCGCGGGGCACGTACACCCGAGAGCCGGCCAGCGCGGCGGAGGTCCTGCTTGACCTCTCTCCCTTAAAGATCGTATATGTGTGTATGCGTAAATACAAGAAAGAATTGGTGATGACGGAAAGTGGCGCGAGCGAATGCCAGTTTGCCTCTTGGACGCGTTACATCCTTCATCGGATATCTTTGAATGTCATCGTAAGCATACGGAGAATCTGTATCTAAGCTGGCAATATAGTGCAAGTGTCAGGTAGTACGAGGTTCGATGATAGTTTGTGATGAACATTTAGGAAGCTGCTTGCGTGTGGATCTGACACTTGCGTGCGATCCTGTCGTTATCACTCCAGAATTATCAATTTGGGGGATATGTATTAGACGCGCTAAACAATAATGATGGGAAAGTGTTAAACTGTTAAACAAAATATTAATCATACTTTCTCGATTTTTAAAAACAAAAGAATTTAATCTGTATTTAATGTAATACGTTGTTATTTATATTGCGATATTATATTGCTCTTTATATAATTATATTCTATTCAACAGCTTGATCAGTCACATATTATTCTTCAATTCCATCTATTATGTTACTTTTTAAAGTCTAACAACTTCTAGACAGACATTCTTTCTAAATCGCTACTATCAAAACTCGATTGAATCCTCGCCGTAGGATATCCATCGATTTTGCGGGTTGCTATGTCCACATACATGACGTAAACGCGGAATGGATGTGCATCGAGAATCGCTTACGGCAATCCGTCTCTCCTGAGACTTCAGGCATAAAGTGTCACCGACAATAATAATGTCCGATAGGCTTTACAGGGAACAAAGAGCTTTGAAAAGAGACCGTGGTTTGGTTTATGTAAGAAAAAGGTTGGTCGCGTGGATAGAAAAAAAAAAAAAAAAAAAAACTGTGGCTTTTCAGAGTTTATTTCAATCATATCGTGGAATCGTGCTCTGATTCAGCAGCGCCATTGCGAATTTATTTCCAATTAACTTAGATGTAAATTAATTCGTTTCCAAGTTTGCGATCGCTATTAGATATTGAGTCATGTACGCGTCTCACAAATATGTATTGGAATTATGACAATTTAAATTAAAACAATTTAAATTAATTTAATATTTTAACTATTAAGACGCGTTTCCCTTTAAAAAAAAAAATATGTTAAATTATTTACTCGTAATGGATTAAAATAAAGCATATAAAATCGATAAATAAGGAGGGAAATTGAGTGCACGTATGTTGACGCAACAATATTTTATATAAAGACTTCGACACATGCTGCTTTTTCTAAGCACTAACGCGTGCTTCCGGTATCGCGGCTCATTCATACAACTATTAGTAGCAAAACCAGTGATTATGACGTGTTACATTGCAATATAGCGTTAAATATAGTGCAACAATTTTAACTGTACCTCCGGTAAATGCGGGGTAAATGCCATAATGCTATCGGCGATAATAAAAGATGCGCCGTGTGTCGGCAGTATTGATCCACCTACTTACTATTTACATGCTAGTAACAAAGGTGTCTCGATTGATACAGAATGAAGCGTCCCTTTCTTACCTCAGCAGCGGATTTAACTTCCCGATATCCACACCTGTACTTACCTGCACCTCAAGTGAGATGAACTGTACGTAATGGGACAACCCTTACTAAATCCACCATTGTAAGAAATCGGTCGGAGTTAATAATAGTATTCGGCTTTTGCTTTTGTGGTCTGCGGCCTATATTGTAACGCGGAGATCGTGGCGCGCGTGAGATTGGGTAGGGTTCATTGAGCGGTGCCCTTTCGCGTTATAACGGAGAAAAAAGATGTCCGTTCTTCCGTTTTATTATACCTATTATACACTTTCTAGGGATAAAAAGGATGGAACGCATTCAACGAGTACGCAATCAGTATTTCACGCGATGTATAAAATAAAATCATAAATAGAAGTCACACGCAATCACGTTTCAAACTCGCGTATTCGCAGTTAGCACTTCCAAATACAATTACATGCCAATTAATGCGCTACGCGATAAACTCCGTAACGAACGCTTTTAACTCTTGGAGTTGCAAAGCACTCTCTGGTCTATTACCCATTGATGTCGACTTTTACATATTATCACAAGCCCTACACCTGCGGCCCCTTCGTCAACGCGAAGGCGGAAAAAGCTGCGGAGCATCGACATAAAACAGAAGTAAAGACACGCGAACGCGGAGAATGTTAATGGGTATAGAGAGCGGCAACATTTCGCGCGGTCTCTCTCGCTTCAAAACCATCCCTCTCTGATCATTCGGCCTCTCGCTTTCTCTCGCAGTTATCATTCTATCTCGATCTCTTTTTATCGCTCGGCTCTCTTTCTCTCTATCGTCACTCCCGTTCAGGCCGCTGCCGTTGTCCCGACGTTACTTCCGTGACGATGAGCTTCAATACGCGCCGATAGTCGCGGCGGGAAACCAACGAGCCTACCCAAAGTCGTCCATGGTTTCCACGCATCCAACCCAACCCAAGCCTAGCTCAACCTGGGACGAGGGAATACGTATATACAGGCACGTATACACGCATACATGTACACACGTGGTGAACGCACACTCCATGCGCGGGCGCGAGCGCACACCCATCCGCTCCTCTGAAATAATAATAGAAGAATGAAAATGAAAGAAAAGGAAAAAGTAATAATCTCGGGGATCTTTTAAAATCCATCGAAGCAGACGAAGCCGCCGGATTGTGTTGTGCGTTAGGGGCTTCTCTCTTTCCCCGTTTTCCATCTTCCGGCACTATCGTCCTCCTATCCCTCCCGCTACTCCGAGCTAGCTCTTCTGTCCTCGCTGTATTTCTTGTCTTACTTTTCCTCGCGGATCGAACTTCAACACACGCTTTTACAAGAATCCAGCAGCTACGAGATATACCGTCGTACATAGATGTAGGTACAATTTAGTGACGTCACCGTCGAGGAAAAAGAGGCATCTATACGATAATACATATATATGTACGTATGTGCGATGTGCAGCATATGTATGTACATTTATCTTTCTTCTGGTAAATCCTATCTGTCGATCCATCGATCCCTCTCAGTCATCGCATCGTTGCATGACGATAAATTTTAACGTATGCTGATAAATTTTCTGCTTTTTCACTATTGTTTCAACTTTTGTCATGTAAAAACATGGTCTTATAAAATCACATATATTATACATATGTATATATATATGTATGGAGAATAATCAGAAATTCATAGTCGATTTTTATTCTGCAAAATATTGTTACTATAATTTAATGCCTAAAATTGACTCGTTGTCAGATAATAAATTTCATCTAATATTTTCCTTCTTTTCTTAATTTATTAAGATGAATTTTATATATATATTATAGTTTTTTTAAATTTATTGTGAATTCGGCAATCTTACGGCCTAATTTGGGAAAGCAAAGTTTATTACAGATATGTCTCTGGGGAGACTTTTGAGAATCGGCGAAACTAAAGTCGCGAGAGGGCTACGCATTTTGACGCATTAACACAGTAGAAACGGGTGCAAAGAGAAGGGGTAGGAAGGAGAACGAAACGGGATTCGATGTTCGACGGGAAACGTGGATGGCGAGCGGGAGGTTGGAGGCAGTTGACGAAGATCAGAGCGAGAAGAAGAAGAGAGGAGCAGGGTGAACGGTGGCAAAAGAGAAGGAGAGAGAGTGAGGAAGGAAAGGAGAGGGAAAGAGCGAGAGACTGGGTTTCGTTTCGGGGTGAGCCGTGGAGGAAGGAGGGAGGCACGGGATTTCACGGGAGGCTGATCACGAATGGACGCGTCTCCCGCAGCTCTGCCGCTGACAGCCAGGAATTGGAATTGCATCGGCGTCGCTCGATAGCCAGCCATCCCGCCAGTCAGGCAGCAAGGCAGCCAAACGGCCTAACAGGCAGAGTACCGAGCCCGGCCGTCCACGAACAGCTACTGTACCTGCCTGCCTGCCTGCGTACGGACTGAATCCACTGCCGCTGTCGCACTTCCTCGCGCGCAATCCTCTCTTCGGCGCCGATCCCCTCGGATAGATCTCACCGTGATCTCGGCGGAGAGAGGCGTAGATCCGGAGATCCATGCGAGACGGACGGACGAACGGATGGACCAGATGCCGATATCTCGGCTCTACGGATCTCGCGGCTATATGGATACGTACGAATTCACAGCTAACGCATATATGCATCCGCGTATGTACAGATAGCTCGCGCAAGATTGGAAGATCCGGCCGAGGATAGATGTAATAATTTCGAGGCGATCAATTTCTAAATGTACGATGATTTTGTCAATCAAAGAAACTTTGATAAGCTCGTATTTTTATTTTACGTATGACGAGTTGGCTTCCGAAATTAATTCCATTTTCTATTTTCTCTGTTTTATAAGAAACGTACACGTTAATAAAAATCCATTTTGCATTCAATATCTATAACTAAATTTCATCATTTTATATATTGTCGTTATTATTTATTTGCAATTATAATGACGATAGGATTTATAATATCTTTGTTTTCTCATACGTTGCGTGCATTTGTTACAAAATGTGGTTGAGACGATTTGCATACGTAGATCTTCTTATATTGATATCGCATTTTGTGTATACTGGAATAAGGCAATTCTTTGTTTGCCCTCTGTTTCCTGGAAACTCGTTATTTGGGTTATCGAGTGTATGTGCGCCGTCGAGCACTAGGTAGACACGTTACGAGCACATATAACGCGGATTGATGCCGGTCCATGGGAGCTCCGCGAAATACCGGATACCCGCCTGCTCGCCAGTATTGTCGGACCTGTGTTTTCGAGGGAATTGGATTTTTTGATTTAGAGAGCATGCAGACGCCTATATCTCGTTTCTCGTTTTATACCGATCGCTATTCCACCCGCGGACTCGAATTTAACGCTGTAAAACAGACGTTATTCCGCGATTACAAACACGAGTACATGAAAGAAGCTGAAAAGATTTGCGGAAGCACAAATCAGCAAGCCATTATGTTTGTCGCTGTGTAGTTTAGAGAGGACTATCATAATTTTAAGGAGAGCTCGATAAAAGGAACGTATGAAAAAGCAACTCGCATTTTGTCGGTTTAATAGAACATGAAACGTTTTTCCGTTCGCATACACGAAGAGGTAATTTCTTTAGCCCGTTAGAAAATAATATCTTTAGATATGTACGGATAATCACTTGGCAAAGGAATAAGAACGGCCATTTCCGGCGCGGTCGGCGCGAGCGTTACGAAACATGGAATCAGAGGATGGCTATAACGTGGTAACGACCGTGAGGCTATAACCATTGTCGGAGGACGAGAAAAAGACCCTGGGGAACGCGGATGCGTGCCATCGTACCTCGTTCTAACAAGGTCCCCCGTTGCGTGTAGAAGCGGCCACGCATCATCCACGCTAAACTAAAATCCCCTTTCGCCTTCACGACCACCCCTGGCTCGCCTACGCCAACCCCTTGGCCTAGCCACCCTTGCGTTCCTATCGATGGTCGTAGAAAACGGTCTCACCTCAATGCTAATAACGCGTTTGATAGTACGAGCAACACGCGGCTGCTCCCACAGAATCGAACCGAGAAAAAAACCCCGCTCTTCTCTGCTTTCCTCTTACATCCCTCGATACCGTCACCACGATCCCGCATTCCTGCTCCACGTGTTCGTCGCACCCTCCGTTCACCCCTTTCTACAACACTTTCTCTCCTCCCACGATATGACTTATGTCCATGGACAATGTCATTTCGCGACATATATAATCTCGCGTCGTACTAAAATATAACTTGGCGCTCGCTCCTTTCGTCGCGTAATGGTCGTCGACGAACCGCGACGATTTACGGCGATCATCGGCGACAAGGGTTTCCTAGGCGAGGGGAGCCACTTAATTTTCATGAGCTCGAGACGCGGATGCGACCCCTTTCTACAAACGACGATCCAGTCGGAGGGATGTTGATCGTTACGAAATAATAAAGTCTCGTAATGACGATCTTTCAAAGGATTGATATACGGACTCGATCAAGAGAAACCAGGCTATACGCGACAAATCGCTGATTGGGTGTTTGAAAATAGATTTCTTTGAATATATAGACAGTAATATCTAATATTTTAAGCATTTACTAAGAGGAGAAAATGTTTACATTACTCTAGCAAAATTTTCCATGTTATTATGCTCTATGTACCCAGGAATTTTCGTATATTTTACTTGAACTTTCCGCACCGTTGTACTTTTCTCCTTAATGACATTTCTCGAAAGTTAATTTCAGCAAATATCCTTTGCGTAGAGTTATCACAAATTTACTACTGTATTAATCTATTTATAGACGAGAAAATCGGCCGAAACTTTTATCCCTTTTACGGATAATACATTGTGTTGTTCGTGACAGAAATAATCTCATCAATTCAGCTAGATGTCGAGAACACGTTGCGAATTACGCAGAAGATAATGGTCTGCTGAAATGGCGAATCACGGCCGCCATTTTCAAATATTCTGTGACAATTCGAAGAGGAGTTCATATAACTTCACCGTTATACTTACATTCGTGCGCGCACACGCTCTCGTCTGCGCGCGGTTAAATAGATGAGTGCAGTGGAGGGGCAGAGAAATAAAGATGGGTACAGGGACGAACAGGCCGAAGGGCGGAGATTAAGGGTCGCCGAGGAGATGAGTTTGTTAAAAAGGCAGAAGCGGGCCAGCGGCACGCATCAGGGACATCAAAGCGACAAGACGAAATGAAATCCAACCGTCGCTACCCCGCACGGAGAATCTTCTCTCCTCGTGTCCTCGTCCCCGTTCCTTTATTCGCTTCCCCTTTCCTCAGAGTCTTCGTCCCATGCGACGCCGTTTCTTTCTTTTTTATCTCTTCACCTTTGGCTCCTTCTTTTTTCTTTCTCTCTCTCTCTCTCTCTCTCTCTCTTTCTCTTTCTATTAGCATACCTTCTAGGTACTTCATATCCGACTCTAAGCCAGTGTGAACGGGCAAAAGAGGCGAAAGAAGCAAGGGTAAGACCAGAGAGAGAGCACGGGAAGGGATGGGGTTGAAAGCTTTTACGAGAAAAGGAGAACGATAAACGCGAGCATCGTTCCTCTCGTAACTTCAACGTCGTCGTCTCTAAGGCGTCGCTCATATTTTTTCGCGATGGCATGCAGAGCAGAGTAATTAATCGCATGTTCGTACTTTTGAGAAACGTGCAAGTCCTCTTTATTATAAATGTCGACAAACAGCAGGACGCGAATTAAACCTTAAACATTTTAAAAAAGATTTCTTTGATATTATTTTAAAGAAAACGATGTTAATATATTCTTTTATAAGTCTCCGCTTGTGCAGCGATATTATCGTTACCATAATAATGTTAAACTGTTATTTTGAAAACGCGTACAGTCCTTTGACCGCAAACTTCCGTCCCGTTCCGAAACCAGCAGTCGCGCGGAAATCTCGCATCTGTTACGGAGCCATTCCGTGGCGTAACATTCCCTTCAAATCTTCGGTTTGTCGAGTAATTCGATTACCTAAGAAAAAAATTTCACGGAGATTCACCAAGTTTTATCATCGTCTTCGTCGCGTGCCAATAAAAGCCGATAGTTACTTCACGGGATAAAGCTGGAAAGCGGACTTTCCGCTCTCAATTCAAATTTCCTGCATGGGAACACGATCGAATCATAAATATGTATCCACTTGTATTCCTTAAATTCATGGAAATTCTTTAATTGAGTTATTTTGGTTTTCCACGAGACACCGGCGCACCGTCGGAGAGAAAAGAGACGAGTAGTCTGCAGGAAAAGCCCTGTGGGAAGCACGCAGCTTCAAAATCTTCTTAGACGGTAGCAACTTTACATTGATGCAGCGCTAAGATAGTATTATTTAACGATATATAATTTAACGCAATGTGTCTATACGATCATTTCACAGAGTATACATATATATATCGGTATTACCAACAACAAAATTCTATTAGCATTATGTATCTGTAAGAAAAAAATTTTCAAAAAGAGCTATTTATATATATATTTTTTCTCTTATAATTAAATAAGTAGAGAGCAACTAAATAAACCTGTAACAATAATATAACGCATATTTTTTTATATATTTTCTATTTCACGTTTTTTTCTATTAAATTATATAAAAATTTATTAAATTATATAAGCTATAGATAATTATTTACAAATCGTTTAAAATAATACGCTAAAACAATGTGCAAAGTTTATTTTTATTATAGTATTCTTTGCTGCGATAATATTTCTAATTTTAAGAACAGAAAATAGGCGACGCAGATTTGGTAGGTTGTAAACTGATTTCTCAAGGGCAACTTTGCATTCCGCTAGCACTTGTGGCATTTTAATATCTCCATAAGGGGCAACGATGTGAACATTGAAGGGACGGCGAGTCGGTAAGCTTGTCACGACGAGAAAGAAAAGAAAGTAACGGGAGGACTTGAAAGAGCAAGCGAAGCTGCGTCGAGTTTGTCTAATGACTTGTTGTCAACGAAGCTGTCGTAACGAGGCCATCGATAAGTGGCAGTGGGTGTCCTGTCTCTGCGTGAACGAGCCGTTTCGAAGGGATGGTTTTAGAAATATGAGATAAAGTAGATATAGGGTTACTCGGATTATGTACCGGCGCGCTCTTTTATCTTCATTGGTTAAACAACTTGTCATCTAAAGGCCGACACTAATAATACTGTGTTTATTCTGTTTATGTATTTCATGGCATGAAAATGACAATAATTTAAAACTTGTCGTAATAATAGAGATATGGATTTATAGAAATTCTATCTTTATAATCATACCTGCTACATATTACATTATTGTTCATGAATTAAATTGCATTGTGTTCTTAATGAAAAAATATTTTTATCTCATTTTTCTAATGAACCAATTTCCTCTTTTGCACCTTTATTCATTGTTTTTTTTATTGCCATTATAATCCTTATGCTAGATATCTCGTATCTCTACAGCAACCCCCATAGGCAGGCAAGAGAATGATTTTTTATATTTTAGTTAGAAACATATGTGTATCTACTTGCTGAATATTATATATAAAATAATCTAATTGAAGAAATTATTGCGAAAAGAGAAACATAAAGCCAACGGTTTTATCGCATAAAGTTCTAGAAAATCGTAAATGTTGAGCGACAAATTTTAATTACGTGAAATGCCTTCTTGTAATATATATAATATAAACGCTTCTTGTCTTGCGTAATTTACTTGTTTTGAAAAATATCAAATTTTTAACGACTAAACCTTTTTACTAAACTTTTATTAAAAAAATTCATTTTGATTAGGTACTGTCAATTAAAGAAACAAGATTAGAAAGTAATAATAATAAAAAATAATTTGAATAAAATAATAATATATCGGAATATATCGGAATAGATTTAGTATCTGAAATATTCACTTGCAGTTTTAAAAACTGCAGATTAATAATTTTTATCTCATTAAGTATATATTCTCGGCGTTACATTATATTCATACATAGCTTTAAAGTTTACATATTAAAAGCTTTTTTCTTTTTTGTTATTTAATACTATTGTATTGTTTCCTCGCCGCTTGTAGATGCAATAGAGTGTAACTAATGCGTTGCCAATTGTGAAATCGTGGCATTAATATTGCGTAACGTACGCAAAATGCCGCGTGCTTGTAACACCCGTAAATGGCGTAGTGTAGGTCGAACAGCGCTGAGGGGAAAAGCCCCTTGATGAATTGTCCGCACGTGTCTACCCACGTACCGCCGCCTAATTACATGCTGATCATAGTGACTATCTATACCGTCCCCTGAAATGCGAAATTGCCTATTGTCCACGGTTTCGCGGTGAAAACGACCAGCGACCTAAACCAGACTTCGACTCTTGATATGTTCCAAATGGCATTATTTAATAGTATTTTTGCATAATGTCGATTCCTTCTTTCTCTTTCTCTCTGTTTCTCTAAGAATTAATTTTCATTTTAGTGTAATTTTGCTCGTCCATTATCAATTATAAAAGTAAATAATATTAATTTTGTCGCTACAATAATTTATACGAAGAATTGAAATAAACCAAGTAATAGAGATTTAAGACAATATTTACGATACTAATATACTAAGAATTTTTATTGTTTCCATTTGTTATATATTGATTCTCTTCTTTGGAATGTGAGTAATAATACATCAATCTTTACCTATATTTCCATGAATCGCCAGAATAATTTGAAAAATGGCCGGCATTTCGGAACGGCGATCGGTTCGGCTGATCGACATTTATTTTTATCTCACCCTTAAAATTGTCCATCGTGGCGTGAGTCGTGGATTGATGTGTTTGCTGGAGTCGCTGATAGATGGAGGCGCCCGTGTTGTCGGCGCCCTTTCCACCCCCTTAACATAGACAAATGCTTCCTACCCACCCTAACAAATATCTCCTAGATTTATTATGCGAAACCACCCTGGCCTCGCCACGCGACGGCTACGTTCCTGAAAGTTTCGAGAGCAAAAAAATGGCGTTCTTTCTTGCGCACTCGTGCGTGAGAGTAGCAGACACGCTACGAGAAAGGCGGCTTGATTTTTCAAATTCACGACAAGTCTGATAATGAATTTTACTTAGAAATCGGATTCTTCTTTTTATCACGTTGCGCGCCATTCGTATTTGCTATTTAAAATAAATCAATAAAGCAATTTTTTAATAATCTAAAGATAAATTCTCTATATTAAAAAATAAATAAATAAGTAAAATAAATATATTTAATATATAAATTTATTAATGTTATTAACAATTTGAATTATTTTTATTAATAATAAAAATCGTTAATCGCTCATACTACTAATGGAAGAGCAGCTATGGTTTCGCGTATCAATATCAAAAATTGCTAAAAACTATTTTACCCGGATTTAATTATCATTTCGATAATATAACTAATGTTAAAATAAAAATTGATTACAAAACCAAAACGCGAATGCTCTAACATGACGTTGCAACTGTTCTTTTAGCCAAAAATACCGATAAGAGTAGAATCTTTCAGATGCAAAAAATGAACAGATATATACAAATACAAAAATACAAATCAACCATCAGCCAGTGGTCGGGAGTTCATTATCATTACTCGCGGTTCGCGTAACGCGACGCACGGCGAAATGGTAGTGTAGCGGATGACAACGACGCGACCATCCCCGCAAATTATAGTAGATATAAAAGTGCCACGAAATGATGCTACTGAACGAACGAATGTACGAACGAACGAACGAACGAACGAACGAACGAACCAACGGCTCCGGCGAACGAACGACAAGCGAACGGACAGACATAGGTGCAAATGTACATACGTGCACCGGCGAACAAAACGCATCAGCCGATCTCGTCGCATATTTGTGGCTCTGCTATCCGGTCGTAAATAAAGTCCCGGTAAAAACAAAAACACGACGAAATAACGAACAAATGTACCCATCACTTTTGGTACATAAACCCGTATAGCCGTGTGTGCTCACCCTGGGGTGGTGGTGACGCCGGTGGTGGTCGCGCGCGAAACCACGACAGCGCGAATCGGGACGAGAGAACGAACGAGAGACGGAAAAAGAAAGGAGATAAACTCGTGAATAGTGCACGGTGTTCGTTCGAGGTGAACGGTTTATCGAATGTCGCGTTACTATTCGATAGATTCTTTTATTACCGTATCGTTAGCGTCGTCTCGACGGATCCTAAGAGAAACACGTGGCATATATTTTATCAAGTGTCATAATAATTATATTATATTTTATAACTTTTAAAATTATATTTTACTTCATTAATAACGGTTAATTTCGAAACATCCATTAACTGTTATGTAAATTTAAGATTATTTAAAGTTATATATATATATATAATAGGTAGTATTTACGTATATATTTATTGCGTATTTCCTACGTTTTACGCGTACATTAAACTTAACATATTATTTTATCTCTTATAATTAATATAGTAATATATAGATATATTTGTATGATTATCATTTTAAATACGTACATAAATATATACAATGAAAAGAAAATAAAGATACACTGCAGGAACACTATTTTAATACAATAAAAGCTTGAAGATAATGAAAAGTACGAATAAAATTGATTTAAATCCGCGATTGCGCGATTGTGACTTAATAAAATAATAATTCACAGTCCTTCAAGCAACTTCCTATTCCGTTGAACTATCCAAAGGAGGAAGCCAAGACGCTGTTCCATCAGCCGGAATTCCATCAGGCGAGATCGTGCGCGCAGCCGGAGACACTCGCGTCGTCGGCCAATAAAACGAGATTCCCGCGGATCGGTGCAGGGAAAGATAAATTGCGGTATTCTTGGATAGCACGGACGCAATATCGGTGTATATTTACGAGCCGTGGGTGCCGTAGCGGATCGCGGCGGAGCAGAAATCGGGAGGGGGAAGAGGGGTGGAGGGTTGAGAAAGGCGGCGGTGGCGACGGTGAGGTTCGGGGAGATGGTCGACGGCGCTTCTTGCGAGACGAAGGCCCCCGGGCCGTGCCGCTCAAAAAACATTCAAATTAATTCCACCCGGCTTGCTCCAATGATGGCGGCCAATGTTGTGCAACATAAGACGAGAGATCCGCGCCGTGCGCGGGTAGTAGAAACTCCTCACGTACGACGCGCGCACGTATGCGCGTGCACACGCGTGATCCCCCGCATCCACGATCGTGTATACGTACACGTATGTACGTACATGCGTACATCGATGTACCTGTCGTGTACGTATTCGCGGTGTATGCGCCCGAAGACCAGCCCCCTGACCCCTTTCGCCGTCGTATATCGGTGTTCCCTTTTCTCCCGTAGCCGCTTCGTCTTTTTCTTTTTTTTTCCCCTCGTTTTTCCTTTCCGCCAGTCGTTCGCCCCGCCGCGCGACCATCCACCTATCTTCCAGTTTCATATACGACAGGAAGAGTCGGGACCGTGTTGGTAGCAACGTTCCCGCGAAGAAGCTTCGGAAAGAGAAGAATTTTCTCCGAGCTCGAATCTTCTTTCTCTCTTACTCTTGTTTAGACGTCCCGTTATTCTGCCCTTTTCTCGCACGTTGAAAATTCCACCGTTCTACTTTGCATGTCTTTGCAGAGAAAAGGACTCGGCCGGGGTAAGCTTTCTTGCAGGATACAGAGGGGCGACCAGAGGGATACCGGGGAGACTAGAAGGGGAATGGTGGTGAGGGAGAGCGACAGAGATAGAGAGAGAGATAGAAATGATAATCCATTCGGCGGTCATAACGCAGAGCCCGGCACCGTAAAGCTCACCAGACAAGAAATACGGCCAACCAACCGACCTCTCTCCCTTAGTTTTCCTCTCTTTCTCCGTCTCTTTTCGCGGTCTCTTTCTCTCTCTCTATCTCTCTCTTTCGCTTTCCTCGTCGCTCCTTTGCCCCCGCAGCAAACTTACCCCTGGTTATATGCAAACCGCCATCGTTCGCTCCGGGCCAGTCATAAACTTACTGAATTATATTACGCGAACCCGCTGCCTCTCTGTTCACCTCGCCTTCCTTTCCCTCTTTGTTTCCACGACGCTCTTCACTCTCGGCCATTTTTTTTCCCCCTTTTTTTTTTTATAAATCGCGAAGCAAGTCGCAACAGGGCGAACAGCGTCCTTTAGAAACCAATGGAATGCTAATAAGACGAGACACTGCCGTGAATACCATTCATTCATTGTTTCAAACTGCTGTACGTATAAAAATTGAAACGGTCCGCGCTGTGAGCGTAAAATAAAATTACACCTTTTTAATAAGCAGCAGCTATACGTTAATCAAACTCGACTTTGTATTCGTGTAGTATATATTGTTTAAAATTGTACGTAATTTCTTACGACAAAATGTTCAATAATTTTTTCGCAAATTTTGTGTAACTTTAATGGATTGAACTATTAAATTTTCTTATTTATATATATATATTGAAATCAGATATATATTTTTATCGCGCAACTAAATAATATAACAAAACGTACATAGAGCAGAGAGATTCAAAGACGATTTATGATTCGGATGTTCTTGCTTCGTTTAGTTTCGATTTTCCGCGAGTTAATCCAGGGCTAGTCGACGCGCGTGACGGCATCGATCGGTTTACTCTCAATGTCGTCACCGACGATGGGCGAGGAGCAACGGCGACAAGCCTGGTCATTACTGAATGCAAATCATAGCGTAGTGCGATCGATGAGTTTGCACGGTGTCCCACGACTGAACGAGCGAGCGAACGAGCAAGCGAGCAGCGTGCGGCGTGCGTAACGCCGTTTAACCGTTTAGGGGTTCGTAACGCTTCAACGGGGTGAGAATCGGCCGCCACCCGGCTCGACACGCGCCTCGTTGCCCGTCGTGTCGATCAGGTTCTTTTTTTTCCTCGTCGTCGCATTTTAATAACCACGCCACGTAACGACCCTCCTTTCACGTGGGCGTCGACGCGCTTATCAGCGTTTATAATATCCAGAAGAAGTAATACACACGGGGGAACAACTTCGCGGCAACTTCGTAGCGATTCCACCGAGCTAATGTTCCATTAAATCCAATATCGGGGGAAGGGGAGACGGGTTCCTTAATAAAATCTATTAAAATACTGTGGTTGAAAGAACGACGTGACGCGACAAGAGTTTGATTTCAAGTCAAACTCAAACTCGAGAAGAATAAATTACCTCAGATATATCATATTTTCACTCTGAAAACATTTTGATGCTTTGTAGTAACAAGATCTAGAATTCTAAGAGAATAACTGTAATATAATATATAATCTTGTACAAAGAAAATCTAATTAAATATTTTGATTTATAAAAAGAATATCAGATAGTAGGATGTCCCTGCATCTTTCTATAAGAAGCGACTACAAATGCGACTATCGTCTAGATACACTCATCGTTGCTCGCACTATAAGCTCTCATAAGCTGGATAGGAAACGGGGTAGGAAAATCTCAGCGGATTGAGTCGTCATCGTCCGTCACCAGTTTCGGGACAGGGTGTATCAAATCGCGCATTATAATTGGGACGTTGGTACGGCACGTGTCGGAGCAACGGACGCGCCTCGCAGCGCGATCACAGTAAGACCTGCTCGTATATTATTCCTACGGAATCATAACTCCGAGTCTCGATATCGAATCGAATTACACGGCGATCGTTGGCCGGATGAGTCTCGAGTCAGTCGAGCAAGAGTGGACCGCCGGGGCGGACCGTCTTTGCACGCGTATATACACGCGATTGCACGCGCGTCGAACGATAATGCGTTTTCGCGCCGCTGCAGCCGCCGTCGATCATCGTCGACCGTTCGCTCCTCGACGATGCGTGTGCGTACACCGGCTCGTTCTTTTTACACATCGCCCTCCTGCTGCACGGCACGAGCGGTCACGTGTCTCCGGTAACCCACCCCCGCCCGTCCCGGTTCACCCTGTCACCGAGCCACCCACTTTAGACACCCCTGAGAGCACCCCAGGTTCAACCTACCCTCGTCACTTCCGCGACGAGCTTTTTCGTCCGCCTTCACGTTCTCCCGGTTCTTTTCGGCATCTCTCATCGTTCCCTTGTCGCAAATGTAACCCGCGCGTACGTTCGCTTTAATAAAAACCTACTTACCTTCCCCCGATATGTCGCGAATGAAGACGCCGACATTTCACATGTCGTTTGCTCTAGTGTATTTTATTATTACGAATGGCATCGCGCGATGTCAATGATCTCTTCAAGTCTTACATACAAAAATTTTCTCAAATTGATGTTATTCATTGCCTATAGAATCGCAATAATTTGGTTTTTTTTATAGCGAAAAATATTTTTTAATTTCAATTTAAATATCGATAAATTGTACCCTTGATACAAAGAACTGCAATAGGTTGCTAAAATCGCTCGTTATCGGAAACGTTGCAAGTCTCGCGACGCTCTAATAAAAGCCGTCGCATTCTCGTGAAAAACAAACGCAAAATAAATGTCTCTTATTCTTATTTAGGTGAGAGTTGCGGACGTTGAAAATTCGCGCGGAAAGATCGGCGGAGATCGTCCCACGGATAGTTTGTTCCACTCTCGTTCGACGAAAGGTATCATCCCAATCGTTTCGTCGCTCGCAGTTTCGCCGTCGCGCGTCGTTTGCACAAACGTCAACGGATGAGATGACAACGCGAAAATGTACATGTTACAGTAGCCGTACGCGCCGACCAGCGCCGTTGAACTTTAATATTACAAAAAGCTGTAATCCAGCGAGCAAACTACCTGGAGCGTTAACCTGGACGCCCAATTTATAAAAATAACGATGAAATTACTGTTGCGTGAAGTGTAGCGTCATACAGGACACCGATGCACCGCGCGTTGCATCGCGCGCGAAAGGATGACGGCAATTCGGTGCGGGGCGCGAGGGGGAAGGGGTTGGGGGAGATCGAGGGGATGAGACACGGGTTGGCGCAGCGTTGCGCGAGGGGTGCCGTGACGTGCGTTTTGTCCGTCATCGGCTACCGGACCATCGGGGCGTCGATGTTTTAGTCTGCGCTCGCGTTTCACGTTCGAAAAAATATGCGCACTGGCACGTGAGCTAATCGGTGGTAATAACGAAATCTCGGGTCCGATTAATTAAAACGGCGGACACGCGGAGAAAACGAATTCTTCGAGTTCTTCCGGATATACATATATATGAATGTGCGCGCGCGCCGATAACGCGTCTCTTGCCGCGCTTCATACGATCCTCCCGATCATCCTCTTTTTCTCCCTTTGTGTTCTCGTTCTCCCCGGAGAGGGGAATGCTGTCTCGGAATAAATATTCGCAAAAATGTTTTGCCAAACACAAAATTAATTTTCTTTATAGGTAGTAAATAGGCGAGAGCGATGAAATTTGCGTTATTGTGTATTAATAGCATTGGTGGTCTCGCGCAAAAAAATCCAATTCGATTATAAAATATCAGGATAATTGTCAGAAGCAAACATGCACTCAAACCTCGTCACCGCGGTGCAACCAAAGCTGGTATAAATTTCCATCAGAGTAGCATAAGTTTAAAAAAAAAAAAAAAAAAAAAAAAAAAAAAAACACTATTAATTAATCCTTGTCGTTATCAGCTAAAAAGATAAATCGCAAAAATATAATTTACTGTAACTACGTATAATCTGACTTCTCTCTTTTTTACATTGCTACAAACACGTGTGATTATCTGATCAAATATTAAGCAGCTCATACATTATCAAATATATTCTCAAAAACAAATTTGAGAATGGGATTGATTCTGTTTTCTACAAACGTCCAGCAAGCACCCAAAGTACGAACATGAAGAATGATAGGGTCGTTGCGATAATCGCGTGGGGAGGGGGGGGAGGGGAAATGTGACGTCCAAGCGAGCACGTGTTTCGGTCCTCGCGGTTATTAGATCACGATGAATCACAGAAAAAGGCGATTCTCCCCGCGATCATCGTCCTCAGAAAGATGGAAGGGACCGCTCGACAACCACTCGACTTCTACATCGGCCTCCCCCATCTCCTCCCTTACCTCCGCAATCCTCATCGAGCCGATGCTAACAATGTTTGCAGATATATTGCGTCTCACGCATCACTTGCTCCGCAAATTGTTTTATAAACAGATTATAGCGACAGCCGGGTCGCTACCGCCGTAACGCTGGTAATATACCCCGAGACCACCCCTCCAACGGCCCTCCCTCGACCTCCACCCCATATACACGTGGACAATTTCGTGGTCGAAAACGGCAACGATCCTCAGTGAGAATCTCCTCCGCGCAACTTGAGGGACAGATATCTGCTTGATCTTAAATCAGTATCTCAAAAATCAAGCATGTTCGATCTGAAAAATGAGATGAGATATTCTCACCGTTTCACAAATGTAAAGTTTATCTGCGTTCATACGCGAAACGTTTGCGTAACGATTAAATAGATTATACGAGCATTACAAGTTGTAAGTTGTAGAATTTATTGTGTCAAAAAATTTTTAATAACATTTTAGAATTGTTAATATCTACGTGCAACAATCATCATCGAAAAAAACGCTTTGCATATAGTTCGAAGTTATAAACATACTCGACGATAATAGTATACGCCAATTTACGTTAAAACGAATTTAAATTGGATTAATACGTATTGTAACTTGGCGCTGAATGCAGGTTACATCGCGTAGTACAGCGTGTATGAGGCGTAACGTAGTCTAATACCGAGTATCGGATATCGATAACACGATATCCAGTTCCGCGAAAACAAACAATTATACAATGTACAAAAATTTTCATCGACCCTACACGGATATAGATTAACCCCATCATCCTTTCCATATCTGACAAGTTTATTTTGAGCTCTCTAACTTTCTCAAAATATTCTGGAGAAAAGTTAAATACTTTGTAAATTGCGCTTGAAGAGTAAAAATATTGTACAAACTGTAAAAGTTACAGTAACCGAGCAATGATATTAAATTGAAATTTTTTTCATACAATTTGTAATTTATCTTCTACATATTTTTTATTAGAATTTTAAATTTATTTTCGCAAGAATTACAGGTAAAATAAAAAATGTTTTTTAAACAGACAGATTCAACATTACATTTAGCTATTTCCAAAGCGATGGATCTTTTAAGTAGAATTTATACAAGAAATATTTTAGATAGGTGCAAGAGAGAGAGAGATGTAAGAATTGCTAATCAATATTCTTCGATTAAGACAATTAAGGGGATGAGATGGCTGCTGGTTAGGTGCCGGTGAGGACGGAACGAATTCCTACATCCGGGAATAGGAAAAATCTGGTGAAATCGGCTCATTGGCTCGGTAATAGCGGTTACCCGTTACATGAAGCGGAACGTGGTCCTTATTGCGGTGAACCTGAGACTTAATGGCCTGTGACCCGGGTACGCCGCCGCGGCGCAGCTACAGTATACAGGGCGTCCGTTAGGAGAGAGTACACGCCGAGAACTTAGTTATTCCTGGAAAACCGGAAGAGCTAACGTCTCCGGCAGCGCGACGCGCCTGCCGGGCGTCTCCGGTCGCGTGGCTTTATGGTCCCGCATAACCTTCCCTCGCGATCGAAATGGCTGCAACCCCTGCATCCGTTTGATGACTCCTTTGGCGGGGCTTTCTCTAGATATTGCGACTTTCGCGTATGGGCGATCAGATATGATTATCTATGCTATATGTAAAGTCGTGCGTTCGTCTATAAATTGTAGAATCCATATGTAATATCGAGCAAATAAATATATTATTAATTTATATTATATTAAAAAATAGCTTTGGGTATGATAAAAATAAAAAAGTAATATAATCAATTTTATAAAAATGCTAAAAAAAGATAAGTTCTTTGTACTTGATCGCATCAGATGAACTCGAGGAGAAAAACATGTCGAGCAATAATAATCTAAAAAAATTTACAAACTTATTTTTATGAAATTTTCTTAATTTTTGTTTTAACGAAAACTTTCTATTTCTAGTTTTAAAACTTTTCAAAAATAATGTACCAATATTTACGGCATATTAATCAGATTTTCCGGCATATTCGACCTTTCCTTTCCGGTTTCCTGACCGAAGGCAAAACCACCCTTTCGAGTTGATTATTAAAACGACTACAAAAAAGAGAAACATCGACTTGCGCAACCCACGAGATGTGCCTCGCACGATTACCTACCCAATCTCGAATATAATTTTCTTATTAGCTATAAAATCCAATCAACGTCGATGTTGCCTAGCCGTGCGCCGACCCTCCATCGTTTTCCTTCTCTCTCGGGATTCTGCGCGCAAAGTAAGCGAAACAAGAACGACGAGAAAATCTGGAAAACGCGATGAGAAGAAGAGAGAGGGAGAAGAAGGTGACAGAAGAAAAAGAGGGGATGCTTTGAGAAGGCAGAAGGTCGACGAGGTAGTAAGGGAGAGAGGAATCAAGTTAACCGGGTCTACCGCTCTTTCTCACTTATTTCGCAGGGCGCGCATAATGCGATTGCCATGACCGTCTCTGATGTTGTGTCGTGGTTGCAGCCAACTAGTCTCCGACCCCCGAAGGCATGGCCGCCATAAACTGGCCTTGCCTTTTGTTTTCTATGCGGTCCTTCCAATTATATCCAAATAAAAGAGTATGCAGAGAATAGACCCTCGTTTTCGTTCCTACAACCCCTGTTTTTCTTCTTCTTCTTCTTCTCCTCCTTTTTTTCTGCTTCTTGTTCTTCCTAGTTTTATCTCGTTCCTTCTCTCTTTCTCTCTTTTTATCCCCCTCTCTCGTGGTCCTCGTGGTTCTTGAAACTCTTGGCCTCTTCATCGTACCGTTACTCGAGAACTTTATGGCATGATTCTTGAGAGTGAAATATCTCATAGGCGGAGTCTGGCGTATCCTATACACGTCGCTACACAAGGGTAGAAGTTAAGGAGAAATGTCCACCTGTCTTAATATTTGTAACGAGATAGTATCACGCACGTTTGAAAGAAAAGAAAATGTAAAAAGAAAAAGCATTAAAATTATTCAAATAAATCAGTGTTATGTAATGAACATGCACACAAATACACAGACAGGAGAAAAAACGTCTGCTTTATATCTTTAAAAATTTCTTTCTCTAAAGAAATAAAACGGTAACATATCTATAATTACATAAAAAGTAATAAAAGTAATGTATAAATAATTTTAATGTACGGACAAGAATTGTTTTATATATTTCAATGTTACAATCGTTACATAATAGCATTTATAGTCAAAAAATAAAAATTATCAGGAAATTTATTTTTGGGGTACAAATTATGACGTACAATGAGTCCATACTTAATAATTGTAAGCTCTACTAGTCGAGCTAACGAATGATAGAACAAATAAAACGCTATCTTTTCGACCGAATTCATATCAATAAAAATTACTAGCTTTCTATTCGTTGAAGATGGACGACAATTGCTGTCACAGTAGCTTTACCCTCTCTCTACCCTTCTTCTTCAGGATTATTATATTCTTCTTGTCCACGTTGATACGTTCCAACGTATCGGTCTACCGCGGAAGGGAATAATGGGCGCATCCTGCTGCAGGACGTTGAATGGAAGAAGAGGAGGATCGGCCTTACGCCAGAATCCCCGCTAAGGGAGAGACAACGTCTCCCTCCTCTTTTACGCGCTTCGCTGGCTACAGACCACGGACTTGAATCAATTAAAGTTTAATCTAGAACCCCGGGATTGCAGGAAGATTTGCCCCCTTGTCCATGTCTCTCGTCTTTCTTTTCCGTTACTCTTTTCCTCCATTCTTTTGTCTCCTTCTTTTATTGTCTGGTATTTCCTATAAAAATTATAAAATATAATATTCGATAGTATCGAAACTACAATTACTCTTGCGCACTTTAAATTGCAGTTATATACTAGGAATGTTATTTTTTATCATTACTAATTTTATTTCAGAATCTTTGACATCATACGCTTCTGTCAGTAATAGATATATCTCGGCAAAAAAAATAAGTTTTTATTAAAAATACCGAAGATAAAAGTTTTTCGAATATTTGATAAATATGTAACGTGACAGAAGATAGTGTGAAATGTGTAAGAAGAAAAAGAGAAATAACATCAAAAAAGGCCCTAAAGAATAAGTAGGGAGTGTCTTTTCTGCGAAACACAAGGGGGTCCACACAGGGGGCTTTCAAACTGTATCGCTTACGCGAAGGGTTCCTTTCACAATAGAGATCCGCAACGAGCGGAAAGAGTAGTTATCCGTAATATGGGATGACGCGTGCTGATGAGTCGAGCCGGAAGTTTCGATCGTGCCATTGAGAATCTCCCCCGATCGTCTCTGTTCCCTGTTGAAAATGGCGTTTGATAGTTTGACCATGTGGTACATCTTCAGTTCAATTATATAAATACGATATGTTGCACATCGTAAATTTGTAATTAAAACTAAAACATTAAGAATGTACGAAACATGGAGACGCGAACAGATAAATATTTGAAATAATATATTTTATGAAAAATGCTCTTAATCTCGGAACGATCTCTTTCGCGCATTGCGCTTGCACGTTTGTAACATTGTACGTGTATCTGCAATCTTGATTTCTGACTTTTCATTCATACAATATAGAATAATACTCGGTCCGCTTGTTTGTAATTATACCGTACAACCCCTCATTTTTCCGTCTCCGAAACAAAAGCACATTAAATCTTTCTTATTGTTCCTACGTTGGTGATTAATGCTGAAGAATTAGCTAACAATTGTTCTTCGTAAAGCCGTTGAATCTGTAAGGATAATAAATAAGTTTCTGACCGCCGTATGATCGCGTTAGGTAAATTAATTATATAGAATAAGAGCTGCATCGTTCAGGTATTTTTTATTAAAAATACTACGATTATTATAGCAATATTTGTACATTGTTTATAAGAAATATCAAATCCTTTGTCTTAATATTATTAAAAGACGATCTTATTTTTTTTCAGACAAATATATTGTAATATGATTTTATATAAGTATTTATAAAATTTGTGTTTATCGTAGATGTTTAATTTTATAGATTTACAAGTTTATTAGGCCAAACAACAGCATAAACATAAACATAACAAATATTTTTATATTTCTACTTTTTTCTTTAAAGTAAAGAGAAAACCTTTATTTCTCGAGTGGTATCGTCATAATTATTGAAATGATATTGAATGATGATTTCGGTGCTATTATTGAGGCGAATGATCAATCCTCGATTTTTTTTTTTACTATTTTTTCGCAGATGTGTTTATTCTATTTTTTTTTTTTTTTTTTTTTTTTTGCTAGGCCAACCAGTAAAGAAATTGCAATCGCAAAAACTTGCTTATCTAATCAAAACAAAAGAACAAAGTTTTCTATGATATAAAAGAATCTGACGATTGCTCAGTCCTTCTGTCTTAGTCCCAAGAGTGTGTCTTAGCTTTACCTTTTGTCTCTCCTTCCGGCAAAGTTTTCGAGTCAGAAAGAACGCGTTTGGAACGTACATTCCGTTTCTTAGATAACTATGACAAACTTTTATAAAATAAAATACAATTTTTATAAAACCATTACACGATTTTGATAGATCGCAATCGCGAGAAAATTGCGTTCTTCTAAATTAAAACAGTATATAAAATACATTTTTTTCGTCTTAATTAAAATTTTGTCACATAATTTAACATAAAAATTAATCTTTTTATAGTTATGTAAAAAAATTATATTTTTACTAACTCTTACTTACGTAAACATAATATCAAAGTATTCTGATCAATTTCTCGTTTAAGGGATCGATGCAAAAAAAAATATTAGTGAGAGGCAACGTTTTGTATTTTTAAATACCCGCAAGTTATATACGCGATGTGAATTAATAAATTATGTGCAAACCTCCGATAACGACCACTTTTTCCATTGCATTTCGTTTCAATCTCCATATTCAGATAAATATTTTCGCCTAATTGTTAGTTAATAAGCCGTAAAGCATGAAAAAATTAATAATTTTCGTATAAATGGAACATAATAATATCGCCCGCGCTAAATCGAATCGCGGGGAAAAAACGCCGAATGATTGCAAATGCACATTGCGATGGTGGGAGGATACTGCACAAATCAGGATCGCTGGTCATGATAAAACAATTCTACAAAATGCTCTCTAGATTAAAATGCGTACAAAATGAGAAGCGCAAATTACCGAACAAATTGTTGGCGTATTATCGAATGCGGCGCTTGTGAAAGTAATATTCGTATTTCAAAAATGAAGAATGACCGTACACCATGAAGAGTGCATTTCGCAAGCTCATTACACGATCGGGCATGAATGCAAAAATCTCCGGTTGCGCGTATGGTAATCGAGAACGTTCGCAGAATAATTTTCTTCTCTCTATAACGAATCCTCGCCATCGATGTACCAGCTGCACGGAAAAAGTCGATCTGCATACTCCGCAGCGTCCGTCGGAAGGAAATCGCTCTGACGGTCGTCGATCGAGCATGATGAAGCGCTTGTGCAATTTCCTGGTTCAACGAAAAATCGTTACGATCGGCCTTCGTGACCGGCCTAATCGCAATGACAACGCAATTGTAAAACGTATGCGATGTAAAACGTATTTTTCCTATCCTTCGCAGTTCGCTAACATCATAAATGATGCTCGCATTTTTTACTCTTTTTTTTTTACATTGTCAATCGCATTAAAATTGGTATTAAAAAAATTTACTTATTCTTCAGCAGGTTTATAGCTGACGCCGTGAAATCGTAAAATATCACTCTTCAAACTTGACCAATTTATTCGAGAGCATCTTAGTAGTAGAGTACATTGTATCGCGAAACGTGAAAATGTTCAGTTTCCAATAAAACATCTTAGTTTTCGAGGCACGCGCGTTTCCAACAACGAGAGTTTACCTAAGTCCCGCTCTCAGCTGTCAGCACGCGCTGATTCGCGAAATCAACGGGAGCCGTGTGCTTTCACGTACTTCGTCAGAAAAATTCGTGCGAAGTGTTCGGATGTGCTATTGTTTTCCCGACCCATTGTATCGGCCGTTTATCAAATAGCTGTAGTTAATCCGGTTATGGGTGGTCGCGCGCGAATCGGCCGAAGACGGCGGCGGGAGATCGCAGGCGGAGAAAAGCGGGATGCTTCGGGGACGGATAGAGCGGGGGTTCGCTGATTGCAGCGAGTAATGACGGGAGCCGAGGGGTGTGCAGTAGCCTGGAAGTAAGTAAAAATTTTAAATTTAGTTACAGCTCGCGCGCGACCCCGACTCGGCATCGCCCGACATTCGTTCTCGGCGGTTTGCGAATCCCGCGAATGTATGGCGGAACAGGATGAGTCAGCGAGCATAGTAATCGTAGTGATTACGCAACGACAAAAATAATAAAAATTTCATGCGAGACAGGGTTGAAAAATATTGTGTAAAAAAATATTTTTGGAATAGGAATATAACTTAAAAAAAAAAAAAAAAAATGTATATATAAAATATATATTTGTATAATAAAAATGCAAAATATATATTGTTGTGAAATATTATTCAAGAAATAAAATATATAAATTCTTTGAAGAATTTTATTTTGAAAATTTAATTCGGGATAAAAGTAAAAGATATATTTTGCATTTCAAATATTCAGGCATTCATGTATTTGACGCACTGTCCAGCCCTGTAGGATAACGTTGCGAGGAGGCCAATGATCCGGGTGTTGTTCGTGTTCATCGGGAACGGTGTCGGCGTCAGGAGGGTGGTTGCGAGCTTTAATAAGGGCTGCCGAATTTCACACTGACTTGACGGAGTCGGGCCGGGGGGAAAGTTTTTCGCGGCGGCGATACCACCCCCGAGTAGCGGCCCGGGGATATCCGTAGGGACGAGCGGGGTGAAATCGAGGGCCGGCAGGAAGGGAAAAGATTCGGGGGGGAACGGCGAAATGTGGAAGGGAGGCGTGCGGCTGATCGGCTCGAATAAAGTTTGGGTCGCGCTCCGCGCGCGTGCCCGCGCCACGCACACGCGCGTTTCGTATATATAGCGGGCGAGCTAAGCGATCGACAGCCGGATTATTGGAGTATTAGAACTTGTCTCATAACTCACGGACCTAATGGCCTCTGACCCAGCGATTCGGCGCTGCGCTGCGTATTGCCTTTGACGCGGCGAAGGATATATGTCGGTCTGCCTCTCTGCACTTTGTCTGCCGCGAACGTGCTCTTATTCCTTCTTTGTTCTTTACTTTATCTCGGCTATTACTTTTTTTTCGACGGATTAAGAGTATATACGATTGTGCAGGTATCAGGCTTGAATTTTTTAGCTGATGCGTCTTACAAGCGTCTTTATTCTTCTTTGTATCTTTTTTTATTCTTTATACGACATAAATATAAATTGATTTTACACAGTAAACTTAGAGAAAAGTTTAAGCTGAGAAATCTTAGATAAACAATCTCGATAAAGAATACGTGTACAAAACGTTATTGTGTTAATTACTGAATAAAATATTTATAAATATATCTCAAGAGAGAATAATATTCTATCCTTTCTTTGACCAGAAAATAGCTCATATATTACACATAGAATTGAAAGAATCAGGATTGCAAAAATCGAGGGTGCAGAGCCAAGATTCGTCTCGCGAGGGACGCTCTGGTCAGGAAAACGAACAGCTGCGAGCACGCCGGTTCGCACTTGAGAGAGCGCATCAGACGGAGTCGCAACAGGATTGTTTTAATGCCATTTAAACTAATCGAATTAGAGAACGAACCGATGTGACGATACGGCACGATAAAAAAAGGACTGGGCTGGAGGTAGGGCGAGCGGGGAAAGATAGCTGAGACTCGGATACAGGACGAAGGGAGGAAGGGGCTTTGGGACAGAAGCGGGGGTGGGGGAGGAGGGGGGAGGGTGTACGGATGGGCACGCAAAAGGGGCGCGTGGATGTGCAACAACAACCCCTCAGCCTCCTGCAAACTCCGCAGCTGCCAGGCGCAGCGCCCGCTCGACCGGAAGTAACGCGACTACTGCCTACAACACGTCTCCGTCTCGCTCTCCTGCTGTCTATCTCGCTGCTGCCACCCTCCTTCGCTCTACGTGCGCGCTCTCTGTTTCTCTCTGTCATCTCTCTTTCTCTCCTGCTCATCATCACCCGCTACCGACTCGTACACCCCTCCACTGTCATTTACATGCGTACACACTCAGGGGATGATGCGCGTTTCTCTCTCTCTCTCTCTCTCTCTCTTTCTGTTCCTCTCGTGGCTGACTCCGCGCGGGAACACGATTCGCAGCGAGCGGAAGCGAAGTGCACGGTTCTCTTTCACTGACAATGAGAAGAAACGCGACGTCGCGACATCACGTCAACGCCAACTATAACATCCCGACACGCTTACTAGCTAAAGGAATAAACTGCTCCAAAACATTTTTACACGATTTGCATATAAACACTCTGATAGCTTTTAATTTGATAAATTTTTCTAAATTTAATATTTCTTCCTAAAACTTAATAAAACTGTGAAAAGCGTTTCTTTTTTTCTGATATTTTTACACGATTGCATCCAGTGCGTGATTTAATACGTATATAAATTGCAATATTTTAAATGATGCATCTTCCACTTTTGAATCCCGCAATGCACAAAACGTAGTCGCGTCGAAACAAATTTCTTCTAGATGAACAACTGCGCACGTGCTTATTGAATGCGTGTCATCTGCAAGAAGAACGCGTCTGACATTACAGCTATTAGTCGTGCGTGTCTCTCTCTCTCTCTCTCTCTCTCTCTCTCTCTCTCTCTCTCTCTCTCTCTCTCTCTCTATCTTATTCTTATTGTATTTTTTAATTTATAAATAATAATTAATTTTATTAAAATATATTTTAAATATAATTTAATAGAGTTAAACAAATTGCTGTTTACGATTCATGTCGGTTCTTCCTTTTACTTGCATCTAATTAATTTATTACATTCGTAGAAATAAATCAATACATTATTTGTAACTAATAATCGGCACTAACAATGTTTTTCTCCGCTGTAAAAAAACATTGCAATATTAGCTGTCGCATTGGAGTGAGCATCATAATGTACGTAATACATGCACTTAAACGACAAATTAAATTGCTCCGCGACACCCCAGCGTATATTGAGTGTATAGTATGCTTGTTGCCTATTACAGGTCTCCTCTTTGTTCTCCCTCTTTACCTGTTCTCCTCGTCAGTAAATTACGCACACCCTCTTTTTTCATTAATGCCCTCAAAAGGCACTCCAATACTACGTGTTCGTTTATTTGAAGACATGATTATTCGATGATGTAACGTACGATTATGAAATACCTTCTCGCAATATTACATAATGATTAATGAGATAATGTTGTAATAATAAAAAATCGCTATAATGAAATCGTGATCTACATTATAACAATTATTCGGCTACAAATATAAAAATAATAGAAAAATACATATAATTACGGCATTAAAGAAGCAACAAATTGGAAATAAATGGCGTACTCTTTATAGGAATTTATAAAATATTTGCATCGTCAAAGGTTTACGCCTCACTATAGCGGCAAAGACTTAAAGTTTCTCGCGAAACAATTTCCAATTAAAAATCGTAACAATTAGCGATCTTTTCCGAACTCCATGGAATCTTAAAAGCCAAGAGTCACGATGTCAATTCCTTGAATCAAGGAATAGACGAGAGAGGAAATGCCGAACGCAAGAGTATAAAATTCGCGCGCGCGTCGCCGCATCGCATGCGGTCCATGTGCTTCTACGCGCATGAAACCACGCGCCGATCCAACCCTCTGTCAAAAGCACCACCAGAGCGACCGGTAGCAACCCTCCTATCGACGTCGCTCCGCCTCTTGCCACCACTCTTGTTGCACTCCGATAGCCGTCTGGCGCATATAGTCGCCTATGGGGTTGCAACCCCGTCGGTGCAACGCCATCGGGATCCGCCGGCATCCCTTTTCACTCCGTGCAACCCTTCAACGATGCGCTCGACCGTCCGTCCATCCGTCCGTCCATCCGCATCCCTCTCGACGATCTACATTCCGCGCCATCCATCTCATCCGCCGCGGCAGATGCGAACTCTCGTCGTTCCCAAATCAACGACACTAACTTTTCGCGGATGCTCCTCTTCTCGATCTCTCGTCCCTTCCTTCCCGAAACTTTTAACCTTCGTCTGTAGCTTTCATTTTCCCGACATCACGGTGTGTTATTTGTTTCTTTATTTACCAGATCGCATATTCGCGAACACATACACACGCATAAGGCAAGACTATTTTTATTTATACTTGAATACAACGCAAGTGTAGAAGAATTTCGAAAGTTCCTTTTTTCGTCATTTGTTGAACGTTGGCCTGATTACGGAGAAGCGTGGCTTGCGTTTATCGTGATTGAAAAATAAAATTACTCTTTCTTTCCATATTATAATACATATATTTAATCGATTACAAGTAAATGCTTAAATGGATAAAAAGCATTAAAACTTATGCCATAAGCAGTAAATTATTGCTGTAATATTTCTATATAAATTAAAACATCGTATATAATTAAATATATATTTAATTGAATTTTAATATATTATAACAACGCAAATAAATATATACACCTAGAAAAAAGAAATCTACAAAACATATGTGCAAATTAGATATTAACTAAACTATCTTTAATTAAAACAAAAATGTAATAGAGATTTTTCCAATAATAAGTATCGTATGATTTTATTAAGATATGTATTAAATTTGTTTATAAAAATAAAATAAATACATTACTAGTATCAACTCATTTATCAATGTTCTTATAATTTTACGTAATTCCTTTATTCATAATTAAAAAAATGAAGTGCAATAAAAAGCATCGAAATAAATGGTTGAGAAATAAAACTTTAGAGAGATAAAAATTTTTAATTAATTAACATGTTTCCACTACCCAATATTTTACGAGATATTACAATTATATATTGATAGATGTAATTTCTTACAATATTTTTATTTTACGCAGTATATGATATTTCTATATCATTTTCATTCTATATCTTCATCTAATACATTATCTCGTGTCTCCGTGAATTGGGTATTCACCCTGATGCAAATTCTACCGAGGCATTAATTTGCATATTGCTGAAGTATGTTTTTGTGCTTTAAACTTTCACATCATATTCGTGGTACATCAGCAGCAGAGAAACTATCTTAGAATATTATATGCGAAGATCTCGCAAAATCTGCTAACGTTCGTCGAGTCCTACCGATGAAAATTATTTAAGTGATTGTTGCATAAGTGTACATAGACATTTCGTTTTAAAGTTTATCTATCTTAGATTTGAATCTTTGATTGCGCATTACGAGTATTACATTTCATAATTTTAACACATTCTTTTTTTGCGCACATTTAATTAAAATAAGTAATGCAAATGCAAATGGATAAAGCGGATTTTACGTCAGTCAATATCGTAAATACTACGAGAATGATACTTGAATTTTCTTTTATAAATATATTATAATCTGAAGAAGCGTGGAAATAACTTCACAACTCGTCCCATTTTTTGCCTCGTGTTACGTATCCTCATCGTGATTCACGATGAAGAGGACACATCGACTTTAAACCTCGGGCAAACGGGCAGCCTCCAGACCTTGCTACGAATCTCCTTTCATTAGTTGAAGTGGGAAACCATCCAGCCAGCCCAATCAGCCAACCAACCAGCCAACCTACCTACCTGCCAACTAACCATACATCCAACCACCGCAACGACCTATTCATCACCACTACTACCAACATGGCATCATCGCGAACGAACCGAAGCCTCCATGATCCACTCTCGTTTATAGCGCCCGGCTTCTAATCTTGCGTGCGGTTGACTCGTTTTCAATGAATACAATGCCGTGGCAGATCATATCAAATATGAAAACGGAAAATTAACGAGTGCTTCAGTCATCTCGTTGCTCGATGCCACCAATCCGAATCGGCATTTCCGCCGGTTCGGCACTTTGTCGAATTAAGTAGGAACGATAGCAGGAACGAGAGGTAGAGAAACGGAGAAAGAGCATAAAATATCGATATTATGCTTGAGCATCGGACTTATTGGAGATTTCGACAATATGATGAAGTACAATAAACGCGAGACTCGACAGAATCGCAGACCGAACTAATGAATAGATATGTTTTCCTCAAAAGGTATTTGTAGATACGCGCGTGTTAATATTCCAATTTTTTTGTTTTATATCCTTTTATGTTCACAAAAATCGCAGATAAAATTTCGTATTAAAAGTAAAACATACATATCAGATACAGAACAATTTTATCAATATCGATTAACTTTAATCTGAATTTAAATAGTTTTTTCTCTTGTTCTAATTCTAATTCTAAAAAAGATAATTTACATCATTTATATTATATAGCGATTTATTCAGATTAATCCTTCTTTGTATTTAGTCTCGCTTGCGAGGGCTTGAACCCACTTCGTTAGGCGATCCACTTCTCGTTGTTTCCAAAGCACAAGCAAACTATGCACTTTATCCCCTAAACAACTACCAGTGCCTTTAACCCACTTATAGCCCCAACATGTTGTAAACAGATATTCACGACTAAAGTCCGCTCAAGTCAATCAATCTAGATCTGGATGATAGCGTACCAACTATAATATTCAATTTCGATCATACTTACGACGCAAAATTATGCGAACAAATGCATGTCCCAAGAAAGTAAAATAATCCGCACGGGTAAAAAAGAACGCACGTGCAAAAAATATGCACATGAATAAAAAATTTGATTAACCAAAGATATATCGGATATCGGAGTCCTTCGCATCATTTCACCACATTCTTATAACATACACGCCGTATATATGAACACGGAAAGTTATAAGAGGAGCATATTTTCATAATATCATGACAAAGAATTATAATCTTTTATGTCAGAGTTCCTGGAATATTTTTTTATTTCACTCTGCCATAGAGCTAATTATACATATAAAATCGATCGAATCGTGATAGACGATGCATAACTTTTCTGAAAATTATATCCATCACAAAATTTTATATAAAGTAAAATTCTAATAAATTCTAATAAATATTCTAATAAATAAATATATAAATATAATTCTAATAAATAAATAAATAAATATATATTATATATATATATATATATATAATATAATTCTAATAAATAAATATATAAATCTAAGCAAAACAAACCGAATTTATAATATTCAAATTTTTTCTCGGATTTATTGGTAAAAATAATATGATAAACAAGACAAATGTCATTTTTGCACATAACAGCTTTTTAACGATTTAATGATTTAAGATATAAGGGAATAGAAATGAGATGATATCAGAACAAAAAAGATATTCTCTTCGTAGACGTGCGCAAAATGGTACTTTTCCGAGATGCAATAAGCTCGCGCTCCACGATTGAAAAGCGAGTATCATCGTCACCGACTTGAAAAGGCCGAGCCAAAAAGCGGGGACGTAGCAAAAAGCGTCGGCCACGCATAATATAAGAGGATTGTGTAAGAGAAAGATCGTAATTAACTTTCCGCATTTTTTTCGATGACGTGCACCGCGATGACAGCGCGCGCAATAGTCGAGTATTCAGAATGCGCGCACTGGATTCATCTAAGGACTCTCGATCCTTCGATTGCTCGTATGTAGGCACGAATGCGCGAGCAGAAGCACGAAAAGGAGGTAAAGGCTTCTTCTATTACCGCTCCTCAACGTTGTCGCTGCCGCTGCCGACGCTGATGCTTCTGCTATCTCTTCAATCCTTCCAGTGAGAGGAATCTCTCCCGGTAGTCGGTGCACAAAGCTTATTATGCCGGCTCGGCTCTCTTCGTCCAAGGAGCTCCGGCAGCGTACTCGCTCTGCCATGACATAAGCTAAGTTGATGGCACTCGACGAACATCCTTCCTGTCTACATCCCTGAATCGGTGGAATGCTTTTGCCCCGCGCGTCTCTACTTCCTAGCCATCGCTCCTCTTCCTTTTACTATCCGTCTTTCGACATCGTATATTTCTATCTTTGGTACATCATAATTAATATAAAATCATGAAAAAGCTCTTCTTTACTAATAAATGTGTATTTAAATCAGACAATACTGTAATCACTAATAATGTTCGTGCTTAAGTGGCGAAGCTTTAAATCTAAATCGAAAAACCGGATAAGGATGTCCGAAATATTCGAATTTCGGATCCGTCGATGCTGTACCACGGAGTTCCGCGGCTCAACTGATCGTCGTTTACCTCGAAAAGCCTTATATAGGTTTCCCCGAATTTTGTGGTCCACTTAACTAGAAAACCTGGTGCTTATCCGACTCCGGAGCCGTTGCAAAATTACACGCTCCGGCTTATCAAGCCGTGAAACCGGTATTAAGCGTCAGACGAACGAACGCGCGGGAGCCGCTGCACGCGCACGGGAGGAAACCTTCGCCTGCCTTCGCCAAAGAGCGGACCCAGAATGCACCAGTAAACTCGTTTCCTGGGGTCCCTGTGTGTAACTGTGTATAGGCGTTTCGTTCACCTGACCGATCACCCCGACGTTATACCGATCGTCCCGACTTACAAACGCCGGAGGGTCCTTGTGTTCAATTTTGCAGACAAACTTCTGACATTGTAGCAACGTTGCTTGCAATTTGTACGATGTTAACGAGAAGAGCAATGGATAAATATATGCTGCATTGCGGAATACTGATAAAAAAATTTAGACTTGTAAAAGTTTGCGCTGCCAGTGAGAATAAAGAGAATAATTATCAAAATAAATATTGTTAAAAATATATAATATTATAAATATTTAATAAATATTTCCTCCGTATTTATTATTATTAGACACTGATGTACGCAGACGGAAAACGGAAAATAGCAAACACTGTCGGAATTAAATATTTATAGTTTAATTTTATCTAATGTATAAAATTGCATACATTACGACCAAAACAATGTGATAAATCGTGTAATTTTGTTGTTTCGATAATCAATCGCCGTAATATGACACCAGTGAATTGGACAATTCTATTAATTATTTAACCCGTATTTCATCAATCTCTCGAGTACTCGACGCCCGACTGCTTTTGAATCACTGCTTTATATCATATTGTAAAACGCCGTTAAATTGCGCGGCGTAATTGTACTCGGTAGATTAAATCAAACATTCCTCATTGATATTCTAGACGAAATTTAAATCAAAATCCCATTAGGAATATGCGAGTAATTATGTCGTTGTTCTCATACAATTCTGTTTACTATTCCAATACTCGCAAATTGCTCTTTTACTGCTATCGAATTCCACATTTACTGTGATTTTATGAACATTATATCGTCATATTCCTATCTGATATGCATTCTTTTGCTATTTAGCAAAATTTATTAAACAAAGGTTTCGATACAAAATAAATAATAGATAGGAAATATAACTGTATGTGTATTAGGAAAAATAGAAATATATATACATATATAATATATTTTTTGCACTTTGAAAATTAAACGTATTTTGCAAAAGTATCTAATAAAAAAATGCTAAATTAATTTTTATATAAAAATAACATAAAAATTTTTTATCTATTATTTAGATTTTTTTCTGTGAATGTTCCTTTTAATAATGTAATGGCGCAGTACGCAGTCATTACTTCATTCTTCATTGAGGAAACAAAGGCTGCAACTTTGTAGCTTCGAAACAAAAGAACAGTGAGGAACCAAAAAGGGAGACAAGAGAGAGAACGATGCCGAGGGAAAAAGGACAACGATGGCAATAAGGCGGATGAGAAACCTGGATATAGAAACAGATGCCTGCATTCCGGTTGCCCGACTTCACCCCCTTCAAGCCAACTCCTGCAATAACTGACTGCGAAGGCACAACTAAGTTCTCTCTTGACAGAAAGTTCTTTCTTTGCCTAATCTCTGACGGTTAATAAATGCCATGTCAAAATGTAAATGAAAAAAAAAAAAAAATATTCCTCAAGAATACATTTAATAACAGAATATTTTAGAAACTAATTATTAATAAAATAATACAAATCGTATAAAATATTATTCGTCTATCTCTTATAAATATTTTATATATAGGTCAACAACACACACACAAGAACGAATATTTATTATACCACGAATTGTTTCATACCAAAATTCTGCATTTACAATTCCTTTTTATAACAATAAACGCGAGAGAAATGCGTGAATCGCGAGTGCGCTCACCACAAAATATCCGATGAAAAATTAATGATATTTCTATATTGTCAAAGCTTTCGACGATAACGATAATGACATAATTTTGCTGTCGGCGTGACATTGCGCTTCTTCCGCCCTTTTGGCATCGCATTGTTCTGCGCCCAGCCTGCGAAATGACACACCATATTCACGCATGCGTCAAAAATGGGGTGCAGAGAGATATGCGCGAACGATGTAACCAGGAAACGTGCGAAATGACGGCTGTGGATTTCCGCAGAAACAATTTGGCGCGTCTAAGAAGAAATCCATGCTTTGTTTTTAAGAGAGACTTTCATAAGCTTTTACGTGGTATTAGTGTCAAACGTTTCCAAAATATCTTTTTATTATTTATCACATCTATCTGAAAATATTATTCGATTAAAATATATTCTATTATTTTTCTCCCTTTTTTAAATGCAACATACGTAAAATTAAAAAATATATCTTTGATTGTAAATAAATAAGTTAGCGAAGATAAGAACTGTGAATTGAAATAAATTTAATAACAAATCTCAGCTGCTTCGATATTTATAATAATTATATAATATAATACGAGATATTTCTCGCACATTTTTCTCTGAGATCGAGCGACTCGAAGAATAATCTTCGTAATCCCTTTTCTCGCAAAACGAAAGCGTTTCTCGGTTGATCGGCGCCATAGATGCCGACGTGAGAATCGACTGTGCGCCCATGACAGCATCGATTTCAACTTCGGCGAACAATGTACGTGGCTACGAGTGCCCAGAAACGAGAAAAGCCCCTCACTCTCTACCGCCGAAACTTCGTCCCACCCCCGTCGCGCCATCCCTAGCCGTAGTCCGTGTTCCCTCCGTGAATCCTACGTTGTGCGCGACGTCGAGTAAGTCAAGCGTTTCGTACACAATGGAAACGGCTTAAACGGCAGTAATTATATTTGCGGGTGAGTGTCGGCTGGATAGCGAGAGGCTGCGAGTTGACAATGAAAAGACGGCTGGAAAATGTACCGTCGACAACGCCGTCGACATTGTTCTACGCTCTATGTGCATCGAATAATTCATTCGGCGCGAATGATACAAAAGTCGTTCTCGATGCTATTTCGATACATCGACGATCATATAGAAGAGCCTTCTAAAAATACGGCATTTTAAAGATACCTTCTTATCGCAACGGTATCTCGCGACACAGCATATATTTGACGTGTGCGCGCAACATCTACGATGCGTATGTTAGGCGTGCGACAGAACGATACGAGCGAATGTGGTGCACCCTCGCCTCGTTATTAATGGCAATACAAATCTCGAGAGTCATCGAGCGCTCTTCAATCTGAATGCCTTCTGCTCGTGACGTCACGCGGAACCGGGCGATTACTCTGCCGTTCTTGGATGCCTCTCTCCGTTCCCTGTCACCGTTCTCGTCGATCTCTCTCGCGTTTCGCGTCGCCAAGCGTTTCGACTCCGCTCCCTCGAACTCGATGAAGTTTGTTGTGTTTTTATTCCCGGTGAATATATGACTCAATCGGTTCGACTTTGAGACCGCGTAGCATAAGTGCGCGTAGAGGCGCGCGTGCCCCCAATGGGAGAACACACTCGAGGGCGCGTATCAACGAGACCGACGCACGAGCCCTGGGCTTGTCGGCGCCGGAGCCGGATAGAGAAGAATGAGACGAGGAGAGAAAGGAACGAGGAACCTTCAATTAACTTCCCTGATTACATCGTGCCCACATGTGGTGGCACTCTTGAAATCCTCGTCGCGTGCGCCCGCCTCCCCCCACCATCCCCCCCCCATCCATTCGCGCTTTTCCTCTCTCCCTCGCTACGGCTCTTAAATTATTTAATTGCACCGCGTGTTACTTCCCCACTCCAATACGGCTTTCGCGCTTTCTTTGTACTTGTCAAGCAGAGTTCAAACAGACTTAACCGTCTGGTACTTTGAATCGGCAATCGAGATGAATAAGTAATAAGAATGGATTAATGATAGTATCGATCGATACTACTATTGACGAACGCGATAAAATATCGATTTTTTTTTTTTTTTTTTTTTATCTACATTTCGTGCATAAACGAAAGTCTGTCATAGCTATTGTGGTGCTTGAAAATCGTTTCCTGTAAAAACCATTTTCTAAAAATTTCTATTTTAGTCACAAATTTCCGGAGGCTGTTCCATTCGTGCCATCCTTGTGACAATATTTACGTGGAACAACCATTCTCTGTCGTTATCTCTATTAAATTTTGCATTTGATTTTTAAACTGCTCTTTTATACAGTTTAAAAAATAATTTTAACATCATATTAATGCGTTTCTGCACTGCTTTTAATAACTAAAAAATAATCAGTACATCATGAATACAACTAGCAAACATATGGAAGGTTAAAAGCACTAAAAAAAAAAAACGCAATAATTAAAAATATAATAGTTTTAAAGATTCGATAACATAAAGGAAAATAATAAAAGAATCTTCTTATAAAGAATTATAAATTTTTTACAAAAAGATTCTGTCGCACAAATACTCGGCAAATGATCGATCACATATGTTATATCCTTTTTTTTTTATCGAAACTATATTCCAATTATACATTATTAAAGACACGTGCTAAAATAAACGCCAGCTGTCTTTCTCTTCTTAATGAGATGCGTTACTCGATACACCGGAAGCGACGACGTGAGAGGACATTGGCGATATAAGCGTCAACCTTTAGTGACCAGAGAACATCGGCTCTCTCTATTACCATGAATCGAATGATAATGAGATTGTTTGACGGTGTCGGGTGCGCGCCTCAGCCGGTCCTCTCTCTCTCTCTCTCTCGATCATCGCCGGCGGCTACTATTCTCGAACTATTCGCGGCTCGCATAGTATACATACCTACCTACCTCCAATCGCCTGTTACTCACTCTACCTGCACCTGTGCGAGGGCGCACACATGGACACACACTCCCTATCTATGAACTATAATGCGAGTCAGCGGTGCATCGGGCGTCAATAACGAGATGCAGGAAGTGCGGGTATAGGTGGTTCATCGGCATAGCGTACATTAGGAGAGAGGGAAAGAGAGATAGATGAAAGTAAAACGGAACGGAATAGAATGCCGAGAAAGTAAGAGATGAACTTGAAGGAGAAAATGAAGGGAGAGGACTACGTCGGAGAGAATTAGGATATAAAGGATAATGAGAATAATGAGAATAAAAGGATGGGATCGAGAGAGTAACGAAAGAAAGGAATAAAGCGAGGAAAAAGATATATACATATATATATATACACACATACGCATAAGAGGGACAATACAGATTGACTAGTAAACTCCGGCATCTACCCTTTTCCCTGAGGGTATGAAATCGGGGGTGAGGTCGAGGGCCGAAGGCACTGATATCCGCCCAAATGACTGCCACGTAATCACCGGCTAATTATCCGATAGATACCCGGGAGCTTCCTCTCTCTCTCTCTCTCTATCTCTATCTCTCTCTACCAATCTCTTCATCGATGCTTGGTATCAGCCATAGCTATTGCGAGGTAGCAGTGAAATGCCAAAGGGAGAACGAAACGAGGAGCGAAACAGAGAGGAATACTACCAATATGCCGTATGCAGACTGGTCCACAGTCCACACGGAAAAGCGTAGCTCCTGCATCAATTCTAACGGCGGATGTCAATACCGGCAACGCTTAAACGATCATCCGTGACTGCATTATAAATGGTGCATGCTTATATATAAATAAGATGCACCATTTTGATGTATAAAACTAAAAGTTATGAAAAAAAAAAAAATTTACCATCTTATTTATAACTATGTATGCTATGTGAGGATATGGATGCGTGAAAATTAAAATTTATTTGATTTGATAATTTTTCGCGCTTTTCGTATTATAGTATCTTTGTGAGATATATTTTGGCAGCATTTTCCTTGTTTAGAAAACGATTTTAATAATAAATTAGAGGATAAAATTTCATTTCAAATTTATCCCAACAAGGAAATTAAATTGTAATTACATTTGTAAGATATTACTAAGACGCTTGTGATCTCTGATTTCGTGTCATTGAGTAACTGCCTGTCTATTGCTTTATTAATGAAAACTCTGCGGGGATTTCTATGACGTATCGCAGCAATGCTAAATTTGTTGCCGAACACTGTATATATCGCGCTATTTATATCAAACATCATCATTTCAACTAACTAGCAAGTAATATATATATATATATATATATATATATATATATGATTCCTCAAAATTTCTTTGAACAATTTCTTAATCTTTCCTACCAAGAATCTATTATTGACAACAATATTTAATGTTTGACAAATATTTATCGATGCAAATTAAACTACAATCTTCGTAATTTCCAATATATACATATATATATATATATGACCGTTCCTTCTAATTCCTTAATTTCACGCATTGCCGCTTGTAACGTCAATGCTTCCAGCAATGATTCTAAAATTGAAGCATAAACGAAGTCATGGTTCGAGCCTTCCTTCATTAATGATCTCACGGTCATGATGTTATATTAATAATACAATATTAATTATTATATAAAACATCTTTTGTTGAATTCATTATATTATATTGATTTAATAATCAATCTTTTTTATGTATATATGTATATATATTGTTGCGTCCCTGGATTTCATCCCTGTATCGAAGCTATATTTGTCTTTGAAATATCGTCTCCGAGCGTATTGTTAAAGAGTTTATTTGTAAACAACGGTAGTTGTATTAAGTTTTTTAGTAAAATAAGATGCCAGAAACACGATTTTTCGCGAATAAATCGATGATTCAAATACTACAAAGATCCTTCTTATTCGTAATTCTAAACAAATTAGATGACGTAAATGTTTCGTATCGGTATACATTATTCAGAAGCGATTATCACACGAGAAAAATAAAGAAAATGTTTAATATAATTTTATTTTACTAATGAAATATATCGACGATAAGAATTCAACTCTACTTTCCGCCGTGAAATCCAATTACTTACCCAGGGGCGCGTTTTTCGCTCATCGTTCAGGTCGCGGGTCACCGTTATCCCGAAAGATTTACTTTCACCGTGAGTATCAGCGCGGAAGAACCGACCGACTTCACCAAGCTGGTCGATTCAGACCAACGGCCGAAAGTCGAGCGCAGTTCGACGCCTTCCATCCTCGGCCTCGTTGCGGAATAATTAGCTAACGGCACGTATGTACGTGTGTACACAGTCCGAGTGTGCGTCGCACTGCATCGTGCCTCGTTGTGTGCCGCATCTCTTAGATAACATCTAGATCCCGCTTGTCCTAAGCCTGACTGACGTTTCTGTGCAGGCGTGTCCCCGGGTGTCCTCGTCGTCGAGGACCTCTCTCTGCCGATCCCGTAGATCCCGATGGATGTTTTTTCTCGTCGAACGCCCTCCCCTACATCTCGACAATCTCTCTCGTTCGAATAAGGTCAATCCTCCCCTTCTTACGTGTGCCAAACGCGGCGAAAAACACAATTCCGTCGTTTTTCGGCCACGTGGCCGCGCGACACAATGCCGATTCATCGCGGCGACACGTAACAAATCTGGCCACGCATCGTTTGTCTGGGAGTTTGTACAAGCATTCGTCATGGCTCGAGCCAGGGGAATATGCGTTGTCGCCGTTAAAAGGATGTAACTAAGGAGATGCTTTGATACATGATTGGTTTTCTCTTTGCTTCTCTTATTTATGATACAATGGTTTTTTAAATACCGAACAGAATTATATATCGTATTAATAATGCTATTAAAATTATTTTTTTACCAAATAGTAATTAAAGAAATGAATGGGGGATTTAATAGGACAACAAAAAAAAACATAGTGTCCTATATAAATACTATCATAGCAAGATCGAATGATATCGTTTCTAGAAATTTACTAACTAAAATAAAGATTTTTATAAAATAACTTTCGAGGTCTTTCAACATTATAACAATTTATTATTACAAATTTGTGCAAAAATCATGTCTGTTTTTCCACTTCTTACTGGATTATGATCATTTATAGTCTTTATATGTTTATCAATTAAAGAAAATAGATAGTAAAAAAACATATAAATACAATAACAGCGTAAATAAAATTTTGTAATCAATTATCTTTGTAAATTTGTAGTAAATAGATGACAATTCGCCGATTAATTAAGATCCAAGCGCGATTACACTCTATTTCGAAATGGTTTATGTACACACACACACACACACACACACACACACACATATCTACGTACGCATTTTTTCCCCGCTTATCGACAACTGGCCGTTCCATCGGTGGACAAAATAAACGACGAAGGAGGAAAAGCGAGAGATCGGGAACGCGCGACCGGACGGTCTGATAGGAAAAATACGGTCGCTCGTTCGAGTGAAGTATTTCAATGAATATGAAAGTGACGGGCGCGTAATCCGGGGCAAATTTATCTGACCTCCTGGATATATCTCCCTTCGCGTTGACCTGGGTCCACCACAGTGAGGTCGCACGGATGGGGCGGGGCGGACAGAAAGGCCCGAGAGCCCCTCGCAGCAGATAACGTATCGCGGCTCGCGTCACCGTCGAGAACCCCATTCATTTTATCCGCATCCACCGCGTATATTACGCCTTGCCGCGGATCCGTATAAGGATTGACATATAACTCATGCCCGATGACCTTTTTACGCTCCAGCGAGGCACGCGGGACGGGCAAGGCCGCGGCGAGCGCGTTAATTAATTTGTACGACCCACGTCTCGTCAGCCTCTCCGCCGATTACTCTGCGTCGCTTGTCTTTCGAGAAACTTTCGGTGCAGTGATTCGTGCTACACGCCCGTAAGCGTCGATATTTTTCCGCGTTAATCAACCAAATGCTCAACAATTCTGTGAACTTTATCGCGCAGAGAAAATAAATGTGTTAATATTAATACTAATGTATTATTATTATCATCGATCTTTTTTCTTCGATTATAAAATTGATTACATCGAGAGACATAATTTTAGCATTCTCATAACAATCATTGAATATTTTTTGATCTGATAGAATAAAAATTTCAGAAATTCACGATTATTTATGATTTCTCTTTTCCAATGTGTATTGTATATAAGATAATATATAATTTGAAGTTTTTAATGTATAAGAAAAAAAAAATATAAAATGTACATTTGATTGTGGCAATTAAAATAAGATTTTTAATTAATGATGAAAACGGCAGTATACGAGCGAAGATGTTCACAACATCTCTTCACGGTCGAGATGGCAAAATGATCGATGGAACAGCAAGCGGATGACATTTTCTCGAGTAAATTGGATCGCTCTCGGTAAAGCAGAAGCAGAGATATGGGATATAAAAAGAAGGGGAGAGGCACGATTTGTCGAAAGAATAGGCCTGTCGACGGAAGAAACTCGTCACTGAAATCGGCGATTTGCTCTTGCCAAGCACGTCGTTCTTCGCGGATCCAAGGTTTTTGGGATTCTCTCGACCGACTTGCGCGTCGAAGTCGTCACGCGCTTGTTTGCACGCACCTGCGTTATATATATAACGTCACGCACACACCGCGCGTTCGTTTATTTCTTTTGTTCCGCCCCGTAGCTAGGGGTGGTTTCGACTTGCCTAAGAAGACGGGGGTGGTTTCGACAGCCAGAGAGACGTGTCAGATCGCGGCAATAAACGGGACGAAAGTCAAGGATATGGAACGCGTTATAATAGCGCTGAGTTTGTTACCAAAACGATTTGTCAAACCGAAATCCTGCAAATTGTATCTCCATTTTTCCTTATTTCAACAATACAAAGTTTGCCTTTTTTATACTGCTATGCTGACGTGGAGATATTCTCAAGAAAATATTCCGGAAAAAGAGAGATATAAGTTTTTTCTCAAATAATATCTCGTCTAGTATTCTTTTTTTAATTTTATATTTGTTAAATATTTCGTATTTCACATTAGCTATACAAAAATGTTTTAAAATGATTTTTGCCATATTGTACTTTATATTCTATCGCTTTAATAATAATGTTCCAAGATAATATTTCTGAAGCTCAGTTCAAACAATTGTTTTACTCGAAGAAAATTTCAAAATTTTGCTTCTACAACGCGATTTATAATTGCGTTTTCCACTGAAAACCATGGAAAGTTTCGCATGCAGTCTCAGGTGTCGAGACTTATCCGGACTAACTTCTTGAAAACGTGTCGGCTTGCCAATTGATTCTCAGCACTTTCTCGACAAATTTTAACGACGAAACTTCCAGACTTTCCATTATTTTGCTGCGTTTCATCGGTACGATTTTAGGTTTGTTTGGGAAGATAATAGGCAAGCTTGCCCGCCGCCACAGCAAGAGAGGCCCGCATCGTATAATAATTTACTGGCTAATCGAAAAACTTTGTTAAGACTGAAACTTGGTTAATTAGCATCTTTGCCGAACTGCCTGCTTACCTTGCGGGCCCGCTTCGTTGGTCGGAAGAGGAAAGAAGAAATTATACAAAGTACAAGATGCATTATCGATTCGACGACTAACAATACCAATTTCACTTAGGAAAAGTTGAGGTCGCTTATAGCACGGCATGTTACATATTCTTCGAGAGAGAAGAATAAACTTCATTCTATATTAATTAGTTAGAATCATAAATGAATTTTCTCAATACACGACAAATAGACTAAGTAAGTGCAAGATATAATAGAATAAATCAATATCTGAATTAACTAATTTAATTAAATAGGCATATATAAAAAAATATAGACAAAATAGGATTAGGGAAAAAGAATTTGCCTAGGCTCTCTCTCGAATAAATCATCAATGATCTCCCGCAAAGTATCTGTTTTATTTTCTTCAAGGCGTTATAGATATCCAGGGAATAATCTCTGTCTCATATATATATCATTCTAGTAAACATGAACAATAATAAATATAATGTATACAAGAACGTATATAAGAAGTTTGCATCTAATCAGGCTGCTCGGTATAAAATAGCGCATTTATTATATGGCATCCTCGGCAACAGCTCCATATGGATTTGTTCCTTTTGATTTCAAAAGACACCACCAGTTTATATGTCTTTTTTTCTCTTTCTCACTCTCTCTCTCTCTCTCTCTCTCGCTCTCTCGCTCTTTCGCTCTTTCGCTCTCACTTTCTCTCGCTCTATCTTTCTTTATATATTTGAGTATGTACTTACACTCGACCGCACAAATCCTATGTCCTCGACTCGTCGCCGACTCGCCAGACTTCTCGAGTGCGCGCGCGAGATCGTAAAGCATACATAAATATTCATAGCGCAAAGTTTTCCCGAGGAATATCCTATTCACTTCTGTCGCGCCAGTATCTGAGAGTCTAAGGCTTTGTCGGATCGACGTCAAGGAGGACCGACGTCGTCGTCGTCGCATATCGCACGGTTCTACGACTAGCGAGTACACTCTCCGCTTTATTGCTCCATCGTGAATCTTGAGAATATACAATGATCAAGCCACTGTTCCCTGCCACATCAAATAATAAATATCCCGAGATCGAGTACCGTGAGCGTTTTGACATCTATAATGAGGGAAGAGATGTAGAAATACAATATAGTTATTATGCATTTGACCTTATCTGATTTAATTAAAAATTAGATATTTCGAGATTTATTTGCATTTTTCTGTGGTATAGACGCAAAACTTATATATAATTAATCACTAATCACACATTTGAAAATTGTATGCTTTCATAAATGCTAGGTCACGCCTTGATACCTCACACACAAGCTTCTATTTTATTATCTCACAACGATTTTTTTTCAATACAGAAGAGAGAGATGTTAAAAATAAAAAAATTTATTGCACTATATAGAAATCGATTGTTTTAACAATGACATAAATACAATTAAGCGACTCAGTACAATTAAGTAATCATAATTATGTTCTTTTAAGAATCTTTATTGCAAACGCACATTATTGTCAAAATCTTATCTCGCAAATGATAACAATTACATATATGATCACGACATAATCGTATATGAGCGCTATTGCGTGAGGCTACACTAATGACACGTGAAAAATTTATTATTTCCTTCAACGGCGCGTAATAAGTGGCGAATGTAAGATGTAACGATTTTGGTTCGATTTCTACGACTAATATAGATACATATATCCAATATATCTATATAGCTGTTAACCATTTATTATCTTTATCGTCTTTCCGTTTTTTTAAGCATTATGGTTATTCGTTAAATTCAACGAATATACCATATAAGTACGTGTTGATAAATTGCTCTCTACAATATGGATCGTTTCTATAAAATTTATTTAATTAAAGTAATTAAATTGAAAAGTGAGATCCCATCCTTTTCAAATTCTGCGTTCAAGGAGAGCGAAAAAAAAGAGAGAGAAGTCGCTTAAATTTGTCAATTAACTAAAATTAATATTTATGAGAATGTTTGTGTGTGAGATACAAAGCAAAGTTATATCCAATTTTTTCCGAATCCCCCATCCGTACAGCGTTCTATCCAAAAAGCATGACCATTCGATACCAGAGATTTGTCTACTCTTCCGTTCCAGCGATCGTAGCATTTCGGGCCGTGACATTTCGACTTTTAAATCGTTTCTGGTTCACTTATTTTACATTTACTCTCACTCCCGCTATATATACTTCTACATATGAGTAAAGATTCATCTTCCATATTTTGTTCCGCTGTGGTCCAATTATTCCATTGGCTTTCGAGTAAATACAATTTCATTCCGTCTCGGTATTCCTTTAACACAATCTTGAACATATTTAAAAGATACAAGCCGCTGCAAAACGGTGGATTTCTCTAATGAGAAATTCTAGGAAAGATGGATAGATTCTATCGAGAAGAATTTTACAGAGTATAGAGCTTAGCACTAATAGAGAGAATAGCGCCAATAAAAAATTTTTCAACATGTACATGTGCAACGATCTAAGTGATTACAAATAGGTAGATCACGTATATTATTATTTTATGCAGGCGATGAATATATAAGCCTTAAGATACCAATTTAAAAACGCAGTACAACTATTATCATAGTCAATTAAATTATTATTGCAAAAGTAATAATTTCTAATTTTAACATTGTATTAGCAAATGTAATTGTTTATTTATTTCGGCAGTGAAAAATATTATTAACTTGGCATCTGTTGCCAATTTTATTGCAAGAACGATAACTGCGTTCGAGGCGAATCTCCGCTCTAACTCCGATTTTACCGATGAATTTAACATTGTAAATCTACGTATGAGTAATCACGATTTAAATTAGAATCGAAGAAAATATTTATGAAATATCTAACGAACAGCTAAAGAACAGCTAATAGTACGTTACATTAATAAAGAGGAATATGATTCTTAAAAGCGCTAAATTCTCCGCCTTGAGATTTTATTTTTTATATATCTTAAGATTGATATATTGCTGGGATTGAATGTGTGAAGGCAAAATCAATGACATATGATTCTCTTAAAAATTAACGACACGAAAGATTAAATCAAGCTATAAAATTGTCAAAATTTTTAAATATAAAATTATCAAAATTATATCTGTTTCAATCTCCCTGGATCAATCAATATTTGTGCGCTTGATACAAAGCGCCAGACGCGAGTGTATACGTGCACAATTACTGTTAGTTAATTATTAACGGCGTACCCTCCCTCGATAACGCGCCATCAACTATGCGGAATTAAAGTTCAGCTTCCAGCTAGCCGTTACACGAACGGTAAACGATCAAAGAACAAAGAAAATTAGCTTTCGCGAAAAATGTGAAAACATCTATTTATGTATGTATGTATATGCGCGTGTATCTCGTGGAATGCCGCTCCTTTTTGCTGAGCCACATCTCTTGTGTGTGTACGCGTATTATCCTACATTCATCTCGTTTCACGAACTCTTACTGGCGCAGGTACGCGGTTAATGCCGGGGAATACATCATATTTTTCAGAATTAATAACTTCCCGGGACTAGATCGACTCGTAGATTTTGTATATTAAAAAGTACGGAAATTCGTGCTCCGAAATATTAACTCCCGGCTTTAATATCCCTGCGCGAAAATCAGGAACAGTTGCATTTCGTGTGTAACGATCCGCGAAATGCACCCAACTACGGCTTTAAAAGCGCACGAATTCGCGCTCGCGACCGAAACGAAGGTAATATCGACAACTGTACACAGATTTTTTTTTTCAACAACCACACAAAGGACTGCGGATGCTCTACCACCGGAATCAGTTTACAACGATGCACATTTATGTGTATAGAATTAAACCGCTATTGTCGAAATCGTGTTGTATATTCGTTTTTAGAGAGAATCGATCTTATTACATATACACATCTATAAAATAATAACGTTATATAACAAAAAAAAAAAAATCATATTTTATTGTCAGCGTTCGGTGAATAACAAAAAATATACAGAAATAATAAGTTCATAAATAACGATATAAATCATAATATATAATTGTTAAAATGTCGTTTTCTATGTGATGCTATTTATATCTAGATCTCTATATTCAGAGTGAGAGAGAAATCTAAATACATTTCAGCGAATTGCACTGTTGCAGGACCTTTGTAGAGTTAACCGACGACGCATCAAAATGCATTTGCTATACAAATTTGATTGACGTAAAGCAAACAAAAATTCTCACGTTTATTGACATGCATGCAATAAATACATTCGATTATGTAATTATATACAATACCACATCCATATAAAATTAGAATATGTATGAGCTTTAAAAATGGCGCTGTTACTAATCATTATAGAGTCAATTCTGCTAAAATTATGTGCAACAAAACTTGATATGCAAGTTACAAATCATAAAAAAATTATCTAACAATAAATCATATTAAAGAACAATTGCTATATATGCTACGATAATCATCAAATGTACAAATCACAATGATACAAATGATCACTCACAATTTCTTTGGTATTAATGGAAGAAACTGATTCGCGGTGGTCCGTGTATAATTATCTATATGTATATATGTACATATATTCTAAAAATCATACTATATATAATATCGACAGCACAAAGTTTTTATACCGCTATCGGTACCAATGGGCACAAGATTAAACTCCATGCCTTTATGAAAATGCGCAGTGGTGAGACGCTTCTAATATTCTAACGATAATCTGTAACGAGCAAAATGTTCTTGCTTGTTCTTGCTTGGTCCGAGAATCAATCTTTTCTTTTTGTGCGAGATACCGCGATTTGCACGTTTCTTAAAATCCATCTCGATACCGAAAGAAATCAATATCGATCTCAAAGTCTCGACAAGTTTGCCTTCCGTGTATAAACAAAAAAAAAAATAAATAAATAAGAGAATAATCCATCATTTACAAATATGTATAATACAATTTTTGTAATATTCATATTAGATGATAATTCACGCGGCATTAATTATTAGTATCGATTGGCGGTTTATTCTTTTAGGAATAAAAGAGCATTTGTCGATGTATATTGTATCTAAAAAAAAATGAGCAGAAGAAAAGATTAAATATATTTATATCTCCATTATTATATTTCTCCCTTCTTACGAAATATGGATGCGGGAAGACAAACAGCGTGAGATCGAATTGAAAATGTACGCGACCTGGCTCGCGCATTGGCACTATTAATTGCATTGCGCGAATTCGCACACGAACAAATCGATTGAATTGGTTCGCTGTCGCGGAAAAATTATCGCCCGTTCATCAATGGCAATTTACATGCTACGTACCTGCTTCTCCTTCTTGTTTCTTATACAGTATATCGTTAAATGGTACCTATCGACACATCGATACAACATGCTTCCTACCGACACTACTCACTAAACATAGCTGCTACATGAATACATCAAATGCGTAGAATACTTAATTATGTTTCGCGAAAAAAGTAAATTCCAAATCGTCGATGTCCCCATTTACCTTGTATATACCTTAATTGTTAACGTATAATGAATTATGTTGTAAACGTGACAAAGTGTGCGTATAGTTATCGAAGTGATGATGGTGTATCGTTTTGGCAGTTTGTCCGTTTTCTTCCCCTCTCTGACGGCTCTCGATCGTCCTTAAGTTATATCCGTTATTATCTGTCTTTCTGTCTTTCATACAGTATCTTTCACAAATATATAAATATGTATCTATGTATATTTATGTTTCTTTGGTTTAGATGAGAGAGAAACAAACAAAAAAAGTGGGCGGGTCTGATTATAAGTCTATATAAAATTTCATTTTTCGCTGTAGCTTCTTTTCGTTATATATATGCAGTCGAATGCATGGGATATATCGTTAAATAGATCTTGTAAGATAATTACCCAGTTTTTTAGGCCCGCACGTTGTAACAAGACGAAACAATATCCGTGTTACGCACAACGTTACCAATATAATGTCATATTATCGGATTCGAGCAAACCGGTAACCTTAGTCAATTAGTTTCGACTTTATCGATTCTCTATCTTTTCTAGATTATATAATTTTAATTGTATCATAGGTGAAGAGAGAGAAGAGAAAGTCAGTTAATTATATTTTTTGCTAACTAGAAATGACGTATATATATATATATATATAAATGACATTTTTAATCGCAATCAATTGCGATACATTTAATAATAAGAGCGTTTTTCTCGTTTCTTGTTTTTCGACGAGTAACATTTGAGTATCAAATAGTCGATAGATATTTGATGTTAAGCTCGCATATATTTCCTGTGTTTACGCGAGCTTCGACGAATAAATATATTAAAATCCTTCTCCTTCCGATTTAGTTTTCCTTCTATATTGTGTAAATCACACTAAAAACACGAAATATAAAACGAGATAAGGACCTTCAGTCTTGAAGAATGAAACGATTGTAACTGGAAATCGGAACTTGGGATCGAGGAATGAGAAAATTACGGAGAGAACACGGCGGGGAGTACGGAACGGATTCGTTGGTCACCGTTTACGTTTAACGAGGGATCGATATTGAGCATATGTGTTAGCACGTTGCATTTTTTCCTTCGCATCTTTACCTTTCCTGTGGTCCGCTAACAAATATCAACGAACTGCAAATAGCATTTTCGAGATAAATAAAACGATCGATTCATATATCGGATGAAAATCGGATACCTACGAACCACCGAACGTAATCGCGACAGATTAAAGCTGCACATTAAGAATTGCACATCCATTATTATAGCGATTTTTTGTCTCGCTGGATAATATATCGTTGCGAGCGTATTTTTACGCTCATTCTTTTTATCATTAAATCGTGACATAATAATACTGCTTACTATAACGACGCGTCGTAAGGAAGAAAGGTCTAATGCGTTTCGTCGTCCGCCGGAAGTATGTGCGACGAACGATCAATTAGTTGCCTCGATGAATCACTTTGGCCAATACGCACCTCGCATTCAAGATCACAGTGTCACTGTTGTAAAATCAGTCGAATATCAATTTGAAGGTGCAGAATATAGCGACGGCACTCTACTTACCTTCGTCATTCTCGAGGCCATATGTATCATTCGTTAAATCCTATAATAACTGGATATCTTCCCTTCCAGCGATGAATATTGTATATACGTGTACACGCCACCATAAATACATATATACATCACTGGAGAAGTGACGGAATCAAATCCAATCGGATAAAAAATGATATAAGACATTTCTTCTTACGCGTTAAGGAACCATACTATTTCTTAATCGTAATACCAGGAATCGATTAACATCGTTCGCATATTTTGCAATCGTTATTAATCTCAAAATCTCGCGAGTCGCGTACCTATGTAAAGGATACTTTGCTTTAATTGGTTACGCGAATTTTACGAATAATAACGAACTGTAATTGTCTCACATGTTCATCGTAAATATCATCGAATATGCTGCTAAATAGAAGAGCCGAAAAGTAATTATGATAAATCACTTCAATTGTATATGCAATTCCATCTTGAATAGAAATTTAGATATAGAGAAGTTTTCGAAAGCGACGTATTCCCATCAGATGGAATGCTACGCAATTACACTATCGCGACACATTTCAACCCGAGATACGACTTAGAGCTCCTCGGAAAGCGCGATCGGAGCTCTAGACCCGGGCTTCATATCCTTCACTCCGATACCAATGTCGTCTACCGGCGCTGATGCTAACTTCAATTGATTACCGTTTACCTTGATGTCGTTGACGGAATGAGAACGGCCATGGGTGACCAAGGGCTTAGTGGTCTGATTAGTGGTACTGTTCGAGTTAGAGCTGGTGATCGAGTTCGCGCTGGGGCTCGAGGTAGAATTCGAGCTTGGATTGCAGTTCGCAGTGGTCGTCGAGCTGGAACTGGAATTGGAGTTACTGTCCTGCGTTGGATTTGGATTAACGGTATGGAGATTTGGATTTGGTATGGACTTTGATCGCGATTTCAACTTGGAATTCGCGCATGCCGTGGAATTGAGAGCCGCGGTATGATCCGTGTCTCGACTGATGGGATCGGATGCGGAATCGGGAGACACGGACATTTTGCTCGTCGACTTCGACGATCCGGCGAGCGTTGTTAGTTGATTGGCAGATTGAGATCGAATCGCGTGGCCACCGATCTTGTCCTTTAATGCCATCTGATAAGCTACCTCGAAAGCTTGACCCAAAGTCAATATGACCTCAGTCGCTTGATCCTGTAACCGAATAGTTGCGCTCCGTACGTATTCGCAATAAATTAAATAATAAAAGAAGATATATGTAGTATAAAAAATTTGAGCAATTTTTCCTACAACTCTCTAAAATAAATATTTACCATTGTTGGGACACAAAATACATGACAGAAGTGCGTGCTACTGGCGTGATCCTTTGTGATATACGCAAAGTGAGTAAGATCGTCAGCATCCTGACAGGCGCAATGAATATTGCGAATTTCATGCTCGCAAATTGGCTCCTGTCGTATTAATCATAAAAAAAGTTATATTTTCAAATTTTCTCATCTTATACGCTTATCATTTTCCGTCAGAGAGAAAAAAAAATTCTTACGTTAGTCAGCGTGTTGAGAAAACGAACACCGCGATAAGAAATCGCCAGCATAATATCAAGGGTGGCTCTCGGTTCTCGAAATGTCTTCTTCAGCTTCTGTATCGATTTTTTCGTCGACTCGGTACCACGCAATTCCTTGACGACGGTGGAGCCCAGATACTATATTATTTAGAAATAGAAAGAACTTTTTTCTAAAAACCGACAGCAAAAAATTTAAAAAAGATTTTCAAACTTTGTAAGATTAATTAAATTTTGTAATTGCTATTCGTTGAACAATTCTGAATAGAAATGGATTCTCTTGAATAGGAATATTCCGAGAAATTAATACAGACAGAGCAATTTTCTGCATGAAGCTTATTATCGTATTTCACGAATTAACTATAATCACAGCGTCGGCCTTGAAAGCGATTTAACGAGTGTCATAATGCGCTTGTCACATACAATCAACGGAAGAAGACAACAGACAAAATTATGACAAAATAGTATAATTATACAATAATTAATTTATGCTGTAAGTTTATAACATCATTTTTCTAATATCGATAGTAATACTTATTTTACCACACACACACACACACACACACACACACACACACACACACACACACATACATAATATATTTTTTAAGTAAAACACTTTACTTACATAATTCGCGTAGAATTTATGATATATAAAACAATTATATCTCGAAAGACAAGAAAATTTGTGTCGAGTTTTTTATATGCAATAAATGCAAAAAATTTGCGATTTAATAGCGTTTTAACAGAGTTAAACAATCTGATATTTACTGAAAACTGTCTACTACTATTGCTCAGTACGTTTAGAGAATAAAGAACAAAGTTTTTTTTTTTTTTTTCGAAGATACAAGAGAGATAATAGACAAAAGCAGAGGCACTTACATTAGCGACGTACGTGACGCAGCCGGTGACTAGAGCCTTCGGTTGGTGCCTCCACTGCGTCTTGAGGGTGGAGGGCACGCCAAAGAGCAGCTCGGACGGAGCTCTGATCTCGAGCTGTTCCGGCGCCGAGATCGCCCCATTATGCGAACTAGGTCGTTGGGGTGGCTGGGGCGCCGGCCTGTTTTTACGGTGCCTTAATGTACCCGTGGCCGCCGAATTCGTTCCGCCGGTTATCGACGTGCCACCATTACCGTCTACCGTTGCTTCCGGCAATTTCTCCCGTATCTCCTCCTTCAGCTGTTGTATATTCGTCTTCTACGGAAATAACAGCGCAACCAAGATTTGAGAGCTTCCACGCATCATGCCGGCGGATTATCCAACCGGCAATCCCGAATAAATCAGGAAAATGTACGGTTCAAGCCGTTCGTTCGCGAAATACATAATCTTTAATGCCTTAAGTATTATATAATATGACGTAGTAATTGGGTAATAAATAATAATGAAATCCTTTGTGTTCTTCAGAACTGCGGATATATATTAGCCTTGAAAATCTTTTTATTATCACGGAAAATATTTAAATTGTCAAAATTTACTTTCTCTTCAATTATCGTATAAAATTGCATACATAAAACAAAGTTGTTTTCATACACTCTTACAGATAAATTCCAATTTCTGTGCAATTCCAAATAGAAACTGCCATGTCTGCCCCGAGATTGCAATTTTTCTAACAGATATTTTTTTATTGCTTTATAGTGACAAGAATCTGTTGAACCGATTTTAACAAAATGCTGGAGCATGTACAATGTTAAAAAAAAAAAAAATTGCACCATTCTTTTATACGCCATATTACCAAGTCGAATTCGTCCCGAATTTACTTTGCGCGACGTGCAATTACCCTTGTGAACGCATTGCGTTGTAAACCGTATTTATGTTACACTAAAAAGAAACTTTTTACCAGCTATGCTAGAACACTGCGTCGTGTAGCATCGATATCACGATATTTCAGATATTGCAAATAAATTGGATTCGAACCGGATAGGCGCGACACTCGAATTCGGATTACAATCCATACCGTTCACTCTATCTGGCTTCTGAATATAATTCCGGGTATTGCCATTGCGACAAATTGCAGAAGACTCGGCCGAAAGAGAGATGAAATGAAAACTCGAGAGAGAACGGATAAAATTCGAACGTTGGAGAGCGTATGGACTACAACGAAAATCCGCGGGCGTTACCAGCGAGAATGCCGGAGTCAAACTACGGTTCGTTGAATCCGATAGCTGCGAAAAATCAAGGGAGGAAGAGGCCAGCTGAAAGGGCAGAAGAGACCAATTTGTCAGGATTATCAAGCGCGAGAATGATGCGAGCCAAATGAATCCGGTCGCCGGAGACGTTTACGGGATTTAATGAGCTAATTAAAAGAATACGAGCGGAGAGATACGGGCGAGTAGTGCGATGTACTTATCGACGCCTAACATGGAGGCATCCGAACAAAAAGCATCGAGTGGCGCTCGAATGATCATCGCCAAGAGAGAGCACACATACGCGCCTGCATCACAATACCGAGCCTCCAATTAGCCACGATATTTAGATTATAACGCGATCGAGCGAACAAAATGCTTCGGGAACGATCAGGTTTGCCACACCATCCCTAGTTCTCGATTGCTGCTGCAACCTACCCTCGCCAGCGAAGTATTCGCTCTTGTCAGACACCCTCGTTCAACGCATTATCTATCGATTCTTTCTATATTTCGATTTACGAGACGATGAATATTTCAAACCGTATAACTTCAACAAGATGTAATCAACAAAGAAGTTTATTTCACACGATATATATATATAAGCTCATTACGCTTATTAATTAAGAAAAACATCTAAAAATAGGATTAAAAAATACATATCGTGTAAAATAAACGTTTTTTAAAATTTATAACGCGTTATAAATTTATATATATAGAAGATATATATAGAAGATTAATATCTATCTCTCGAAGATGGATTTAAACTTCATTTACACAATTAAATTAATATTATATCAAAATAATAGAAGCAATTTAACTGTTACTTACCAATGTATTAAGATCCTTATTCAAATCTTCCAAGTTCGTTCCCGTGCCATTTCGAGTTTCCGCGCGAGCACTATTCGGGCCATTTACGGATGCAAGGATGCGTTTGCGATGCGCCGGCTTCTGGATCTCCAGGACTGCTGCCAGCTCGACCTCCCAGATTCGTTTGACCCGATCCATGTCAGTGTACAGATGCTTTCTAAACGTCTCCGCATAATTTTCCAGGTGGATGCTTTTCAGCCACTCCTCTACCGATTGGCCGTGACTGCCGCTACGCTTTTCCACTCGTTTGTTCAGCAATCCGACCGAGTCCACGATCATCGCCCGTTCTTCATCGCTGTTGATCCCCATGTCGCGCAAATCCGACTCGTCCAACACCCCGTTCTGCAACCACGCGATTGAACGATTTTCCGCATGTTTCACGATCGCGATCACAGTACGCGAAACGCATGCGATTTTACTCACTATGAACTCGAGATCGTCGAAGCCATAGTTGATAAAAAGAGACTCGTAATCCGCCAGATTTAAACTGGACAGCCATTGACCCACGGATGTGGAAACGATAGGACTGCTGCTAATGTCTGAATTTAAACCTAAGATATATAAAATAAAAGAATATTTTTTTTTTATCAAGAATTTGCCAAAGTATCAACTTTAACAAAACATTAAAATACGCGACATGTAAAAAGAAATATGTAACTTAATGTAAGAGAAAGAGTAAAGCGTTATTTTAATACGCGGATAATTTCTCCAAAATTCACTATAAATTATGCAAATTGATCTACGATTGAGAAGTTGTTCATTCGATGTCATCGCCGACGAAATGAAAAACATCGCGCACGGCGGTAAGATTACCTAGCCTCGTTTGAAACTCTTTCTCGAGCTCACTGACGAACACCGATTCTCGCACAAGACCAGTTCCGAACGATGCCATAATCTCCGAGATCTTCGCCCATTCCTCCTGCTCGTCGAAGGGACTCATTATGCTAAGGGACTTCTCGTCCCTGTCGCGATCCCGGTCGCCGGAAAGCCGAAAGGCGACTTCACCGTCCTCGAGACGATCTCCACCCCCGCAGTCGCTACCAGTTCCCATCCCGCATGCGGTCTGACCGTAGACGTTCCGCAAGCGACGCAAAGTACGCGGCCGTTCAGCCGTGACGGAGCCCTTTAACAAACCTATCGGCATGCCGGTAGATTACTATCGCTTTTCTCTTTTCCACATTCTGATATCATGTACAATTTTATACATCACTCTTAAATATAAGTTTTAAATTACATATTTATTCGGAATTTAAATATAAAGAAAAGAATTGTGTGCTTGCTTTTCATAATTTGCATATTTTTATAATTATATGAAATATTTGAACGTTGTATCGTTCTCTCATTTTCGTCAAAGAATTTATCGTTAAAATTTCGTAAAATCATGGAACAAACATCGTATCATATCCCTGCGGTTTTCGAGATTTCTGCGAAAATCTAGAATCGAATTGATGTACTTCAAAGTTTACAACGATTACTGGCCACTCTTCATTCTAAAGTTTCGACACTCTATCATTTTCTATGAGTACTCATAATACATATACAGCACATACAAATATGTTGAATATTCATTGTAAATTCCTCATTGCTTAACGCTTCGACGAGAATTAGCTCCTAGAGCTAAGGCAATTAAGATTATCTTGCGATATAATCTTTAAACACTTTATTGTGATTTTATATCTGTGAATAACTTCATTGTTTTTCATGCAATAAACGATAAGTATCGATAAAAAATAATAATATTAATTAAAAACTCTCTAAAAATGTCAAAATAAAAAATTACACTTTACGCTTATTCCCAAATATAGTTAACGATAAATCAATGTTAGAAAGAAAATCTTCCAAATTGCGTGGAGGAAAAGTAGTAGCATTTTTGCGAGTACTATACTTTCTTTCTGTACAGTGAAGAGATATTCAACGTGACTCTTTTCGTAATTTCCTCTCAAGCGCGCGCGCAATGTCGAATGCGACATTGCATTCCTTCACATCACATAAGCGCGAATAATTTCCCAATTTCCCCCTTTTCTCGCTCCTTTCTACGGTTCTTCGCCCATTTACCGCGGCCCTACACATATCTCGTGTAAAAAAGGTGCTTGTTACAACTACGTTGTAAGCCCTTCAAAAACATAGCGTTGTTCGCAACAATTGACGTCCCGCGTGAGATTACGAAATTTTTTCATACAAATTCCGCAAATGAGGATTCACACCAGTAGAATATAAGAGAAAGAAAAAGGACCAATTTAACTTGTCATCACGAGTGTTCATTCAAAAATGTCTTGTCCTCTTCCGAGATTGCGAAATAGATTCGTCCAAGGGATGCGCATACAAGCATGCTCAAGATACACTCAGGTATACACGCGCGTCCATAATGAAAAGCTCATAAAAATATTAAATAGAAGCGAGAAGAAGGGGAAAGAGTAACGTATACACGTTACGAGAAGCAAACGTACGTAATTTTAATTAAAACCCCATCACGGAGAGCGTCGTCTGCTTACCGCTGCTGCTCTTCAGTCTCATACACACACATATAGATAGTTCACAATCACATGTAGATATTTATTCAAGTTCATATACACAAATTATTACATAAATCCTCATCTTTCCAGCTTTCGCTGTTCATTTTTTTTTTTTTTTTAGTTACCGCCTAAGAAATTCATTTGACTGATATTTATTCAGTTTCATGAAAAATGTAACGGCTAAAATATTATCAAGACAACTGGAATTATCAATAAATATCCTTTTAAATTCTTGTTTTAAATACAAGTTTAAAAGTATATGAAAATTGTTATGATTGGCAAAATATGACTAGTTAAGCTTGACAATTTTGTATTCTTAAAAGCTTTTTAAAACTGTTCTTGAACCACTTAAATTATCACATTGTTCCAAGATAAACGTAACGATAAAAATATTTATTATCACTATTGCATAATAAACGATTGCAAAATTTTAAGAATATTACATAAGCGACTAGAAAATTAGTTCTTTCTTATATCTCGCAACATTTCAATGCACGTAAAATTCTTGTGTCTCAATCATGGTAGTTAATCTCTAATAGAAAAGTATGTAATATCTATGAATCTGTTCACTTTAATTCTCTTTTTCATCATCAAGATTTTTTATTAAAGCGGGAGGACAATCTGTGCAATGCTACAATTCTCGTAGACTATAAACATTAAAGTAATTCTTGCGTAAATAAGTGCGTGTGCCGCGCGAGTTCCGGGATTACGTCAAGAAAAGGAGGCGAAGCCGGATTTCAGTGGATATTAAAAATGTATAACCGTTAAGCGGCTCGTAAATGATGCGCCGTTACATTTTTGGAATCTGTCTGCACGCTACTAGATCGACCGGAGGAGTTATTAAAATTTGCAATAAACTCAATCTTATACCGCACAAATCGTCAGATAAAGCATTGTAACAACCAAATTTTCGCCTACCTAAATACTGACAGATTAAAAATAGTCTTCACCAAAAAAAATACTAAGACGGCATATATTACAATTTTATAACATTTACTAGAAACCGGTTTTAATTTCTCATGAATTTTTAACGCTGCATTCTTTCGTCATGTCAATATTTATGTTGGAATAAACTTTGGTAAAGAAAGATTTTTTTTAGTACTGCTTGAGATTCTACAAACCGTAATAATATCACGTCATCATCCATAAATTACTTCGGCTTTAATCTAGTTTTCAGCAATATGATTCGCTAGCAGTCTATTTATCTTATTATGTAACTCCCTAATATTCTTATTATTCTCGTGATTATGAACTACACAAGCGTCGAGCAACGATAACGTGCACTATTGCCTTATACCATAGAATATAATCATTTAAGTTGAATAAAACTTATGATCAATTAAAATCAATTGGCCGTAGGTGCGACAAATTCTTAGATGAATTACAACTCTTGTGAAATCGTTACTCGCGCCAGTAGAACCAGTGATCTACGTAAGCGATAGCTATTCCAGTAGATAATTGCTGACCTTGCATATAATCAGAATATAATGCGAAAAGTTTTCGTTAGAATTATAATAGAAAATATTATTTTTCATAATTCCATATATATAAAATGCACGTTTTTACGCTTTAGTCAATAATTTCTATGAATTGAGTAATGCTTTATATATACATATATGTATAATAAATGTGTAAAAATTTATGTACGTTTCTTTTAAATTATTAAAAACTTAAAGATATTTTCGGATATAAAATATGTATCTTGAAATTAAATTAATTATAAAAATATTTAATTATATAACAAATATTTATATTAATATCTTACAATTATTATTTATATAACATATATATATACGCGTGAGCATCTGTCGAATTCCGAGATTCTTTGTCTGTGGTTTATTATACGGATTATTTTTCGAAGATAATCATTATCTACATCAAACAAGAGGCGTGCCTCACGAGTGATTGCCATATCGGTTCCCAGAGTGTTAACCGCCGATTATACTGTAATCGCTAATTAACTGTTCGAATCTTTTGGCCAACGTATTACTGCATTCAATGCTATTGACATTGAGACGAATGTGATGCGCAAAATCGTTTCGTGGAAGACCTCCATTATAGGAAGTGTTAATGCTAAAGTGGACGAGAGCCGAATGAGAATGATGCCCGTGATTAATATGGATTTGACTGGGAATCTTTAACAGTTTCCGTCCTCATATCGCCCTATTCAATTATTCATAATGGAAATTTCGCGAGAATAGGCAATCCAAAACATTTTATCGTTTAAATATGACGTGCAATTTTTTATTTATTTTTTTATTAGACTATTTTTATTAAATAGCAAATAGATATAAAACCAAAATACGTCGTGTTTCTATCTCTATATATTGTTTATCATATATCATATTGTTTCAAAATGTATTGAATCATTATCTCAAATATTTTAGCCAGAGATTTATCGATCAAAGTTTATTAGCTCAACCTCTGTCATGGTTTTATGTAGATAACAGTAGCGCGAGACTCGCTTTATTCATGCGACGCGTCTAACTTTTGTTTTTATACACATTCTATACGGCAGCATTATTTTACATCGTATTCATTAAGCAATGAAAAAGCAGAATTTTAAAATAATAATGGTTACCACACACATATGACTGGTAAAATATTTTTCCTCAACCGTGAAAACATGCAAAATTATATTGTTTTACCAAAATATAGCGTACGCTGTAATTTTTATCATGATTATAAATACATATAATGGATAAATTAGTGAAAAATAAAACGGATCATATTTCCGCTGTGACATAATTTCTGTTGCGTTTGTTCTCGATATGACATGTATCTAAGACTCGTAAGTTAGTGTTATAACGTAACACTTATAGTAAGACATGTGCCAAACCTAAAGATAGAATACCGCCCAAGAATAACAGAATCGCGAGCTTAAAATAAACGAGGCGAATAACACTCAGCGAAAATCCCTTGATTTGTGTGCTAACAGCTAAATATATACAATTTTATTAAATTCAAATGTGCAAGTATATGTTTCTAATATATGTATTAAATTCTTTTCAAGATCAATGAGTATATCTATTTCACCATGTAAAGATTTCTTTGTCTATCTTTCTCTTTTTTTGTATACACATACGTTCCATATAGGGAGCACAGATGATTGTTTGCATTCGGATCTTTAAATAGAATTGAAGCAAATCAGAGCGAAATCAAGTGAAATTAGAGATCACACTTATTCAAAAAATTGTTACATTAAAAATAAAGAGATATGTTGTTATACAAATGTTAAATATCACAGTGTATGACTATTATACGTTCCTTAAATAAGGAATCAAATTTTAAGACTATATTATATATTCTATTCATCGTAATAAACAACCCGATATCTCAACAGAGATACTAACTAAAAAAAAAAAACTTTGTTGATTTCGTAAACTGGCTTTAAATTTTTCTTCTCGATCCCGGATTTTCGTGACGTAATTGTCGAGAACATACTATTATAACATCAAGCAACAAGTATCGCTCTTCTTGCGAGGCACGCCAGGAACTTTGGACACATAGTGTTCTGCGGAGTGCACGCGGCATGACAGCGAACACAAATACAAATACACGCGGGTCGGATATACACATAGACAGAAGGTACATACCACAGACACAAGACTGTCCCCCTATTTCAGACGCTGCTTGATGTCCATTCCTCGTCCCTCAACGTCGTCTTTCTCTTTCTCTCTGTCTTTCTCTTTTGTACCAAATGAACCTCAACGCGCGTCCCTTTCTCAGTCTCTTTAAAGCACATACGCCCCTTGGAGAATCCTCTCACTTTGACCAACCGACGAACGAACGATCGTCCAGCAACGGCTTCCTACCCGACGATGGTACGCTTCGCGTGCACGATTCACCTGTCTGATCGATCGACACAGTACTGAAGAAACGATCGGGCTGTTCGATCTTCGATCACCAGCGATCACGATCGTCTCCCACCGCCTTGCGCGAGCACATGAGCATCACGCCGCTTCTGAAGCGGCGATGAATTCCAAGCAAGTTTTGGGATTCCAACTAAAACTTCGTCGTCTAGAAATTCAGGACAACGAACGTGTTCGAAGTTAATCACCCGACTGGTCGTCGACGGTATCTTCCGCCTCGGAACGCGCACTAGAGACTTCAGTTCGCTTTAGTTCGCTGTTCTCTTCAATTCGTATTTGGTATACGTGATAAAGTTTGCAAACTCTGCTCCAGATTGATGCCTCAGGTTGTAAACGTCAACAGGTATATGGCTTAATTCACTAGAAATCGACTGCGATCAGGTCGACTGACTTGCTCAAGGCCATCTGACGGTCGTCGACCGGCATAATCGACGCATGACAATCCATTATGTCAACAATGTCGAAGATTCAAATCGTCAACTCTTCCATGCGACTATTATACACCGTAAAAGAGATGTTGAAGATCACACACGCACTTTCGGACTTGCTCACGACTTCGTGTCGCTTGTAGTAAACCGGTCAAGCGATATGTATGCGCTGGACTTCTCGGTGTGTCACAAGTCTGGTTAACGAGACGACTAATTCGAACGTGTTAAGTCCACGAGAAGGAGGTGGTCGTGATGGTAGCAGTAGTGGTGGCGGTGTAAAAGGTGGCGGGGAGGAGGCGAGGACGAACCTCGATCCTCGCCACCCGCACACACTCTCGTCTGACAATAATACACGCGAGAGAAAGCGCGCAGGAGGAACCCGTGAAGAGAAAAAAAGATAGAACGAAGCCAAGAGCGGGACTGTAATAGTCGTGTTGGTGCAATGGCCCAGCGTGTTAGTAGTAGTGGAGAGATGACCTCAGAGATGGGACTATCATTCTCTGGGACCCCGGACCAAAACGCGACACTTGCTGCAATTGTTAGTGGTGAGGTAAAATCTCTCTGATCTTGCTTCCCTATTATCTGCCCATCAGTGTTCGATCATTCATCTTGTGCCTTTATTATTGATACCGAGATGCAACGCGAAATTGCTGAAAATATTTATTTTTATAGAGATATATTCCGATAATATTCCAAGAGAATACAAAACTTGGAAATAATTATTTAACGAAAGTAATTATTTGTATTAAATAAATTTTTATCAAAGTATTTTATATAGCTATTCAATCCGAAGTATTTAATATTAAATCTCTGATTTTTTATTATCATTATTGCTTTTCGTGATAATCACCTGACAATTCCCGATATTAATATGGTAATCGACTTTTTCTGATCGATCATTTTATATAAACGTATTCGAAAAGAGATATGCGATGGAGTTTTGTCGAATTCACAAAAAAAAGATCTCTTTATAAATTCAAAATACTGAAACTAATTGTATGACTATTACGATTAGAAGCGCCGAAAAGAGCTCCTCTTACCGAGACTTTCATCGATTGTCGACATTCGACGGACATGATCAGCCTCGCTGAAATATGTTCACGATGCGGACGTGACGTGTCGAAACAAACTTGATTGTATTCATGTATTTAATCATAACTGTCTTTGTATTTTTTTTTAATTATAATTATCAAAACAATTTATAGCGATTAATTAAAATGAAAAAAAAAAATAATAATAATAATAATTTCTTATTAAACTCACGTTATAATTATTTGTATTTTTGTTTGCATGTTTTAATATATCAATGACAATAAACATAACAACTCACATTCTTTCGCGTTTTCACGAACGAATCAGCTAAATATTTTAGGTAAAATATCTCCATAATGTGAATATATGTATATGAAAATAAAAGATGTTTATATATTCACACTTTACCTAAATTTGTTCTCCATTAGTGATATTTAGTAAATTGTCATATACAAGTGTCATATAATAAAGCGTTATCTCTCGCAGGCAATTTTGGTGCCGAGCAGTCGACAAGTTAATTAATCCGCTTTTCTAGGAGAATTCTTGGAGATCATGACTAATACAACATGAAACAGTATAACACGCATCAAAATGCTGCGTAATTATGTGTGCCCGCGTAGACACGAAAATCTCGCTCTTTTCCCACCGCAATTAAGAGTCGCAGACTTAAACTTTCATCTTCTCAATAACTTCAATCACACGTATTAATATGAAAAGCGGCACACAAGTGTTGATAAGTATCGCGGCCTAAATTTACTACTTACGTAATGAATCGCACACGTACACATATTTTTCAAAATCACGACACTATCAGAAAATCATACACAAACGGCGGGAAATTTTACGTAACCAGGAAACTAATTACCGATTGACAAATTACAGATTAAAGCCACAAGATAACTTTTTAGTGTCCCAATACTTGTGCTTGCTGATGCTTTACGACGCGAAACGCTTATCACTGCAATTGCGAGTATTCAGTACAGCCGGATTAATTGCGAGATCTTAGCGCGATGAAAGATCGCTTCGAACCGAAGCTTTACCGCCAAAAGAAGCGACTTGGTATCGCATGAGTCACATCCCACGATCCACACATTCCTGCATGATGTCATAATGTGGCACTCACGCACACATCGCAATGGTCAAGCGGCTGCCGGGAAATAAACCGAGCAAAGTATTTTTTCCTGGATACGAGTCACCGTTATTGCTAAACGCGCGGTATAGTTGACACGTTAACGATAGCAGCAGACACAAGCACAGAAACATTGACCTTGTTTGCGACATCTGTCGAAAGTGACTTTATTAGCATTAAAAATTCTGATAATAATTGAAATGTATTTCTTAAAAAACGCTACTTTTCAAGTAAAAATTTACATATTTTTATATTAAATCTTTAAAAATGCATATAGAAAATATGCGATGTGTTATAATTATAATAATCTATTTTTTAATTGTTTATTCTTAAATTTTTTTTTCTTAGATTATACTTATTTTTATATTTCAAAACATCTTTTTTTCCCCAAAAAATAAAAGATTTAAAAAATTTATACATATATATATATATATATATATATATATAAAATTTATATGTATATAAAACTTTCAAAATATTATTGTATTAATATATACCTTTCTTTAAAATAAATTATCTAATTATATTTTTCATTACAAGACAATTTAAATTAAACGTGATTTAAATTAAATGACAGATGCAAGTTTTAATATAACCATTACGAGAGGTAATCATCAGTTCAATGATTGGGATATTCATTGCCGAATGGAAAGCGTTACTAATGGCATAATGCGGGACATCCATGATTTATGAAACTGCCAATGACAAGTGAACGTAACTAATGAAGTATGACCTTTCGTAGCATCCGGTAGAAAGTAATTTGTTGCATACACGTGGCTTATTATCTCAACATAATTTTTCATTGCGGGTAAAAAAATTTGACCCTAATAGCTACCGTTTCTTCATGTAACGACAAGAAGCGGGACAAACAATAAATGTTATCGAATGCATCGCGCTATCACATGACAAACAGGGTCACAAACGGAAAGTCGGTTTCTCTAGCTCTAGAACAATGGTGGCTTATTTTCGCAGCGCTAAATCCATAATCGCGCAAACGGACTCTATAATTTTGTGCATAGAGTTTATTATTTTTCCTGATCCGACTACAAAAGCAACTACGTACTTTCAATTATGGTTATAAACGGAATATAATAAAAAAATTAATTTATTGCCTCAAATCGCCTCCATTTCAGTTTTGTTTCTTTCGATGAAATGATTAAAGTCACGAGTTTTCTCACCGTACAATAAAACGCAATAATTATCAATCTTCACTTACACGAAGCCGACGGTCTGATAAATAATTTTACTTTCTAATAAGTTTGAAATCGTTCGCACACAGCTTTGTTATTCTTGCCTACTATTATTTGCTATATTGATAAAAAACATACACTGAAGATATTTGATTTTCAATAAGAAATAAGAAAATGATTAAATGTAACATCTTATTGATCGCAATTGGAAAAAGAAACATTCTGAGAGATATTTTTATGTTTAATAAGCCCCATAAAGATTTAAAAAAACAATTAGAAATTGAATAATTCAAATTATTATTATTAAATTAATTTCTCACGACATTTCAACTGCAAAACGATTATATACATATGTCGTCGCAATTTGTGTATTATTACGAGTTAACTGTTGGAAATGCATATTTAGCTTGTAATGCGTACCCCACCGGATGTCGTAATGTCGTTCGCCTTAAGTAAGCATTGTATTAACTTTCCAGCCATGAGTGTAACGCAATTCGCGTATTAAGATATGTTGTAATATTGTTTCTAAGTAGAATCTTCAATAATATAGAGCTATAACCTAGGGCAATTAAGTCACTTTATCTTCGTCGTCTTTATCTTTAGAAAAGTCGCATTGATAACGTACGATATGGAAAAAATACATTTGAAACAATCCGACAAAATATTATCGATACATATTGCTTTCATGTATTTACTTCAAATTTCTTCGCATAAAATCCAGGAAAAATATGAAGCGTAATCATGTCACATCACTTATGTAAAATTTATAGAAAATGCACTGCACTCATATCAATAAAAAATTATTTTAAAAATAGAATTAATATATAATTTCACAAAATAGAATTCATATAAGTTCTACAATTTGTTATTATGTATATAAAATAAATATAATAAAATAACATTCATATAGAGATTTTCATCTCGCTCCACTTTTGATTTATCTCTCGTTATAATATGTACTATAATTTCATCTTTTGCATACACTCTCATGTCTCGCTATCTTATGTACCCAATATATGAGACCATCACGTAATTGATCATAAAAAATCACATATGATATTCAAATATAATATGCAGCCAAGTTAAACAATAAAATCGCAAAACATGCATATATAAAGTATATATATAGCGCACAATCCCTTGTGCAATTCGTTTATCAAACATAATTAACAAACCTCGTTATTCCTATCTCGTATATACGTAATCTGGAAACGTCAATGCACGTTATATAATTGAGAATATATTGAAAGTGAAAGTTCAAATATCAAATATAGTGCTAAAACTCAAATGCAAATATCATAGTGCTGAAACTTACCATAAAAAAATGTAATGTAAAAAGTGAAGTTTTAATACATACTATTAATTGTTTTACGCACATATGACTTTTATACATATATATCCAAAAAAATTACAAACTTAAATTCTCATAATAAAATAATGACACAATAACTTTATTATCAATATAATAATTAAATTTTTTTTTTCGAACTAGCTTCTTATCGAAAATAAAAATTTATCTTGCTTGAAAATCATATTCATGTTTTATCGTATTTAAGTCGAAATTATTTTTAAAAAAAGTTAAGTATTAAGTTACTGTGATTATTCTATCATTTTATCTATATCGAATAAAGAGATTATAATAAATCAAAAATGACAAATATCTGCAAACTGCTACAATATTATCAAGAACCTAGGAGTTTATGCGAAAGCTCAGAGGAGAGATAGAAGCGACAAAATGACTCAAGACATCGCATACAATAGCAACATAACGTTTATTAGCACATCAAAGATATTATAATAGACACTGTAATTTCTTAATTTTACAATGTAAATATATCCCGCATATTTATATAATTTTATATACGTATACACAGACATTGAACCCTACTAATGTATTTAGACGAAGCATTTGACGCAAAATAAAATACTAATCGCAAAATAATATCCTATTGTCACCACAGACATCAAATTTAATACGTTACACATAACAATCCTGATTTATGTATATATATATTAGCTTCTTCTAAATATATTTCAATTAAAAAATCATACACACACAGACACACAGACACACAAATTGATCACAATAAGTTTAATAATTTGTTCATTAACTGTGCGGTTAAGAATTGCACTTATTCACGCTTAACAATATATATATATATATATATATATATATATATATATATATATGCTGCAATTAATTAATTTACTTATAATAAAAATAAAAATTATATGTGCAAATATTATTTTATATATTAATATATATTAGTATTTTTATAGAGAGTATTATATAAGTTATTTTTATATAATGGCAGAGAAATATACAATATTTATTTTAATAAATATATTACACAAACAGTAATATTTTGAATATGTTGCATTGGAACATCTTGTATATGTAATATTAGAAAGAAGAGAAATGCCAAAGTCAGATATTTATCTGTAAGAGACCGCGTGCAATAACATATACAAACTTTATACATGTAATATTAATATTTTTAGAATCATCAAATATCTCTTTCTCATGATTTTATTTGCGACAACAATTCTAATAGACTAGCTATGACATTTACCACTTATGTCAAGTAACATATGATTAAAATCTGATTCGTCCTGCACACACTTTTGCAAAGAGATAAAAGTGAAGATATGTAATACTACCGATATGTAGGTACATCAAAAATGATAATTGCAAAGATAATATACTAATCTAAAAGGAACTATTTATTCTCTAATTGTAACATGTGCAAAATCCCTAATACGTCTAACATTTTTACGCGACGAACGCGAAGTCAATACTCTGTTTCCGGTATTTTTACAAATTATCGTTTGCTACGAAAGACTCCGCCTAATCCATTAGATTAACCGGGAATAACCATCAATAACCGAGAACACTGAATTGGTCCGAATAACGAACTCAGATCGTTAGCTTTTTTGTGCAACGATTGTGCTTGCACGGCACGTCTTTCGCTTTGCGTCGGCAAAGATTGAAATCTAGATTCGACGGATTTTATTACAACAGAAAGACACTGAGGCTGTTTTGAAGAACACATGCATCGACTAATATTCCATATTGACATCATCCAAATTCAAAAAAAATATTGATTTAAAAATCTTTCGAACGTCACAACACGACCGAGATTCGATCTTTTTTTTCCGTATTTCTGATATTAAAATATATTCTGTTCAATGAAACCGAAAAAGACCTATGTCGCCTTGCCTTTTTTTTCTAATAATAAGGAAAAAATCGCTCCGCGTAATTTATTTATTCGTTTGAAAGCAAAACACGGAAGGTTTTTTCGGTACGGTACTACAAAAAAGTGAGTGTATAATAAAATACTTTTTAAACAGGATGGTGGAAATATAAATATCATATGTATTGATTTTAAATATATCATAGGGACACAGACATGCGAACAATTCTAATACATATGTCACAATTTGCGTATAATATGCAAATTATCTATCTTGCGCGTGAAGTTTTCTTATTTCAATTTCTTTGATAATGTAAAACAGTTTTATATAGATTTAAGTAATTCATATATAGTAGGCAATTAATAGAGTAAATTTTAATTGTAAGCATTATGTGTACACAATGCTCCAATAATGTATCTCTTAGACATATAGTTACGCAAAAAGACCAGCTGCTTATTTTGTATTTTATTATGCAGATAAGAATAAGGCCTGTACACGTTATGATATTTCAGCGTTTTTCTTGTAAAGATAAAGTCTCTTTCATAAAGATACTATCCTGCTACCACACGGACGCCATAAATATATTAATATCAATAACAATGAATCAAGACGAAAACAACTTAATATGTACGTAAGTCATTGCAATATCAATACCATGATTTTCGTAAACACCACTATATATATATATATGTACAATTCGGCTTATAGTTTTCTGTTGTTATTATCAACGATACGAGTGAACGATACATCGTGTACTCAAACGGGGGAGGTCGAGAGACTTGCTCTAGAGTGCGTAACCCCGGGAACATCCCAATCGTCGCACTAGCGGTGTTTGAGGCAGACGATAAAAAGACAGAAACGTAACACAACGGTTATGCATGTACACGTGGGCAGAAAGAAGCGTCATGCGGTGCAGCCAAGCGTGCGTTGCTGTTTACCTGCGAACGGCATATCGCCGAAGTATTCCTCGACATTGTCCGTGGACATACTCTTATCGGACAGAGATACGCTGGATAGCGAACCGCTTGACGCGTCCAATGATCCAGCGGTGGGAAATTGCAGAAGATCCTCGTCCGTTTCCGTCTCCATGTCGCGAGATCTTCGCTTGTACACCTATTGATGACAAATCAGCGCCAATTGAGAAAGAAGCGCGATTCTTTGTCTAAAGTTTACAGAGTATTGTAAAAATACTGCGAGAAAGGGGGTACTTCAATGCTACGGTTTCCGAACATTGAATATCTACCATCGATCATGTCGTACTGATAATATTGTTGGATTTATGACAGTTGCGTTTTACAATTTGCCCGCGACCACTATTACTCTGCGCGTATCACCGTTATCGCGAAATTGTAGTACTCTGCGTTGATACCACTGCTT